>NW_025726082.1:1995000-3195000 GCF_021461395.2 Schistocerca americana | reverse complement strand
TACACAATTGTCCGAGAGACATGGATGGACTAGTGGCAGGTATCAGGCTGCATTCCGACCCTGACTCCACCACTCACAATTGTCCGAGAGCTGTGGGTAAACTGTTTGTAAAAACATACTGGACCACTCTGCAGCAAAAAATCCTGAGCAAATACGGAGCATCATGACGGATACAGGAATTAGTGGCCACAAGGTTGTTGTAGCTAGACTAAATATCGTAACATCAAAACCCACCAAAAATAAACGCAAAATACATCCATTTAGAAAAGCAGATAAAAATTCGCTTGACGCCTTCTTAAGAGACAGTCTTCACTCCCTCGAATCTGACTACGTAAGGTAGACCATATGTGGTATAAATACAAAGAAATGGTTTCAATGGCAGTTAAGAGGTATACACCAAATAAACGACTAAGAACCAATACTGATACCTATGTTACACTAAACAGGTCAGAACACTGTTGCAGCGGCAACGAGGAAAGCATGCCAAATTTCAAAGAACGCAAAATCGCCAAGATCGGATAGGTTTCACAGAAGTTCGAAATTTAGCGTGAACTTCAATACCAGATGCTTTTAATAGTTTCCACAACGAAACCTTGTCTCAAAATCTGTCAGAAAATCGAAAGACATTCTGGTCGTATGTAAAGTACACCAGCGTAAAGACTCAGTCGGTACCGTCACTACGCGATTACAATGTTGATGTCGCTGATAACAGTGCGACTAAAGCAAAGTTACTAATAACAGTTTTCCGAAATTCCTCCACCACCCAAGACGAAGTAAATATTTCAGAATTCGAATCTAGAATAATTGCCAACATGTGTAACTTAGAAGTAGAATATCGTCGGTGTAGCGAAACAGCTTAAATCACGTAATAATGGCAAGGCCTCTAGCCCAGAAAGTGTACCTGTCAGGCTCCTTTCAGAGTATGCTAATAGAACAGGGCCATACTTAGCAATCATATAAAACTGCCCGCTCTTCGAAAGGTCCATAGCTAAAGAGTGGGAAGCTGCACAAGTCACACCAATACCCAAGAAAGGAAATGGGAGTAATCCACTGAATTACATGTCCACATCGGTAACGTCGATTTCTTGTAGGATTTTGGAACATATACTCTGTTCGAACATTATGAGTTACCTAAAAAAAAAAGATTTATTAACAAGTAGCCATCACGGATTCAGGAAATATCGTTCTTGTGAAACACAAGTGGCTCTTTACTGTCACGGAATAATGAATGCTATTGGTAGAGGATGTCAAATGGATTCCTTATTTTTAGATCTCCAGAAGTCTTTTGACACCGTTTCTCCATGGGACTTCTAATAAAACTGCGTGCCTATGGAGTACTGTCTCAGCTGCGGGCTTGGGTTCGTGAGCCCTTGTCAGCAAGGTCGCAGTTCGTGGTAACTGACGGGAAGTCATCGGGTAAAAGGAGGTAATATCCGGCGTTCCCCAGTAAAGTGTTGTAGGTCCTCTGCTGTTCCTGTCTACATAAACGAGTTAGGAGACAATCTGACAGTCCTCATAGATTGTTTGCTGATGATGCTGTCATTACTTTCTTATAAAATCATCAGCTCACCAGCGACGCCACGCTAACGAAGCGAGATGAGCTTTCACGAAGCGAGTCGACCTTCTAGAATCGAGCAGAGCTGTGGCAACGACGTACACACTGAGGTGACAAATGCCGTGGGATAGCGCCTGATATCGTGTCAGGCCTCCTTTTGCCCTGAATAATGCAGCAACTCGACGTAGCATGGACTTAACGAGTCGTTGGAAGTCCTCTGCAAAAATATTGAGCCATGCTTCCTCTTTAGCCATGCACAAATTCTGCTATTGCAGAATTTTGTGCACGAACTGTCCACTTATTATGTCCCATAAATGGTCTATGGAATTCATGTTGGGTGATCTGAGTGGCCAAATCATTTACTCGAATTGTCCAGAACGTTCTTAAAACCAATAGCGAACATTTGTGGCCGGCCAGGGTGGCCGAGCGGTTCTAGGCGCTACAGTCTGGAACCGCGCGACCGCTACGGTCACAGGTTCGAATCCTGCCTCGAGCATGGATGTGTGTGATGTCCTTAGGTTAGTTAACTTTAATTAGTTCTAAGTTCTAGGGGACTGATGACCCGCGCGACCGCTACGGCTGCAGGTTCGAATCCTGCCTCGGGCATGGATGTGTGTGATGTACTTAGGTTAGTTAGGTTTAAGTAGTTCTAAGTTCTAGGGGACTGATGACCTCAGAAGTTAAGTCCCATAGTGCTCAGAGCCATTTGACCTATTTTTTTGACTGATGACCTTAGAAGTTAAGTCCCATAGTGCTCAAGAGCCATTTGACCTATTTTTTTGACTGGTGACCTTAGAAGTTAAGTCCCATAGTGCTCAAGAGCTATTTTTTTAAACATTTGTGGCTCAGTGACATGGAGCAATCTCATCTATAAAAATTCCATCGTTGTTTGAGAACGTGAAGTCAATGAATGGTTGCAAATGGTCTCCAGGTAACCGAACATAACTATTTCCAGTCAATGGTCGGTTCCATGTAAACACAGCCCACACCATTTTGGAGTCACCACCAGCTTACACAGTACTCAATTGACAACTTGGGTCCATGGCTTCGTGGGGTCTGCGCCACACTATTAACCCTACCATTATTCTTACCAACAGAAATCTGGATTCATCTGACCAGGCCATGTTTTCCAATCATCCAGGGGCCAACCGATATGGCCACTAGCCCAGGAGAGGCGCTGCAGGCGATGTTCTGCGTTGTCCGTGGTGAGAGGTACCGAAATTTGGTATTCTTGGCACACACTTGACATTTTGGATTTCTGAATATTGAATTCGCTAACGATTTCTGAAATATAATGGCGCATGCATCTAGCTCCAACGACCATTTCACATTCAAAGTATGTTAACTGCCGTTGTGCGGTCATAATCACTTCGAAAATCTCTCCAAATCAATCACCCGAGTAGAAATGACAGCTCCGCTAATGCACTGCCCTTTTATACTTGTGTATGCGATACTGTCGCCATCTGTTTACGTTCATATCTCTATCCCACGACTTTTGTTAACTCAGCGTAGGTACCGTAGGGCACAGTGTAAATATCAGTGACATTTACGCGGTGCTCAACACGAAGGCATCCCGATCACTACAACCAACGTCCACACAGTAATAGCATTAGAAGTATATATAAACCGACGGAAATTCACCTGTGAAAATGAGATTTTTGCTTACTGTAATACATGTTCGTTCTCTGATGATGACATCAATTGAACCTAAAATCGACCTCTAAGTGCGTAAGACTACTTTTCACTGTTTTAAACACGAGTATAACAGTGAATAAAACTTTTAAGAAAGAGGGAAAAACACAGCACTGCAGTAATAACAGTTCTTCGAATTTATTAACGGATGATATCAATTTTCGTGTTACTGACTGAAGATTAGTACCAAGAACATAATTTTGATGTGAACTGCAAAACAGGAAGAAATATTACAGAGTAAAAGGTAAGTAGCGTCAAAATCAATTGCGTGTCTTGTAACAGAGAAACAGTAATGCCTAGTGCCTCCGCCATTTCTCGAAGTGCCTATGGTGCACTACCTTTCCCTTCTCCTATACAGAACAACCCTCTTTGAGGCTGTATACTTTGTTCACTTCTTGATGAAGCACTGCAGGGACCAATTCTTTATCTGTGCTGGAGTCAACAGCAGCTATTGCAGCTTTCAGGCTTGACATCACGCGTTTTGAAACCTCCAGTTTCCTTGGAGAAGATACTGCGACAATGAGACCAGCAGTTTTTATTCATGTTTTCTCCTTCTGATTATTTAAATTTGATGGCTCAAAATTTTCTCTGCTAAGTTCGACCAATATGCTTTCCTTCTCACTTACTGATTCTTCTTACATAAAGCAAAATTAAAGCAATAAACGTAAATTTTGCAAGATTAGGTTTATTTTGCCACAAAATAGTATTAACAGGTGATAGTAAGGCATAAAAAGTGCAGAGAATACAGAACGTAAACAACTGCAACCCGCATAGCGGTAGACAATCATGTTCTTCGTTTTTTCCAGCTTGTCGGATTTGCACACACATTCCGACAACTGGTTAATGTGCTCAGTATGGGGTGTCACCACCTCTCGCAGCAATTTAGGCCTGATAACAACAGGGCATGCTGTAAATGATGTCATCATTCTCTTGTTGAGGCAATAACGCCCGTTCTTCCTGCAGATCTGCTCGAAAGTCTTGAAGAGTGGTTGGTGGAGGGAGAGTGAGTAGGTCACGCCGTGCGTGCAATATCTTCATTTCCAAGGAAATGTCAACCACCTGTGCTCTATGATGTCGACCATTATTGTCCATCAGTACGATGTCTGGGCTCACAGCTCCTCACAACAACCGCACACGAGGTCCCACGATCTCGTCACGATATCTGGCAGCAGTTAAGCCTTGCTGAATCACCCATATAATTTCATGGAGAGGTGTTCGACTGGTCAACATAATCCCTGTCCACACCATTACGGATCCTCCTCGATATCGGTCTGTTACCATAATGTTTTGATCCTGAAATCCTTCAAATGGTTCAAATGGCTCTAAGCACTATGGGACTTAACATTTGAGGTCATACGTCCCCTAGAATTAGTACTACTTAAACCTAACTAACCTAAGGAGATCACCCACATCCATGCCCGAAGCAGGATTCGAACCTGCGACCGTAGCAGCAGCTCGGTTCCGGACTGAAGCACCTAGAACCGCTCGGTCACGGTAGCCGGGTTTGCGATTGTCCTGCTTCCATTATTCGTGTGGCCCTCCACCAGAGAGAGTCTGGTAGGCGTCTTCTCTGTGCCATATTGCACCGTTTGTGACTGTGTACACGGCTATTGTGGATGCGGAACTACCCAGCAAACACTACCTGCTTGAGAGGTGCTTCGACGCCATCGTTGGCGTGGTTGTCCGTTGACCGGAATGCCATCTTCGGTGCAGAACAAAATCGTACAGACATCTGTTGAAGTTTGTATTATTATGTCGTGAAATACACACAGGACTGGGAAATAGCGTTTTGTTGCTTTAATTTGGGACACCAGTGCATGTAATATATCCTTATGTATGCCATGATTAACATCACGAAAGTTAATGTCGTTCACTGTCTTATTTTGTATAGGCTGGCAGAGTACATGTCTTTAAACATGTTCTCTCTGAAACTGTTATCTAAGCACGATCATGCATATTGATTTATAAAGGCTTGACATTCAATACGAATAAATTTGCAACTGACGTCGTGCAAATTTTTCTGAACAAAAAAAGTGACATCCACATCAGAAGTAGATGGTAGAGGCCAGCCGTTTTGCTCTTCGACTATACGTTCGTGAACCCCTTCTGCACGTAAGTCGTGCTTTGTGGGAATATCCTGGAGATGCTGGAGTTCGCTTGTAAGATTTCCGTTTGTCACAATAATGAGCCTGTCAATTTATTTGTTTAGACGTTTCACATTCTTACCACGCAAATATATCTACTTGATTGTTCGCTATGTTCTTTCAATATGTGTGCTTGTGATGATGCATCCTTTGGTTCTGTAACGGTAAGCTTAGCATCTTGTGTTTTTAGAATAATGTTCTTGGGGATATAGCCCTAACTTAGCTGTAACAAGATCTGAAATCAGTCGTTGCAGTGACAAAGGAAATATTATGACGTCACTTTTCTGCATCAAATTGCTCACTTGCTTATAAGCTACGGCTTGTATTTTCTTCGATGTGGTTTTATTACAGATAATTTTCCTCAGTGACCTGTCAGTGTGCCATGAGCAACACAGTCTTCTCAAACGTTCTTCCATCTGTGAAAGCGAAGCGTTATAAAACGACACAACTAAATATGACAAACACCTGAGGACATCTTTTCCATACTTTAGTTTTTATTTAATTGAAATGTGATGACAGCACATCTTGATGAGACCTGTTTAAAATAAGAAAAGCACCAGAAAAACCTGGCCTCATGTTTTCAAACACAAGTGTAATTAAGTCAAAAGCATAACCATTAGTTCCATGAGTTCCATCGATGCAAATGCAGTCACTGTCGTACTTCTTCAGAAATTCGCATTGACCATTGCTAATAATGATAAGAACAAAGTCTTCCCTTCTCGGGAGTAGATGATGTTGGTTGCTAGGCATATTGTGGTTTGTAGAACAACACACAGGGGTTATCGCTATCACTGGTTTTGCTCACCCGCGCTTCTACACTGGTGCCGTCATCGTTATGTCTCACGACCTCGAAACGTAAATTATTACACTGCTCAACGTTGTATAAATCTTTTTCGTCAGCAGATGGATACACACTAGCTTGGAGCCAGGTAAAGCGTGATTTATTTTGTCGAGTATCACGTGGAATGAAATTCTGTTTACGATGTCAACAGCTAACGTGTTTTTTCTTCTTCTCTCAAACCAAAATATCTAATAACATTTTGATGTTTCAGATGAATAACCACGTATTCACCAGTGCATGTAATATATCCTTATGTATGCCATGATTAACATCACGAAAGTTAATGTCGTTCACTGTCTTATTTTGTATAGGCAGGCAGAGTACATGTCTTTAAACATGTTCTCTCTGAAACTGTTATCTAAGCACGAGCATGCATATTGATTTATACAGGCTTCACATTCAATACAAATAAATTTTGCAGCTACCATCTCCAACATAGTTTACTTCAATGCTGGCATGGCAGACACTTCCTGTTCTGTTTAGTAAGGGCATCAGCCACATGTGGCGTATACCCTTACTTTTACATATTTATTGCCCACAACGATGACACACAAAGAAATGCCGAGTGAAGCAGAAAATGCCTAGTAACGTTGTTCGAAGTATGATATGACCCATACTTTTTGACGTAAGGTGAGAACGTGTTTCTCTCGTCTGCTTCTAAGAGTCACCGAATTTCTGGAAAGATGCAAATTCACTCTCTTCTGATGCGCTCGACACCGCTTGTTTCATTGACAGGTGATCATAATAGCATTCCTTCGAAAGGACTGAAATATCACACAGTGGACATTTTATTTTCACGCAACCGTTTACCGATGCATTTTCGTGTCTTTCGTGGCACTTTAAGTTGCACTCATGGTTGACCTTTTGTCACATGAACTACACTAATATTGATAAAACTTTTGCACTTTTAATCGTGGAGCGACGTCACGTAACTTTCCTGGGTGTGGCTGTGTTTCCTCAGGCTCTTCGACACTCTGGTCGTGTGTATTTCTTTTCTTGATTCATCATATTTCTGATGCTACTGCTCTTGTTCAAGATGCAGTAAATCTTGACACTTTCACAACATCTCAAAAGTTTCACTCGAAGACAACGAAAATTACATACTCGATAGATATACTATAGACCACGTGGACTACTAGGCGTCAGGTAACTAGCTGCTAAACATCGTATATCTTCTCTCTGCTAACTCGTGCACTTCGTCTCTTTCCGTGAAAATTCAGCTCTGCAGGCGCAGTTACACACTATGCCCTAGACTCAAGTGTCGATGAGCGTCAGTGGCGAGGAATATGGCGCGCCAGAGATGTAATGGGAGAAGGACGCCATCGGTCACTATGGAGACAGGAATCGATGAATTGCGATTAGTATTGCAGCTTTGGAAGCACAAAACCCAAAACCCGATGGTAAAGTTGTATAAGCGACAAAGAAGTGTCTCAGCATGTGTGTAACTGGTCACATTAAAACGATACAAAGATAGCTAGGGGTAACGATTTTAATGTAAATGAGGCTGACATTATATTTAATAAGTTAAAACGAAACTCCTTAGACCGCCCTGCTACCACTACTTCGGAATTCGTCAAAATGACCAAAATAGGTAACCTATCTGGGAGAATAAACATGTTATTGGAAAATACAGATATAACTCTAGCTTTTACTACCAGAAACCTACTCCAAAATAAGTCGAAAAGTATATTTGGTAGCCGAGGTAATAAATATTTGAACTAAGTCGTTTACAAGAGTTTTTGTAATGCTTGCAATAGTCAGCATATAGGACTAACTGGTCGTAATTTTCTTATTTGCTTCAAAGAGCACACAAATGGCGTAGCCTCTACTAAACCATCATTTGGTCAGCATTTAATACATAATAAACATTCAGAAGGACTTGCACAAGAGAATTGAAAACTTTGTAAGAGACTAATGTATGCCCAAAAACAAATCAAAAACAAAAAAATGGGAAGTTGGATTTACGCTTCTTTGTTTTTCCATCCTTCCGCTCTTACTATAAAATATATTTTTATTTTTAAGCGCAAAAATTTATTTGGTGAGTTTTAGCGTATGTAGATGGTAGTAGTATCATAGTTGCTGTTATGTCATTAAGTCTAACAAAAACTAACTGTATCGTTTTAAATGCGATCAAATTGACATGTGTTTAGGCATTTCTTATCCTCTTATACAATTTCATCCTCGAGTTTTAGGTTTTATAGTTCAAAATCTACGATACTGATCGCCAATCATCGATCCCTGTATTCATGGCGGCAGATCTGTCCTCATGGTGTCACATCCGTGACGCGCCATATTGCTCAAAAAATGGCTCTGAGCACTATGGGACTTAACTTAGAACTACTTAAACCTAACTAACCTAAGGACATCACACAACACCCAGTCATCACGAGGCAGAGAAAATCCCTGACCCCACCGGGAATCGAACCCGGGAACCCGGGCGCAGGAAGCGAGAACGCTACCGCACGACCACGAGCTGCGGACCCATATTCCTCCCAACTGACGACTTTAATTGAGAGATTCCATTCTACCGTTTCCACGGAAACGGGTGACGTCTCTATGCTTAACTTTGCTTCCACACCTCAGTTTGAACTTTCACACAATGCCCGTAGATGGCAGTTTAGCGTTCTTATAACCAATTCTATTAGTTCTTCATGCGCATTTCATGCACGTATGTAGGCGTTTCGTACGCGACGCTAATGCCTTAGCTGTTTATTGGTGAGGAAATAATAAATGACTACAACCATGTTGTGAATATTTTAATTATTAGGAAGATGAAATTTTAGCTGACGCCTTTCGTCTATAGTTTAGCGTTCCTCTGCGACAGAATATAAACCAGTTATCAATATTTCCTTCTCAAGAAGATGTTTTTATAAATGTTGAAATCATGGTAAAGGGGTTTAAATAAACATTCCATTTTGCAACTGATTAGCTGTTTACTATTTCTACAAGATGTTTCAGAACTATTGTTGCGCTTCAAGGACATAAAAATAAAAGGAAACAAAGATGCATAGGGCTTAATATGCCACTTCAGATAAGGTAATTAGTGATGGTTCACAAGCTTGGACGGTACTGGATGACAAAATGAGAGCTGAGTGTGCCATCTGCAGTGGAAGCCATCCCAGCATTCACGTTAAGGGATCTAGGGGAATCACAGAATGGCGAGATGTGATCTGCAATCACACTTCTCTCAAATGTGAGTTCAGAGTTGTAGGCATTGTGGCACCTTGACTTGTAGCATGGAAAGGGTTTTGAAGTAGGACATTCAATTTTGTATGATTTGTATTTGTTACAACGTGTCTAAGTTAAAACAACCATTTTTAATTCCTTTCTGGATGAATGGAGTGGGCGAGTGGTTCTCTGCTGGGTGCGGGTGAAGGTGCAGACGATTTAATCAGCCTATTATTGTTAAAAAGTCGTTATGTTGAATCATAGATAAACATACAGCAGCGTGTCCAGTCAGAGGACAACGGGTGACAGACGTTGGAACCAAACGATCTGGTCTGCAGGTGTTTTCTCCTAGACGCAGTAAGGTTGCTGTACCTAGCACATTCCGACTGTTGGCTTTTGTTGAATCAGAATTTGGTGACAGGAGCCATCTTGGGTAGCTGGACCGACGCGGGCCAGCTCAGCGGTAGATGGCGGAACATTCCAAGGATATGAACCCAGGACCGCTGGTTGGGGACTGGTGACTGGTGGCGTCGATCCCGTTGTATGCCGCTGGGAGGTCCTCAGTTCATGCCTCAGACTGTGAAGCATTGGGAAAATCACTGATCGGTAGTCTCGTGGCGACAGCAACAGAATGCCTCTTGGTGAGCCTGTGGGGCAGTGGTGTCGATTCGTAGTCCGATTGCGACGATGGTAGCTGCGTCAGGGGGATGCCGACCCTGCAGCATAGACTGAAACAGGTCAGGTGTTGATGCATAGCACTGTCGTACCAAATACCCGCTCGGACGGGCTGTGGGTTTATACCAGGTAGTTATAATTAAACTTTCCCTATTTAACATGCTATAACACGGAAACTAATTACCATGTGCGTACCAACCTTGGTAACGTTAATGTCAAGGATATCAGGAAGAGAAATAGTACAGAATCAATTGAACTGAAACACTTTTAATATGCTGCTACAGTACATCATACCATTACATACCGGTACCATTACTGCTACGAAATGGGCTCAATATGACGCCCATCAGTGTCCAGAAGAGTCTGAAAGCGTAGGATTGCATTCTGCACAGCAGAACGAAGCATGTTCGTCGGTATGCTGGGTACCTCTGTTGATATGCTACGCTTCAGATCAACACATGTGTGAATGTTCCCCTGGTAAACCCTGTTATTCAGGTAGCCCTACAACCGGAAATCACAGGGAGTGAGATCAGGTGATCGTGCCAGCCAAACATTTGGAAACGATGGACTGATAATTCGATTGTTTCCAAATGTGTTTCGGAGAAGCAGGTGAACTTCACGAGCGATGTGCGCTGGCACCCCATCTTGCATGAATACTGTTGAGTGCAATGCATCTCTCTCCTGTAGGGCATGTATGACATGCTGGCGAAGCATATTGCAGTAACGCTGGCCAGTGGCACTGCTCGTCTTTGGTCTTTGAGCGCCAACCTGTTCAAAAAAGAATGGGCCAATGACGAACGTAGCCGGGGAGCCACACCATGCGGTGATATGCTCAACATACAGAGAAACTTCATGCACAGTGACTCGAGGCGAAGATCGTCACAATCGGCAATTCTGTGTGTTCACCTCACCCGTCAGAAAAAAATGAGCTTCATAAGACGTCCCAGGGCCAGCCCTCGTCAACTTCAATCCTTGCGAGAAAGTGGAGAGCGAAATTAACACGTCGTTGTGCATCCTATGGTGCATGCAGCTATACGATGTGGATCTTGTACGATTACGATTTGAGAATGTTTCGAAGCACCTTCCGTACTGTGACCACGGGATGTTCAACTGTCGTGACACCGCACGCCCGCTGCCTGACGATCGGGAATTGAACGCAGCGTTGTCTGTCATAGTAATTTCATCAACCACCTGTGGTACAACCAGTAGTCGGCCCCTTCCCGGAGCGACGCCCAGTTCTCCAGTGTATTCGAACTTCTTCATCATGCTCCGCACAGCAGACGGTGAAAGGGGACCCTTCCGTAATCCTTTCAGCCGGCGATATACTCGAAGTGCAGCTGCAGCATTACTGTTGTTTTGATAATAGAGCTTCACCAGTGGTGTCCAGCTCCTTTCGTCAAAGCTCATGTTGACACGCCAACAAGGGCACTTCGACTGGTCAGGTGTGTGGACTACGAATCACGGTGACTGGTCACGGCGCCTGGTAGCCACAGTTGGAACTGGAAGGCGGCGCTGTGACACATGGATATCATGCACCCTATACTCTGGACATTAATGCTACCAAGCTTGGTACTCGTACAGTAATTAGTTTCTGTGTTATAACGTGTTAAGTAGAGAAAGTTTAATTTTAACCACGCGGTATATGGCTAAAGTGGGCTTCTCAATGTGGAAGATGAGCACTGCCTCACATTTTCAGTGTCAGTGAACTCCTTTGCTATTGCAAAGGACGAGTACTGCAGCATTCTTCAGGGCATGTGATACTCCCTGAAGGCTGGCCGCTGCGCAGAGAACTGGATCACGTTTGAGGTTGGTTCAAATGGCTCTGAGCACTATGGGACTCAACTGCTGAGGTCATTAGTCCCCTAGAACTTAGAACTAGTTAAACCTAACTAACCTAAGGACATCACACACCTCCATGCCCGAGGCAGGATTCGAACCTGCGACCGTAGCGGTCTCGCGGTTTCAGGCTGCAGCGCCAGAACCGCGCGGCCACTTCGGCCGGCTCACGTTTGAGGAAGTGGTCGGTATGTCAATATGCTGAATTGTCCAGCTGCCGTTAATGTCCTGCATATGGCAGTGGGCTCCGGCTTTTGCCTCCGCTGTTACATTTTCTGCTTCTTAGGCAAATTCCGGACCACCGGATTGCTGCTTGTGAATGTGGTTGCAACAGAGTTACTAATACATTACAGGTTTCTACACTTCACATTCTCGTGCACATGTCCGGAGTAGACACTTCTTGAGTGCACTTAATCTTTTGATATCCTCCTTTCCTTTCTTGTATTATGATATGTTCACTGTCTCACTCCGATGACAAACATGGGATTTATAGACCTTATTTTGCACTATTTTACGTAATCTCTTTGAGGCTAAATCACCTCTTTACTTGTGGTGGCACACCTAATATTGACCCGCACGTTGAAGCATCATAAGGGTGGGATCCTGGGAACGCTACGCCTGAGATGGCCGAAAACGATACCTATTACTGCCAAAATTACGTAGGTCGCTGGTACGGTAGTTTCTTTGGAGATCAGTCAGTGTTAGTGTTCGGACTGATATTTTTTATAAGATCGAGTAGGTGTTCCATCATCACATGCTCATTTTGTGTGGCTATCGTCCAGAGAGGCCAGAAGTGTCCGGTCTAGGGTGCATTTAGGTGAGTTAGGTTTCTAATGGGCAGAATCTCGAAGGGTGTGTCCAGTAGGTAAATTATTGAGTGGGTGATATTTAGGTTTGTGATTCTGATGGTGGTGGTGGTGAGTAACCAGACGGTAGATCCTGAAATGTCGCATCGTGTGCCATTAATTAATAATCCTTGCCCCTGCTGTTGTAGTCGCTATGCACGACTTGTTTGTAGGAGGTGCAAATAGCGTTTACTGAGTTTGCCAATGAGAATGGGGAAAGTGAGCCTATATTTTGAAATAATTCGGTTCTACTTGTAATGAGCTCCCTGTGTCACTAGCTTACATGCTTCTCAGAACTAAACAGGGTAACTCGCATGACCTAGGGGCTATGTATACCCGTTTAGTGGGGCAGATGGTAACTTGACCAGTGCAGCACTTTAGTGCTTTGGTGAAGAGCAGGGCATGGGACTTTCAATCAGGTGCCACCAGTAGTGTTTCGTGTACTTTTACATGGACACAAATTCCTGCAGGGCTCTCTACGCTAATGGGTAAGTGTGGATGTTGTAGCGCTCAAACCCCAATCTTGGCATTTTGCGGTAGCTGCACCTGAACCCTCTGTGGGCTCCTGCCCACTCGTCCCTTATAGGGTGCCTAAAGGATGCTGCTTTCTCAGACGGCTATACAACAATTCAAGCAAATCAAATTAATAGTTTTTGTTACAATAAAGTAGATTGACAGTGCTTAACTTTGGTTTACAATGGTGCCGCAAGCGATAGGCGACATGCAAGTAATCAAGGTCATTCCGTATATACAATGTCCATGCAAGTAATAGATATGGATCACTAATAACGGCTTTTGTGGTGCCTCTCTTCTAGTGCGGGTCTACTAGTGTCCATCTTCTAGTGTCTGGTTCTGCTAGTGCCGGTCCTCTATTGTCCTGCCTCAGATAACACACGAAACATAGCACGCAAATTTGCAATATGTCCCGCAGGTGTGCGACCTGATACGACAATATCGTCCAAATAGTTTGAACAGTTTGGCACTTGTGCCCACCAAAAGGCAAACGCAAATATTTAAACAAGCCCAAATGAGTATTCACTATACACACTTTTTGGAATTCTTCATCAAACGCTATTTCAAAATTCGTGTCGCGCAAATCAGTTTTTGAAAAGTAGTGTCAAGCGCCTAATTTGTCCATGAGATCCTCTGAGTATGGCAACTGATAAGTATCAATCACAGTTTGTGGGTTGACTGTAGACTTAAAGTCAACACAGAGATGAATGCGACCTGAGGGTTTCGAGCAAAACCAATGGACTTGGCCACTGACAAGCTGATCTGGGTGCAATAACTCCTATCTTGAAATTCGATAAGTTCAGCAGCGACATTGTCCCGTAATGCAATGGCAACAAAGCTGGCGCGACAAAATTTCGGCTGAGCGTTATCTTTCAGTGTAATACACTCCTGGAAATGGAAAAAAGAACACATTAACACCGGTGTGTCAGACCCACCATACTTGCTCCGGACACTGCGAGAGGGCTGTACAAGCAATGATCACACGCACGGCACAGCAGACACACCAGGAACCGCGGTGTTGGCCGTCGAATGGCGCTAGCTGCGCAGCATTTGTGCACCACCGCCGTCAGTGTCAGCCAGTTTGCCGTGGCATACGGAGCTCCATCGCAGTCTTTAACACTGGTAGCATGCCGCGACAGCGTGGACGTGAACCGTATGTGCAGTGGACGGACTTTGAGCGAGGGCGTACAGTGGACATGCGGGAGGCCGGGTGGACGTACCGCCGAATTGCTCAACACGTGGGGCGTGAGGTCTCCACAGTACATCGATGTTGTCGCCAGTGGTCGGCGGAAGGTGCACGTGCCCGTCGACCTGGGACCGGACCGCAGCGACGCACGGATGCACGCCAAGGCCGTAGGATCCTACGCAGTGCCGTAGGGGACCGCACCGCCACTTCCCAGCAAATTAGGGACACTGTTGCTCCTGGGGTATCGGCGAGGACCATTCGCAACCGTCTCCATGAAGCTGGGCTACGGTCCCGCAAACCGTTAGGCCGTCTTCCGCTCACGCCCCAACATCGTGCAGCCCGCCTCCAGTGGTGTCGCGACAGGCGTGAATGGAGGGACGAATGGAGACGTGTCGTCTTCAGCGATGAGAGTCGCTTCTGCATTGGTGCCAATGATGGTCGTATGCGTGTTTGGCGCCGTGCAGGTGAGCGCCACAATCAGGACTGCATACGACCGAGGCACACAGGGCCAACACCCGGCATCATGGTGTGGGGAGCGATCTCCTACACTGGCCGTACACCACTGGTGATCGTCGAGGGGACACTGAATAGTGCACGGTACATCCAAACCGTCATCGAACCCATCGTTCTACCATTCCTAGACCGGCAAGGGAACTTGCTGTTCCAACAGGACAGTGCACGTCCGCATGTATCCCGTGCCACCCAACGTGCTCTAGAAGGTGTAAGTCAACTACCCTGGCCAGCAAGATCTCCGGATCTGTCCCCCATTGAGCATGTTTAGGACTGGATGAAGCGCCGTCTCACGCGGTCTGCACGTCCAGCACGAACGCTGGTCCAACTGAGGCGCCAGGTGGAAATGGCATGGCAAGCCGTTCCACAGGACTACATCCAGCATCTCTACGATCGTCTCCATGGGAGAATAGCAGCCTGCATTGCTGCGAAAGGTGGATATACACTGTACTAGTGCCGACATTGTGCATGCTCTGTTGCCTATGTCTATGTGCCTGTGGTTCTGTCAGTGTGATCATGTGATGTATCTGACCCCAGGAATGTGTCAATAAAGTTTCCCCTTCCTGGGACAATGAATTCACGGTGTTCTTATTTCAATTTCCAGGAGTGTATGTGCAAAAAAATTGTTAGCTTTGCCTAAACCTTCAGAAAAGAGTTCTGGGAATTCTTTTAGCAAGCTAGCTGCACTGTCTTTTGCATGGAATGAAGACACTGACAACGCATTGTCCTGAATATTAAAGCCAAACAAATCAAAAGAATCAGGACCAAATATGTTCTTACCATCGCGTGATTGTAGTATTGTAAAAGTTACTGTTCCAGTATGCGAGCGGTATATTGAAGGCACAGTACATCTTCTGAGAGCCGGAATGTCTTGTCCAGAATAAGCCGTCAGTTGCGTGCTAGTTTTAGACAGACGTGGGGAGCCTAACAGTTCATATGTGTGACTATTTACCAATGTGACAGAGGCACCCGTGTCCAACTGAAATTTCACACGTTTCCCACAAAGAAGTAATTATAAAAAAGTTTGTCTGACTGGCGTATCACTGAAGAAACTGCTTGTGTGGCAGTTGTGCAAATGCCTGGTGCAGATTTTGAATATACTGCATTAATGACATGGGCCTTGTGACGAGATTTTTGTGAGTGGACCGAAATCTTATGTTTGTGCCGTTGCAAACATACTGTTTGTACATGTCCTTATTATTAACAGCAACATCCCAGCGTTTCTAATGTCCGGGGCAACATCATGAATCGCGATGTGTTCAGTGTAATTATTGTCCTTGAATAAAAGTGTCATTTCTGGTCGTCTCATTGCATCTTTCTCTCAGTAACCTTCTTTCTGTACAATACTGTAGCAGTTCATCTATGTATGGTCCATGTTATATTAAGGTATGTCATCGGCAGTGACATATCATGCAAAAGCTACTTTCGTTCTTAAGTTTTACACACCTGTCTTGTTGCGGTTAGGAGAGAATCAATTTGAGATGATTGTTAGACCATCTGAAGGTAGTCTGAGGGCAGAAATGCTCTATTTATTTGGTTAAAAGTGGAAAAGTGAAAGATGAGTATTTGTACGTAGCACCTATTGCATCGGAAAACACTCATCAGTGTTTTTGACATTTTATTAGACAACTCTTAAATTCAGATATGCGAGATAACGAAGATTGTAAACATGGAAAATGGTAATTTTAATGCCCTACAAGAAAATCTTGCTTTGGTGTATGTACTGCCAGGACCCTCAGTTACATTCCATGTAATTTGTGGTTTCCCAGCAGCTGTGAAACTGGCGACAGCAGTTATTTATTTTATCTTGCCTTACATATGTATATAGTGTACCTCTGTCTGATAAATTTCTCTGTGAACGGACCAAAAATTTACCCAAGTGTAGTAATGCAATTTCCTGTTTCAGCAGAACAATTCACTTGCCCACACAACTGCGGGAACCATCATCAGAATCGTGTAAGAGTGCTGCAAGCTGCCTCATCATCTTCGCTGTTCTCATATTTGTCAGCTTTGTGATACTTTCAACGTAGACACTCAAGACAATCTGTTGACCAGATTAAAGAGATAAGGTTAGAAATAAACCATCATTCAGTAGATTTTTAGAAATCTTGTTTCTGAATGACTGAAACACATCAGAAAAATTTTGTAAAGTAACATATAGAGACAATTGGAAGTTTGCGACTGAAATGTATTGTACTGTATTTGATGGAGTAAATCTAATACGTGAAGAGCAGCACATTAGATACTGTACTGAAGTCATTATTTAAAACTATGTAAAACTTAAATAAACAAATGAATTTTAATCTGTATTATATATAAAAGATACAAGTAAATTTTAACTCTATGGGATGTTTTTGTAACGATAATAATCTTGAGTAGATGTGGTTTATATGTACATCTACTTGAAACAGAGAGTTGTAACACAATAAAATTATAATTATGATCGTGTCATTATTTGATTATGTTATTGAATCAAAGATTCTGGAGTAACTCTTACAGGCTATGGAAACACTTCAGAAGGGAGTAATCTTTCCAGGCTGAATTTCATGAGGTCATTTATTATATTGATTTCTTTTGGCTGCTTTCTTTATATAGTAATACCATACTGTAGTGTTCCTGTTTGGCAAATATTTATTTTCTTCTATTAGGTAATAATACCATAGTATAGTGTTCCTTTTTTCCCAAACCTTTGTATTTGGATGGGTAATTATACACAGAGTTCCCTGTATCCAAATTCCATATTCGGAGTCTCTCATAAATTCCGATTTTGTTTTCACGCAAACTGTGTTCATTAACATGTTGACTGCACCTGTCTGAATGGGAGTGGACCAACTAAAAACGTACAAAATTAAGTATCTCTATAAAACTACCAAAACACATATTATCATAACGTACATCAAATGGATCTATTTAACCATTGGGTAAGATAACTACAATTGTATTTCGTCTAGGCAAAGTATTATAAAAGCTATTGATAGAAATTTACCTTTTCTTTAATTAACAGTATTTAAACCATTGTCTGAAGGACAATGGTTTAAAATATGCTGCCTGATAAAAAATGTGGAACACCCAGAAGAGGAGGAGGGAATAAAATGAATGTTCACAGGTTGAGAAGGTATGTGATGTTATTTCAGTCATCACAAAATCGAATCAGATCTACAAATAATTTGGCAGTGTGAGACCACTTATCAATACTACGTTGCACCAATTATGGACGAGATGTATGGGCTGATTCGGTTGCTCAGGGTGTAATAATGCTGTTGTAACTTCTCCAGAGGCAAGCTGGCCCACAACTATTTAACTGGTCCTTTATATACCAGCTATAGGAACTAGGAAGGAGTTGACGGCTGAGCTGGTCCCGCTCCTGTTCTATTTGGGCAGATCGTGGGACCTTGCTGGCCACAGAAGTACTTCAACATCATGGAAACAATTCAGAGAGACATGTACCATGCGAGGAAGAGTATTGCTCTTGTGAAAGTGAGCACCATAATATTGTCGGACGAGCAGTAACGCATGAGGAGTCAGAATATGCGTTACTTATCGTTGTGCCTTCAGGTTCCGTCAGTTACCACCAGCTATGACCTGAAGGCTCCCCATACCGTGACACTAGGAATAGCACCGTAGTGACTCTCCAGAAGGTTAGAAGAATGGGGTCCTTTTCCAGGTCGCTGCCACACCCACCGACAATGGTCACTGAGGACAGTAAAGAACTACGATTAACTGCAGAACACAGTGCAACACCATTCATTAGCAGTTCTTGCTGGTCATGGCTCCACTCTAAAAACAGCTATTTGCGTTGTGGTGCTAAAAGCAGCCTAAACATGGAACGGTAATTCCGTAGTCTGACTGCTGCTAGTCCCTGGGCAATGGTGCGTCAGGAAACGGTATGCAGCAGGGACCCCTTTACTTGTTCTCGGAAATCAGTCAAATATGTGAAAGTGTGCTTGGTGTATAGTAGGGTTATCCTCCCTCATGGCGGTCAGACATGGTCGATTGGAACTTTGACGAACAAGTATACTTGCCACAGGTCCCCATGCAGTCTTTTGACACATTCGAAGGCTCCACAAATCGGGATACTGCACGATTCGACCAGCTGGACAAATGGAGATCCATAATGAAGCCACTTTCAAACTCTGTCGAGTGCTGCTAACGCTGTCTCAAATGGGTACGTGGCATCTCCATTTCCTTCAAAGTTATCATTCAACGTCTGACGCTGGTCACCCCCATTATGTGCCCTACCAGGACTGGTAACAGCACTAAATATAAACAACTTTGACGCCACGCCTTCTGGTGGCAATTCTATCCGTCACAGAGAACTGCAATTCTAATCATTTACATAGTCGCCGATGGTTTTGTGTGTGTGTGTGCGTGCGTGTGAGCGCGCGCTTACGAAGTTACAACGACATCCAACCATGTCGTCTTCTGGCTGCATCACCTTTTGTTGGTCTGTGCATTTATCCGATTCGAGTCATTCTGACCTCTGTCTTCGACTGAAGTACAACAGTTACTTCAAAAGTGTAAAAAAATGAAATGAGCAGTGTTCTCGCGTCAGGCTTTGCAGTATTAGTCGATGGAAACCATTCTCCACACAAGCTGCACTGCGAATAAGAGGTGGTTCTGACTTCCAAAATATTTCAGTAAAGCTGGGGATAATTTTTAAAAGGAAAACCAAATACGAAAACTTTAACCATATGGAGAAAAGTGACAAAGTAAGTATAAGTAAAAGTGCGGAAATGGTAAAGGACGGATAATTCCAAGCAGTTTTCAGTAGTGTTACACCAGAACAAACTTTTGCTGTGTAAATTTTAGCTTATGACGAACCGGATTCATAAAAATTGCGGCGAGTTGAATGGAATTACACCACGAACAGTGCCAGTTTATAGCCTAAGTGACACATGTAGCCGCTTGGGGTACCAAGCTGAGAGTCGCGCCATAGGTTCTCAAGTGCAAGATTTGTGCACAGGGTGTACCATAAGTAGTAGCAAAAACTGAGACGGGTGAAAGTATATGATGAGAAAAGGAAAAACGTTCTAGTAGATCTGTGTCCGCAAGTGAGCTATTTGCAAGATAACAGATGACTGCAAATGTGTGGCTACGTTACTTCGTTATCAAATACTGTCCGACTTAATACAAAAGTACTTGAAATTTAAAATTTTCGTTTAAGTCCCCATGCAACTGGGCTCCAATTTTACCCAATGCCTGCCATAACCAGAATTAGAACTACTTTAGCCAATTACGTGTTACAGTTTACTGGTCGGTTTTCTTCAAATATAACAGATAACTTAGTCAGTTAAATATAAGTTTTTGCATTTCCGTCCAAATGTCTTTGGAGCACGTAATTGAAAAAAAAAGTAACAACCTATTTCCATGACTACAAGACGTAGATTTATTTTTAAAGACCTTATGTAGAGTCCAAAGAATCGCAGAAAATTTCTAAGAGGGAGAGGCAAATGATATGTATGTGGAAAAATGTCTCGAACCGGTCCCGATCACACACTGAGCTGCAAGAAGGTAAATACATGGAAGAGGAAGAATTCCATTCTTTTCAAAGAGCAGTATGCTTGGTTTGATTCCTGCCATGATTCTTACTATTGATTTTTTGCATCGTGAAGAGTTTTATGCAGGATGGTGAACTGTCTCAGTAAGAGATCCCATACTTTGGAGCAGAATATGTACTCGTGCAATACATTCATCAGACAGTCCTTATGGTAACAGTTTTCAAACACTGACATTAAACAAACGTACTGCTTTGCCTTTACAATACACCATCAATACGCACATCCCATCTAAGGTGTGTGTGTGAAATATTGTGGGACTTAACTGCTAAGGTCGTCAGTCCCTAAGCTTACACACTAATTAACCTAAATTATGCTAAGGACAAACACACACACCCTTGCCCGAGGGAGGACTCGAACCTCCGCCGGAACCAGCCGCACAGTCCATGACTGCAGCGCCTTAGACCGCTAGGCTAATCCCGCGCGGCATCCCATCTAAGGTTTTCTTGGAGCCAGACCTTCAGAAATTTTTTATTAGTGACACTTACGGTATGTGTGTGTGCCATCTGAATTTTTATGGCCTATTCACTATGTCTCTTGATATTAAGGAAATTTAGTTGTACTGTTTCGTTTTTTCTTCCCGAATGGGCAAGGACCAAATGCCAATATCAATTCCTTTTCTTTTCTCCTTGCTGTATTCTTTCATCTTTCACTGTGTTCGTTCTTCCTTGCTTCTGACACATACCAGGTTTTTCGCAATTGTGCGTTGGAATCCTTCCCTATTCAATACAGTTCTCTGTCAATCGTTACTTCAGATTTTATGTTATTTTGCATCTTTCGGGTAATTTCTACGGTTAGCCAGAAGCAACCAAAGCAAGATACATCTCTTTCATCGAGATTATGGACATTAATAAGAGCATGTTTAGTGACAATATCTTTGTGGAGAAGGATGAAACTGAACCCCGTCAGTATCGTTGACATTTCGTGGGAGATCCCTTACCAGAACAGCAGGGGGGTGGGGGGGGGGGGGCAAAGGATAATAATGGTTGTAGAGTTTGTTGGAATATAGAAAATTATAAACTGATGTTTCCTTTATGATGGTAAGAAAGAAACAGATATGGTGATTCTAATAACAACTGGTTTTACCATTTATTTGTGTTCTATTCGTTATATATCTTCTTCAGTCAACACCCACTATAACAGGTCAAATATTGAAACGTTAACTCTCCTGTCGGTGATATATGTGCCAAGTTTCGGCCAGCGTTGAATGATAATAGAATATGAACTGATACTGTGACTGTCAGACATACTTTAAATTGACAAGTAATGCAATACGCAATCCAGTTCATAAAGAAAAAACTACCAATGAATCTATCAGGTGAACAAATTATACCAGCTCCTGATACTTCCAGGATAATTATTAGAAATGCGTCATATTGGTCATTCTCTGTTCCTTGTACCTTTCTTGGTTCAGCTCAGTGTCTACACGAAGTGTTTAAAAACACAAGATAACAGGATCCCTTCTTTCTAGTTATCTTTAGTGACGACAGGATATGAACGTTGAATGGAATACTGAACTTTAACTAATGCATTTATTTTAGACCATTTTCACTGAAATCTCAGGGATCCATAAGTATTCAATATATACATTAAAAAAAATACACTTTAACTGCATATACAGGGTGAGCCATGTATCGTGACCACCCTAAATAACTGTTTGTCCAGATGCAAATTACAAAATTTTTCAAGCAAATAATCTTTAGCTGTCAGGTGGACATCAATCAGCATGACTGCCTTCGTTGTCTGTGTGTGTGTGTAGTTTGCTTTACACAAACTGCTCAATTATAAAATTATCGTTTGTCAGGCAATCGTTCACTAAACCGCCGTTTAGATCAGTGACTGAACACAATTAATCAAACTACAACACTCCCTCACACCACAGCACCATATCCGGTACAATTCACCCGCACATAGCAGCACTGGAATTTCACAAGTTAACTATTTAGCATAGAAATGCCATACTTCACATTATCAGCTACCTGCAAAGTACTCACGAAGGTGCGTCACGGCAACTGCTCCGTCTCCGTCGATGGTGTGTTATCAATCCGGTGAATCGCAGCCGATTGAAATGTACTCTCTTCCAAACTGGCCTTGCTTGCATGTTTTCAAATAAGAATAAGCGATCTCAACCCCTTGACTCCATACTCCTACCTCTTTTGGTACACAGTTTGGCTAAATACCACTGGTTTTCACACTCAACTATCAAATAAAATACACATGCAATTTACAAGGGTTGCACGGAAAGCAATGCACCGCATTTTTTTTTCAAACGACAACAATGTTACGAATGCGAAACGTTACGCATGTATTATTTGAATCTCCTGAGTTAGAGCGCCAAGCTTCCGTCACTTCCGACAGATAGTGTAGCTGCAGGACAGTTTCTGAATGATGTCTGTAGGTGATGTACGTTACAAGCAACGTGCAGTCATTGAATTTCTCATTGCAGAGAAAGAAACTGTGGGGAATATTCGCAAACGCTTGCTCAAAGTCCATGGAGAATCTGCTATCTACAGAAGTAGAGTTAGTCGCTGGGCACGGAGGATGAGGTCATCAGAAGACGGTTCGGCGGAGCTCCACGATTTGCAGTGATCGGGAGACCATCCACGGTTGTCACACTTGACATGTAACAGCGAGCTGATGTCATTCGTGAGGACAGACGCATGACGACTCGAGAAGACATTTTGAGGACGATGAGGAGGTGATTCACACAGTGAAACACTGCCTCCGCCGCCAGGACAAGGATTGGTACCGACAAGGTATACACGCTCCTGTTTCGCGCTGGAGGAAGGTCATTGAACCGAATGGAGATTACGTGGAAAAATAGGGTGTGTAGATAGAACACCAGCCTTTCGTGTGTGTAATTCTCATTGTGTTCAATAAATAATTGTCAAAGAAAAACTATGCGGTGCATTACTTTCTGGGCTACCCTGGTGCTAATTGCAGTGATCCCTCTGAAATCTAACCACTTATATCGAAAAATCAATAATCGTCTTTAAAACTCGCGCCACGTCGAGTACTGCTTGGGTGCACTTGTCTCAACCATACCACCCCGACTACCGTCAACCGTGTCTACGTCAGCACCACCACAAAAAATCTGCGACTTCTTCCCTTCTTACGAAATTTTCGCGCCACTGCAGTTCACGTACCATAATCAATATTAGGCGTTGGTTCCGGTCAATGGGGAAATTTCTCTCCAACAAAACTTCCCACCAAATAGGTCGCATCTCTGCTCAAATCCAATTATGTCACTTTCCTCTATCAAAATTAGGATCGCCTGCACTGAACATATTGACGTCACCTGTTCGGCACCAATGGCTCTCTTTCATCCATTAAACTTTTTAGCGTCTGGTCGAGGCCCTTGCTTATAGAGAGGTCAACGCTCTGGGCATGATGCTACCCTGCCATTTTCAGGTCTCTCCATTGTCTTTTTTTTTGCCGAGATATGTTATCTATCCTGATTTCTAAAAGTCAACTAGGCATCCCTCGTCGCATCACCATTGCCTGGCACTTACGAGTTGCCTCACTAACTTTGTACACAACACTGTGCGGCTGGTCCCGGCTGAGGTTCGCGTCCTCCCTCGGGCATGGGTGTGTGTGTTTGTCCTTAGGATAATTTAGGTTAAGTAGTGTGTAAGCTTAGGGACTGATGACCGTAGCAGTTAAGTCGCATAACATTTCACACACATTTGTACATAACAGGCCGGAACAATGCCTTTTATGCACGATTGGGGTGTCCATCTTCCTCTGCGACATAGCTCTTCGTTAGATGTTGTTGTCCAGTTTCTGATCCAATATTCTCGCTGCCGTTAATACAATTCGACAACTTAACGAACAGAAGAAACGCTTGATAAGAAAGAAAGAGAAAACTTCTAGATAAAATATGAAATAAGCATGAAAGTCTGGTGGAGAAAGGATGACACCTTGCGTTACAGTCCACTTTGACTGAAAATTTTTCGGTATGGATGACCCGCTTAAGAAAAAGGTAATTGGACAGCTACAAGCAAAATTCTGGCCACCTCATCGCCTCTCAATCAAGCATGATCAAAGACCGCATTACTCCGTAAATTATTAGCAGCTGAACATTTCTTTCTACCACCTCTATATACCTTGGGCCAGTAAGTACTACTGTATATATATTTTTCACTCATGCCGAGGAATCTTCTAACAGTTAATATTAAATTCCAGTCACAAGGCGAACACTTCACCTTCTAAGTAATAATAAATGAAATATGAAGGACGAGTGTACCAACAACTATAGAATATAAGATTCGTTAAGGAAAGGTCAGAGTTTAATACACAATGTTTTAGCTCTGCCTCGGTAATTCTATATTACAATTCCTTGCCCACTCAACATTCGGAATACGTATTAACTTAAGGTCTTCATACACATCTCCCTGTTCTATTAGTTTATGCGTTTAGACATTATATAGGTTCATATTAACTTGAATTATGTCAAATCAATTACACGAAATCTCCTTAGAATACTCAGATCAACTCAATGAACATGAGACAATTTGTTTTACTATTTGAAATTGTGGAAAGAGTATGATTGTTACAAGGTTAATGTCAGATTGGTCTTAATTACTGTGTCAAACCGTCTTGTTAAGATAATACTGCAAATTTCGACTAACTATCCATGTTTGTGGCATTATTATGCTACTAACTGTGTACAGGGTAGACAAGCAATACAAATATAGATGTATGCAAACAGGATGACTGTAGCACTGAGGTAATAAGTATAGCATACTACCCTGTGTGGCCTTGTCTCCTTATGCATCACAGTTTTCTACAAAAAAATATAACACAAATATTAGAAACAACCCGAATACAATAATCTGATCCATTTTTGACCTGTACAAATACATAATAAATAAGTCAGAATGACCCTTGAAAGAAATGCTCGTGAGACACACGTATTTTGATCCACTTTCCGCTACACAGTGCTGTCTCAGACGGGGCTTGGGATGGTCTTATGTTTCGAGTCAAGCAAAAAATGTCACATTGTAAGGTTCTGGGCAGTGAGAGTACATCATATGTAGCTAGTGGGGCTAACAACTGATAGCAGCAGGCTCTCTTCAGTCCATGTCGGCTGTGCAGGGAGACCTCTGGTCTCATTCATAGACTCACTCTTCTCTTCCAAGCTCTTTGGTCAGTGCAGCTACCTGGCAACCGTCTTGTGACTTCCTTTCTCTTACACTGTTGTGGCTGGTGCTGGTTCTGGCCGTCAACTTGACTGTGGTGACACAGGGAGTTGCTGTACCTTTTGCAACCAAATGCGTAACGTTCTAAGGTGCGAGTAGTGTCGACTGACCATCTTCACTATCGTCTGGATCTTAATAAAATGGCACATTGATCAGTCAGCAATGGGCAGTTGTTGGGATTCTTCCTACGAGAACAAATCCAGATAGCCAGGGAGGGGTTCCTTAGCATATTCTCCTTCGTCTCGGATTAGGTGCAAAAGAAGTCTCCTAATGAGCGAAAAACGTTCTTTAATCGACAGAGTGTAATGCTATGCTCCAGCAAGAATCCCCTCCAGGCAGTAGATAATACTAAAGATAACAATCACCAGGATATATGTCTCGATGCGGTCGTCCGTACAGTAGTCCCTGGCTTGTTGTAGGTTGACCATACCACTTTGGGTAAGCTCATCTCAGCCAGCATGTGCCACCTCGAGGTCGCCGACCACGCATCCCCATGGGACACGTTGTGAGCACCATTGTGCCTCTCAGTATCAACCTGCACCGCTACTTGCAACCCAGGCCAGCTGTGGCCTATTGATAGGAACATTTTTTGTGATAGATTTAACCTCATTCAAGTTAGTACAAACCCACATATTGTTTAAATGCATAAACCAATAGAATTGGTAGACGTTTGTTGGGACCTTAGGTTAATACGTATTGCAAATTTATGGTGGAGAAGGGATCCCAGTAGAGAATTACGACAGACAGAATTGAAATATTACTAAGGGGACACTGTATGTCCTACGTCGCCAATGTTAAATTATCGAGATTTGTGACCCATTATCTTCGAAACTTTTTAAGACACCAACTTACAATTTTCCGTAATTATTGAATACACCTTTCTAGGTACACTTAACTAGAACTATTAATAAAATTGTATTGTGGGGCATATTATCTCTTTTTCCAAACACTCAATTTTTCGACAGAATTTTGTAAATAAATGAACATAAAACAAAAATTATTGCATATGTGTTGAATCTCACACTCAGCATGCTGTAAAAATTTCATGTCTCTACCATCAGTAATTTTTTAGAAAACGGATCATTTATTGCAAAAAATGTAGTTCAGAGATATTGAAGTTTAAACCTTTTTTATTACAAATTCTTATACAGATTTACATTTCTGCATCTTTTATGCGGTAGAATTACCCTGGCCTATAGTTTGTGTCTTCTTCGGTGTCACAACAGCCCAGTGCTTTCCTCCTCCTTTTCTTTCTTGCTTCTTTTGTCATTTGCTGAGCAGCTAACTGTGCTTTACGTGCACGAAGCTCATCCAGTTCCCGCAGTCCTTTAGCTGTGTTCTGTCCAAATCTTGTCCCTGACTTCTCCAGAACCTTAAGTCTTTTATAGTTCCCACCATTAAATGTTATTACAGCATCAGACACTGCTAACTTTACTCATAAGGCCAACAAATACATTTTTAGGCACATGGCACCACACAATATTACTGAAGGGCTCATTCACATTCTGGGTCTTTAGTAGCTCAGGATTTGGCAAATCTCTGTACATAGGTTTTGGTTGCCTCCATTACCGTCCATAATATCATTGCTTTTACCACTGTCACCCGTTTCTAAAGTTACTTTCCTTTTTGATCACTAGGGGACTTGGTCACTTCAGAAACATTATCGTGGTTTCCTACTGCTAGCAGGTCTCACATATCTGTTACCCCCAAATTTTCGTTACTGGAAGTTACTTTTACGCTTAGTCATTTTATTTACGTATAAAAGCAATAGAAGCTAGCTTACTACAAAAACAGCCGATAATCACACTAATTTCAACGAAAACCAGTATCAGAAAAAAAGGATTGATTTGTTTATTCGTAATGCCAACTTCTGAGACGTAGCATTAGGCACAAAATAAAGCAATTCACGTCCTTCTAGACTGCTTAGTTCCCAAGATTTGACTGCTCAACTGTGGCAGTATATGCATAGCCGCGAAATTTCACAGTCAAACATCAACATTCAAAATATTATTCGAAGGTCTCAAAATTGTCTGATTTTAATGTATTATATACTAAAATGTTCAGGAAAGTCCAAAGTACATTATGGAGTAGGAAACAGAAAATGTCAAATTTCAACGAATTTCACAATGTCACCTTAATATATGCTAATTTTTTTTTATTTTTAGTCACTCAGAAGCACTCATCATACTGTATATCATCTTCTTGATCTTTTTCCACGTTTTTTCTTCTTTCTAGACTCTTCAATGGCCAGCTGTGCTGCATACTCTGCTTTATCAATGCGAACCTTTTCCATCTATTCAAGTTCTCTGATGCAGTTTGCTCCAGGGTTAATTCCCATATGCTGTAGCACCTTCGCCCTTCCAATGTTGCCATTATTAAGAGCAATAACAGCATCACTGACCCCCCACTTTAGTGTCTTCATTCCAACAAAAACATTTGGTAAGTGAGTCCATATAAGATTATTGAACGACTCATTGGGATTTTGACTCCGATCATGGAGACACTTCTTCAGTAATTCAGGATTTGCTAGGTCTCTGTAAATAGGTTTTATGATATCCAGGACTGCTGCTGGGATGGAATGTTTATGGCCATATGAACTGTCCGAGTATTGGGCATTGCGGTAATTGCACCATCAATCAGGTCCAGGAGGGCAAAGATGGTGTACTGGTTTTTCATCAGTTGACAGTCTGTGGAAGAAGGTAGTCTATACTGCTTGCTTCTTTTTCAACAAATCCTCAGCATTATTTCTAATAGCAATCCCATAATACTGCTGTAGTTCGTCAATCCTTTTGTCCGTCAGCCTGCCTCTTATTGATTTGCCATCAGAGAGTTTCTTGTCTCTCAAACTTTGTTTCAGCTTTCTCAACCTGGTGCCCATCCTCTTCTGGACTTGACCAACACATTCTAGTTTTGTGATAATCTTGTTACCATAAGGCTGAGCGGCTACTACACTGTTATATGCTTTTGAGTCTCCATCACCTAAGAGCTAGTCCGCCCTGGTAGCTGAGTGGTCAGCGTGACAGACTGTCAATCCTAAGGGCCCGGGTTCGATTCCCGGCTGGGTCGGAAATTTTCTCCACTCAGGGACTGGGTGTTGTGTTGTCCTAATCATCATCATTTCATCCCCATCGACGCGCAGGTCGCCGAAGTGGCGTCAAATCGAAAGACCTGCACCAGGCGAACGGTCTACCCGACGGGAGGCCCTAGCCACACGACATTTCCATTTACCTAAGAGCTTAGTGTAACACGCTCCCCTTTCATTCACTCACAGATCAACGAAAAATTTCAGTAGCTGCTGAGGCCTCCATAACACCTCTTGTTCCTTCATAATTTGTCACAGATATGCCCATTTTCATTCCATGATTTACACTAATGACAATGTTTGGTTAAAATCTGGAAATCTATTACCTTTCCAGTATCCACACTGGTCACCATAGCAACAGGATTCTTTGACTTACAGCTGCGCTTCTGCCAAGTGCCATCAAAAGCTACTGGTATGTCAGTCATACCATCATTTATTTCAACAGCTTCGTTTGCAGCACCCTTCAGTGACTCATATGCAACAGATTCAACAGCAACTCCAATATATCCTCCATACTTGTCGATTTGACAAGGTGGGTGTGGCATATTCATCCTGGCACACATTGTTTCTGCTGCAGTGTGTCCTTTGCCAATAGCTCTCAATCCATAAAACTACCTAACATTTACTTCAAAATGATTACCTTTACACTTATCAGAATTCCAAAATGAATTAGTATATTTACATCTGGCACAATTAATGATAAGTTTCGTGGCTAGTCCATTTGATACCTCACTGTCTTGATGTGAACTATCTGGCCATCCATATACACTCCTGGAAATGGAAAAAAGAACACATTGACACCGGTGTGTCAGACCCACCATACTTGCTCCGGACACTGCGAGAGGGCTGTACAAGCAATGATCACACGCACGGCACAGCGGACACACCAGGAACCGCGGTGTTGGCCGTCGAATGGCGCTAGCTGCGCAGCATTTGTGCACCGCCGCCGTCAGTGTCAGCCAGTTTGCCGTGGGATACGGAGCTCCATCGCAGTCTTTAACACTGGTAGCATGCCGCGACAGCGTGCACGTGAACCGTATGTGCAGTTGACGGACTTTGAGCGAGGGCGTATAGTGGGCATGCGGGAGGCCGGGTGGACGTACCGCCGAATTGCTCAACACGTGGGGCGTGAGGTCTCCACAGTACATCGATGTTGTCGCCAGTGGTCGGCGGAAGGTGCACGTGCCCGTCGACCTGGACCGGACCGCAGCGACGCACGGATGCACGCCAAGACCGTAGGATCCTACGCAGTGCTGTAGGGGACCGCACCGCCACTTCCCAGCAAATTAGGGACACTGTTGCTCCTGGGGTATCGGCGAGGACCATTCGCAACCGTCTCCATGAAGCTGGGCTGCGGTCCCGCACACCGTTAGGCCGTCTTCCGCTCACGCCCCAACATCGTGCAGCCCGCCTCCAGTGGTGTCGCGACAGGCGTGAATGGAGGGACGAATGGAGACGTGTCGTCTTCAGCGATGAGAGTCGCTTCTGCCTTGGTGCCAATGATGGTCGTATGCGTGTTTGGCGCCGTGCAGGTGAGCGCCACAATCAGGACTGCATACGACCGAGGCACACAGGGCCAACACCCGGCATCATGGTGTGGGGAGCGATCTCCTACACTGGCCGTACACCACTGATGATCGTCGAGGGGACACTGAATAGTGCATGGTACATCCAAACCGTCATCGAACCCATCGTTCTACCACTCCTAGACCGGCAAGGGAACTTGCTGTTCCAACAGGACAATGCACGTCCGCATGTATCCCGTGCCACCCAACGTGCTCTAGAAGGTGTAAGTCAACTACCCTGGCCAGCAAGATCTCCGGATCTGTCCCCCATTGAGCATGTTTGGGACTGGATGAAGCGTCGTCTCACGCGGTCTGCACGTCCAGCACGAACGCTGGTCCAACTGAGGCGCCAGGTGGAAATGGCATGGTAAGCCGTTCCACAGGACTACATCCAGCATCTCTACGATCGTCTCCATGGGAGAATAGCAGCCTGCATTGCTGCGAAAGGTGGATATACACTGTACTAGTGCCGACATTGTGCATGCTTTGTTGCCTATGTCTATGTGCCTGTGGTTCTGTCAGTGTGATCATGTGATGTATCTGACCCCAGGAATGTGTCAATAAAGTTTCCCCTTCCTGGGACAATGAATTCACGGTGTTCTTATTTCAATTTCCAGGAGTGTATTTTACAACACACACATTCAACTAACACCCCTCTTAGGATGTGTAAATCTATCATAATATAACCTAACCTACCATTTACATCACTTTAGTTGTGAGAAAACTGTGTATCTCAACGTTTTATTTTAATCTTCGAAGCACTGAGGATACTCAGTGGATACTGGGAAGCACTCTGGATACTGACGAGTTTGACTGTATTTCATTGTCTGTAACTTCACACACCACATGTTGAACTTAATGTTTACCTTTATTCGAAAATCTGGTGCCATGAAACCCACGTTTCTTAAAGTCACTTCGTTTTGGCATCATACTTTACTTCTTGAAAGGTGTACCAATCTATTCGCCTCTTTCCCTCGGGAAAACATTAGCACATCGATATACAATGCGTGTTTATACTATGAAACGATATGATACTGTTTTTGACAGTGCTACCAATAGAAACACATAATTTAACCATTATAACACAGCAATCCACAGCCTTCTATATAAAAAAATGACCGATTTTCTTAGATCTTGCGGTAACGCACGCAAAGATTTTAAAATTTTCAACCAGTGTAGATTGTATTTAAAAAATAAAGTACTTCCCATATATATATATATATAGATCTTTACGTGCATTACTTCAAGATCTAATAAAATCGGTAATTTTTTATAGAGAGGGCTGTGGATTGGTGTGTTATAAAGGTTATATTACGTGTTTCTATTGGTAGCACTGTTATAAACAGTATCGTGTCGTTTCATAGTATAAACACACATTGTATATGCACTTTCTGCTTCAGAAGGGTTACGATTGCCTTGAGTGCAGTTTTAAAACTTTATTGTGGATCTGAGGCGAGCAAATAGTCTTCCTTGCGGTACTTAATGACTGCTTTTCCCTGCATGTGTTGTTTTAATGTGGCACAAGAGCCTTATGCATATGGCAGAATGATTATAAGCAGTGGATTGCGTGGCTGAACGTGGCTGTGTTGAGGTGCTCTGGGATGACATTAAAATTGTATTGTGCTTAACTTCATGTTTCCTCTGTTGTAGAAACGAGTGCATATTTGGTTGGTATCAAGCTTTGGCATGGTGCAAAAGTGTGAAGGGATGAACTGCGTGGTCTTATGTACCCAGTGGGTCCCCAGTAACCAGTTGGGTGCCACGGAATTTTATTTAAAGCTGGTTTAAGTCGTTTCACAGCTTCAGGACAGTTCGTAATCACTTATATTTATGTATGAACTCAGTGAATGGTTGGAAAAGCGAATTCTGTAACCTTCTCTGCTTACCATGAGTGTGTGCATTGCTAACTCACTCAGCACTAAACTGTTTGCTGAATCCTTGTTTAGAAGTAGAAAGTTTCCAGGAGGTCTATGCCTGTAAAATTTCTTTTCATATCTATTCGCCTGTGAATTATTTGCTGAATTGTAACTGATGGCAGTATAGCACATTTTATCTGTTCTAAATGCTCTGACTATTTTTTTAAGAAATTGCCATACCTGATGTCTAAGTATTTGCAGTGATTTGAAGGGCGACAGCTACTACCCAGGTTAAGTGGAGTTAGAACAAACAAAATTATATCAATTTATTTGGAAAATTGCAAATTATATAATGAGATAAAAATCCGAAAATGTGAAAAAAAATTTTTCGTTCTCTCAGAAAAATCAATGACTGTTACAGCGACAAAATAGGGTATCAAAGTGCAAATATAATAGTTTGACGAATCCGAAATCATATAAAATCTGAGGCTCGATCTCGTTTGTTTTTGGGGATTGTACATTTTGAATAACACACGACGCTTGAATGATTCTATAGATTTATCAGCAGCTATCTATATGGTCAATAAATTTCGAGAAACTTGCGACACAAGTAATCCAACACATTCTTCACTTTACTCAGACGTGACTGAACCTGAATGTTGACGTGTAAAGCACTTTCTGGACTAGAAACATGAGGTGCCCACAAAATCAGTATAAATCGTCTGCGAGTAAAACAGTCTGAAAAGAAGTCACACGATTGTAATCATTCTCTTGAAAAAAAGTTCTTACACTTTTATAGTGCCATATTCAGCACCACAGCATTGGAGCCTGATGATGGAACATTACCAGTTTCAGTTTAAACCACATTCTGAATCGTCAAAAGGAAAATCTGTAGAGTCGGAGTCATACTCGCTCCACATTCACCACGAATCTTGTGCTGAATCACTAGAAAAATGTACATTTTCATGCTTTTCATCACCATCTTCAGTAGAAATACTTAGAAACGAACCACTCGGATCATGTAAATCACTCTCACTATCGTTGTCACTTAGAGACTCCTCAAAAGACTGTAAAATTTCATTGATCAAAATAAACATGAAAAATAAAAGATTCAGTACATTAATATGAAAGTGAAAACTAAATTATATTTTTATATAGATTGTGATTATTTACAGATATGGGGAACGAATTTAAAAGAGTAGTAGTTTCACAAAGATTATCAAATATTCATAACAAGATATTTATTTAAAAAAATTGCATCCAAATGGGCGTATAAAGCTACTTTGCTTAACATTTTACATTTTTCCATGTTCATCTATAGATTTCACTCTTCCACTGAACAGTTTTATGTGATATCATTCACAGGCTTCGTTACACAGTTCACACATATACATGTTGTGGTTGGGTCATGATAAGTTTTGTTCTTGCAAATTAGATGATGAAAGCTGTGAATAGAAAATCTAGTTACGATATGTCACAGTTTGAAGTTTGGTGCTGTCCATGAGCGGTTCGTCATTGCTTCAGTGCCACAGAACTCCAGTCATACTTTTTCTTGTTTATCCTCTATGGTCTTCAATTGTTTTCTGGAAGCTCTGGTGTGTGACATCATATATCAAAGATTGATGTTTTCAATTAGGAATGTCTCTCTCGCTAGCAGGTACTCATGTCTAGACCCTGTTGTCTTTGAGAGACCTATTGCTCCTTTTAGATAAGTAGATTTTACCTTTTCTAGTGTTCCTAGATGTTTTTCTTTCAGGTGCTCCTATATAACCTCCATCCCATAGGCCAGGATTGGCAAGATTTTTGTGTTGAATAAGTTCATGGCCATTTCTAGACCCAGTAGGTGGATGTTTGTGCTGTCCTGTACAGCACTTATTGCTTGGGATGCACGTTCTGTTGTATGTTTTTTGAAGCATTTGGCTGTTGGTTGCAATGTCACCCCTAGATATTTAAAGTCTGATGAGATTTTTATTTTTGACCTCTAATGTTAATTTCCGCATTCTTGAGATTTTGTCTCCTTTTCTGAAATTTACCATTTCTGTCCTTGTTATGTTTATGTATAGTTTGTGTACACTGCACCATTTGCCTATTTTCTCAATGATTTTCTGCAGCTTCTGTATATCTGTTGAAACTACAGCTATGTCACCAGTGAATACATATATGTACGCATCTTCATTTTCTTAATGAGGTATCAAAATCATTAAATTGTAAATCTTTGTGTACATACTTAGCAAAAACAATATATTTTTTAAGTATAAATACATTCTCAAAATTATGTTTCGTTCATTTTTATACCAAACGTTAATTTTTAATCCATTACATTTATCTTAAGCATAATTAAATTTTGAAGCGATATTATTGCCCTTCTTATGATAATGATCTATAGCACACTCATAAATTGTATTTCTTTTACTGAATTGTGTATATTTATATTTGGTAACTATATTGCTTAGTTTGGTTTTTATATAATTTTTAATAACTCAGTCATTGAACTGTGTAATAGTATTTGTACATTCAGCCATGGTGGCATAATCTGCTTTATCTGAAGCTAATTTATGTTCTAAATATTTATTCCTGACTGCATCATAGCCACCCAATGGATCAGAATCATCAACCAGTCTTTTGCCTTCAGATCTATGTTGCCCTTAGTTGTTTTCAAAACATGTTTGTGAACTAGTCTGCTAATTTCCGTTTTATTTCTCCTAAATTTAATTCTTTATTAAGTTTTTCGTTTTATATTAATTTTTTATTCTATTTCTTACTCACGTTTGACTCAAATTATGTATTAATTTGTGATTCTGTTTCTAAATCAAAATAAATATTTCAATCTAATTTTTTATACATTATGATCGTATTTTTCCTAAAATGATTTTATTAATTTTTGTTTCTATTCTTTTCCTAATTCTACATTTTGTATTTTTATTTTATTGCCAAAAATGTCATTTATTTAATTCAAAATATCATAAAAATCAAACTAATCTCATCATAATTACAATGCAAATAAACACAATGACCACAGATAAATTTATCAAAATTTTGTGTTAATTCAGAAATATAACATAAATCATTTTCTCGCAAATAAGTAATTTACTCTTTTGGTGTATTGTCAAAAAATAAGAATCAAAAATAGTTATTGTCTGATTTGTGTTATAATAAGAAATCCATTGCGTAGCACCATTACCAGAAATTGTTAAATTCACTACACACATTCAAAAATTTTGATTTATTAAATACGTCATCAATTAAAAATGGCTCTAAAATGGTAAATTTGTAATTCCCTCGTAAGATTGACTTCATCAAAATTTGATAGATGTATATTATATTTTTAATTATTTTTTAAAAATATTTTTACTCCAGCACCAGCTGAAGCATGCTTAGAGCTACATCCAGCTCCTTTCTTCTGTATTGCTTGTTTTTTGCATAGTACTGAATTGGCTGCTGCATCATTCCACCAGCAAATGAAGCAACAGCTGCTAAATATGGCAATGCAAGCAATAATAAATGATGTAATCCTCATCCACAATTCCTTTTTGTTAAAAGTTTATCAATTTTTCACAATAGTTGTCCCTAGTGTTATAAGAAAATTCCCACCATTTTTGTGTCTCTTTAGCTTTTGACCATCTGTTCAGAATTACCAATATTATTTATTTGATCATTATTTAGTATAATTTTAATTGATTTAACCTCGTTTTATATTTCTTTGAGCGATAATGTTCGATCATAGAATTATTTATTTATAAAGTTTATAATGTAATAAGTGGCATTTTGATTAAAAATTAATATGTTTAAAATATGTATCCGATTTCAAAGTTATAATCACCAACCATTTTCATCAAGACCCTGACTGATATTCTTTTAGCAAACATTATTTCTCCTACAGCAGTTGCTGCTAATTTGCCTCCTAATTTTTGTTTCCAGTTAATTTTACTCTATGAATAATATCTAATCTATTGGTTACCTTTATACCATCACAAACCCAAATTTATTCAAGTAGTTTCTCTGTATATGTTGATTATGGTTTCATCTGTGTTTTCATCCATGCTGGAGTCTAAATCTGCTTAGAATTTTGGGAAATAGTCATCTACAATTTTTTTGTCAGCATGTTGTACTTTATTCCTCTACTTGACTTTGTTATTTTATTTTATTTTATTTTACTTCATTATCTTCAGTTTTATTATTCTTTTAGAATATACTACTAGTGCATGAAATAATGTATCTGCGTAATTTGACAAATAAGTACCATTTAAATATAGTGCCCATATCATAGTTAGAAGGTTCATTAAGCAATTTGTGCTGTCAGATGCCCTTTCACTAGCTGTTGATGTATCTCTATCAAATTTAATACAATTTTTTAAGCTATCAACAAATATAAATGTACTTGCAGGTATGAATCCCAAAACTTGATCTCCATAAGGTTGATATATTCCAGCATTCTTCCACTTGCATTTATTTTTTAGCACTTTGTTCTTCACGTAATACCTTTTTATGTTTTTGACCTGTTCTTCATATTTACTGAATGCATATTGTACTTCAGATTCACTTAATGCATAATCTTATTGTTTAATACCGCTCATATCGTCAGATTCTTCTACTTCTCTATCTTCTTCAATAGCTTTTAACAAACTGTCATCTAAGCCTGGAATTCCTCTGGAACTTTTTGTACTGCATCAATAACAGCCACTTCTTTTTTATATGTTTCAAATTCTGTTGTAGAATGTTGCCTACAACTTTTAAATTTTTCTTTTAATTCTTTTTCCTTTCTATTTTGCCTTCCATCTTACACAATCTCAGGGCTATATGTTGCCAACAGTTAATAACGATAAGAACATTAATAATTTGTTTTTTGACTTGTTAAATTTTTTATATTTTGGCTTTTCTATATTCTTATACTTTGTGTATTTACATATCGCTGCTCTAGTTTTTATATTTCTATCTTTGAAATTACTATTTTATATAGTTAAAAGAGCTTTTATTTAATTTTTATATTTACCTACATTAATTGTTCTTGTCGTATCTGTGGTAATAAATCCAAATTTATCGTCTTTCTAGAACTATAATTTAAACCATAGTACATATGGCTGTTGATATACTTTCCGGGATTTGAGGTCGTGGTCTAAGAACTTTTCATCTCCTTACGTTTCGTCCAGGACTGCACTGGACTTCCTCAGAGGGGCTGCTCTGCTGAGTATTGCCGACTGACTGGTCGGGTGTCTGAGAGCGACTTATATATTGTGAGAAAGGGGGGAGTGGTTCAGGTGACATGTGATGAGCAGTGATAATCCACAGCAAAGATAAGGTTGACTATCGATTACCACCTTGTTAAAGATAAAAATTGTTAGCAATTTTGTAGAGCCACTGTCCATATATTGCTAAGTTTCATAGCCTCCTCTTTCCTATTAAAATTATCGTGATGTTTATAAATTTCAATAGCTTCTCTATATAGCCGTGGATAGTAATTTAACGTTGTAGATAAAACTTCGGTATCCGAAAACTTCACTTGGTGGTTGCCTGGTTGAAGAGCATGTTCCGCTACAGCTGATTTTGCTATTTTTCCAAGTCGACAAAGACTTTTATGCTCTTTCAGTCGCGTGTTTATGCTTCTTTTGGTAGTACCAATATAAACTTTACCACAGGTACATGGAATTTTATACACACCACATGTCAACAGGGGAGTGCGTTTATCCTTCACAGATCGTAGTACTTGACTTATTTTCTTTGTTGGTTTAAAGACAGGTTTTATGTCATGTTTTCGTAAAATCTTACCGATCCGATCTGTTACTTTTTTAATAAAAGGGAGAACTACTGTATTTTTCTGTCATTGTGGTTCATTCTTATCTTTTGGTCTTCTATTCCTTGGACGCAAATTTCTATTTATCTCTTTTCTTGAGTAGCCCTTTTTTTTCAAAAGCCTGCTTCAGATGTTTCACTTCAGCATCCAAATGTTCAGGTGTACATATCTGTTCCGCTCGATCGACAAGACTTTTTATGGCACCTCTTTTTTGTTGTGGATGATGATTAGAATTTTTATGTAAATATCTGTCCGTATGTTTTCGGATACCGAAGTTTTATCTACAACGTTAAATTACTATCCACGGCTATATAGAGAAGCTATTGAAATTTATAGACATCACGATAATTTTAATAGGAAAGAGGAGGCTATGAAACTTAGAAATATATGGACAGTGGCTCTACAAAATTGCTAACAATTTTTATCTTTGACAAGGTGGTAATCGATAGTCAACCTTATCTTTGCTATGGATTATCACTGCTCATCACGTGTCACCTTAACCATGCCCCCCTTTCTCACAATATATAAGTTGCTCTCAGACACCCGACCAGTCAGTCGGCAAGACTCAGCAGAGCAGCGCCTCTGAGGAAGTCCAGTGCAGTCCTGGACGAAACGTAAGGAGCAGAAAAGTTCTTGGACCATGACCTCACATCCCGGAAAGTATATCAACAGCCATGTCACCCGGTTGTGAAAGCCTTCATTCTACAATAGTACCTATGATTTAAATATCTATCATGTTACCTAAAAATATTTGCAAGTTTAGATAATGTGCGATTAATTGTTGTGGTAGTTTTAAAAAAAAATTTAAATTATAACAAACTGTTCTTTAATTTTTATCCTGAGGAACATTTCTTTAAGTATGTCTTGAGTTTTCTGGAATGTAAGCATAAAATTAAAAAAAACTTAATTATTTTCACATTCGGAGAATTGTATAAGTTCTTCATAATTTTCAGAAAGCTAAGAAAGCTGAAGTATTCAGCTATATTAATATATTAATTTCTTTTGCATTCTAATTAGTTATTGATATTATTGTTCTTCAAAAATTTTAGAATAACATTATAAATGATTAATTTTGTCACAGTTTAAATACTCTGGAGCTGGAATATAGAGAAGACTTGTTAACATTGCTTTACCACAACCACTTTTTACTGATATGGAACATCTAATGAAATTTGGTGGAGTTGTATCATGTTTATTTTTCATTTTCTTTTGTGTAATTTTTTGTTTTAATTTTCATTTAATTAGATAAATTTTATTAGTATTAATAATTTTTAGTATTAAACGAGCCACTTATTTAAATTAATAGGTAATTTATCAGTTCTTAAAACAAGTCTATCTGTTCCTTTATGCTGATAAACATGTCACAGTAGTTGGTTTCCATTCAACTATTTAACATAAAAATTAATTCAAAGGATAATAAATTACATTGTAATAGAGAAACCACAATCACTTCTACTAGAAAGAAAAGTAGAAAAAGTTTATAAAAATTTATTCATTCCAAAAATTCATAATTATATATAATTATGGGAGCACCAACTTTTAATAAGCTTAAAGTGGAATCGCCTATAACCGATGAACCAAGGTCACATGTCATTGTTCCAATTAATAATTAACAATTCAGGATTTAGTGATAAATATTGCTCATCACAACAGTAATTTGAAGATTTTAATGCTGCTATTGTAACAGTTATTTTATAAATTAATAAAAAAACTATTTAATGTTTCGAAATCAATTAAAAATTCTCAATCTTTATAAATAAACAAGATTGAGAACTATTATCTTTATCCTCTGGCAGTCAGTAAGTAATGTAATAATAATATAAATATTCCTAATAAAGTTGTATATGATGTTTAAAATTATTTGGGCTCATTGTTCAGATTAGCCTACTTATGAGGAAAAATCTAATTCATAATGAGTGGTAAACAATGCAGCAAGACTATTTAATTTTGTCACTATGATAAGGGAAATAATATTTAATCAAGAATACAACATCGTTTCATTCCTTCATCTGGTTTAATTAATGTAGCCTTGGTAATTTCTGATAAATTTTTTAATAGGGTAGGATGTATACTTAATAATGTTGAAGAAAAAATAAAAAAAAAGTATTTTATATCTTAGTAATCTTAAGAGAATCTGTAAAAATTACAAATAAGTAATGTGGAAAAGAAATTTAACGATAGTCTTTGGATAGTCTTCAAGTGGTGAAAATTATATACTGAGATGGGCTGATTATAATGAAGCTGGTATGAAATATATTTCAAGAAAAGAAGGTAGAACTTTTCTTGGAATTATGGATATTTGAGTTCTTATGAACCTGAGTATGAAACTGAATTAGAACAAGAAAGATAAAAAGTCCTAAATCACCAATATCTTTCGATGAGTTACCAAGTGTTAACATAGCTGGGTTATGGAGCAGAAATCATTTTGAGTTAGATATCAAATCACTAAAGTTACTTTAATTATTCTATTAATTTATCAATGGATTAATAGTCCATTATTGAATTATCTTAAATAACAGAATATTTATTTAAAAATGGAAATAATGAATGAATCCCTCTGAGTAGTGTCATTAAAGCCAACCAAATAATCCTGTGATTCATTTTGTGGTTTTGAATGAGTAATTTAATTAAAAGGAGGTATTGATATAAACCCATATTATTTTATACCTAGTTATCGTATTAATGTTATACGTATGAACTGAAGAGGAAATATTGTAGCAATTTAAAAAATTGCTATGAAATTTGGTGCTATATATAACATTAATAATCCCAATGAATTTAATTTATAATACTTGGTATAGAATACAATCTGAGAATTTTTGAATCAATATGAAGAATTATATCTTGATACCTTTTTTAACTTTTGTGTTTATATTTATATATTTTGGTTATTGAATGAGACACATTTTAAAATAAATTATATACATGAACATAGTTTCTTAATTATTTTGCTAAATTATTTATTGGAAACGATAATTATTTAATGGTAAATTTTTTAATTTATCAATAATTTATAATGATATTTACAAAGCTGATAATTCACCATCCTTTTACAGTCATAGAAAATTAAGAGAGTGCTTTTTCTATTTCTTCCCAAATATCTGTATCCTTATCATCATAATAATATTCAGATTTATATAAATCTTCTCCATAACATCATGTAATATAGTGATTATTGTAATTATGTTTTGTACTTCCCAAATAATCTATAGTTAAAGATGGTTCAAAATAGTCCTTGCAAATATTACATTTAACTCATTTGCCTTTTGGTATATCAACAAATGTTTTTGGCAGTTTGTAATTTGTTCCTGACATTAGATATACTTTGTTTGCCCTAATTTATAAGATAAACCTTTATTAGACTTTAAAAATGAAAAAAAATCAGTTTCTGTTTTTTACATAGGTTGTGAATATTTCAATACTAGGTTTGTGAAACTTTTTTATGATGTAAAATGTATTAGATTTTTAAAAACGAAAAAAACAAGCAATTTACTAGATATTGAAAATAAGAAAATGATTTTCAATTTTTTATGTGGATTGTGAATATCTGATTACAAGTTTGGGGAGGTAGCTTAAATGACAAAAAATTTATAAGATTTTCTAGAAAAGTGTTATTAAATTAATATTTTTTTCGTTTATATTTTTTATCTAATTTCATTCTCTAAATCTTAAATTTTTTCATGCTTGAGATTTTTTATTGAATCAGAATTTGTTACTTTGCTGATTATTTCGTTTATAGCATTCAGTTAGAATTTGGTATTTTGTTGATTTTCTAATTTACAGTATTCTGTTAAAATTTGATATTTTTCTTGTTTGTGATACTTGGTTGAAATTTATAATATTTCTGACCACTATATTATGCTAATAATTACCGAAAATATCGGTTAACCAAGGAGATTTTTGGTGAGCAAGTGATAAAGTGAACCCAGAGCGACAAAAACCTCATACTTTGGTACAACTTATAACACACCTATAACAGTGCATGTAATCCAAAAGATGTAGAAAGGCTGGTTAGATTGAAGAGGGTGTCTGATGACCCTAACCTTTCATGGTTAAAGAAATCAACCAATACAGATTCTGTACAGTAGAGACTAATTTTCATATACTTGTAAATTACACAGAACCACTTGAGGGTGTTATGAGATGTAGGTCATTAAAACTAATGTTCTGTTTTGATTTTGCTTGGTTCATTTATTTCATGAGAAATGTACATAGAGATAGTTTTGAAAATTGTGTTATTATTTTTCCTATTTGCTCCTTCTGCATTAGCACATTCTTCAGCATTTTACTTTTTAAAGTGCAGTACTGCCACACTCCCAAAGATGGCATTTACTATACATTCTCTCACGCTCCATTTTCCTGCACTTATTCATTTCAATTAATCTTATTGATATTTCTTAAGTTTCTTATATACTCTGTATCTGCATTGTTCATTCTTTTTTTTTTAACTGATTTGTGTATCACTTACATGTATTATATCTCCTGAACTAGCATTGTCAAGCTCCAATTTTGTTTTATTTTATCAGTTTTGTTTAGAAATATGTCCGCCCCATTAGCTGAGTGTTGAGCACAGTGGTCTGTCATGCTAAGGGGCTGGGTTCGATTCCATGTTCGCTTGGAGATTTTCTCCTCTCAGGAACTGGTTGTTGTGTTGTCTTCATTTTCATCTCATCATCATCAGTGGAAGGCAACTGGAAACCACTACTGGAATCACTTCCCTAGACACTCATGTGGTGGACCTCTCTGATGAGGCTTCCCCCATGACAAGAGCTGCTGTAAGTCAGAATACAAAGTTAGATACTAATGTAACTTGTTATGAAGGCTTGGTGCTTCAGTTTTGTGTTTATGTTTCTTTCTGTTCGCTCCGTTTATATTTATTTACTCTTCATCTTGTTACTTTTTGAATTACATTACAATCACACTATCAAAGATGTTATTTACTGTGCATTTCAGCTTGAACCTAAATGTGTAACTTCTTTTCCCATATCGTTTACATACATTGTAACTTCCTTCATGACAATAGTCAGTAAATGTCTGAAGATGGGATTGTAACCCAAACTCCAGTTAACACAGTAACAGTAATACTGTACAACAAAAGCAAAGTAGCACTTTCAATTTATTGCATTTCAAAGTGTTTGTTTAAACTTTTTTATATAAAAGTATTTTATTATCAGTATTGCTTTCTAAATTGCATGAGAAACTTTTACTATCTTTACAGGTAATGATTAACTTTTTATCATTTATTTAAGCTTATGGTACCCAGAACAGTACTCAAATTTTGGAAACCTCATATGCCCTTTTTCTTTCTTGTCACATTTGTTAAGAAGATAAAATTAGAAATATATGTTTGTATTTCTCTACTGGAAAAATAAATGCCTTGAAATACAGTATTAACGTTGGAATATGACAGTGACATCAAAATAAGTGACACTTTAATTAGCAACTACTGTCCTGTGTAGAAATAACACTCTCACGATGGAAGTACATGTAAGGATATTAATAACTTTTCAGAGTATTAACCAGATTGTATCCCATTGATTGTTTGAAATATATCGAAAAGTGGTAATGCTGAAAAATAACATGATAATATGCTTTGATAAATTATATTATAAGGATTACAGAATATTGATGTATACTGGAACACCTCTGATTAACATCTATTCTATACCGTAATAAAATGCTATAAATTTAAGAAATGAAAATTCTTTATTTGTGTTCATTTATCATTGAGTAATACTGCACACTATATTCACCATTACATATTTTAAAATACATAAGAAAATCATCTTGACTTTTAATTATTACATTTTATCAGAAGAATTTAATTACTCAGACTGTATCATTGAAGTCAGTCATCCTACTAAAATATGTATTGTTAGCAAAATGTCATAACATTTGTAATGATATGATGATTTCAGTTATTGCAGTTGATGTGTTAGCATGTATTTCAACAGAATTACGAAATATAATAAAACTAATGCATACCTCACAGTCTGTAAACACGTTTTCAATCATACTTCAATTGCTCAGAGGCAATCCAGCTCTGTATATGTCTCTTCAGTTAACACATGTCTGACAAAATGTTACAATATTGTCAAGTGCACTGTACTACACTTTAACTAATTTTTATTGGTCTTTTTTAAAATATAATGAATTAAAACACGATGTTCTAAAATTAACATTCTGATAATACTGTTGATAAATAATACAGCAGACATACAAAAAACTATTTTATAAATGGTCTTTTCCTACGAAAATTCGTAGAAACAGAGATTCAGGTTTTGCTAAATTTGAAAAGAGGTATATAAAATATTGCCTTTATCAGAAAATCAGTCTTAATACAACACAACTTTGACTGCTCAAGCATCATACATGTTGGCAGCATATGATACTCCAGCCACCATGAGACTCATGTGAAGCAGATTTGTCAATGCCAAAATACAATGATATAAGATGAATATATATAATGCCCCCTTAATAAAGTTCTATATAAATTTCTCAACCGATAACATCCAGCAAGTACAATCATGGTAACAAATTACTTTTACAGATTGCTACTAATAATGAGTAAGACAGGTCCCACAGAAAATACGTTTGCCGATTTTCTGTAAATATTTAATGAACATTTCTTACACCTACTAATCAAAAATTCACATTAGTTTCATTATGGAAGAAGAAAACATTTTAGTAACTGCAGTACAATGAGACTGAGTATAATGATGAAAAATACTGCATTTTACCAGCCTATAAATAACTAGAAAACATTAACTGTCTAATTCAGATGTTGATCAACTAATACGTAAATAAAATTTGAGATGAATATGATAACCCTGTATTCTAACTTTTATTATGCTTTTTAGTTGTGTGTTTGTGTGTGTGTGTGTGTGTGTGTGTGTGTGTGTGTGTGTGTGTGTGTGTGTGTGTGTGTGTCTGTGAGTGTGTGTGTGTGTGTAATGCAAACATAACAAAAGTATATATATGGTACCCATCTGAAGAGTTGTCATCTCATTTTTCTCTGGTGTTCGGTAAATATATGCAATTTCGTTTATCTGATTAGTACTTGAGTCACCCCAAACAAATATTGCCTATCGCATTTTTCATGAGATGCCCAGGGTTGAAGGAAAGTGTCAGTTTGTATCCCTTTATCAGAAAAATTATTTATGAAGTGGAATTTTAGGTGCCCATTCGACAAGGTCGTCCAAGATCAGTCTACTGCGATATTACTTTTAACGATATGTATTAATAGGGACATTACAAAACGGAGAGTAACCAGTACGCCAGCAGAGACTGAGCAGAGTTCTTGACTGTACTGATTACTACCACCATGCAGCAGGACTGCTATGTTACTGCTGGAGTACAATTTATTTTACTGTCCCTGTTAATAGAAATCGCCAAACCGAATATTACATTATTCTATATTGTGACCACTCTACTGAATGAGTATGTAACATTCTGTTTTAAAAATCATTTTGTTCATAACAGAACACAGGAAGACGCTTTCCATCGACAATGGGCGTTGCTTGAAAGATGTGATAAGCAGTATTTGTTTGGAGTAAATCTAGCTATATTGCAAAAATAAAATGTCAAATACCTGCTAGAAACCAGAGAAAAAGCGTTTGATGACTATAATGGTCATCCTGTATGTACCATTTTGTGTGTGTGTGTGTGTGTGTGTGTGTGTGTGTGTGTGTGTGTGTGTGTGTGTGCCTGTGTGTGTGCGTGTGTGTTAGCTCTGAAGCTGAGTTGTGATGTCAGTTACTTCTTTATATACTTATCAGCTACTCAACAATTTTAGCATACAATCAATGATGATTTTTACTTTTTCTGTTGTTTGAAATTTGTCTTATTTTAATATATAGGTGACTTGTAACATATCATAATCCAATATTTCCTCGATTACAGTAGTTATGTCAAGTATATCTATCAATAGCCAAATACTATATGAAAGAGTTAATACCGAGCATATCGACTAATAACTTTATTGCATTAGGTTTCTTGTCAATTATGTGTTAATACTGTGAATTTAATTGAAATCTGTATGTCTTTACTTCTTTTTGGATTGATAATTTCATACAACAGCTTTAACAAACATATTTGTTTTTGAGCTAGTTTCTGTGCTTGTTGAATCACTTAAGTAGATAACAGTTATATTATTAAAAATAAAAATTCCATTTTAAGAGTCACTATTTATATAATACTGTGGGTAACAAATAACATAAATTACAAATTAAATTTGACAGACTACCAAAAACATTTGCTGAAAGCGAGTGAAAAGTGCCTTCTAAAACCTGCCATTAAGTGTAATTTTTCATTTCTGCACAATAATTCAACACATTGACTGTATCTGTGCAATGAATGGTTGTTTAGAAAATATATGATTGGGTACAATATTGTTAATTCTGAGAGTGTATGCCGCTATCTGCCATCAGTACATATATCTCAAGCAAATGTAAGAGTAAATAAATCCAGTTTTCACACTTAATCAAAATTGTACTGCATAAGGTTTGTTACTTTCTGTATTTTAAAGGTTCCACTGTGAATCACACACACACACACACACACACACATATATATATATATATATATATATATATATATATATATATATATATATATATATATTCACAGCTCTCTGAACTATACTCGAAAATAAATTATTAGTTGTTGAAGTTTTGTGTCAGCCTAACAAGGACGAGAGTGTATATATATATATATATATATATATATATATATATATATATATATATACATAATTTATTTTCGAGTATAGTTCAGAGAGCTGTGAATTGCTAAAGGTGTTGAAACATACAATATTAGGAACTATAATGGCATATTGTTGGCAATGGATAACATAGCTGTCAGTGAAAATATTATTGCAACTTTTCTGCAGGTTTTTGTGGCATATTTTCTTCTCATCATGGCTTGACATCGATTAAGGTATTTCTTAAACATTCTGTAATGCATTTATGTTATTCCTACAATTTCACACACTACTAACATTCACCTTTTTTATATTTTCCTTCTCTACCAACATCTTTGTATCAAATAATTGTCTGCAACAATATAAGTTCATTACCTTCCTTTACGAACAAATCATTACTTGCCATTTGCAGCTAAACGAAAAAAGGTCATTATCCTCGATAAACTGAACTGACCACAAATAGCATAGTAAGAAGTAACCACTTTTTGAGATTTTCTTGTCTCATTAGATCTCTCTCCTGGAAAAGACAATTCTCCATGAAGAGTACCAAATACGTATTTTGCACTTTTCAACACGCACTTCTGTCTGTTGGTACACAGGTGCACTCAGTTTTTAAGCGCAAAGGGCTTAACGTCTGCTGTAATTCATTACAGAAATTGTTTAGACAGTTGTTACAATGCTCTGTATTTCTTCAGTGCTTTCTAGGTCATTCTGACTTTCATCTGGCTGTGTACATCCTACATATTTCAGTTCCACCTCGGTATTTTGAATTCTGCTGGGACCGGGTTTTACGGCTCTCTGTTTCTGATCCTCCTCAGGCTGTTCGAATCCCCATGCTCGCTCGTCTGTCTCAGTCTTTGCAATCGCAATCGTCGTCTTGGCAATTCCATCGTGATCAGGCTTAGCGACTTTTCTATCCTGAAGACCCTTCTTTTCTTCCGCATACCGCTTTACCCGCGGCTTAGCGCCTTTGTTGTATGTAAAGTCTGCCATGTTTGCACCACCTCCAAATGTAGCAGCCTGTTCGCAATGTGCATTACGTGTAAGGGCTACATTGTGCGCTGAAGTGTGAGTCTTTCCTGTGTATGTATTTTTGGTGGTCTTGAGTGTACTAGAATCCTGCGGAGATATCTTGGAAGGCAAGCTGGCAGAAAGAGAATGAGGATAAGCCTCTTGACGGTAAGCTACCATATTGCGCCAGGCTTGAGCTCTCTCGCAGATAGTTAGACGTGCTGTGCCTGACTCACTGTAGTAGCCTCTGCCTAGTGATGAGCCAACTCCGCGTCCAGCTGGACTTGGCGGAAACTCTGCAGAACGCCTGGGCCGTCTTCCTAGCAGCTCCGACTCTGAAAGAGCACTGGGCCTCTTCTCACTATCCACGCTGTCTGGATTGGTACTACCGCAGTTACAGCAGCTACTGCATACTTCCCCCTCGCTGAAGCTCGATTCGAAAGTTGTATTCGGCGACATTTTACGATTTTGTTTCTCTTCTTGTAACATTTCATATTGTTGACTCCTAGGCGTAGACGAAAACTCGGACCATTTGTTAGCTCCTTCGTGAGATAGATACGAGCAGCAGTCATCGAACTCCGTGTTGCTACGACAATCAGGTTCCAGTCGGGTTGCAGATGTGGCTGTATTGACTGGGGGCACGTAATCAGATAATGTGTACCTTCCCCTCCTGTCACGCAGAGCAGCAACACCTTTTTTGATAATATTGAACACTACTACAATTACGATTGCTGCAGCTATACCAAAACAGGCACTTAGGATCTTAACCGTTAAATTGCATTTTTCTGTTTCTTTTCTGCATTTTTCCACCAGATCTGTTCTTCTTTGTAGACTGCCAAGAGTGGGTATCGGCCACCCGGGATACAGGCAGAACTGAAATCGAGAAACGTTCATTTCATTAAATTCTCACATGTGCAAACTCTTAACAACGTACTAAATAAGTAGATAACACCAGAACTTGTTGGAGACCCCTGAACAACATCTTAGACAGTATTAAAGAAGTGGAGCAGATTTCAATGTCCAATACAGACGTTCGTGCAGCTGTTAGTGTCTGTACAGTAACAACCTGTTGGACGTAATGGGATTGTAATGCGAAGACAGGACAAACATTACAGAACGAGTCCTTAGTGGGAAATGTTTGGCTTGATATCGGGAATGTCAGCTGTCATAGGTTCACAGAATTCGTCGACAAATAACATGTTTGTCCCTTACACAAGCATCCAGATGAAAATAAACAGAAAATGGTGTTGGCAGGACTAAAAGGAATTAAATAGGATAGCCGAGCGGTTCTAGGCGCTTCAGTCTGGAACCGCGAAACTGCTGCGGTCGCAGGTTCGAATCCTGCTTCGGGCATGGGTGTGTGTGATGTCCTTAGGTTAGTTACGTTTAAGTAGTTCTAAGTTCTAGGGGACTGATGACCTCAGAAGTTAAGTCCCATAGCGCTCAGAGCCATTTGAACCATTTTGAATTAAATAGGAAACTCACAATATTTAACCAAATAATAAATGGATTGTGCATAAAGTGAAGATTCTAAACCGCTATAAATCTCAAATTATCATAAACTGGTAAATTACAAAATTAAAACAGACAAAGCTACAAAGAAGTGAACCAATTACGCAGGGTGTTAAAAAATGCACCCTGAGAATTTTTTGGGACAGTCGTGAGACAAATGTATGTATAGATCTAGCAAAAGCTGCTACAGCAGGGATAAAGCAAAAGAAAAGAAAATCTAGACTGGAATGAGGAAAAAACAACGCATAAGAAACGGTTGAAACAAACGATAACATGAACGTTATAAAACATACTGACTAAAACAACATCGAAAAGATGCAATGACAATTTTCTGAGACAGACAACTGAAATCAAGAAGAAAGGCATTCTGAAAACAAATCGGAAACTTAGGATAGGTAGCCGTCATATGTTATTAGCTAAGAAGGGCAGATGAACCAATTGTCAAAAGAGGGAGAACTGTACAAACATTGTAATATTTTAATACATATTTGTAGAGTTAAAAAGACGAATCAGAAAAAGTGGCTAATGAAGAATGTAGTGAAATCTAACAGTGGAGTCAGTTGCAATAACAAACATAATAAGGTGGGTTTCACTATCAACAGAATAAGTTTAGCTATGAATATGTTCATTCGAACAGAAGTAGGCTTAGATTCTGTGGCTGCTTGCATTTAGGAAGCGGTAATGGACAACGGCCGTAAATTGCACTGGTGTAGAAAACTTAAGGATGAAAATAATTTTCGCATAATGTGTCACTGCTAAGTAATGCCAGATGTATAAAAGCATTCGAAGACTGAAGAAAAGAAAGGTGATAGGAGATGGTGGGACTTCGATCGCAATATTGAAAGAAGTAATTCAAGGAAAACACGGAGGACACGAATGAAAATGTTCAGTTGGGTATGTGAGTATGTCAGTGATTCTGAAGACAGATAAAGGAAATTGGTGACTCACAACACACATAAATCTCACTGTTTCCGTCTAACCGTGGAGTCAGTTGCAGTAAAAAACATAATACGATGGGTCTCACTCTCAACATAATAAGCTTAGTTATGAATAAGTTCATTCCAACAGAAATGGGGTTAGATTCTATGGCAAGTGCGATTTAGGTAGCGGTAATCGGTAACGACCGTAAATTATACTGGTGTGGAAAACTTGACAATGAAAATAATTTCCGCACGCTGTGTCACTGTCTAATAACATAGCTCGATGAAAACTGTATCATACATAGAAAAAAATACTACAACGTAGTATAGAATATAATTATAGTAAATATGCAATGAGACGATCACAAATGCCACTTTTATTCAAAGACCTTGAAGTCACCGAGATTTATGATGGTCCTGTGGACATCACAAAAGGTGGGACATGATTCTAAATAGAGGGTGTGACCACCATGAACGTCAAAGCCTGCTCTGCCACATGCCCCCAAGGCAGGTAAGGAATTCTTAGGGTATGGCGTTTCATTCGTCCACCAGCGAGATTGATATGCGCCGGATAGTCGTTGGTGCATTTGGACCTGCTGCAATTACCTTTCCCCAACGCATCCCACACGTCCTCGATGGACGTAAGTCGATAAAACGGGCAGACGAGAGAATTCGCCGAATATCATCTCGTTACAAGAACCACTCCATTTGCAATCAGTTTCCGATCCACTTCACCAAACATGTAAAAGAATTAAGTCCAGTATCCGATAGCTGCTGCACGAAGCACTGGTGAAATTAAATTTTCATCTCTTTTTCATGCAGTTAATGAACTCAGAGGTAGTGTACTGTGTAGTCACTCTATGTCTCATGAAGGGAGAAAGGAATAGACTAATCAGAAGTGTTTGCAAATTTTGTGACAGAGAACTGAAACAAGGAATATGTTTGACACACCACAAAACCATTACTCAACATTTGTTATTCCGTACACAGAATGACAGTCAATTACTCGTATTAAAAAAAAGGAGGTATTTGTATTAATTAGCGTAACGACTGTTTGATTTGAGAATTTATTGCGTGTTTTTGTTTGGACTCACCTGTTGCAGAGATTCTTTAAACAACGAATAATGTTCATTGCATTGTGGAGCTCTGCGGCCTTCTGAGCAGAGCTGAAGTGCGCTGAAACGTAATAAAATATTACATGACAGAATACGACAAAGAAATGAATTCGGTTTAGTAGAAACTTTCAGAGGAGATACTTGCGTGCAAAGACTGACGTCGTTGTTGGACATCATAACAATGAGGACACGTAAAATACACTTCACTTTTTTGCGATGCAGAGGACGAATAGTTAAATTTTCGTTCCCACGTCTAGTGCCTGTTGGTAAAAACAACGTTATAGTTTTATTAGTTATGTGGACGTTAAAATGTTTTTAGAATGAGAAGAAGCTCCCGTAGTGTTAATTGCTTACAAGTTGTTTGACAAGAAGGAAATCTTAATAGCACTGCAGTTTCATATGAAGTTGAAGTATAAAGCAAACAATCCTGTTGGAAGAACATCCGCAACTGAGCATGTTATTAGAGGTAGAAAATCTGCTTCAGTTGTAAATTTCTTTTATTATCATGACCGGTTTCGGACTCTCATAAGCCTGTCCTCAGCTGTCGCAACTGTGCTGTGGCCCCCGAGCGCCGTGGTGGACGTGTACTAGGTGCGGTGTGCTACCTATGAGCGCAGAACAGGGAGTAGCACACTGATTCGTGAATGTACTAACGACTTTTGTCTTATGGATCGGAGTCAGTTCGCATTCCATTACACAAAATACTACGCGACAAGAAGAGCAAAAGCGAAAACCATTTTGTCACTTGTCTGTTAGCAACGTAAGCCTGAACTTAGACTTTTATCTATGAGACTTATAATGGGCATAACTTTATTTCCTTGTAAGGAGAGAGCAGACATAAACAACCACTGCCCAGATTACTTGTGTTACTGAGATCTCAGTTTCTGAATACCTTTTGAGTTGAATTTTATCATTTAAAGTGCAGTGGTTCTCTGGAGTATATTTGTAGAAATAAAATTTGATACCAAAAGATATTAATTGTTCTCATTTTCTCTGATTCTGAGTAAAGTGAAGATGTAATATCTACAGAATCTCATGTGTGTATTCGGTATGTCGACTGCGAGTTCCATTGAAACGTGCACTGAAAAGTGCACCTTGTGTCAGGCATGATCAGTGTACAATAAAAGTGAAGACACCTGCATGAACGGAAATAATCATGGAGGCTTGCGAGTGGCATTTAACTATACTTCGGAGTACCCACACTACTGTATTTTGGCTTTATCTTCTAAATCAGAGGAGTGAAATGTGATCAGGGGTACTTAATACTGTTTTAACTTCATTCGACACATTGAAAGTAGTTGGTCGCAAGGGCATCGTATTAGGAAACCCGCCCCCAGTACAAAATTGTAAAATGCAGCTGTTGCATATGAATTAGTATAGGCTAAAGCTGCTTACATATTTTATATATTCATATATTCATACATTCAACAAATTAAACAGTTCTGTGTCAGGTAAGCAGCTTCTTTTATTTTGAACTCATCAGGTTTTTAATATGAGACATGTTTTTGTAGAGAAGAAATCACTGAACAGAAATTTTATGTTGCGATGATATCTCACTGTGATAGATCAAGTAAATGTTCTACACTTCTCCAAATTATGTCAGCACAGAATTATGGCCTGGACTTACAGTCGCTGGTTCATTATGGTCAGCATGTTGCACTGGATCACAGAGGTTCATAATTATACAATGAGTGTTGCAAACCATAACATTGTGAAACACAACAGGAATCACAAAACTAGGTTTATAACTTAACTTACAGCTATCCTAAACAGCTCCTTAAAATTTGCCTGATAATGATCTCTTTGTTTCACTTCGGTTTGTTTGAAGTGTTCCTGCAGATATGGTAAACCTCTGCCGTCTTCAACGCTTCTTTCTCTTTGAGGCTAATAACCACCAGTTCGTTATGTAATATGCTATTTTGTATATTCTCAGTAATCAGATGTACCGGTTTGCTAAACAAATCCAGTCGTTACCTCGCTGCAGCTGAAACTCTTGAATATTCCTCATTGTACCAACCTTAGATTAGGTGTCACTGCCAAGAATGCCTTATGATCATTTGATTTCACTGTAATTACGGTGCACATTGAAAGTAATGATATATGATTTTTGAACGAGAATTTTGGCACTAACAGCTGGTTGCAGCAAGCATTGCATATCTGCATATAGTAGAAATGGTTTCAATAATCTCTTCCTATATGAGTAGAATTTTATTTACCATTTCTCTCCTTTGAGCGTGATACTGTTCACTGGTCTAAACTGCAAACGAACATATAAACGTGCAGCAACCTTATCTTTCGGATGAAGATAACAGAAACAGTAGTTACATACTTCAAGTGAATGTTTATGAGCGGTAGTGCCATTACGCACAAGCCTCAAAAGGTTTTTTTAGGTAAGAATGATGGAAACTGTAGAATTCACATATTTCCACTAGTTATGACGTTTTGAGATATACAATAGAACTACTTTAAAAACTTTTCCTTGTAATTCATTTATCCCTGCTATAAAGTCCACACATTCAGAGTACTAAATACCGTACAATTAACAGATAAGTATTCGAGGTTTTCCACAAATATTTTCACATGCTTCAGTTCAGTATGAAATGATATATTCGCAAAGTTTAATTCATCTGTATCAAGATTACTAGTGGCTCGACCCGGATTCTCCTGCGTAGAATTAAGTATTTACGGCCAGACGACTTGACTAGAGTCGTGTATTTTGTTTGGGGGCACGAATAAAATACAGCGAACAACGTTAAGTCAGTGAGTTGTCTCACTTCCATAGAACCTACGCGATGTAAACAGCACACGCCACGACAGTTGTGTCCTCCATTCAGCTGGCGTTTGTAGTGACTGACATCTCATGGTGATTATGGCAGCACATCGTGATGTAAGTAAAATGTTTACAAACACTAGGTATTGCATGCGAATCATGGGTGAATGTGTGTGTGCGTCAGTGATTCCGTATGTATGGAACGATGGCTGAGGTGGCACAAATTAAAGAAAAAATAAGAAGAAACACGCATTATGTAAATGTTTAACTTGTATCACAGCACTCTTCTTATGAAACTTATTATGCGCTGTGATGCACTGTTGAGACTCGTTGCTGCAATTCTTTGTCGTGCACGCTTTATGGCAGAACTCGCCGTGCCACGCAGAGAATCCTGTTCACATCTAGGTTTGATTGAAGAGAAGCAGAAAGCTGAAAGTTGAGTCATCTGTTACCCTGTTGAAAATTTTGTTTATACCGGATGGTTATAATCAAAGTAGAGCTACACGTGGAGGCCCAATGTGGGTTGTGTTTATCGTATGGCAGCGAAACTTTGTAGAAATTCTAATGCGTTAAAGTGGAACTGATTTACGCTGGGAAAAACGTTAGTTCCATTTTTGACCACCAGTTGCACTGCAAGAAAGACGTACAGAGATTTTACTACATGTAATGGATTAGGAACAGGACGTGGGCAGAAAAGGACAAAAAAGGAATGTATAATGTTGTTTTTATTATTAAGCGTTGTTTACACAATTCGTTCAATATAGGATGTCGATGGGATGCTGCATGCGTAAAACGACATGATCAAAGGTTGCTCGTAGCAATTCCAGTGGACTCTGACTTACAGATCAAGTAGAGGCCGAACGAGTCTCTGGTAAATCCGTTCTTTTAGATTCTGTTGAGCCAAAAGTCACATGGATTCACATCAGATTATCTTGCAGGCCATGCATCTCGAAAACCTCTGGAGATAGCACGTTCGTGGAAGGTTGCATTAAGTAGAACTTCCACTGGATGAGAGACATGAGGTGTTGCCCCATCTTGCATGAAAATAGTGGTTTCTAGACAGTTGCGCCCTTCCAAAGCAGAAATCACATGCTGCTGAAGGAGGCCTTAATAGCGTGTAGGCATCACGGTACACCTGCAGGCCCTCTGGGTATATTCTCTGAAGAGAAGAATGGACCGAGAACAAAGGTGCTGGTCAATCCGCATTACAGAGTCAGATACAGCGAGTGCAATGACTCTTCGACCATGACACGGGTTTTAACAGTAAGGCCTACCCCAAATTCGGCAGTTCTGTGTATTCACTGCATCCTGTGCTGTAAAATATGCCTCGTTGCTCCATAGAATATTGCCCAGCCACATGACATCAACTTGGATCTGTGCCATAAGCCGAAGAGCAAATTTAGGACGTTTCAGCGATTCCTGAGGTTTCAGTTGCTTCACTGTTTGGATCTTCTATGGATAGCAGGGCAAAATACACTGCAAAACTTTCCTTGATGTTGACCATGGGAAGTATAATTCTCGTGACACTGCACGAGCACTCGCACTATCCATCGCACGTTCTTCAAGATCAGCTATAGCAACAGCAATCTCGTCAATAACTTCCACCAGAACGGGACACTTCCCTCTTCCAGGTGCCACACCAAGTCCACCTGTATGTGAGAATTTCATTATCATCTTCTATAAGCCATTTAATGACATTAAGCCACAACTCAGACCTTTTAGTCGGCGATACTCTCTCAATGCAGCAGTGTAAAAGCTGCTGTTCACATAAAACAGTTTCACTAACAGCGCACGGTCTCTCTTTTCAATAGCCATACTGTTCACACGCGCTATAACTTGTCAAATGACAGCTTCGATGTCATACAGTCATACAAACAGAGCACAGCACCAGACTTGCACCTGGTGACCAAAACGCGGATTATTTTTTTCAAACGCAAGTCGGTTTTGCATTAATGCATTAGCATATCTACTAAATTTCCTTTCCAAAGGATAATTAAAGCCGACACTGAACCTCCGGTAGTAGCTGCACGTTAACTATAATAACCCGGTATATACGAAGTAAAGCTGCAACTCGCAGTACCTTTTACCCTATGTATAAATAACTGAAACCCACAGTGTTTCGACTCTTGTGTTTCTTCGCTACGCAGGTGCTCTGAAACAATTGCTATCAATTGGATGTCACTTACCTGACTTTCTTTTTTTTATTGTTACTTCGTGCCCCCTCACGCCATGTGGGATGGGCAGGGATTGACTAACAGCAGTACAGACAACCCGCTCTTCAGCCAGTAGAAATTGTCTCTAACTTAGATGCAAAAAAGGAGACATATGTACCATGAATTTAAAATAATTTTAAAAGGTGATGTTAATGGGAGAATGTAAGTAATATAATATTGTCTTCATGAACTGTTTAGAAACAGTTATAAAAATGTGGACAGACAGCACAGTTAAAAACTCCTGACTAACATTAGACACTTAAAAAACACTTGTAAAAAAACCCTGAACACAACAGTAGAGACGCTGACTATTAAAAACCGAGCACTTTACACTTACACTAAAATTGAAAAGAACTTGCCCTTGGTTGGTAGATTGTAGATGAAAGGAATGGTGGGTGTGGAAGGAGATAGGAGAGTGGTAGTTATGAGAACTAGGGACTGTTAAGAGAGGGTGACAACACAGGGGTGGCTATGGGGACAAGGAGAGAGGGGTAGCTGGCATTGGGATAGAGGAAAAGGGAGCGAAGGGCGACAGGGAATAGGAAAAGGAGGAGGTGTGGTATGGGAAGAGGATAAGTAGGAGCCCTTGGGGAGGGGGTAAATAGGGTGGTGTGGATTCAGAGTTCGTTGGGTGGGTGGATGTTGGGGTGAAGTTCATGGTCCAGCAAAGAGAGTTGGTTGAAATTTCCTTGGAAGATGACGTGAAAGGTGTGCAGTTGGAGGGCTGATGGGATGTGTATTGTGGTAGCACACTAGGATTAGAATGGAGAGGGAATAATATAGGATTGTTGGAGTCGAGAATTGCGGATGGTGTAGGTTATTCAGAAGTGTTGAATATGAGTGAGGAGAGTTGGGAATTTAATGAGTTGGTAAAGGATGCTTGTGAAGGAAGGTTAGTGCATGTTGAAAAGGAGGCAAAAAGTGTGGCATTCGAGGATCTGGAGGAACTTACAGAACATGGGAAGAGCGTATATCTATGCAACATTTGCTTAGCAAAGAATGCGCAGAGCAGAGATTTGTACGCATGGAGAACAGTGGAGGGGTGTAGTCCCAATGTTCTGCCAGTTAATAGTTTTAGTAGTGTTAGTCTAGTGACACTTGGGCGACTAGCATGTCCCTAAGCACTCGTACAACTGGCGAAAGCGGAACAAGAGCGTAACGTGAAATCCGAGCCAAATTTCGTTCCTGGCGCATCTCCAAATCATGGAGTGTCGAATACTATGTTAAAAAGCAGGGTGCAATAAACTAACCCAGCCGAGATATGATACTACAACATTACAACTTCTCACCTAAACGCTCTACCACTAGACTATTACACCACATGCGACACTGGTTACGCTTCCGGCCGCCTAAAGGTACACCTGTTCCCTCGAGTTATGGTGGTGGTTCGTGAGGTGGCAGTGGTATTATTTCCATAACTTAGCATTAATCCATCATATTTTAGACGATTGTACGAAATACTCATAGATTACGTAAAAAAGTCTTCCTCGTGAATCAGTGTATCTATTATTGATAAACAGACAGAGACCCTGCAGCAGCTTTTAAGATTACCCTGGATACATAGATTCATGCGAGAACGTGACTTGAAGTTATATATAGAGAGATGTCGCTCACATGGTCATCTGCCGGGTACAAAATACACTACTGGCCATTAAAATTGCTACACCAAGAAGAAACGCAGATGATAAACGGAAATTCACTGGACAAATATATTATACTAAAACTGACATGTGATTACATTTTCACGCAATTTGGGCGCATAGATCCTGAGAAATCAGTACCCAGAAAAACCACCACTGGCCGTAATAGCGGCCTTGATACGCCTGGGCATTGAGTCAAACAAAGCCTGGATGGCGTGTACAGGTACAGCTGCCCACGCAGTTTCAACACGATACCACAGTTCATCAAGAGTAGTGACTGGCGTATTGTAACAAGCCAGTTGCTCGGCCACCATTGACTAGACGTTTTCAATTGGTGAGAGATCTGGAGTATGTGCTGGCCAGAGCAGCAGTCGAACATTTTCTGTAGCTAGAAAGACCCGTACAGGGCCTGCAGCATTATCCTGCTGAAATGTAGGGTTTCGCAGGGATCGAATGAAGGGTAGAGCCACGGGTCGTAACACATCTGAAATGTAACGTCCACTGCTCAAAGTGTCGTCAATGCGAACAAGAGGTGACCAAGACGTGTAACTAATGGCACCCCATACCATCACGCCGGGTGATACGCCAGTATGACTATGACAAATACACGCTTCCAATGTGCGTTTACCGCGATGTCGCCAAACACGGGTGCGACCATCATCATGCTGTAAACAGAACCTGGACTCATCCGAAAAAATGACGTTTTGCCATTCGTGCACCCAGGTTCGTCGTTGAGTACACCATCGCAGGCGCTCCTGTCTGTGATGCAGCGTCAAGGGTAACTGGAGCCATGGTCTACGAGCTGGTAGTCCATGCTCCTGAAAATGTCGTCGAACTGTTCGTGCAGATGTTTGTTGTCTTGCAAACGTTCCCACCTATTGACTCAGGGATCGAGACGTGGCTGCACGATCCGTTACAACCATGCGGATAAGATGCCTGTCATCTCGGCTGCTAGTGATACGAAGCTGTTGGTATCCAGCACGGCCTTCCGTATTACCCTCCTGAACCCACCGATTCCATATTCTGCCAACAGTCATTGGATCTCGACCAACGCGATCAGCAATGTCGCGATACGATAAACCGCAATCGCGATAGGCTACAATCCGACCTTTATGAAAGTCGGAAACGTGATGGTACGCATTTCTTCTCCTTACACGAGGCATCACAACAACGTTTCACCAGACAACGCCGGTCAACTGCTTTTGTGTATGAGAAATCGGTTGGAAACTTTCCTCATGCCAGCATGTTGCAGGTGTCACCACCGGCGTCAACCTTGTGTGAATGATCTGAACAGCTAATCATTTGCATATCACAGCATCTTCTTCCTGTCGCTTAAATTTCGCGTCTGTAGCACGTCATCTTCGTGGTGTAGCAATTTTAATGGCCAGTAGTATAGTTACAACTGACCACCTGAGATAAGGACGCAATGGCGGCACAACGCTGGCTCAGCAAAGTAGCAACGGTAGCAGGTGCACCATTGCAGGCCAGCAGGCATTGGATGAGCGGTGGCAGTAGGCGCGTGTGTAACACAGTCACACCATATTGGTGGTAGGCTAGGCACTTGTCTATTCCATTAGCCATAAAATGCGCATACCTTGAAGACTCACAGAATATGGCTGAGTTCACCTCCAAGGTGTCCGCCCTCTAGATGTCTTGATGGCTGTCACTTGAGCCTTAGAAGCATCAAGTCTAGCAACAGTCTGTCGGCCAGCAGCTGATGGATTTTGCAGCTAGATGTAGTTGAAGGTGAGTGTTTAACATGGGGCCATCGCTTGGTGTGAAGTCATAATAGTGTAGGTGGAGCTGGTGTGAAGGAGGCAACTGTTGGTGACAAGATACTGCTTTGTCTGAGTGACGCGTTCCCATAGACGCTAAGACTTGTTCATTGTGACTTACGAAAAGTCTTCACTTTTAATCACGTAGTTCACCAAGGCAGATGTTCAGTAGGCCCTGCCATGGTCACCTCTGCAGTGGCCTGTTCCTTGCACCACCCTGCGTCAAAAATATTGCAACTTTGGCAGGAAGATTCTGTAGGCAGATAGCTTGCCTGACTTGCCATGGTTTATGAAACCAATATGGAGAGGTGTTGGAGCAATCCCTCTCCCCTTTTCAATAGCTTTGGTCCACCAAATTGCAGACTTTAGCTAAATCTGTGACTCACTTCAGAAGGAACGTGGTACTACTTCCCTTACACACAGTGTGCTCCCTGCCGCCGTTGGATAAGCAGCTGCAGCAGCAAGTCGTATACTCCTAGCTCACTCATTTGTTACATAGTTTAATTCTTAATTTCTTTGCGTGTTTTTGGTTCTTGCATTGTTTAATTCATAAATTTCGGGCGTATTATAGTATTTGAGAGTTGTAGCATCGCGTTTTAGTACCTGAATAGTGTAAATTCGCGTAGTCGTTTGTCTACTGTTTTGTTTTGAACGGCCTGTGTCGGTTGGTCGCAGTCAGTGTGCTCCCTGCCACCGTTGGATAAGCAGCTGCAGCAGCAAGTCGTATACTCCTAGCTCACTCATTTGTTACATACTTTAATTCTTAATTTCTTTGCGTGTTTTTGGTACTTGCATTGTTTAATTCATAAATTTCGGGCGTATTATAGTATTTGAGAGTTGTAGCATCGCGTTTTAGTACCTGAATAGTGTAAATTCGCGTAGTCGTTTGTCTACTGTTTTGTTTTGAACGGCCAGTGTCGGTTGGTCGCAGTCAGTGTGCTCCCTGCCGCCGTTGGATAAGCAGCTGAGCAGCAAGTCGTATACTCCTAGCTCACTCATTTGTTACATAGTTTAATTCTTAATTTCTTTGCGTGTTTTTGGTTCTTGCATTGTTTAATTCATAAATTTCGGGCGTATTATAGTATTTGAGAGTGTAGCATCGTGTTTTGGTACCTGAATAGTGTAATCTCGCTTAGTCTCCTTCCGCCGCCGAGCAGTGTCAGCAGTGCGCAAGTAGCAGCATTACTGCATTTACTAGGCAATCTTGTATTTTAATAACCGTTTAAATTTTGTCGATTTGTTTGCGCTCTCTGTAGATTAGTTCAGACGTTCTTAGCAAAACAGTTTTTAGCATGGATAGGGACTGCAACTGCTGTGTTCGGATGCAGGCTGAGTTGGCATCCCTTCGCTCCCAGCTTCAGGCAGTGTTGGCTTCGGTCACACAGCTTGAGGCTGTTGCCAATGGGCATCACTGTGGGGGTCGGGATGGGGGTTTGTCGGGGACGGCCAGCTCGTCCCACGCATCCCCTGATCGGACTACGACTATGGTTGCCCGGGATACTGCCCGCATTGAGGCTGATCCCTCACCTGTGGTAGAGTGGGAGGTCGTTTCAAGGTGTGGCAGGGGGCGAAAGACATTCCGGAGGGCTGAACGGAAAGCCTCTCCAGTTTGTCTGACGAACCGGTTTCAGGCTCTGTCTCAGGCTGATACTGATCTTCGGCCTGACATGGCTGCTTGTCCTGTTCCAGAGGATGCCCCTCAGTCTGCAAGATCCGGGCAGTCGCAGAGGGTGGGCTTACTGGTAGTTGGGAGCTCCAACGTCAGGCGCGTAATGGGGCCCCTTAGGGAAATGGCAGCAAGAGAGGGGAAGAAAACCAATGTGCACTCCGTGTGCATACCGGGGGGAGTCATTCCAGATGTGGAAAGGGTCCTTCCGGATGCCATGAAGGGTACAGGGTGCACCCATCTGCAGGTGGTCGCTCATGTCGGCAAGGGCAACAGCCTCAACGGGTGCGGGGCAAAGTCAGGACATGCGGGGACCAAGCAGCAATCGGTATTGTAATTGTCAACTGTCGAAGCTGCGTTGGTAAAGTACCGGAACTTCAAGCGCTGATAGAAAGCACCGAAGCTGAAATCGTTATAGGTACGGAAAGCTGGCTTAAGCCAGAGATAAATTCTGCCGAAATTTTTACAAAGGTACAGACGGTGTTTAGAAAGAATAGATTGCATGCAACCGGTGGTGGAGTGTTCATCGCTGTTAGTAGTAGTTTATCCTGTAGTGAAGTAGAAGTGGATAGTTCCTGTGAATTATTATGGGTGGAGGTTACACTAAACAACCGAACTAGGTTAATAATTGGCTCCTTTTACCGACCTCCCGACTCAGCAGCATTAGTGGCAGAACAACTGAGAGAAAATTTGGAATACATTTCACATAAATTTTCTCAGCATGTTATAGTCTTAGGTGGAGATTTCAATTTACCAGATATAGACTGGGACACTCAGATGTTTAGGACGGGTGGTAGGGACAGAGCATCGAGTGACATTATACTGAGTGCACTATCCGAAAATTACCTCGAGCAATTAAACAGAGAACCGACTCGTGGAGATAACATATTGGACCTACTGATAACAAACAAACCCGAACTTTTCGAATCTGTATGTACAGAACAGGGAATCAGTGATCATAAGGCCGTTGCAGCATCCCTGAATATGGAAGTTAATAGGAATATAAAAAAAGGGAGGAAGGTTTATCTGTTTAGCAAGAGTAATAGAAGGCAGATTTCAGACTACCTAACAGATCAAAACGAAAATTTCTGTTCCGACACTGACAATGTTGAGTGTTTATGGAAAAAGTTCAAGGCAATCGTAAAATGCGTTTTAGACAGGTACGTGCCGAGTAAAACTGTGAGGGACGGGAAAAACCCACCGTGGTACAACAACAAAGTTAGGAAACTACTGCGAAAGCAAAGAGAGCTCCACTCCAAGTTTAAACGCAGCCAAAACCTCTCAGACAAACAGCAGCTAAACTATGTCAAAGTTAGCGTAAGGAGGGCTATGCGTGAAGCGTTCATTGAATTCGAAAGTAAAATTCTATGTACCGACTTGACAGAAAATCCTAGGAAGTTCTGGTCTTACGTTAAATCAGTAAGTGGCTCGAAACAGCATATCCAGACACTACGGGATGATGATGGCATTGAAACAGAGGATGACACGCGTAAAGCTGAAATACTAAACACCTTTTTCCAAAGCTGTTTCACAGAGGAAGACCGCACTGCAGTTCCTTCTCTAAATCCTCGCACAAACGAAAAAATGGCTGACGTCGAAATAAGTGTCCAAGGAATAGAAAAGCAACTGGAATCACTCAATAGAGGAAAGTCCACTGGACCTGACGGGATACCAATTCGATTCTACACAGAGTACGCGAAAGAACTTGCCCGCCTTCTAACAGCCGTGTACCGCAAGTCTCTAGAGGAATGGAGAGTTCCAAATGATTGGAAAAGAGCACAGATAGTCCCAGTCTTCAAGAAGGGTCGTCGAGCAGATGCGCAAAACTATAGACCTATATCTCTTACGTCGATCTCTTGTAGAATTTTAGAACATGTTTTTTGCTCGCGTATCATGTCATTTCTGGAAACCCAGAATCTACTATGTAGGAATCAACATGGATTCCGGAAACAGCGATCGTGTGAGACCCAACTCGCCTTATTTGTTCATGAGACCCAGAAAATATTAGATACAGGCTCCCAGGTAGATGCTATTTTTCTTGACTTCCGGAAGGCGTTCGATACAGTTCCGCACTGTCGCCTGATAAACAAAGTAAGAGCCTACGGAATATCAGACCAGCTGTGTGGCTGGATTGAAGAGTTTTTAGCAAACAGAACACAGCATGTTGTTATCAATGGAGAGACGTCTACAGACGTTAAAGTAACCTCTGGCGTGCCACAGGGGAGTGTTATGGGACCATTGCTTTTCACAATATATATAAATGACTTAGTAGATAGTGTCGGAAGTTCCATGCGGCTTTTCGCGGATGATGCTGTAGTATACAGAGAAGTTGCTGCATTAGAAAATTGTAGCGAAATACAGGAAGATCTGCAGCGGATAGGCACTTGGTGCAGGGAGTGGCAACTGACCCTTAACATAGACAAATGTAATGTATTGCGAATACATAGAAAGAAGGATCCCTTATTGTATGATTATATGATAGCGGAACAAACACTGGTAGCAGTTACTTATGTAAAATATCTGGGAGTATGCGTACGGAACGATTTGAAGTGGAATGATCATATAAAACTAATTGTTGGTAAGGCGGGTACCAGGTTGAGATTCATTGGGAGAGTGCTTAGAAAATGTAGTCCATCAACAAAGGAGGTGGCTTACAAAACACTCGTTCGACCTATACTTGAGTATTGCTCATCAGTGTGGGATCCGTACCAGGTCGGGTTGACGGAGGAGATAGAGAAGATCCAAAGAAGAGCGGCGCGATTCGTCACTGGGTTATTTGGTAACCGTGATAGCGTTACGGAGATGTTTAATAAACTCAAGTGGCAGACTCTGCAAGAGAGGCGCTCTGCATCGCGGTGTAGCTTGCTCGCCAGGTTTCGAGAGGGTGCGTTTCTGGATGAGGTATCGAATATATTGCTTCCCCCTACTTATACTTCCCGAGGAGATCACGAATGTAAAATTAGAGAGATTAGAGCGCGCACGGAGGCTTTCAGACAGTCGTTCTTCCCGCGAACCATACGCGACTGGAACAGGAAAGGGAGGTAATGACAGTGGCACGTAAAGTGCCCTCCGCCACACACCGTTGGGTGGCTTGCGGAGTATCGATGTAGATGTAGATGTAGATGTTATTTACAATTTATGTACTGTCTGTTTCTCCTCTCAGTCCAATCCAACGCTCAGAGTACATAAACGGTACACTCATGTCTCCTTAAACTTTACTGGTGACCTACTCAGTTGGTGTAGGGTGAATGGAGATTTTTGAATGGTGGGCAGTTCTCCACCATAGACGGATATAGGTTGCAGAAGCAAGAACCACGATTAACTTGGCACCCAAAGATGAGATTTCGTAGCAATCTGAGTATATGCTGGTATCTTCTGCAATATTGTTGTTGTGGACTTCAGTCCAAAGACTGGTTTGATGCGGCTCTATTCTGTGCAAGCCTCTTCATCTCCGAATAACTACTGCAACCTACATCCTTCTGAATCTGATTAGTGTATTTCTCTCTTGGTCTTCCTCTACGATTTTTACCCTCGACTCTTCCTTCCAATACTAAACTGTTGATAGTTTGATATCTCAGAACGTGGCCTACCAACCGATCCCTTCTTCTAGTCAAGTTGTGCCACAAATTCCTCTTCTCCGCAGTTCTATTCAGTACTTCCTCATTAGTTACGTGATCTACCCATCTTATCTTCATCATTCTTCTGTAGCTTCACATTTCGAAAGCTTCTATTCTCTTCTTGTCTAAACTATTCATCGTCCATGCTTCACTTCCATACATGGCTACACTCCATACAAATACTTTCAGAAAAGACTTCCTGACATTTAAATCTATACTCGATGTTAACAAATTTCTCTTCTTCAAAAACGCTTTCCTTGCCATTGCCAGTCTACATTTTATATCCTCTCTACTTCTACCATCATCAGTTATTTTTCTCTCCAAATACCAAAACCCATCTATTACTTAAAGTGTCATTTCCTAGTGTAATTCCCTCAGTTTCATCTGATTTAATTCGACTACACTTCTTTATTCTCGTTTTGCTTTTGTTGGTGTCCATCTTCTGCGATAATGCTGCATATACTGTGACATCTGTTCCGTGCTAGTACACCGCGTAGCATGGCCATGCTTTCCTCCAGAGTACTGAGAAAGGTAGCATCCAAATTTTTGTTCAAGAAGATGAAGATCCTAGCTGGCAATATGAATGAAGGCATACGGTACAACTACAATTGTAGATACGTTAAGTTTAGAGTCGTAGCTCCTGTTCTCATCGCTGGAAGCCGAAAATTTGTCCCCAATATGTCACATTTCGTACAATGTAAAAATGACGTATTGTCCCACAGCTGTAACAGTTCTGTTCTCTTAGACTGCCCTTGTCTGAATCAGTCTGCGAGAAGTGTAACTGAATCATACACAGAGTATACCCAGTGAGATCTGCCCTCTGGAAATAAGATTATGATGCAACGATGTTCTTTGGGCATTCTTCCTCTCCTGTCCCTCCTAAAAACAATTGTATCTCACTCATCTCTACAGCAGTTAGGATTATGCCGGATGGGAATGAAACTTCATCCATTTGGCATCCCCACAAATGGCCTGCTGTCATCAAAGCATGGCCGTGTCGTCACCAGCAAATTTCCCTTCGTTCTGACCTGCACAAACCTTCCTAAGAGTCCGGAATTTATAGGATATAGTTAATCCCTATAACACCAATGCTGGGCTTTGGTACCTGCTACTCGAAACCGTAATAGCTTTTGGAGGCGGGCGTGGTCAACACTGACTACCACTAGCACAAGATGCTAATTTACCAATAAGGTTTCGGCCTTTGTGCAACTCTAATGATTCCCAGCATAACTGGCAGCTATTCCCGTACCTGGTCTAAGCCCTGCAGAAATTGGCTCGATTGTAGCAAGGTAGGGGTCAACTGTCCATTCTTTGCATGATGTATGGCTTTGTGTAACTCCACTGCCGGCCGCGGTGGCGGAGCGGTTCTAGGCGCTTCAGTCCGGAACCGCGTGACTGCTACGATCGCAGGTTCGAATCCTGCCTCGGGCATGGATGTATGTGATGTCCTTAGGTTAGTTAGGTTATGTAGTTTTACGTTCTAGGGGAATTATGACCTCGGATGTTAAGTCCCATAGTGCTCAGAGCCATTTGAACCATTACCCATTTGCTCCCGGTCTTTGAGGAATTTTTTGTTGGCTTACTGTATCTGCTTCCAAACCTCCTGTAATGTTCTTGAGAAAATTCGAGCTAGTTCTCCATTCATCCCCACTTTAGGTTCAACTAATTCGAATAGTGACATCGTTTTCCTGCCATATTCAACTTCGTTTGACGATTATGCCTGTACTTTCGTGAACCTTAAAACTATACTCCATGACAATGCATGTTAACACGGTATCCCAAATGTTATGATGGCTATTTGCAGAGCGGCTTAACATCTCTCCTCTCATTCCATGCACTAGCTCTGTTCATCCTCATATTTGCCTGCAGATGTAATGCACGTGTCCTTAACTTACGTACAGCAAATAGATTACAAAGCTGTTTAATCAGTTCTGACATAAAATTAGTACTCTGACCCATAATTATTTTTCTGGAACACCGAACGTCAACAACCAACAATTTATAAAATCTCAAAATAATGTAGCATCGAGGACCAGCAACTTGGATTACTAAATTTTATTTTTCAGTTTCTGTCACAGCTGCTCTCAAAATTTTTTTTTGGTGGTGACCAGTTTCAGACCACATTCTCCATTCTCAAACCACAGCCTTTGTTGTAAATGTCAAAACACATTTCCACCGTGAACACATATACAATAACCATAACTGATATTTTTACGTGTATCGAGCAGTAAAACTTCACAAAGACAAGTAGTGAAAGTGCCCCGCAAAAGAACATGGTCTGCATCTCCACTTTCCCTACACCCTCCCCCTCTTCTCGAGTCAATAGTTTTAGCATGAGCCACGTCCCCGTTCCCTTCTCTCCCTGGTCAACCAGTCAGAGTCTAGTACTTTACAGACTAATAAAAACAAAACAACCAATCACAGTGCAACCATCTTGGCTGTGCACAAAAATACCTGAACACTCCGAGATTTTTTCGCCATATTCAAAAGCATTTATCCTACAAATTACGTAACTGGCGTAACGTGCAGCATTTTAATGTTCTTTACAGGGTGCTCAAAAGTACCCGAATGCTCTGACTTTCTTTTGCACGATACTCAAATATATATAAAGACCATAACTTAGAGTATTTCAACAGGTAATGGGTGGCTGTTAATGGGTACTGTCTACCATTTATCATTTATTCTTTCACTTGGGGCTCGTGTGTACAGGTCCTAGGTTCATGACTCAATGAGGGTATTTTTTCTATGACCTCAGCAATGAACTTGGAACCTGGTAACGTCATATGGAATCAATTATCTTCAATGTACCATTCACTACCAATCACTTACTGTTCACCACTCAACGTTTCCCATTTACATTATATAATTCACCACTTACCGTGCGGCATTTACCATTCATTGTTCACTGTTTACCATTCACCATTTATCATTCACCGTTCACTCACTCAGCCATTAGTGCTTGTGAAGTGTTCCGTCTATAAAGGAGATAGAGTATAGAACAGCAGTGTGACCCATTTCTGAGTAAAGTTTGCGTGATTGGTAACCGCAACACGTCATGTTAAAAGAAGACAACTAACTAGTTCAGAGGTATGCTGATAGATTTGTTACTGGTAAGTTTGATCAGTATGAGAGTATTATGGAGATGCTTCGTAAACTCAACTGAGAATGCCTGTAGGGAATTATGACTTTTTTCTGAGAAACATTGTTGACAAAATTTGGAAAAATGGAATACATTTAATTCGTTAGTTACATCGCATCAGCTAACATAGGTTTTCGACTTTTTGTGGAGACAATGTTTATACTCGTTCTCATATAAGAGAAATACAAATATCAGAAATAGTTTTATATATTTGTTGTGGCTATTGATATTGGTCCCAGAATATATACGTTCTCAAGCAATAAATAGGTCTCGACATGGCAGCCATGTCTCCGCAGTATCCTTTTTTCAGGAGTGCTAGTTCTGCAAGGTTCGCAGGAGAGCTTCTGTAAAGTTTGGAAGGTGGGAGACGAGATACTGGCAGAAGTAAAGCTGAGGACCGGGCGTGAGTCGTGCTTCGGTAGCTCAGTTGGTAGAGCACTTGCCCGCGAAAGGCAAAGGTCCCGAGTTCGAGTCTCGGTCGGGCACACAGTTTTAATCTGCCAGGAAGTTTCATATCAGCGCACACTCCGCTGCAGAGTGAAAATCTCATTCTGGAAACATCCCCCAGGCTGTGGCTAAAGCCATGTCTCCGCAGTATCCTTTCTTTCAGAAGTGCTAGTTCTGCAAGGTTCGCAGGAGAGCTTCTGTAAAGTTTGGAAGGTAGGAGACGAGATACTGGCAGAAGTAAAGCTGTGAGGACCGGGTTTGAGTCGTGCTTCGGTAGCTCAGTTGGTAGAGCACTTGCCCGCGAAAGGCAAAGGTCCCGAGTTCGAGTCTCGGTCGGGCACGCAGTTTTAATCTGCTAGGAAGTTTCATATCAGCGCACACTCCGCTGCAGAGTGAATATCTCATTCTAGAAACATCCCCCAGGTTGTGGCTAAGCCATGTCTCCGCAGTATCCTTTCTTTCAGGAGTGCTAGTTCTGCAAGGTTCGCAGGAAAGCTTCTGTAAAGTTTGGAAGGTAGGAGACGAGATACTGGCAGAAGTAAAGCTGTGATGACCGGGCGTGAGCCGTGCTTCGGTAGCTCAGTTGGTAGAGCACTTGCCCGTGAAAGGCCAAGATCCCGAGTTCGAGTCTCGGTCGGGCACACAGTTTTAATCTGCCAGGAAGTTTCATTTCAGCGCACACTCCGCTGCAGAGTGAAAATCTCATTCCGGCTCCAACCGATTCTACTTGATAGGTTGTAACAATGGAAAATTGTACTGAAATGCAGGAGGATCTGCAACGAATTGACGCATGGTGCAGGGAATGGCAATTGAATGTCAATGTAGACAAGTGTAATGTGCTGCGAATACATAGAAAGAAAGATCCTTTATCATTTAGATACAATATAGCGGGTCAGCACCTGGACGCAGTTAATTCCATAAATTATCTGGGAGTGATTTAAAATGGAATGACCATATAAAATTAATCGTCGGTAAAACAGATGCTAGACTGAGATTCACTGGAAGAATCCTAAGGAAATGCAATCCGAAAACAAAGGAAGTAGGTTACAGTACACTTGTTCGCCCACTGCTTGATGACTGCAGCAGTGTGGGATCCGTACCAGATAGGGTTGATAGAAGATATAGAGAAGATCCAACGGAGAGCAACACGTTTCGTTACAGGATCATTTAGTAATCGCGAAAGTGTTACGGAGATGATAGATAAACTCCAGTGGAAGACTCTGCTAGAGAGACACTCGGCAGCTCGGTACGGGCTTTTGTTGAAGTTTCGAGAACATACCTTCACCGAGGAGTCAAGCAGTATGCTGCTCCCTCCTACGTATATATCGCGAAGAGACCATGATGATAAAATCAGAGAGATTAGAGCCCACACAGAGGCATACCGACAATATTTCTTTCCACGAACAATACGAGAATGGAACAGAAGGGAGAATCGATAGAGGTACTCAAAGTACCCTCCGCCACACACCGTCAGGTGGCTTGCGGAGTATGGATGTAGATGTAGATTGCATTTTGATTGCAGATTTGCTAATCCCAACCTGTCGAACAGATGCTCGCGAAAACCATTGACTAAGACTGGGGGATTAATTTTAGGCGAAGCGGGAAAGGGGACAACCACCATTCATATATAACGTACGTCACTTAACGGCAGCCTGGAGTGTTGATTAACGTTCACTACTTGCTTTAACATTTTTTGACACAATCAAACGATAGACTTAGAGTGCATTAGAGTTTGTGACGTTAATTTTTTGAGCTGGCAATGAAATGTTTCAAAAGAACAGCAATAAGAATCGGAGGAACCGGTATAGGATTCAAATGTTCATATGTGTGTGATTTCATAAGGGACCAAACTGCTGAGGTCATCGGACCCTAGACTTACACACTACTTAAACTACACTCCTGGAAATGGAAAAAAGAACACATTGACACCGGTGTGTCAGACCCACCATACTTGCTCCGGACACTGCGAGAGGGCTGTACAAGCAATGATCACACGCACGGCACAGCGGACACACCAGGAACCGCGGTGTTGGCCGTCGAATGGCGCTAGCTGCGCAGCATTTGTGCACCGCCGCCGTCAGTGTCAGCCAGTTTGCCGTGGCATACGGAGCTCCATCGCAGTCTTTAACACTGGTAGCATGCCGCGACAGCGTGGACGTGAACCGTATGTGCAGTTGACGGACTTTGAGCGAGGGCGTATAGTGGGCATGCGGGAGGCCGGGTGGACGTACCGCCGAATTGCTCAACACGTGGGGCGTGAGGTCTCCACAGTACATCGATGTTGTCGCCAGTGGTCGGCGGAAGGTGCACGTGCCCGTCGACCTGGGACCGGACCGCAGCGACGCACGGATGCACGCCAAGACCGTAGGATCCTACGCAGTGCCGTAGGGGACCGCACCACCACTTCCCAGCAAATTAGGGACACTGTTGCTCCTGGGGTATCGGCGAGGACCATTCGCAACCATCTCCATGAAGCTGGGCTACGGTCCCGCACACCGTTAGGCCGTCTTCCGCTCACGCCCCAACATCGTGCAGCCCGCCTCCAGTGGTGTCGCGACAGGCGTGAATGGAGGGACGAATGGAGACGTGTCGTCTTCAGCGATGAGAGTCGCTTCTGCCTTGGTGCCAATGATGGTCATATGCGTGTTTGGCGCCGTGCAGGTGAGCGCCACAATCAGGACTGCATACGACCGAGGCACAGAGGGCCAACACCCGGCATCATGGTGTGGGGAGCGATCTCCTACACTGGCCGTACACCACTGGTGATCGTCGAGGGGACACTGAATAGTGCACGGTACATCCAAACCGTCATCGAACCCATCGTTCTACCATTCCTAGACCGGCAAGGGAACTTGCTGTTCCAACAGGACAATGCACGTCCGCATGTATCCCGTGCCACCCAACGTGCTCTAGAAGGTGTAAGTCAACTACCCTGGTCAGCAAGATCTCCGGATCTGTCCCCCATTGAGCATGTTTGGGACTGGATGAAGCGTCGTCTCACGCGGTCTGCACGTCCAGCACGAACGGTGGTCCAACTGAGGCGCCAGGTGGAAATGGCATGGCAAGCCGTTCCACAGGACTACATCCAGCATCTCTACGATCGTCTCCATGGGAGAATAGCAGCCTGCATTGCTGCGAAAGGTGGAGATACACTGTACTAGTGCCGACATTGTGCATGCTCTGTTGCCTGTGTCTATGTGCCTGTGGTTCTGTCAGTGTGATCATGTGATGTATCTGACCCCAGGAATGTGTCAATAAAGTTTCCCCTTCCTGGGACAATGAATTCACGGTGTTCTTATTTCAATTTCCAGGAGTGTATCTTATGCTAAGAACAACAGACACGCCCATGCTCGAGAGAGGATCTCGAATCTCCGGCGGGAGGGGCCGCGCAATCCGTAACATGGCGCCTCTAGCCGCGCGGTGGTATATGTTTTGATGCAGCGATAACCTGAAAGGTTATGTCGTGATGTAATCCATCACTCATGAGAAAGGAGTATAAGAGGTATCAAAATTATGGAAACAGAAAATACGATTACCTAAAAGATATGTTTCCGTTACGTGTTTCCTATGACGATTCAAGGACAATTTCAAAATCATTTGGTATATTTGTCCTATAATGTAGTATTTGATAGGATATTTGTGTCCTTCTCATGCATCGTCAGTACAGAGAGCTGTATTGGCTCTGAGCACTATGGGACTTAACATCTATGGTCATCAGTCCCATAGAACTTAGAACTACTTAAACCTAACTAACCTAAGGACATCACACAACACCCAGTCATCACGAGGCAGAGAAAATCCCTAACCCCGCCGGGAATCTAACCCGGGAACCCGGGCGCGGGAAGCGAGAACGAGAGCTGTATTCTAAACAACAAATGTCACAGAAAGCGGCAAGAGTGTCTTCATTTTTTCAATATTACTTAACTCAATTCTCTTCTGGGAAATGCAAGGCCTTTGCTACATTCCCTATACTAAATATAAAACTTTTTGCAAGGGGCTCAGTACTATCAGATCAGATCTCGTACTCCACCCCAGAGCTGTGTCTTCCTATGTCAGTGGCGTCCTGCTGTTGGCACGGCGCTGAAATAGAGGCGTTGTTCATCGTTCATCAGATTTCCACAAGTGCTCTCATGACGCCAAGTTCTATATTAGTAGTTACAGGTTGGCAGCCCTGCAGCCAGGCGACTAGCGCGGGTTTTGGTGTTCTCGTAAGGATAAGTCATTTTAGATCATAAAACATATACGTAGTTTAGTACTGATTACGTGGTAAATTGGTGTATTAGTGTGCCTTATAAGTATACCATTAAAGGTTTCATTTTTCTTTGCGTAATATAGCAGAAAACGCGAAAAGATCGTACAGTCGTATTTTCTGTTTACGTTTTGCTGCATCAGATCTATAGAATTTCGTTTAGTTGTTCCTTGCTCTCTCCAGCAATTAAACTTAGCGTACCTCTTCATTATTTAACTAGCTTTTCCGGAAAGTAGCGTAAAGTTTAAGTTGTTTCAGAAATTTTGCACTGTTGTTTTTGTTTACACACAGTTGCTATAGGCCAAATTTGTGGAAGCATATTTTCGTGTTTATCTGTAATTTAACTGACTTATTCTTAATAAACTATTACGTTTATCATGAGTGAAAAGTGCTTGACTTGCTGTAGAATTGTTAGGTCGGGGCTTTGGTGTGATAGGTGCTGTAGTTTTTTCCATGTGGGTGACTGTAGTGGCGTGGGAATAGCGGAAGTAAATGAGACTCATCAGTGGTTTTGTAGGATTTGTAGTAGAGATAGGAAGGTACTAGAACAGGCGGGGAAAATTGCCGCCCTTCATGCTGAGTTAGACAAGGCCAGGGGAGATCTTGACAGGTTAAGGAGGGAGAAGGGTAAAGAGAGGTGGGAAGTGGCAACAGGCAACAGGAGGAACAAGCCTAGAACTTTGTCTGACAGCTTCATGGTGAATGTGGAAAATAGATTTGACCTGTTGCTTCAGTTAGAAGCTGGTGAGCCTCAAGCAGTTGCAGGTGTAGACAGGGCACAACAAACTTTCAGCAGCAAATTGAAAAGTAAGAATGTAGGGAAATCAGTAAAGAGAAAGAAAGTGTTGTTGTTAGGTAGTTCCCATGGAAGAGGTGTTGGCCAACTTTTGCAGGATGAACTAGGATCAGAATACCAGGTCACCAATTTTTTTAAACCTATTGCTGGTCTGGAGCAGGTGACAGAGGATTTAGGATCACTTTGCAAAGATTTCACTAAGGAAGACACCGTGGTTATAGTGGGTGGGGCAGGTAACAGTATTGACAGAGATCCTGGGTACAGTATAGAATGTCACCTGGCAAAGATTGCACCAGCATCGAGGCATACTAGTGTTGAGTTTGTATCTGTTCTTGGGCGCCATGACCGACCTCATTTGAACTCTTCTGTCAAGAGAGTTAATTTGGAGCTGGAACGGCTGCTTATGTCGGGTGCAGGGTCACACATTGATGTGGTTCGTGTTGATTCTCTCAGTAGGTGGGATTATACTAGGCATGGTCATCACCTCAACAGGAAGGGGAAGGGTAAATTGGCTGGTGAAATAGCAGGAAAGTTAAAGGGGGGAGGCACTTTCATGAGTGGTAAAATACCAGTGGTTATAGGGTTCAGAAAAGACCTTTTTTAGGGTAATGAGGACAGAAAGAAAGCAAATTTTAAGAGAGGTTAGAACTGAGACAAACCTTCAGTTTGAGAAAGAAATCAAAAAACATAATTCCAGCTTATTACGCCAGCATAAACAACTATTGGTTAAAAATTTTCAACAGTCAGCAGATATTTTAAATGAACCCAATTTTAACTCAGTTAATGTGAAATGTCAGCTATCTTTATTGCATCAAAATATTCGAGGACTGAGGAATAAAATTGTGAATTAACTATCTGCCTAGATGAATTAGAGTCTTCAAACCCAGCTGACATAATCTGCCTCTCTGAACATCATGTGACCACTGGTATAGTTCTTTTAAGTGTTACAGGGTTTAGGTTAGCATCTCACTTTTGTAGATCAGAAGCGGAGAAAGGAGGAGTTGTCACATTCATCAGGAACTGTCATAAATAGAACATAGACATTCATAAATTTTGCCTAGAACAGCATATGGAAGCATGTGCAACAGAAGTAGAATTTCACAAAAAATCCTTCATAATATTAAGTGTATATCGAGCACCTGCAGGTAACTTTAATCTGTTTGTAAACCACCTTGAATCTGTACTGGCCCATTTAACAACCAAATACAAAGAAATAGTGGTTGCTGATGATTTCAATGTAGATTTCCTTAAAGGCTCTCCCAATAAGAACTTATTTGAGTTAGTAACACTATCATTCAACTTAATTCCCACTGTGAAGTTCCCCACTAGGGTAGCCAATTGCTCACAAACAGCCATTGATAATATATTTATAGAAAACTCCAATGAACAAAATTATATTACAAAACCAATAGTCAATGGCCTCTCAGACCATGACATGCAGTTCCTTCTGTTAAATGTTAATGCTGAACAGAATATAAAATCTGTTAAATCTGAGCTCAAAAGGGTAATCAATAAGCGAAAAATTTATTATTTTAGGACACTCCTCAGAGACATTCACTGGACTGATGTTTACAGTGCTCATGGCATGAATGAAAACTATAACACTTTTGCTAATAAAGTGCTTACCTTATTCGAACACTGTTTTCCTCCAAAACTTACCAGGGTTAGAGCAAAGTCTACAAAGAAGCCATGGATTACTCAAGGAATAGGGATATCTTGTAAAACAAAAAGAAAACTGTATGTGTCAATCCGAAACAGTTCTGATGTTGATGCTATAGCACATTACAAGAAATACTGCAAAATATTAAAGACTGTAATACAGACGTCAAAGCAAATATATTACAACGAAAACATAGTCATATCAGATAACAAAATAAAGACAATATGGGATGTAGTGAAGGAGGAGACCGGTAGAACCAGACATGAAGAGGAACAAATAGCATTAAGAGTAAATGATACATTGGTGACAGGTGTGTATAGTGTTGCAGAACTTTTTAACAAACATTTTATAACTGGTACTGAAAAGATGGGGTTGTCAGGTTCAGTAGATGCTGCTATGGAATGACTCAGACCAGACATTTCAAGTAACTTCCATAATATCAATTTGAACCTCACTACCCCAACAGAAATAATGTCCATCATAAAATCTTTAAAATCAAAAACATCTAGTGAATATGATGAAATATCAACAAAGTTAATTAAAGAATGTGATTCTGAGCTAACTAACGTATTAAGCTATCTGTGTAACCAGTCGTTTATCAGTGGAAAATTTCCTGAATGGTTGAAATATGCTGAAGTTAAGCCACTGTTTAAGAAGGGAGATAAAGAAATAGCATCAAACTTCCATCCAATTTCAATGTTGCCAGCATTCTCAAAATTTTTAGAAAAAGTAATCTACAGTCGGCTTTATAACCATCTTATCTCAAATCACATACTGTCAAAGTCACAGTTTGGATTTCTAAAAGGTTCTGATATTGAGAAGGCTGTCTACACCTACAGTGAAAATGTGCTTAATTCATCAGACAAAAATTTGCTGGCAACTGGTATATTTTGTGATCTGTCAAAGGCATTTGACTGTGTAAATCACAATATCCTTTTAAGTAAATTAGAATATTATAGTGTAACAGGAATTGCTGCAAAATTGTTCAAATCTTATATCTCTGGCAGGAAACAAAGGGTGTTATTAGGAATGAGACATGTATTAAGCTATCAGGCATCATCCAACTGGGAACTAATTACATGTGGGGTCCCACAAGGTTCCATTTTGGGGCCCTTACTTTTTCTTGTGTATATCAATGACCGTTCACCAGTAACATTACCAGATGCCAAGTTCGTTTTGTTTGCCGATGATACAAACATTGCAATAAATAGCAAATCAAGTGTAGTCTTAGAAAGATCAGCTAACAAAATATTTGTGGACATTAATCACTGGTTCCTAGCCAATTCCTTGTCACTAAACTTTGAAAAAACACACTACATGGAGTTCAGAACTTGTAAGGGGTGTATATGTCTAACATATGATGACAAGAAGATAGAAGGAGTGGACAGTGTTAAATTCTTGGGATTACAGCTAGATAATAAATTCAACTGGGAGGAGCACACCACAGAACTGCTGAAGCGTCTTAACAAATCTCTGTTTGCAATGCGAATTTTGTCAGACATAGGGGTATAAAAATGAAAAAGCTGGAATACTATGCTAACTTTCATTCCATAATGTCATTTGGAATTATTTTTTGGGGTAATTCATCAAGCCAGACTAAAGTTTTCGGGGCACAAAAACGTGCAGTAAGAGTTATATGTGGTGTGAACTGAAGAACATCCTGCAGAAGCCTGTTTAGGTAGCTAGGGATACTCACTACTGCTTCACAATATATTTATTCCTTAATGAAATTTATCACTAAAAATATATCACTTTTTCAAACCAACAGCTCAATTCATGGAATCAATACCAGAAATAAGAATAATCTTCACAAGGATTTAAAGTCACTTAATCTTGTACAAAAAAGGTGTGCATTATTCAGGAACACACATTTTCAATAACGTGCCAGCAGCCATAAAAAGCTTAACAACCAATGAAATTCAGTTTAAGAGAAGCCTAAAGGATTTATTGGTGGCCAACTCCTTCTACCACATTGATGAAATTCTTAGTAAAACCAACTGATTTGTGTATATATATATATATATATATATATATATATATATATATATATATATATATATATATATGTGTGTGTGTGTGTGTGTGTGTGTGTAAGTAGTAAGTACAATCTAACTTCTGCACAATTTCAGTGCAGTAATGTGTTCATTGTAAATAAGTATTATAGTAGTTGTATTACGTATTTGTTACCTTATAAATAAATAAATAAAATTTTAAATTTTAAATTCAGTGCATTAGTATTTGTAAAATGACCCTTTCATATAGTTTTCATTAAAAACTGATGATCATTCCACTTAGGACCTTTGCAATGGTACATTAGCCTTTTTGTTTTTTTTTTGTAAATATTTGTCATGTATTGTTGTTGTTCTGACATGTTCCACATCCTGGAGGACCTCCTCACTATGGATGAATTGGAATGAAAGTAAATCTAATCTAATCTAATCTAAACAGGGCCCACAGACACTAAACATTGTCCGAATGATAACATTCGGCAGCAATGATTGGCTTACCATGAGAACCCATTTCCAATTTTTCGTTTACTGCAGCAACCCATATGATTTCACCTGGATTAAAAATATCAAAATCAGTAACTATACCAAAATAACGGAATATTTTAACCACCCCATGACAACCAGAGTAGCAAAATGTTATCATTCAGGCATTAAGAAGTGTAATTGTGGGGAAAGATAGGGTCCGAGAAATTTTGCTTTTTGTAATTTGACCGTTATAAATGAATCTCAGGAAATTAGTGATGTAATCCAGTTATAAAAATGTTTGTATTTACAAGACAGTGACACTGAACGTTCAGTTAAGAGAACACATCTTCCACAATGGTAGAATAACTATTCTCGTCCAAAAAGTCATGTACCTGCTATTCGTAAAACAAGGACATCAACACAAAGAAAACGAGACAACACAGACACACAATAAATGACACACTTTTACCTGTTCCTCTGTTTTCTGATTGGTTGTCCAGCTGTGAGTCACAATTGGTTGTAATTTCGGGAAGCTCTCCTAAACCACAAACACTGGAGTACTCATTGAAGCAATGCGAGGTGATATTGTCTGAACCACTGTAATAGATTGCACATATTGGTGTTGGTGCATGCATGTCGTCGGTGCATACAAGAGAAAACCAAAGATTAAGGTCAGTCGTTAAGTTCATAGCAAAAAGCGTTTTAAATCATGATTCTTACTTATGGCATTCTGTGATATAAACGTCGTTAGCCAGAGCTGTGGAAAAGTCCAAGAACATCTGCAGACACTGTTCATATAATGGGTCTTCGTCTTTCAACATATCCTCTTCTATCGAAAAAGCTGTAAAAAATGAAAAGAAAACAATGTATTGTTAGTGCTGCAGCGAAACCGAGTTGGTGGAACAGTGCGCATAGATCGCGATTTTCTAAGATCCATTGACAATAGTGGCAAACATAAAGCCTTGTTTAAAAACGCACGATCTCTTTACATGCAGAGTGCTACTAGTAAAGGAAAACGGTTAAGGCACTGGATGAAGCTGTAGAGGTTTCTGAGACAAGTATGTAAAAATAGGGCACAAATGCCTAGAATTGCCTTAAAATTTGTCACGAATAAATGGTTCACAGTTTTTGTTTAGAGATCCTGCGGCTTGAAATACTAACTGAATGCTCATCTCATTACCTTACAATCTTTAATTTTGAGGAAAAAAAACGGCCTATTGCGATATCAACGGGGATTGCAAGCAGTGCGATCTGTATCAGTACCTCCAAAATACAACACATACGCAGCTAAATACTTGACCATAAATAACTTCCTCCTTACAAACTCTAACCAAAATGTGTATGCAACTATATAAAGACAAGTCGTAGTTTAACTTCACTAAATTACTTCATATTTTTACATAATACTCTAACAAACATTTGGACGGACACAGGTAACCTATACTTTTTTAATTTGTTCGGTTTGTAAGTATATGTATACTGGACAGGGCGAAACACCTATAACTTGCGCCACAAATATTGCGAAAATAGAATATTCTATTGATGTGTGGTTTTCACCTAATGGATTGGCAGGGGCTCGTATTACTAACCAACCAACATATTGTAATAATACTTAGAAAGTGCATTTTTGTGCAACAATATACTTTTTAAATGGAACAAAGCCTGTTGACACCAACATACTAAAAGTATGGTAAGTTACAATGGCTGTGGTGTTTGTTGCAGACGTCTAGTGCGAGTTGTTAACGAGATATCGTATTTTGAAAAGCCCCCACACATACCTGCGGAAACACGCACAAATGAACAACACAAGTCCATACACTAGTTATGTGGATTCTGGCAAGTTCAAATGGTTCACATGGCTCTGAGCACTATGAGACTTAACTGCTGAGGTCATCAGTCCCCTAGAACTTAGAAGTACTGAAACCTAACTAACCTAAGGACACCACACACATCCACGCCCGAGGCAGGATTCGAACCTGCGACCGTAGCGGACGCCCGGTTCCAGACTGTAGCGCCTAGAACCGCTCGGCCACTCCGGCCGGCATTCTGGCTAGTAACGAGGCAATTGACCATCACAAATTGTGCTCAAAATGACAACTGGCAGCGGCGATATACGCTTCCAGTCTGGTATGGCACGACCGCTGTACACTTGCTCGCATGTCAGCGATGTCCGACCAGGCTGCAGTAATAAGTCGTTGCATTTTATCGGGTACAGTTGGTACGTCCTTGTAGACAGCGGCTTTCAGTTTTCAGCAGAAAAAAAAAAACTACAGGCGTCAAATCCGGGGGACAGACCAGCCAAGGTACAGGCCATCTGTGTCCAGTTCAACGATTTAGAAACAATTCGTGAAGACACATTGCAGTACTTCGTGCACTATAGACTGGACAGCCATTATGTTGGCGCCACAGGTTCCTCCTGGTCTGCAGAGGAACGTCTATTAGCATCCATGGAAGACAGTCTGTTAGGATGCTGCAATACTTGTGAGCGCTCAGTGTTCCGTTTATGAAAAACGGGCGTATGAGCTGATGGTTCACTATCTCACATCACACGTTTACCCTCCATGGATGCTAACGTTCCACCGACGGTGTCAACGGGGATTGTCAACAGATCAATAGTCCATGTTTCGGCGGTTTACCTGGCCGTGATTGGTAAATGTGTTTTCATCACTAAACAGGGTACAAGATACATCTAGAGTATCCTGTCTTAATGTCCATGTACAGAAGTTAAGACGATTCTCATAATCGTTTATGTGCAGCTCTTGGTGGAGAGAGATTTGATAGGGATGGAACATTTGTTGATGGAGACTGCGTATGACACTTGCCTGTCTCATGCTACTTCCTCGTGCGATTGCATGGGATCAACTGCAACAGCAGCAAGAAAATTATTTTCTCCCTCTTCTGTCGTCACTTGTTTCCTTCTGTTACGTTGTCTATGTGTTACACTACCAGTTTCAGGTAACTGGCTGAAGAGGCTGATAAACAATTGCCGAGATGGTTGACGTCTATTGGGATATTTTTCCGCATGCGCCATACAACAACGAACCGTATTCTTCCTACGCTCTTCATACACCATGAGCATGTCGGCTTTTTCTCCACTGCTAAATCCCATCGTCCACTCACGACCTACTGCATGGGCTATCACACACTGACCACGAAGTCGCAAGGCACTCAAGGAACACACAAGCACACTGTAAGCAAATATAACAACATAGTACCTAGCAACTACGCAGGCTAAATGTCACAAACAAGTGTCGGTGTGGGAACTTTTCAAAATACAATATCTCGTTAACGACCCGCGCTAGACTCCATCAACAAACACTACTGACATTCTAATTTACCGTCCGTTTAGTTTGTTATCGTCAATAGGCATTTTTCCATTTAAAAAAATGTATGCTTGCACGGCAGTACAGTTTCTAAGTAGTATTACGATGTATTAATTGGCTAACAATACGCGCCCCTGACTAACAATCCATTCTGTGAAAACCACAAGTCAGTAGGATTTTTCATTTCCGCAATATCTCCGATGCAAATGTTAAATGATTTACCCTGTATAAACGGAACATTATCAGCAATAATCTCGAAATTTTGTTCACAGATTAACTTCAAAATTTTGCATGATACTCTTCGGACAGAAATAAGCTACATATTTTTTAATATATTTGGTGCATCAATATATATCTTACTACTGTAAGAAGACAAGTCGGTGTTTAGCTTTATTATCTAAATCTCATAAATTTCTTGACCAATTTACTTCAGATTTTTATACGATACTCTAACAAACATTCAGACCGACATAGGTTTTTTTAAAAAAAAATGTGTAGACCTTCTGTTAAAACTAGGTGTGGGAAAGAAAATGGTATGCTATGCTGTACTGTGAAAATATGTAATTTCATATCCTTTCTCGCAGTCTGTTTTAACTACGATAGCAGGACATTTAAACATTTAGACAAATTGTTGCTCCCATATATATTCTGTCTCTTCATATATATATATATATATATATAAAATTCTACACAAAAATGCGATACACCTACTGCTCTTTTGTTTTCTTCCACACAGTCGGTTTTAACAGAAAATAGCAAAGTTGTATTTAAGGCTTACGCGCTTATGATTCGAAAAATACTATGGAATTTGACTCATCAAAAACTTCGTTATCCTACCCGTTTCCAGATTAAAAGTTTGTGAAATACCCTCACTGAAGCTACTAGGGCTGTCCTCTTAGATCCAGTAGCAGGAGAGGTCCCTCATACCCCGTTTACACACTCATTTTAAACAACATCATGCCAAAAACAATGTTTCGTTGGCTATAACAATAAACAAGGCTCAAGGTCAGCGAGAGGGGTAATAGGAAATGCACAGAGGGGTGAGGGGATGAACACATAGAAGGGGAAGGAGGAAATGGACAGAGATAGAAGGGGGAAGGAGTTGGAGATGGACACACAGAGGGGAGAGACGGAGGAGGACAGAGAGGAGCGGAGAAACAGATCAGGACGTATATCCGATTTCCATTCGTGTGCATCAGTTGCGAAGCATTGCCAGGTCCTCTAGCAAGATATAATTCTTCAGTACAAAGATATATTAGTGCACGAAGGTTATTCCGAAAGTAAGTTCCGATCGGTTGCAAAATGGAAACAGCTGCGAAAATCCGATGAAGTTTTGCACAGATGTGTTGGGTAGTGTCTCTAGCATGATCGACGACCTTACAATGTCGCTCTTTTCAATTCTGAGACCACAGCGAGCACGTAAAGACGCCTAGGAAGCGGTGTCTCCCACCGAGTATGAAGATCAGGTAACAGATTTCGTCTGATGTCGTGCAGCACACATAACATAACTGTCATCCGTTTCGTTCTTCATGACAGTTCTCGACCGCATTCTGCAGGGGCAATGAAGATGCTCCTTCAGTTTTTTCGTTGGGAAGTGTTTGATAGCCCACAGGACAGCACAATTGGCTCGTTCTGAGTTTCGTCTCTGCTCACATGAAGCACAGCCTATGAAGTCAACATTTTGGCACAGACAACGAGCTGTAGACGAGCGTAGAGAATTGGCGGGAATCACAGGCAGCTGCCTTCTACGAGGTCGGTATTGGAAACTTGGTACAATGCTACGACAGATGTCCAAGTCTGAGAGGTGACTATGTAGAGAAGTAGCTGGAAGGTGTAGCTAACTATTGCAAATAAAACATTTTTGATTTTCACAATGGTTTCCATTTTGCGACCGATCAGAACTTTCTTTCTGAACAGCCCTCGTACATCAAATGCCATCTTCCATGCAGGTAAAACATATTGTTAGGATTTGTTGTCTCGTCCATGTGTAGAACACCAGAGACACAGAATCAGTTCCGTTCTAACGAGAGGGATGGAGTTTAGCTATGACCTGACACTGAGTAGTTTTACGCATAAAAATAAGTTAACTTCTCTACGGAATGAATTCTCGCTGTGCAGTGGAGTGTGTGCAGGTTTAAAACTTCCAAGCAGATTAAAACTATGTGCCGGATCAGGACTTAAGCCCTGACCCTTTGTCTTCCGCCGGCAAATAATCTACCGATTGAGCTCTCCAGAGAATTTCTCCGCAAAAAGAAAATATTGCTGGTTCGAGTACCAGTCCGGCACACAGTTTTAATCTGCCACCTAGTTTCACGTGTACTTTACATGTTACACAAGTATAGGAAAAAGGACATGGAATATTTATTACTGTTGAAAAACCACTTCCAGCTCCAGACCTAATACATCTGTTCCGTTAACGGACGCGTATGCTCAAAACAGACCTTTTAGCTGGCGAAGAGTGTTAGTGATAGCGTTTGGAACTTCCAAACAGGATAAAACTGACGACAGTGCGGTTTCTTTATGACTGCACCAGACACGTGAAAGTTGAACGGCGATTGGTTATCGCAATCTGCAGCACGTTTACCCACAGTCTCACAAAGCCCAACAAAATGCAGTGCTCTCCTTTGTTGCAGACCTAGTGCTAGAAATTACTTGTACAGGTTGGGCAAAATAATATGGAATCCGTGGCATAAATCAGTCATTTTACGAGCTTATAGTATACACTTGTCTTTTATTTTCCTCTTCTAGTACAGTAAACATCCATATTATCTCAGGACGTATTCTGACGATGATGGATGGTAGGGGTTTAACATACCGTCGACTATAGTGTCATTACAGGTGGCGTACTACCTCAGATTGTACAAGAACGAGGCAGAAGACGAAATTTTGATTGTTTAACATACGTATCTCAGTATAAACTCCAATTGATTTACGGAAATCTCGAAGAAGTTAAATCTTAGTGACAGGGCCGTAATTTCAATCCTGATTTCCCCTAAGGCGAGTCAACTAACACCTCGCTTGGTGGAAGGACATGGATTGGACAAATGTATGGAAATACCGCGGAAAATGCATGCTTAATCATAAACGCAGTTTCTAGCCACGCCTGGAGGCTGTGCTGTTGTATTTGACCATGAACGGCGCCTGTGCAATGTCCTCAACACGTTGTAAGTATCAAAGGTGTGAAGAAAAGTGTTCTAGATGGTTGTGAGAGCAGCTAAGTGAATTAAAATGTGGGCAAATTTTTGGTGCTCCTATGGTAGGTGCTTCCGTTAACCAAGGGAGCCGAAGTGTTTGGTGCCTCAGGAGGCACCGTACCGTGTACAGGGAAAACAGGAAACCATCATCCGCAAATCCACAACGCGAAGGGAAGTTTATTGAGTGATCGTGGCGGACCATTGTTCAAGAGGATTTGGACCAAAAATAGGGGACGACTGCTGCAAAACATACTGCACAGCTGGTTCTAGCCCATGCGAACGCTGCCTACACCAAAACAACTCGAAGGGAGCTCAGTTAGCAGGAAACTACGGGACAACTGGAATTCCACAACAACTCACTCATCAGTGATGCAAATGCGTGCAACAGGGAAACGTGGAGTCGCACCCGTAAAACATAGACTACGGAACAATGAAAGAAAGTTATTTGATCGTATGAATCTTTTTGCGGGCTGTATACAACTTCTGATCGAGTTTACGTCCCAAGGGCGAAACATAATGGGGGTTAGGAAACGATGTTGTACACGGTTGCCAACTTCTGGCCGAATTGACGTCCCAGGAGTGAAACATAGAAGTGGTTAGCAAATGATTTGGGCAGTCATATCGTGGTATTAAATTGGATCTATGGTTTCTCTGCAGGGTGACCATTCTGGCTGATCAGGTCCATCCCTAGGTACAATGGTTGTTTTCCAGGAGTGATGCTGTGATCCAAGACAACCGGGCCCTTGTGCACAACGGCATGCATAATCCAGGACTGGTTTTATTAGCACCCTGGCCACCACAGTCACAAGATCACAATCTTTTTGAGCCTTTGTGGTCTACTTTGGAAAGAAGGTTGAAAGGTCTCTGTTGGATTCCTTTCATGTTAATTTCTTAAATCTGTTGTCATTTACGGCATACATTCCACTTCTAAATTTACTGTGGTGTTTCTGACTCTATCTGGGAGGAGACTGAGCAGTGGAACGTGTTACTTTTACTCGTAATCAAGAACGATCTGTCACACTACTACACTTTAAAACACAGTTTATATGTAATTCATGTCACACAGTCTCATACAGAACCTACATCCGCTTTCTTTTATATACTGTATATGATAAAATACTGTCATCCCCCTTCCCTTCTGTGTGAAAGGATGAATGAGCAAATGTATTTCTAGTTGCATGCTTGATGGCAGCAGACAAGCCTGTCTGCTAGAGAACAGTAGGACCAAAGTCGGAACAGGTAGCTACGCTTTCTAAAAGCAAAGAGGTTTCTATTCTTAGTATGGTCCTGTCCGTCCCTTGTCATGTTGGTATAGGAAGCTGCCTCTCTGGTCACTTCCGTTTCTATCAGTGAAGCACCCTCAGTAGGGGCCGAGGCCAGTGTGTCTGCAGCGAGCGTCTGAAGTGGTAAGATCTCCAGCTAAGCGCATCTCTGCTAAGTCCGTAGGACAATGGATTTCTTAAGTTCAGCTTAACTGAAAATTTAATCACCTTTATTTCAGGTTTCGATCTAAAATATCTTGTTATCTTAAATTGCAACGCAGTGTAATTCGAGTGTGAAGTTCAGAATATCTTCCAGTAGTTGCTTTGTCACTACTTTGTGAGTAAAGTGGAACCACGTGTTGATGATCTGTAACTCTAACTAAGATCATCAATCTTAAATGCGAATGTGCGTGAGATTATGACGTCTCGTCTTGACAATATTTTTCAATATAGCAACTTTTCTTTATGTTCAACCCACATGAGGTGTACTTTGTGAGACCAGTACCACGTGCTTATACAATTGTTTGACCCATCAGGTTAATGGTAAGACGATAGTAACCAGTTCGAGGTTTTTCTGCGTTTCGATGTAATTTATTTGAATTATCAAAATGGTGTGGGTTCCTGTAGTCATGTCCTAGTTCATGAACCACGGGCAACGTATGAGTGGCCAAGTAAGTGGTCCCGACAGTCAGGATACCAGTCACTTTGGAATAAGGCTGGGCATCTCGGACATATTCTGAGTCGTGGTCACCTTTGTGCTCATACGGCAAAGACTACCAAATCCACCGGTTAGTCCCTCAACCGTTTGGGGTAAAACCCAATGGGACTCGGGGCAAGTAAGGCTAGCAACCTGCTTCCCTGGTACTTTAAATATGATGCTGGCAACAATCAGAGCAAAATGCCTCGGACCTTTGGAGGTGACGGAGTCCCACCTCTAACTGACAAACCAGGGACTCCTAAGATACGACTTGGCAAACAAATGGTAGTGAGATGGGGAGCTACTAATATCAATGGGGGCTACTCTGGGAAGAAGGTGGAGCTGGCAGAGGCTGCAAGTAAGATGGGGCTGGACGTCTTAGCTGTTAGTGACATTCGGGTAAGGGGTGAGAAAGAAGAGGGAGAATACAAGGTCTACCTGTCAGGAGTCAAAGCAGGAATAGCACAAGGTGGTGTAGGGCTTTACATCAGGAAAGAAATGGAACCCAGCGTAGTTGCAATATGGTATGTAAACGAACGACTGATGTGGATAGATTTGACAGTGTCTAGCAAGAAAATTAGGATTGTGTCAGTATATTCGCATTGTGAAGGGACAGATCAAGATAAGCTGGATAGTTTTTATGATGCACTCAGTGATGTAGTTGTTAGAGTAAATGATAAGGACAGTGTTCTGCTCATGGGTGATTTTAATGCCAGGAATGGAAATCAAACAGAAGGGTATGAAAAGGTTATGGGTAAATTTGGAGAGGATATGGAGGCCAACAGGAACGGGAAACAGCTCTTGGATTTCTGTGCCAATATGGGCTTAGTAATCACAAACTCCTTTTTTAAACATAAGAACATTCACCGGTATACTTGGGAAGGCAGGGGAACCAGATCTGTCATCGACTATATAATAATAGATCAGGCATTCAGGAAGGCTGTGAGGGACACATGTGTATTCAGGGGATTCTTTGGTGACACTGATCATTATTTAATCTGCAGTGAAATTGGGATTGTGAGGCCGAAAGTGCAGGAGGTCAGGTCCATATGTAGGAGGATAAGAGTGGAGAAACTTCAGGATAAGGAAATCAGGCACAAGTACATAACAGCGATCTCAGAAAGGTACCAGTTAGTTGAATGTAGTCAATTACAGCCATTGGAAAAGGAATGGACAAGGTACAGGGACACAGTACTAGAAGTGGCTAAAGAATGTCTTGGAACAGTAGTGTTTAAAAGTAGGATGAAGCAAACAGCTTGGTGGAATGACACAGTCAAGGCAGCCTGTAAAAGGAAAAAGAAGGTGTATCAAAAATGGCTACATACTAGAACTCAGGTAGACAGAGAAAGCTATGTTGAAGAAAGAAACAAAGCCAAACAGATAATTGCAGCATCCAAGAAGAAATCTTGGGAAGACTTTAGAAACAGGTTGGAGACTATGGGTCAAGCTGCTGGAAAACCATTCTGGAGTGTAATTAGCAGTCTTCGAAAGGGAGGTAAGAAGGAAATGACAAGTATTTTGGACAGGTCAGGAAAACTGCTGGTGAATCCTGTGGATGCCTTGGTCAGATGGAGGGAATATTTTGAAGAGTTGCTCAATGTAGGTGAAAATACGATCAGATTTCGAGGTAGAATGGGATAGGAATGATGATGGAAATAGGATCACATTTGAGGAAGTGGAGAAAATGGTCAATAGATTGCAGTGCAATAAAGCAGCTGGGGTGGATGAAATTAAGTCGGAACTCATCAAATACAGTGGAATGTCAGGTCTTAAATGGCTACACAGGTAACTGAAATGGCCTGGGAGTCGGGACAGGTTCCATCAGACTGGACAAAAGCAGTAATCACACCAATCTTTAAACATGGAAACAGAAAAGATTGTAACAGCTACAGAGGTATCTCTTTAATCAGCGTTGTGGGTAAAATCTTCTCAGGTATTGTTGAAAGGAAAGTGCGAGTATTAGTTGAGGACCAATTGGATGCAAATCAGTGTGGGTTTAGGCCTCTTAGAGGTTATCAGGACCAGATCTTTAGCTTACGGCAAATAATGGAGAAGTGTTATGAGTGGAACAGGGAATTGTATCTATGCTTTATAGATCTAGAAAAGGCATATGACCGGGTTCCTAGGAGGAAGTTATTGTCTGTTCTACGAGATTATGGAATAGGAGGCAAACTTTTGCAAGCAATTAAAGGTCTTTACATGGATAGTCAGGCAGCAGTTAGAGTTGACGGTAAATTGAGTTCATGGTTCAGAGTAGTTTCAGGGGTAAGACAAGGCTGCAACCTGTCTCCACTGTTGTTCATATTATTTATGGATCATATGTTGAAAACAATAGACTGGCTGGGTGAGATTAAGATATGTGAACACAAAATAAGCAGTCTTGCACATGCGGATGACTTAGTTGTGATGGCAGATTCGATTGAAAGTTTGCAAAGTAACATTTCAGAGCTAGATCAGAAATGTAAGGACTATGGTATGAAGATTAGCATCTCCAAAACGAAAGTAATGTCAGTGGGAAAGAAATATAAACGGATTGAGTGCCAAATAGGAGGAACAAAGTTTTCACAATCCTAAATAAGGCACCAGTTTAGCTATGAATCAAGTTTAATATGCTGAAATTTTGACGGAACAGTGATCAATGTTAAAATAAATGTCCAAATATAAACTGATTTATTTATTTTTATTTAAATTCTCTTTATATATATATATATATATATATAATCACCGGTTGTCGCAAGATGACTATTAAAAGATTATAATGAATGTTAGCGTGGTTGGCAATTTGGTAAACTAAACTGGATACCTGGTGAAACAGTTGCTCAGTAATGCAAGGATAACTTAACTTCCCCAGATAGCTCACAGCTATTAACCCGCTTTTATTATCTTGAATATCAGCACCGCTTTCGGAACAACTTAATGCATTAACATTACAAGGTTGTGTGATCGCTATCCTCTTCCATTTTCGTTACCTTACCAATATTTTGGGGGAATAATGATATAAGATTCACTTAAAAACCACACAGGACTTGCCTTTATCCTTTCCGAGAAGACTGGAAGCTGTTTTTAATTCCATCGGTTTACCTATATGATATTATGCATGGTAATGTGATTCATTTATTTATTTTTTTTTGCATTTTTTGTCCAGCTCCTGTATAAGAAACACTGAAGCGAGGCATAATACTGATGTCTGTGTACATGGACATACTGAAAAATCGACATGAATTTATAAAAACAAAGTTCACATGCTGTTGAATAGAGTGATAATCGGTAACTGAATAGCTTTATACAGTCGTTACTTTCGTCAGAATGCCATGCAAAGTATTATTTGTTAGACAGTGGTTTTATGACGCAGCCGGATACAAAGCAGAAAGATCACTACCACGGCCCTATCACCGAGTGGGAACCTAAATTGGTGCTACGTCCACTGGTGGAAAGAACTACACTGAGCTACAAAATTAAAGGATCACTTCATCCAAACGCCGTAGTTGTCTCCCATTCCGACACATAAGTTTGAAATTTGGCTCCGAGGTCCCTACAACCTTCCCTCTGTAATAGTGCAAAAGCGTCGCACTCTCGGGCTCAGCGGCGCTTCGAACGGTAAGCTGTCGACAACTGCAAAATTGGCTACAGCTCAGCAATTCATGTGAACTTTAAGGTGTCATATTGGCACCACATTTCACAACACTTTTGCTGAACACACCGTAGACGAGTCACACGATGGAAAGCTTTTCAAAGCCCCTCCTAACACTTATATCAACCCTTCTTTTCCTGCCTCGGCCATGGAGGGTAGAACCGCAACACCCACCGTTGAATTCACGCAGTTTTCTTATGGGTGGCCGAGGGAAATATTTCACACACATCGACCCTCAGAATCAACACGAAAAGGTTGGTTCAAATGGCTCTGAGCACTATGGGCCTTAACTTCTAAGATCATCAGTCCCCTAGAACTTAGAACTACTTAAACCTAACTAACCTGAGAACATCACACACATCCATACCCGAGGCAGGATTCGAATCTGCGACCGTAGCGGTCGCGCGGTTCCAGGCTGTAGCGCCTAGAACCGCTCGGCTACCACGACCAGCGACACGAAATGGCCTTAAGGGGTAGCATAAAGGGTGTCAATGAAACCGGCCTTTCCCATGGAACGTTCATTCTCACACAATTTGCAGTCCGATGAGCAACAGGGTGACAATCTAGACAACTTTCGACAATATTGCCATTCCCTTGGGATCTCAACCCTGCTTTAAAAACAACATGGGGCTGCAACCCCACTGAACGTGATAGGACCCCTCTGGAGTGTAGTGAGACCGCAATTTTTTCTCTGGTTCAGGGTGGAACCACTAACGACCGTTCAAACGCATCCGACGTAATTTTAACTTGATCCGAAGCAGCAGAGAGGTTTTCTGTTTTTGCAGCACTTCTCTTTCGGGTCCTCCTGTGGCGCGATCACGGGACGGAAGTGTGTGAGTGCGGGGGGGGGGGGGGGGGGGGGGGGGGGGGGTAGGAGTGAGGAGTGTAGCCCATTATCATGTGCGTGTGCGTGAATAAAAGAGCTAAGTTCTCCTAAGAGGTCCCCAGTTTGACAACGCCCGCGGTGCCACACTCTTGTTCAGCACTTTAAAAAAGGGCCTTGCGTAAACTTTGACGCCAGTTCAGTCTCGCTGCTGCTCTAGCGCCTGGAGGTAGGCTAACTGCATCTTGAGATTGGCGAAGGGGATGATTAACCCACAAGCGTTAGAGCAGACACGAGGCTGAATCGGTGTCGAAGTTTCTGAAAGGTACATTTTTTAACGTACCCAACAAAGGAGCGTGGTGTCGCCCTGAGGGTGTTGCCGAATTGGGGGTGTTAGAGGGACAGAGGGACCCTTTACCATTTTATTAACGCATATGTTATTGTATCACCCCATGTGATCATGTTATTGTTCGTGAAAAGAAAGCGCTGAAAAAACTAAAACACCTTTGCTGCATAAGGTCACTTTCGAATTTCGTAGAATAATTCTGAACGGTTCGTAGTGGGTAGGCAGCAAAACCTGCAGTCAGGCTACTCTCCAAAGGTGTCAGGTCACGTTAAATGTGGTTACAGCCTCAAGAAGTCTAGAACTTCACGTTGTTGCTCATCTCACTATAAACATTCGTCTTCGACAGTGAAATGTCTGTGAATCAATGGCCCATGGGAAGGGGTGGTTTCATTGGCGCAGCTTATGCTACCCCCTGAGGCATTTCCGTGTCAATTCTGAGTGGCAATGTGTCTGAAATGTTTCCTTCGGCCACCCACAAGGAATCCGCGTAATTGCAACAGTGGGTGTCGCAGTTCTGCCCTCCATCGCAGAGGCGACGAAAGATGGAATGAAATGTGGGTGAGAGGGGGATATGACGACTATCCGACGGCGTGACACGTCACAGAGGGGTTGGGCAGAGTTTCTGTCAAATTTCTTCCATTGTGACATCATAAACGCACCTTAAGCTCATATGAACTTCTGCGCTGTGGTCTCTTTTTCACAATTGACGACACCTTGCTGTTTCTAGTTTCACTGAACCCCAGAGTGACGTCGCAGGACACTACGCTTTTACACCGTTGCAGAGGAAGGTTGTTGATAACTTTGGGCCAAATTTCAAGCTTACGCGCAGGAGTATGAAAGAGTTATGTGATTTTAAAAAAGTGATCCTTTAATATTGTTCCCCAGTGTGTACATAGATTGCTGACGTTACGACTGCTAGTACCGTCAGCCCTAATGACTAGCGATTAATAAAGCCAATTCCTCTTAAGTAACACGTGATCAAACATAGTTTCAAATCGAGGTCCAGTTCCAGAAAAGCGAGTTACCAGTTCACGTCCTTAATTAGTGTAGAGAAGGCGTCCAAAAATAATACGATTTACCTCATACGTTTTCTCGTGTACAAAAGATATTCATTCGGACTACATTTAGTGAAAATACATAAATATATACACTTTGCGATGAGAAAATTCCTGTAAACTCCTATGATAAATCATAAGCAAGCAAATACTGATGATACGTTGCCAAACAACTGAAGTTAAATCGTAGAACAAAAACTGTAAGCAGGAAGTACAATAATGAGCCAAAGCATTATGTCCATCTACTTAACAGCTTATTGGTCATCTTTTGCAAAGCAATACAGCTGCGGTTGTGCGTGAAATAGACTCTACAGGTTCTTAGTAGTTTTCCGGAGGTATGTGGCAGCAGATATCTACGCACTGGTCATGCAGTTCCAGTAAATTATTGGCCGGTGGTTTATGGGCACGTAGCTGCCGCCAAACAGCGTTAAAGATGTGTTCCGTTGTGCTCAGATCTGTCGGTATCGGTGGGCTAGACATTTACTGGATTTCGCTATTATTATTCTCGAACCAACATTACACGGTTATAGCCGTGTGATCTGGACAACTATCTTGTTGGAAGATGGCATCACCGTTGGGGTATACATGAAGCACTAAGTGATGACACTGTGCCCACTGACATAGTAATTGACGATCTCGTTGGCTCGAAATGGGAACACGTGGTGACGGTCTGCTGCGGTTCAACAATAGGTGCTGAGCGGTGTGCTCCCAAAAACTTACTCTTGCACTAAGAGAGTCAGATCTGCCACAGTTCGCCGCCTATCCTGATTTACTCGAACAGATAAGCGTCGGCCGTACACGTTCTGTGATGAAACGTGAAGAACTAACACCATGTTACCTGCTGGTAGTTTTGCCGTCCTTGAGTCACTTTGCTCAGAATCTCACGGCAGCAGCACGTCAATAGCCGCCAAGTTTCGCCGTTTCCGAGGTGCTCGTTCCCAGACACATGGCCGTAACGATCAGCCTCTGTGAAAGTCCCTTATGTCAGTGTATTTCCCAGTTTCCCAGCATTCAAACTAGAGTGATTCCCTATTCGTCTCTACACCGTTACGTGCTGGAGTTTAGTGTTGGGCGGTGGTCATAGTGATATAGTGAATTATAATTATTTGAAAAGTTTCAGAATTTTCACACACTTATTGCAATTTCGCTGCATCTCAGAGTGGTCATAAGAAGACTTCATATTTAGCAATAAGTAAACTGTACAGCACAACAGTTTTGTAAGGAGGAATTAAAGTGGCAAGCGGTGAAAACATATTCATTTAAGACATGTTGGCCTTGGGCTCAAGCGAGACTGCGAATATTATGACCCTTTAATCTAAAATAAGATAAAATCCTTCACGATATTGAAGAAGGTGCTCTGCTTGTATTACAATTAACGGCACAGTCGTTATTATTACATAAAGCATTTCAGACACAGCAAAGGTGGTCCAGGCGACTGTGGTAAGAGGCTATCACTCTCTGACGAGGTTGAGTGTCATTTTCAAAACTGTGTTTTTAGAGGATCTCAAGTGACTTTAGAAGCCAATCCTGGAGCTTCATAATTTTCCACGTTGTTGAGACACATTTGTTCTGGTGGGGACTGGCTCCATAGTGATGCTTAGCTTCAGGAGCTCCTGTTGTTTCCTAGCATTGGGCTTGACAGTTTCTGTTTTCCGACTCAGTCGCTCGGAGCGCTGAATTCTTTCACAAACATTACGACGGCATCCTGGACGATTAATTACATTAGGTCCTCAGTTATCAATTTCAATTTGACATCTTTTCGTGTTGTCCTCTAATACATCTTCGTATCGTTTTTATGGTCTTCGTAGTTTTCTTTCACCATCGTTTATCTGGGAATAAATAATTTGTTTTGGTAGACGGCATTCTGGCGTACGAACAATTTTGCCCATCCAACGAATTTGATGCTTGATTATCAGGGTTTCAGTGATAGAAGAGTTTGCTTCTTCCAGAACACTGATGTTAGTGCTCCTATCTTGCCGTTTCACCCTTAGGATCCTTCTCAGCCAGCTCTGATAGAAAGTACTTTTTCTGACATCGTATGTGCCTTGTGTAAGTAGTCCATGTTTCGCACCCACATATATTAGATGGTACAATAGTTTCTTGGTACACATAGAACTTGATCTTAATGTTGATGTTATGATTATCAAAAACCCTTACCCGAATACAACCAAATGTCGTACATTTGAAGAGGTGTTGGAAGGTATGGGAAGAGTTCTATATTCTTCAGGACTTTGCCTCGGACTGTGATTGTTGTGCGTATGAGGATACGAGGTGGAGGTTGATGTAGGATCTGCATCTTTTGGATGTTAAGGCTTAGTCCAATGCTCGTATATGCATCATCACATGCAAACCATCGTACAATACGCATTAGATGAGTATGTGCCAAGCAAGATCGTAAGAGATGGAAAAGAACCACCGTGGTACAACAACCGAGTTAGAAAACTGCTGCCGAAGCAAAGGGAGCTTCACAGCAAACATAAACATAGCCAAAGCCTTGCAGACAAACAAAAATTACGCGAAGCGAAATGTAGTGTGAGGAGGGCTATGCGAGAGGCGTTCAATGAATTCTAAAGTAAAGTTCTATGTACTGACTTGGCAAAAAATCCTAAGAAATTTTGGTCTGATGTGAAAGCGGTAGGTGGATCAAAACAATATGTCCAGGCACTCTGTGACCAAAATGGTACTGAAACAGAGGATGACAGACTAATGGCCGAAATACTAAATATCTTTTTCAAAAGTTGTTTCTCAGAGGAAGACTGCACTGTAGTTCCTTCTCTAGATTGTCGCACAGATGACAAAATGGTAGATATCGAAATAGACGACATAGGGATAGAGAAACAATTAAAATCGCTCAAAAGAGGAAAGGCCGCTGGACCCGATGTGATACTAGCTCGATTTTACACAGAGTACGCGAAGGAACTTGACCCCATTCTTGCAGCGGTGTACCGTAGGTCTCTAGAAGAGTGTAGCGTTCCAAAGGATTGGAAAAGGGCACAGGTCATCCCCGTTTTCAAGAAGTGACGTCGAACAGATGTGAACAACTATAGACCTACATCTCTAACGTCGATCAGTTGTAGAGTTTTGGAACACGTATTGTGTTCGAGAATAATGACCTTTCTGGAGACGAGAAATCTACTCTGTAGGAATCAACATGGGTTTCGAAAAGACGATCGTATGAAACCCAGCTCGCGCTATTCGTCCACGAGACTCAGAGGGCCATAGGCACGGGTTCCCAGGTAGATAACGTGTTTCTTGACTTCAGCAAGGCGTTCGATACAGTTCCCCACAGTCGTTTAATGAACAAAGTAAGAGCATATGAACTATCAGACCAATTGTGTAATTGGATTGAAGAGTTCTTAGATGACAGAACGCAGCATGTCATTCTCAATGGAGAGAAGTCTTCCGAAGTAAGAGTGATTTTAGGTGTGCCGCAGGGGAGTGTCATAGGACCGTTGCTATTCACGACATACATAAATGACCTTGTGGACGACATCGGAAGTTCACTGAGGCTTTTTGCGGATGATGCTGTGGTATATCGAGAGGTTGTAACAATGAAAAATTGTACTGAAATGCAGGAGGATCTGCAGCGAATTGACGCATGGTGCAGGGAATGGCAATTGAATCTCAATGTAGCCAAGTGTAATGTGTTGCGAATACATAGAAAGAAAGATCCGTTATCATTTAGCTACATTATAGCAGGTCAGCAACTGGAAGCAGTTAATTCCATAAATTAGCTGGGAGTAGGCATTAGGAGTCATATAAAATGGAATAATCATATAAAGTTGATCGTCGCTAAAGCAGATGCCAGACTGAGATTCATTGGTAGAATCCTAAGGAAATGCAATCCGAAAACAAAGGAAGTAGGTTACAGTACGCTTGTTCGCTCACTGCTTGAATACTGCTCAGCAGTGTGGGGTCCGTACCAGATACGGTTGATAGAAGAGATAGAGAAGATCCAACGGAGAGCAACGCGCTTCATTACAGGATCATTTAGTAATCGCGAAAGCGTTACGGAGATGATAGATAAACTCCAGTGGAAGACTCTGCACGAGAGACGCTCAGTAGCTCGATACGGGCTTTTGTTGAAGTTTCGAGAACATACCTTCATCGAGGAGTCAAGCAGTATGTTGCTCCCTCCTACGTATATCTCGCGAAGAGACCATGAGGATAAAATCAGAGAGATTAGAGCCCATACAGAGGCATACCGACAATCCTTCTTTCCACGAACAATACGAGACTGGAATAGAAGGGAGAACCGATAGAGGTACTCAAGGTACCCTCCGCCACACACCGTCAGGTGGCTTGCGGAGTATGGATGTAGATGTAGATGTATATTGTTGTTGGATCTCCCTTTGAAGTGTAAAGAACGACAATATTATCTGCACGTTGAAGTCCAGTGATGCTTTTAGTGAGTAAATTAGTCTTGGCCAATAGATGTTAATGTTCTTCGCAGGACACGTGTTTTAGATAAGTTTTTCTACAAGCCTCTATTTTGATTTAGTCGAAGCCCTTGACAAGATATATGAATGTGCAGAGGATGTCGCTATTCTCTGCATTTCTCCTGCGTTAGTTTAGCAAAGAAAACAAAATCTGTGATACTGCGGTTAGGTCGAAATTCACACTGTGTTTCACGCAATCAATCTTCAGTGAGAGGTTTCAGGCGGTTGGATATAATTCGAGCAAGTATTTTTCCAGAAGTAGATGGAAGGGATATTCCACAGCAATCACCACAGTCAGTTCTGTCGCCTTTTTTGAAGATGGTAACTATCGGTGCAGCTCTGAATGATTTTACTGCTCCTATATTTTGACAATGGGCATTAGTTTATGTTCAGCGAGAATTCGTCCCATTTTTTGGGAAATTCACCAGGAATTCAATCATATCCGGTGGATTTGTTGGTTTTGAGTTACATAGAGGCTGTCTCACTTCTTGTAGAGAAGGAACATCGTCAAGAACAAGACAGTGTTACCGCCTTAGCACTATGACATTCGGCATCACAACTTACGCATGTATGCTGCAGGTTGCGTCGTTGCAGGCGTGACCTATAAAACTTACGCACGTGCATTGCAGGTTGCGTGGTTGCAGGCGCGACCTATAGAGAATGCCTAACAGTTGAAGTACAGCTGAAAACGTCTAAGCCCCACAAAAACTACGGGTCTAGATAGAATTTTTCGTATTATAATGTAACGCCCTGTTAGACTGTGACATAACTTAGCTGAAGAACGCAGACTGTTTTGTGTCTTCTGGACTGTGTCTGTATTGCTGCACGCCACTCATTCCTTCGTGACGAGCGTGTTGATGAGCTTATATTTTATTACATTTCATTATTTTTAATCGTAAATTTTATACCACTGTCTTACAATGTGACCAGCAACCGGACTCTCCGTTTCCCCCTCTCCACTCCCCCAATCCGAAGTACCTGGTTCTGAGACCCTGAGACCGTGAACAGAATCTCTATAGTTAATGTCTGAGAAACATAAGCGATTGAAAGTTATTTAAAAGGAAATCAGAAAATTTACTACAGAAAACTAACTCAAACACAAAGCATAGGAGAAACAGTGGGAAACTAAAAGACGTAAATTCCCTACAAAACTTAATTCTCACAGGCAGATACAGAAAAATGGGTCATAAGTCTTGCTGTAATGCAACGAGATCATATCACCTACCCTTTAATGAAGAGTGCCGACATGACGAAAAATGAAGAACACTTCATCCAGAAAAAAATTAAGTGACTTAGATATAACCTCTTAAGTAAAGAGGGACTCAATACGGTTTTTACCTATTTCTTTGTTATTTTATTCATAGCTGTTATTTTTGGGTAACTGTAGTATATATTTCAGAACGAAACTCAGTCTTCAGATGCACAGATATTTTCATATCGCTTTACAGATTTCAACGAATTAATTTGTCGTCTTCAGAAACCTACAAAATTAACGATACTATAAATCAGTGGCGCTTGGTCGTACATTTACTTAACGTACAAGAAGTGTATTACAGCAACTTACTAAACGTTATTTTAGGAAATGTCAATATCTTCTTCACAGAAGCTTAATGCCATGATATGTCCAAAGCCGTACATATTGTATGTGATTATTGTAAACACAGATCGACCAAATCGACGATATATGGTAAGTGAATAACATGTAGGTACATGTCAAGATGTTTTGTCAACAGCAAGGAACATCCATAAATGCATATGAAAAGTGTAACTAAATCATATAATGAAGTTATATATAACGCTGTTGGAAAACATGGCACATAGCTCTTGTGTCTAAAGAGAATGGGTTGATTTCACATTTTATAAGAAATGCTATACAATCAAAATAGTGTATATTTCTCAATGCAAGCTGATCGTTCAACAAATCTTTCGAATTTAGGTAAAAATGTTAAAATATTTCAAATCCAAGAAGGTTCATTTTGTAACCATTGCCAACTATATGCAAAATCTCCGTGTTAAGCCAGGATGGAAGAGGAAGGTGCTTTTCTCAATTTTCAGATGTTCTGCAAAAGTTGACTTGAATTCTCACAGTATTTGTTGAGCAAGTGCTCAGGAAATCGGGTATATTTTATATGCCCAGATTTGAAAAATTTGTCAGCTGGAGGTTTCACATTATGTGTGAAGACCAACTTGGTGATATTAATCATAGTAAATGACATAACGATATCATATTTTTTAAACAAATTAGCTATAAAACATGAGTTAGCACCTAGAAATGAGATAATAATGTATTTCTTAACAGTAAGGCCATTTTTATTAAGTGTAGAAGAATTTATGTTCATGTTGGTTTAATTGTTACAAAGGTTTTGTACAAGAATGGCTTCATATCCGTTTTTGAGCGCTATATACTTCATGTTAGTAAGTTCTTTACCAATTAATTTCTTGAAACCACTATAGTGAAACAAAAAATCTTTGCCATTGACTACTGAATTTTATTCTCAAATGTAATTGTTTATTTAGCTTGATCACATTAGTGACTTCAGACCCTCTTTTATATCGCACAAGAATTTTATGCATAGCGTATGTTTAATATTATTATGTATTTAAAAATGATAATTTTAATATAATAAATAATGATAAAGTCGTAGTAATAGTCACAGTGTGAATAACAGTACTGCCAAAGAAGTAATAGCGTTAACACTAGCTGTACTACTAGTACTTCTATTACTGTTTCAAATAATAATAGTAAAAATAATAATATTTGTTACAGTGGCAGACACAAAATGTATTTATGGCCGTTGAAAAGTGATATTTTACGACATAGCGAATTCTGGGTACAAAAAACGTAGATATTATGCACCAGTTAGGGACTTCGGGAAATGCGAAGGGTCTAGACGGAAAGAGAAGTACATAGTTGTAATGTGATAAGAGCTCATACGATACAAAGGTGGACACTATTTTTGTTCCAGTTAATGTCATGAACTGTCTTTTGAAGATGACGATGGTATTCAGTTTTCCGCGATAGCGAGAAAGGTCATTCGGAAGCCGGATTCCTGCTAATGAGGAGGATTTCGAGGAGGTGGTTTAGTGATAGAGTTGGACAGGGACGATTTTGTTCTTTTGAGATAAAGTATTTCTGCTATGTTCTTCGGATAAGTGAAGTCATGTCGAAAATCGATGTGAGGGGCTGCACACGTTTCCGAGACGATAGAGGAGACAGTATGTGAATATCTTTGCACTTGCCTGTGTGTAGTCAGGATAGCTGTGTACAAAATGGTGAAAAGTGAACTAAAATCTAACGTCAAAGATACATCGTACACAGGCGATTCTGAGAATGACCCTCTTGACACACATTCATCACTCAGTGTGTAAATCTACACTCAGGTGGATTAATCAGAAACTAATGCTGTGAATAATGGAGTGTCAAAATTAAAGTCAACGTCAACGTCAACTACAGAAAATGTATTTTAACTGAAACTCGGTCGTGCTGCAGGTTGCATTGATACAGCAGCCAGCGACAAACATTAACAATCTGATTCAAGAGACTTAAAATTTGATGAGGAATGGAATTGGAAAACTTTGTAAGTGCCATATCCGACATTTTTCAGAGGAATGAAACAGCAATATTATGTTTGTACATAACTAATGTGTATCCAAAACGTTACGAAGGTATTCTGATAAAATATAATTATGCTGTTCACCACATCACCGCAAAAGATAATGGACCAAATTAGAACATTCTAAGACAATATCAGAAACTGATTGCTTCTAATTACCAATAACAATGCTTTTACAAGTTGATCCATCCAAAGAAGATGACAGCAACCAGTCACTGTTAAAAATGCTATTTACTTACACAAAACTGACAGGTTCCTCTTCAGACGTTTTTGCACATTTACATTACATTTGTTGTCGTATATATTAGTTGTTGGTTTGTTTTCCAACAAATAATATAAACCACCCCAAATAGTGCCGGTAATAGCTTCAACCGACAGGTCTCCAGACAACTGTTTACATTTCTGTAATATTTGTTGTTGTTTGCGTTAGTTATCGTAATAAACAGCCACTAACTAATGCAGACATTAACAAATGTAATATAAAAGTGAACAGCCGTCTGAACGTGAGCCTGTCAGTTTGCAACCGGTAGCACAGCTATTTGTGTAATCAAACAGCATTATTAACAGTGGATTGTTGCTGTTTTCTTCTTTGCAAGAATCACGTATATTTGTACATCTTGTACACAGCCACATTCTCAAAAATGTCGGTTTTGGGCGAAATAGTCCCTAGTGCCATCAATACTTAGGCACTAAGTTTCATTTGTGACAATTAGAGTAGATATACACAGGATTATTGTTTTAATTAGTAGAATTGTAGGCAAAAAACTACATCTCAAATATTGTAAGTTCTGGGATTGTAGTGGAGAGCACAGCTTGCCACAAAAACCCTGCGCCATTACTACCGCATGTTTGAAAGACTTTCTCGATGGTTTGGCATGTAGATGAAGTCTAATAATATGCAACAATGTACCGAGAACAAAGTAGCACTGAAAACGCGTTTTGTGGAAAAAAGGCTTTTATAACGTTTTCCATTTCCACTCTTCAGATGTCCACACACAAATAAGTGAACTGCGTTGTAATTTCAGATCACTGCAGAGACTTTTAGCCACTTTCAGAAAGGGATAGCACAAACTAAAACAAAGCAAGCGCTTTTATGGATTCTGTTAGACGCCTGCTTAGTCGTACTACTCATATGTATCTCATCCTGCCACTGGGATAACAGTTTTTTTGCTTCTTGCCAGGATAAATAAACAAAAAAAATTATATGTAAAAAATTTTCCAAGCTTGTCATTATTTCCAAGAGAAAATTATTTGCTCATAATCGCTTCCTTACTTCATCGCTAACTTATGGCCAAGTTTCTAACACTTAGTCTAAACTTCAGTACAACATGCACGTGATCTTACAACAAAAATAAACATTCCGGTTTAGTCAAACGTGATAATGATGTATCGCCTTATAAAAAAGACGTTCATGTAGAAATGCAGCCGGTCTCAATTGCTCATTAATCTATAACTTTCTGCCGTTTGCAGCCACAGTCCATAATTAATGAAAAATATTAAGTAATTTATTTATCTATAATATGTCAAAGGCTGTATTGCGTTGGTAAGAAAAGAAGCAGAATGGATTAAATGAATTATAAATTAAAACAAAAGTTGTGATACCTATAAGAAATACAAGGAATGCCATATTCTGATAGTTTATTGTGGTCGAGTAGAAGCAACAACAGACAAAATGAAAATGAATTAATAGATTGCAGATATACCAATTTGAAAAACATGAAAGAGAACACAACATATTAAATAATCTTTTAACAGTTATGTCTAAACAGTGAAAGATAATCCGATCATAAACAACGGAAATGGATTTTTTAATTTAAAATACGAGTAACTCTAATTTCTGCCTATTCTCAATCCAAGAAGTATTTGACAATAAGGTTTTGCATACTGGAATCCATATTCAAAAATTAAAATAGCAGACAGTGAGAACAAGAAAATATAATTTCTGCAGTGAACGTTATTAAAACAAGCTGTGAACAACTGATAACGAAGAAAAAACGTAACGCTTGCCTCTTCCCAACATTATGATATATTCGAACAGATATCGTAACAGAATCGATAAAGAACTAAACAGGTAATTGAAATCTCATAACCTCCTTTCAGTCAGTGAAAAAAAGGTTCCACTGAGAATGTTTCAAGCTTCCGGCTAAATGTGAGGCCAGTAAACCAATTATGGCTACACAGTAAGACATCAATGAAAACGATTGATATTATTAAAACTGGGAGAGGTGTGTCGAACATTTATCACTGAAACAGCTGCTTTGAAGCAGCTGCAGGCAAAGTGCTTAACGAAGCTGGGATGCTCCGTAGGGTACAATTTAGAACCATGTAGACGAAAGAAGTTAAGAGGGCTTACGGGTGGTAGGCGCCGTTAAGAAGAAGACCATCCAGCAAAAGGCTGCCCGGAGGATAGCGCGGCACCGCATCCTGGCTGCTTCACTGCACACTGTAGACTGCTGACCAGAGCTAGTCGTCCAGTCCCCACCACCGCGCTTCCCCCACCATCGCTCTTCATACCCTTTCTAGCACAGCCAAAGGCCAGCAGAGCCCTATGACTGTAGTGCCATGGTTCACGTACAGTCAGAAAAGGCACACGGCTCTTCATAAAAACTTCAGTGTCAAGTAATTACCGCGACAATATATAATTACTGCTGCTGAAAGTCAGCAAAATACAGCGAACACCTTCATAATAGTGTTTGAAGGTATCCTTGACATCCTCACTATCATGAGTCTTCTTGAGCGAGCCGACTAATATACAGTACCTGTTCCGAAGTATCCAGACACCTATTAGTGGGCGGGTGTCCACCCTTCACTTTCATGACGTCTTGGACGCCGATGGGGACACTTTCAGTGAGATATCGGAATGTTTGAGGAGGAATGTCAGCCCGTTGTACCTCAAGCTCCGAAACTGTAGAAGGCAGTGGTGGGCGCCAGGTTCCGGAGAGAAGTCGACGTCCGAACTCATCCCTAGGGTTATTATTAAAAAGAAACAGTCTTAGTCGCGAAAATATTGTTTTAATCACTAGTTTCGATTTTCTAGGGCATCATCGTTGTTGTTTATAACAAGCTTAGACACTCCTTGGCATGTTGTCCAAAAGATAGTCCACACATTGCTGTTCAGGCCAGTCCAACCCTTAAACGGTGCTCTTCTAGAGTCTTCCAATAAACGAGCATGCTTCCTCCGATGACACACTACAAGTTAGTACTGATCTCAGGCATATACAGTGAGGTTAATGTCAGCAGATACCACAGAACATTGCATACAGATGGCTCCTGTCTCCTTGAGGAAGACGGTAAAATGGCTCAAATGGCTCTGAGCACTATGGGACTTAACATCTGAGGTCATCAGTCCCCTAGAACTTCGAACTACCTAAACCTAACTAACCTAAGGACATCACACACATCCATGCCCGAGGCAGGATTCGAACCTGCGACCGTAGCGGTCACGCGGTTCCAGACTGAAGCGCCTTTAACCGCGTGCCCACACTGGCCGGCGAACACGGTAAAGTGATGGCAGCTTTGAGCGCGGACATAAATCCATCGCAAAATTGTTGACTAAAGCACTGGATAATAGGTTGTAGTATCTAGTCCCAATATTTCACAGTCCTGAGGCTATCCTCGATGGCGATGAAAAGCACCAGCCTCCTGTATGTAATGCCAGCCCAAAATATGAGCCCTCCTCCATGCTCGACCAGTGGGACGGTATTTCGGAGGCGTGTCATGGTACCTGGCAGCCGGCACATTCTCCTGCGAGGGTCATCAGGCACCAGACAAATGCAGTAGTTTTACGTGAAGATAAATCGACACCAGTGATCCAGGTTCCATTTCTGGAGCCCCCTTACCCATCTTCTTCGCACACCATGTCTTATAAGTGATTTGTGCTGTTGTTCGTGATGGATAACTAGAAGGCAAATTGATCTTTTGGAAAAGTTTCCTCGCAACGTTGTAAATCCAGACCTCCCATTTGCCTCCATTAGTTAGTACGCAGTTGTATTGCATCTCCTCGGAATACCTAAGAGTCAAGTTATTGCAAAGATATGTAGACAGCGGTCGTCAGCTGATATTGTTGATAGCAGTCGAACACTGCGAGGCAGATCTTTAGTGTCTTGTGTCTCATGACAGCGGATGAATGTAAGTACAGCGGGCAGCTTCCCTTGCTGATGAAGGTTCTTACTGCAAAGTGACAATGTGCATACTCAGGATACAGGTTTACCGTAATCTCCACTATGCCACTATGCATGTGATGTACATAGAGTTTTCCTCGAGGGAGTAGAGAAAGTGTCATTTCATTACCACTCTCAGTGAGTCAATCTGTGGCCACTACAATTGTCTGAGTCATGCTATTATCATATTCAAACACAGGATCTCATGCTGGGAATTAATGATCTATTGAACTGAGATGGTAACGAAATAGGTATTAACTGAAATCTCGGACGGTGTTCAGGAAAGATAGATTAGGCAAAAATTGGTGGTGGAGTGTTTGTGTCTGTCAGTAGTGGTTTATCTTGTAGTGAAGTCGAAGTAGATACTCCGTGTGAATTGGTATGGTAGCCGAACTAAGTTAATAATTGGCTCCTTCTACAAGACCCCCAGACTCCGATGATATAGTTGCTGAACAGTTCAGAGAAAATTTGAGTCTCGTAACAAATAAATACCCCACTCATACGGTTATAGTTGGTGGGGACTTCAACCTTCCCTCGAGATGTTGGCAAAAATACTTGTTCAAAACCGGTGGTAGGCAGAAAACATCTTCCGAGATTGTCCTAAATGCTTTCTCCGAAAATTATTTCGAGCAGTTAGTCCACGAGCCCACGCCAATTGTAAATGGTTGCGAAAACACAAATCCAGAGCTAATAGAGAGCATCATGACTGATACAGGGATTAGTGATCACAAGATCGTTGTAGCTAGGCTCAATACCGTTTCTTCCAAATCTACCAGAAACAAACGCAAAATAATTTTATTTAAAAAAGCGGATAAAGTGTCACTAGAAGCCTTCCTAAGAGACAATCTCCATTCCTCCCGAAGTGACTATGCAAATGTAGACGAGATGTGGCTCAAATTCAAAGATATAGTAGCAACAGCAATTGAGAGATTCATACCTCATAAATTTGTAAGAGATGGAACTGATCCACCTTGGTACACAAAACAGGTCCGAACGCTGTTGCAGAGGCAATGGAAAAAGCATCCGAAGTTCAGAAGAACGCGAAATCCCGAAGATTGGCTAAAATTTACAGACGCGCGAAATTTGGCACGGACTTCAATGCGAGATGCCTTTAATAGGTTCAACAACGAAACATTGTCTCGAAATTTGGTAGAAAATCCGAAGAAATTCTGGTCGTATGTAAAGTACACAAGCGGTAAGACGCAGTCAATACCTTCGCTGCGCAGTGCCGATGGTACTGTTACCGACGACCGTGCCGCTAAAGCGGAGTTATTGAACGCAGTTTTCCGAAATTCCTTCACCAGGGAAGACGAATGGAATATTCCAGAATTTGAAACACGAACAGCTGCTAGCATGAGTTTCTAAGAAGTACATACCTTAGGGGTTGCGAAGCAACTCAAATCGTTTGATACGGGCAAGTCTTCAGGTCCAGATTGTATACCGATTAGGTTCGTTTCAGCTTACGCTGATACAATAGCTCCCTACTTAGTAATCATATACAACCGCTCGCTCACCGATAGATCTGTACCTACAGATTGGAAAATTGCGCAGGTCGCACCAGTGTTTAAGAAGGGTAGTAGGAGTAATCCATCGAACTACAGACCTATATCATTGACGTAGGTTTGCAGTATGGTTTTGGAGCATATACTGTATTCAAACATTATGAATCACTTCGAAGGGAACGATCTATTGATACGTAATCAGCATGGTTTCAGAAAACATCGCTCTTGTGCAACGCAGCTAGCTCTTTATTCGCACAAAGTAATGGCCGCTATCGACAGGGGATCTCAAGTTGATTCCGTATTTCTAGATTTCCGGAAAGCTTTTGACACCGTTCCTCACAAGCGACTTCTAATCAAGCTGCGGGCCTATGGGGTATCGTCTCAGTTGTGCGACTGGATTCGTGATTTCCTGTCAGGAAGGTTGCAGTTCGTAGTAATAGACGGCAAATCATCGAGTAAAACTGAAGTGATATAAGGTGTTCCCCAGGGAAGCGTCCTGGGACCTCCGCTGTTCCTGATCTATATAAATGACCTGGGTGACAATCTGAGCAATTCTCTTAGGTTGTTCACAGATGATGCTGTAATTTACCGTCTAGTAAGGTCATCCGAAGACCAGTATCAGTTGCAAAGCGATTTAGAAAAGATTGCTGTATGGTGTGGCAGGTGGCAGTTGACGCTAAATAACGAGAAGTGTGAGGTGATCCACATGAGTTCCAAAAGAAATCCGTTGGAATTCGATTACTCGATAAATAGTACAATTCTCAAGGCTGTCAATTCAACTAAGTACCTGGGTGTTAAAATTACGAACAACTTCAGTTGGAAAGACCACATAGCTAATATTGTGGGGTAGCCAAAGGTTGCGTTTCATTGGCAGCACACTTAGAAGATGCAACAAATCCACTAAAGAGACCGCTTACACTACACTCGTTCCTCCTCTGTTAGAATATTGTTGCGCGGTGTGGGATCCTTACCAGGTGGGATTGACGGAGGACATCGAAATGGGAAAGGGGAGAGAGTGTGGCAGATATGATACGCGAGTTGGGATGGAAGTCATTAAAGCAAAGACGTTTTTCAAAAAAATTGTTCAAATGGCTCTGAGCACTATGGGACTTAACTGCTGTGGTCATCAGTCCCCTAGAACTTAGAACTAGTTAAACCTAACTAACCTAAGGACATCACAAACATCCATGCCCGAGGCAGGATTCGAACCTGCGACCGTAGCGGTCTTGCGGTTCCAGACTGCAGCGCCTTTAACCGCACAGCCACTTCGGCCGGCAAAGACGTTTTTCGTCGCGGCGAGATCTACACTACTGGCCATTAAAATTGCTACGCCAAAAGAAATGCAGATGCTAAACGGGTATTCATTGGACAAATATATTATACTAGAACTGACATGTGATTACATTTTCACGCAATTTGGGTGCATAGATCCTGAGAAATCAGTTCCCAGAACAACCACCTTTGGCAATAATAACGGCCTTGATACGCCTGGGCCTTGAGTCAAACAGAGCTTGGATGGCGTGCACAGGTACAGCCGCCCATGCAGCTTCAACACGATACCACGGTTCATAAAGAATAGTGACTGGCGTATTGTGACGAGCCAGTTGCTCCGCCACCATTGACCAGACGGTTTCAATTGGTGAGAGATCTGGAGAATGTGCTGACCAGGGCAGCAGTCGAACATTTTCTGTATCCAGAAAGGCACGTACAGGACCTGCAACATGCAGTCGTGCGTTATCCTGCTGAAATTTAGGGTTCCGCAGGGATCGAATGAAGGGTAGAGGCACGAGTTGTAATACATCTGAAATGTAACGACCACTGTTCAAAGTGCCGTCAATTCGAACAAGAGATGACCGAGACGTGTAACCATTGGCACCCCATACAATCACGCCGGGTGATATGCCAGTATGGCGATGACGAATACGCGCTTCCAATGTGCGTTCATCGCGATGTCGCGAAACACGGATGCGACCATCATGATGCGTTAAACTGAATCTGGATTCATCGGAAAAAATGACGTTTTGCCATTCGTGCACACAGGTTCCTCGTTGGGTTCACCATTGCAGGCGCTCCTGTCTGTGATGCAGCGTCAAGGGTAACCGCAGCCATAGTCTCCGAGCTGATAGTCCGTGCTGCTGCAAACGTCGTCGAACTGTTCGTGCAGATGGTTGTTGTCTTGCAAACGTCCCCATCTGTTGATTCAGGGATCGAGACCTGGCTGCACGGTCCGTTACAGCCATGCGGATAAGATTCCTGCCATCTCGACTGGTAGTGATACGAGGCCGTTGGGATCCAGCATGGCGTTCCGTACTAACCTCCTGAACCCACCGATTCCATATTCTACTAACAGTCATTGGACCTCGACCAACGCGAGCAGCAATGTCACGATACGATAAACCGCAATCGCGATAGGCTACAATCCGACCTTTATCAAAGTGGGAAACGTGATGGTACGCATTTTTCCTCCTTACACGAGGCATCACAACAACAATTTCGCCAGGCAACGCCGGTCAACTGCTGTTTGTGTATGAGAAATCGTTTGGAAACTTTCCTCATGTCAGCACACTGTTGGTGTCGCCACCGGCTCCAACCTAGTGCGAATGCTCTGAAAAGCTAATAGTTTGCATATCACAGTATCTTCTTCTTGTTGATTAAATATTGCGTCTGTAGCACGTCATCTTCGTGGTGTAGCAATTTTAATGGCCAGTAGTGTATTTACGAAATTTCAGTCACTAACTTTCTCTTCCGAATGCGAAAAAATTTTGTTAAGCCCAACCTACATAGGTAGGAATGATCATCAAAATAAAGTAAGAGAAATCAGAGCTCGAACAGAAAGGTTTAGGTGTTCGTTTTTCCCGCGCGCTGTTCGGGAGTGGAATGGTAGGGAGATAGTATGATTGTGGTTCGATGAACCCTCTTGCCAAGCACTTAAATGTGAATTGCAGAGTAATTATGTAGATGTAGACGTAGATGTAGAACTGCTATTTTTCTTAAAGTGTAACCATAAGACACATAAAAAACTACGAAATTCTTAAAAGTGATCAGTATGGGCTGTGCATCAATTCTTGCTATCTTGTGTTGATCTTGTCACTTCAGTGTAGCTATTATGACCATTACCTCCTATAACCTGTTTCAAATATTTTGTTCTCCAGTTATTCTTCTACTATCAGCTACTCCTTCATGCCGTAGCAGATATTCCGCCAAGTTGTGGATTTTCCGGCAAACAGTTTTGCATTGACTTCTTCTCCCATCTTCTTTTTTATTGTTAGAATCTCTACATTTCAAATCTGTTCTGCCCTCTTGATTTTAACACACTTCGGTAGCTTTAATTTAAGGCGGTTCCAGTAACAGTGTATTCCACACGTTGATTGTGAGTAGCTTCTTCCTCGATTCTATATAAGCAGTTGAGACCTAGACACAGTAATGAACATACAGAACGTCGGAGAAAGTTACGGAAGTGTCCAAACAAGGTCACACGAAGAAAGATACGGGGTGTTTCAAAAATGACCGGTATATTTGAAACGGCAATAAAAACTAAACGAGCAGCGATAGAAATACACCGTTTGTTGCAATATGCTTGGGACAATAGTACATTTTCAGGCAGACAAACTTTCGAAATTACAGTAGTTACAATTTTCAACAACAGATGGCGCTGCAAGTGATGTGAAATATATAGAAGACAACGCAGTCTGTGGGTGCGCCATTCTGTACGTCGTCTTTCTGCTGTAAGCGTGTGCTGTTCACAACGTGCAAGTGTGCTGTAGACAACATGGTTTATTCCTTAGAACAGAGGATTTTTCTGGTGTTGGAATTCCACCGCCTAGAACACAGTGTTGTTGCAACAAGACGAAGTTTTCAACGGAGGTTTAATGTAACCAAAGGACCGAAAAGCGATACAATAAAGGATCTGTTTGAAAAATTTCAACGGACTGGGAACGTGACAGATGAACGTGCTGGAAAGGTAGGGCGACCGCGTACGGCAACCACAGAGGACAACGCACAGCTAGTGCAGCAGGTGATCCAACAGCGGCCTCGGGTTTCCGTTCGCCGTGTTGCAGCTGCGGTCCAAATGACGCCAACGTCCACGTATCGTCTCATGCGCCAGAGTTTACACCTCTATCCATACAAAATTCAAACGCGGCAACCCCTCAGCGCCGCTACCATTGCTGCACAAGAGACATTCGCTAACGATATAGTGCACAGGATTGATGACGGCGATATGCATGTGGGCAGCATTTGGTTTACTGGCGAAGCTTATTTTTACCTGGACGGCTTCGTCAATAAACAGAACTGGCGCATATGGGGAACCGAAAAGCCCCATGTTGCAGTCCCATCGTCCCTGCATCCTCAAAAAGTACTGGTCTGGGCCGCCATTTCTTCCAAAGGAATCATTGGCCCATTTTTCAGATTCGAAACGATTACTGCATCACGCTATCTGGACATTCTTCGTGAATTTGTGGCGGTACAAACTGCCTTAGACGACACTGCGAACACCTCGTGGTTTATGCAAGATGGTGCCCGGCCACATCGCACGGCCGACGTCTTTAATTTCCTGAATGAATATTTCGATGATCGTGTGATTGCTTTGGGCTATCCGAAACATACAGGAGGCGGCGTGGATTGGCCTCCCTATTCGCCAGACATGAACCCCTGTGACTTCTTTCTGTGGGGACACTTGAAAGACCAGGTGTACCGCCAGAATCCAGAAACAATTGAACAGCTGAAGCAGTACATCTCATCTGCATGTGAAGCCATTCCGCCAGACACGTTGTCAAAGGTTTCGGGTAATTTCATTCAGAGACTACGCCATATTATTGCTACGCATGGTGGATATGTGGAAAATATCGTACTATAGAGTTTCCCAGACCGCAGCGCCATCTGTTGTTGAAAATTGTAACTACTGTAATTTCGAAAGTTTGTCTGCCTGAAAATGTACTGTTGTCCCAAGCATATTGCAACAAACGGTGTATTTCTATCGCTGCTCGTTTAGTTTTTATTGCCGTTTCAAATATACCGGTCATTTTTGAAACACCCTGTAAGCATATGGCAAGTGACACGCCATCTATTTCAAATGTCATTGTCACCTTGGGAAATGCAGCGACAGTGGGCTGGTCACGTTGACAGAAACAAGGAAGGGACGTGGAAGATACTGGAGCTGCAGTGGGTCCACAGGAAGCAGCATAGGAAGGCCACAACACCGGCGTGGCGAGGACACCCAACAAGCAGCTTTAGAGAACAGCCCAAGATGGCATTAGCTGCGAAAAGCAGTCCAACAGTTCCTAGAAAGAGTCCTAATTCTACGTTAGTATTTCTTCCATTACTAAGCACAAAGTCGGATGTACTTCTGACGTACATATTCCTGTTAATTAAAACAAACTGGCCTTCGTCAGATACACCTTCAGTTTTTCTTTCTAACCTTCTGTAAGCTATTGCGAGGCTGATCCTGAGATAAGATTTATATTTATTCCGTCGTGACTTGTTTGCTAAATCACTAATTTCGGATAGTGTTGACGACAGCTCAAACTATTTCTTAGTTCTTATATTTCTCACAGAATTCAGCATCTGTACTGAATAACTCTCGATCCTCGTATGTAGGATATTACTCATTTCCATGGGGAAATTAATCTTCTCCGCATTCTTTCAAAACATTTCCAGTATTCACTGTAAGTTTCTTTAGCTTCATCATGTGAAATTTCGGCCTAAGGTTCATCACTACGAGGCTATAACCCGGGGCTATGCATTGCAGTCCAGTATTTGATTTCGAATTCTTTGTTTCGCAACGATGTAGTCAAACCACAGTCGTCTGGTCACTCCTGGTCTTTCACAAGAATACTTACCTCTTTGTTGATCTTGGACGATTTTATCAACTACAAGAGCGATGAATTCAGCCATATCAGTCCCAATATCAATCTAGCTTCAACTCTGGACTATATTTTCCACTTCTTGCAATAAACATTCACTTGACTGCTGTTGACACTACCTCAAGGATCGCATCACAATGGCTACAGAAATGTGTAGTTTATGAGGAGCTGCTTGACCGTTATGTCCTATTCTTTTTAACTCTTCTCCTCGGATTTGTTACTCAGGTATCATTGAATGACTATTTCACGTTGTAAGTTACTTAGCTCTCCTAACCAACCTATTCTGTTGTTAGTGCTTCTCCTGTGACAACGAAATACTTTCCACTTCTTTTCATATTGGCGGATCAGCTTCCCTTGATATCTGATGGCAAATTCCGCCTAAAGTATGGGTGTCCGGATACTTTTGATCACATAGCACAATTACCTTTATGAATCTTAACACTGTTCATGATTTCTTCGGTAACTTTTTACTCATAATGGATTTACATATGGACAGTCAAAAACACATAGAACTACATACGCTGCCAGAAGGGACGAATGAGAATTTGTACCATGGCGGGGATTCAAACACGTGTTTCATGTAGAAATATATCATACTGATTAGCGTGCTTCAACCATTAGCTCCCAAGATATTTAAATTCTGTGGTTCGCTTTGAAGTGTAGACAGATGATGATAACTGATACTTCCGTCGCTTCTTGGTAGAACAACATAATAATAAATGAAAAACTGTATATTTCTTATGTTCTGCAGGGTAAATTTATACAGGCTAATCTGATTTTGGTTTACAAGGTCATCATTTGATTTTAATTGACTATTGTCGCCATAGGAGTTACAATGTTTGTAAACGACATTGGAAAAGAGATTACTCATCTAGACTGAGTCACAAACACACAGAAAATATCATCTTTGACTGTGTGGTGGTAAAGCAGTTTAAGAGATAAAAAGTTGAACAACAAATAAATTCAAAGGAAGCAAACCAGAAACAACACTGCCTATATAATAGTTTGCAATGAGTAAACAAAACCAGTAACACACAAATATGCAGCTTTCCACTCAGTGGTCCTCCGTCTCATAGCTGGTCCCATGTCCAAAGAAGATTTCAAAGCAGAAAAGCAGCAAAATTTACGGCGTCAACCAGTGGCTACAATCCTGTCCTAATTGACCACATCTTGCATAAGAAACAAAAATTGAAAATGGTACCCCTCCGCTATGCTCCCTCCGCTGGCCCGAACACTGTCTGCAGGAAATGGTGCGCAGTACCTCACCTAACATAGGAATACAGAGTGAAACAAAAACAATGAATTCAGCAACTATTGGATTTCATACTACGTGATGAACACCACAGCCCAGTGCGTTTTCAATAGAAAAGACAAGACAGAACTAATATCCAGCAGTTGGGTACACAAAATTACTTATCCTGATGCTGGCAATTTCATATTGGGCAGTCAGGAAGAGACATAGTATCTATTCTGGCTGAACGCAAACTCGGCTGGAGGTTGTAGAATTATGACTTCACATTTGCTGAGCAAGTAGTAAGTAAGAGCCGCAACTACCAGCCACAGTCCCACGTCGTTCACGTAGTAAACAAAGCCCTAAAACTCAGCCTACTGTAAGCTCTGGAAATCACCAAACATTTAGCCCACAGACTTGATTTAATCTTAGATGACCAAACATGGTTTAATACTTCCCCTCTTCTTAACTTTACACAATTCTCTGAGTTTTCCATTACTTAGCATACAATCTCATTCTTCCTATTCCTCCATTTTGTTGTGTTCATTCATTTCTTTTTATTTTATATTGATTGAATATGTGATTCATAAATTTTGTAGTTACAACTGTTACTTCCTTCTTTTGTAGGTTTCTGTATTGCTTTTTATGTGCCTTCTTCAGCCCGCATCTCGTGGTCGTGCGGTAGCGTTCTCGCTTCCCACGCCCGGGTTCGATTCCCGGCGGGGTCAGGGATTTTCTCTGCCTCGTGATGGCTGGGTGTTGTGTGCTGTCCTTAGGTTAGTTAGGTTTAGGTAGTTCTAAGTTCTAGGGGACTGATGACCATAGATGTTAAGTCCCATAGTGCTCAGAGCCATTTGAACCATTTTTTTTGTGCCTTCTTCAAGTAGTTTTGTCGAGTACCAGTTCCATTTTATTTTATTGTGTTTGTATATTTAATATAAACTGCTATACAGACACTGTTTTGGGAGTTAGTGTTAATGTCTTTCCTGGCTTCCTCCCTTATTTATTCATTTATTGCAATAACTGTTTTGGAGGGTGCTATAGATCAACTTGAGTTCTGCTTCTTTGTGTTTCATTTTCGTTGGTCCCAGACTTCCTTCATCCTACGAGAGCGTCGTTCTTTTTATCCTGTGTCCACTTTCTTCCTTTTTTAGACCTCTTTCTTTCCTTAAGCCTAGCCTTTTTGGTTACATCCCTAAAAAGTATTCCATTATTCACTGTCTCCATTCTAATTCCAGTTTTTCCACATCTTTTTGTCAAATTCGGGTTTTGGATTTTCAACTGAAGATTACGCTTGGTTAGTCTGTTATTATCCATTCGGTATATGTGTCCATAAAACTGTAGTCTTCCTTTCCTAGTTACATCATGTAGCTTTTCCATTTTCAAACGGAGGTATCTGTCGGATCCATAAAGTCGAACAAAGTGTAAATAGAACTTCACCATTTTCCAACACATGGGTCACTATGTCAGGGACTTCTTTTGAGTATGATACTTATAGGAAACAAGCATCTCCAGGTTTGATTATTCATAGCTCTTCCTCTCACTCTCTACAGAATAAAAAGGCAACTTTCTGACCAGTTCTTTATAGATTACATAACACCCCATTATATAAAGTAGCATATAGGTCCGCCAAGAACAAGCACTGGGCGCAGGGCAGTAAATGTGATTGGGTCCCATTTCCAAATACAGCACTCCAATTTTATTGTTATTTTAACGAAGGTTTCACATGATTTAAACGTAACATGATTATGGAAGCATTGAAACAACACAAGAATACTGCTTAGAGTGAGATATAGAATCCATTTATACTATAGTATAGGCTGCACGAGTTAATGCCGGCAGAATTCGAGCAAACAACATAACCTGACCTAACATAACCTAACCTACAGTTAGTTTTTTAAGGTGCAATACTTATCATTAATACAGTATCTGTAAAGGGTTCGTTTCCCATAAAAAGGTCAGTGCTCGTCACTCAGATTTTAGATGCTTTTGTTTCAACTATTGTTCTTGCCATAGAAACAGTGAACTACTAAAGTTAGTTTGTTATTATAAGTAACAGAATTTCTTCTGTGAAATTTGTTTACTTAGTTTCGGGCATTAAATTCATAACATTGTTTTTTTTATGAGCATGGTTGATATACACATACAACCAGAAATAAGCTTGAAAAAGTTTTGCATCTTATTCAAGAGGCCTAATGGTTCGAAAGGAATGTGTCGAAAGTGTGAAGTATGAATTTTTCCTTAGGATCTTTTGCGGTAGCATGTCTGAATAAAATCTTCTTGATTTTGAAGTCATATCAATTCCACTAAAATTCTCAAGCTTTCGATGGCCATCTCTGCCATCATTGTCAGGAGTTAAACCACTGATTGCCAGGGTTTTCTTTCTTTATTGTAATTTCATTCCCCTGCCACACACAGCTGGGGAGGACTGGCAGCGGTACAATCAGCCACTCTTCAGCGGAATAGCATACAAATATTAAAAGAGCAAACTTATACATTAAAAAAGGGAGGAAAAAGGGGGTTATAGAAACATAGTAAATGGAGGTAATGGGAGTTAAAATATACATTAACATGGGGATGTTCATTGAGGGACAGTTAGAAAAGTCGACATGCAGTTAAAATAATACCGTCGGCGAAATGTGGGGCACTTCTAGTTGAAAGCTGGCCACAGTAAAAAAACACACAGAGTGAGGGACACTTAAAAAATCCACTGCAACTGACGGAGAACACACAAAGAATAAAAAACTGCTGGTAGGGACCTGCAGAGGGACGGTAGGCCTCAGAGGATGGAGAAAGGGGGGAGAGGAAGGTGCAGTGGGGGTGGGTTGGAAGGGGTGCGATGAAAAGAAATAAAAGGTGGCAGGGGGCGCACCAAGAGGCAGGAGACGGGCTGGGCGAGATATGAAGAGGGAAGGTAAGGCAGGAGGGAGCTCAGAGACACAGCCGGTTTTTTGCTCATATAGCCACGAGCGTTAAGCTTTCGTCGCTGCTTCCTTTCGACATCCAAATCCCGTCCCCACGTCCTACTGAGTGTGTACCTATGGTCTCTGTTAAAATAGTTGCTATTCATTCTAATCTCAGCCATCTCTTATATAACAGAATCCCGATATTTTGAGATGAAAGCTAAGATTCTCATGCTCGTAAACATTATTTTGTGTCCTTTTTGTAACCAATGCTCAGCTATGGTTGACTCAATCAGCTGGCTTTGTTGCGAGCACAAGAGTCATAGCTCTCATGTCAAAATACTGGGATTCTGTCATAAATGAGGCGGCTGAGACTAGAAAGAATAGCAACAGTTTTAACACAGACCAGGGGTGCACACTCAGCAGAGTATGAGGGCGACCTTTGGATCTCGAAAGAAAGCAATGGCAAATGCTTTACACTTGTTGGAAATCGGGAGAGGCAGTTTCACACGTGGCACCAGCCCATCGCGCCACCTGATGTCACTTGGTCCCACGGTGGGGCGGAACCGCTATGAGCTGCCCAATCACCTTCTGTGCATGCATCGTTTTGGCCCTCTCTGTTTGGTGCCAGGGGCCGCAATCGTGGCTACATAAGAGGAAAAACATGCCAACCCCAGTTGTCTAGAGGGTTGTAATCCCTCCTTCCACACTGAAAGATTTGGCGACTGAGCTACTCTCAGTATCTATTATCTGGCTGGAAGCTATTCTGCGCCATCTCGCTGTCCACCACCACCGCCTCCACCACCGCCGCCGCCTGCCACTTTGGTGTGTGCTGCCGGCTGACCGTCACTCGCTGCTTTGGGGTGCGCTGCCAGCTGCCAGTTGCCATTGCTGTTCGTCACCATGCTATTTCTTGGTCTTCGTCTTCTTCTTCACCTGCTGTGTCGTCTCTCTGCTCATCATTTTCGTTCCTTACCTCATCGATTCCATAGCCATTAGGCTTATCTACATTTAAACATGGACACACTAACCACCACCATCGTCTACACCTCCCCTCCACTGCCTCTACAATCACCTCATAGAGTGCCTCCTCTGGACACCCACCTTGTGCCCAGCCTCCCCTAATTACTGTTTCCTCTTCCATATTGTATCCTCACATATGTCAGTCCACTCCTGCTCCTGCTCCCACTCCCACTCCCACTTGCACCCCCCAACCCCAGCATCTTCCTTACCCACTTGGGTCATAGGCCTGCTGAGTCACAGTAACCACCCCAGATGATTCACTCACGCCACCTCTTGTTGGCAGCTCCACACTCCAAGCAGGACCTGTCTCCGATCACCTTCTGCTCCAATCTAGCCCTAACCCATCTTCCCAGGCTGCCCTCACGAAAAACACTCTAAACAACCCCTCTCCTGCCCCCTCCACGAAAAACCCACTCCCAATCCCACCCCTTTTGACGCCCCCCCCCCATGGCTACCATCCCTATTCGCACACCCAAACCCCCACTTTGCTCACCTGCGTCCTCTCCCACCCCAACCTCAAGTTTCTTGACACCCACGCCCTCACCTTAGAAATTGGCAAATACTTCCCCAGTGCCACCATTTCCCAACTCATTCGTTGTATGGACTCCTTCCTTATGAAATCCCTCAATCCCTCCCTCCATACTGACCTCCCAAAAAAATCTCCCATGTCACCTTTAACCACCATCCTTCCCTTACACCATTCCATACCACCTCCCCTCTCCTTCAGCCCCAGGGCCTCACCGTCCTCCAACCTTCACCATTGTGATCACAAAGCACAGCCATGGTCATGGAGGCGGAGATGTTGGTGGAACTGAATGCCTACCCTGCCCTCGAAATACATTCTACCCACTACATCTACTGTCACTCTAGACCCACCTTTCTCACATGTGTCTTCATAGAACCTCCCTCCTTCATCAACAATCTACTTACCCATGGAGCCCTTATTTATGACCACCGCCACCATGTTGAGCCTTCCTGCCCCCTTCCTCAGTCCTACTAATACCAGAAGTGGCTGATCTACAGTGATAACCTTACCTACACCTGCAACATTCCTCCCACTTTCCCCCACTGCAAAGCCTCTCGTTTCTTCAAACAGTGTCCCAAATTCGCCTCCCCTCCTCCCTCCAATGCATGTAATGAAGCACACCCCACATTTTCCTCTAAATGTAAGGCAAAACTACCTCCCACCAAACCAGAGATCATCATCTCCATTTGTCTTGCTGATCAACCCCTCTACCCCAACGATTCCCTCCATTCACTCTCCACAGCTGAAGACATCATCCAGTTCCTCATAATCGTCCTTCAAAACATCCACCCATTCCAACACCCAAACACCCTCCAGCAGATCTCCCTTGCTGGCTGTTCCATTTTTCACCTGAATGCCTAGACCACCTACTCCCGCAACCAAGCTCACTTTGTCTTTATCTGCCTTGACACCCTCATCTAACTCTCTCTCATCCCCCTCCTTCCCCTCATCCCTTTCCTCTCTCTCCATCCTGGCATTATGAGACAATCACCTTCATCAAAACATTCGCTCCTTCCCTGCTAGCAAGGCTCTATTCATGCGTACCCTGTCCCAGCACCAGGTTGATGCCTTCACCCTCAATGAAACCTTCCTCCACGCTCATCATGTTGTCCTCACCTCTCTCTATGTCCTTCATCATACCAATAAACCCCACCCCTTAATGCGAGGTCAGTTGACCACATCTTCCCCACCTACTTGATTGCCATAGGCCTTAACATCCATAGCCACGACCCTCCAGCAGTTTCATCAGTTCCTTTCTACCCTCGAAGGCGACCTTGTCCCCCTTCCTTAGAATACCCATCCTGATGTCATCCTTCCTTCCCCCAACATTCTTGGGTGTATCACCACGGAAGTCCTAGATCCCATGGCAGTGACCAGCTCTTAGTTCTTCTCACCATCTCGTTTGATCATTGCCCTCCCCCAGCTCCCCACACTGCCACCCCTCCTAAGGTCGTTCATGACTCCTGCCATGCCAACTGGAATGCCTACTGGGAATCCATCGACACCAAGGTTGGAAGCCAGCCCCTCCTGATGACATCGTTCACACTTCGTTCTGCCTCCAGAAGACCATCCCTGATGCTGTTGTGGCCTATGTTCCCACCAATCCTATCCACCCCCATCTTCCTACCTAGTCAACAGGCCGTCCTCCTTCTCTGTGAATTCTGTCGGCTCTACTGTCCTTCCTCTGCACTCGTAACTGGTACACACTCCTTTGCCACCAGCAATTGCAAAGACATGTTCAAAACCTTCTGACAGAAAAGAAACTCCAGGACTGGCATCATGCACGCACACGAGTCAACATCACCATCCCTGACAACTCCTCCAAGTACTGGTCCATCTTCCACTGCCTTACTGCTAGCCATCTCGCCTTACAATATCCACTCCTCCATGACAACCTCCCTTCCCTGACAACCTCAGTAAGAGTAAATATTTTAATTGCCACCTATCCAAAGTCATCTCCATACCTGATGATCCTCACTTTGGTTACTTCCTCTTCCCCAATGTTCTTGATGGCACCGATATCACTGTCCTGCCACTTGTTCCTAGCTTCCAGTAGTTGGATCAGGTACCAGCCTCAGAATTGAACACACCTATTACAGCACATGACATTAAACTGATTGTCGCCAGCCGGGGTGGCCGAGCGGTTCTAGGCGCTACAGTCTGGACGTGCACGACCGCTACAGTCGCTGGTTCGAATCCTGCCTCGGGCATGGATGTGTGTGATGTTCTTAGGTTGGTTAGGTTTAAGTAGATCTAAGTTCTAGGGGACTGATGGCCTTAGAAGTCAAGCCCCATAGTACTCAGAGCCATTTGTTTAAACTGATTCTCCACTCCAAACACAACACCATCCCTGGTCAGAACTATGTCACCTATTGCAACCTCAAGGAATGCCCTCTCCCGTTCCTCACTGCCCTTGCCACCCTGTACAACTCTGTCCTCTCCACTGGCTTTTACCCTGACCTCTGGAAGACCTTCCTCATCCTGTTGTTCCATAAAGCCAACAAACCCCCTTCAGACACCCCCTCCTATCGCCCCATATGCCTCACCTTCATGTTCAGTAAGGTCTTCAAGTCCACTCTCTCCTGCCAAATACATCACCACCAAACTCAACACCACTTCCTCCCTCTCACCCAGTGTGGTTTCTCACCCTCCTTCTCCGCTGATGACCAGCGCCTTAACCTTACCCATCTCCTCTCTCTCTCCAGCTCAACTCCCATTGCTATGCTACTTTTGTTTTTCCTGACCTCCAGAACGCCTATGACCATGTATGACTTTCGAAGCTCCTTTTCAAGCTCCAGACCTACGCCATTCCTATCTACATCTACATCTATACTCCGCGAGCCACCTTACGGTGTGTGGCGGAGGGTACTTATTGTACCACTATCTGATCCCCCCTTCCCTGTTCCATTCACGAATTGTGCGTGGGAAGAACGACTGCTTGTAAGTCTCCGTATTTGCTCTAATTTCTCGGATCTTTTCGTTGTGATCATTACGCGAGATATATGTGGGCGGTAGTAATATGTTGCCCATCTCTTCCCGGAATGTGCTCTCTCGTAATTTCGATAATAAACCTCTCCGTATTGCGTAACGCCTTTCTTGAAGTGTCCGCCACTGGAGCTTGTTCAGCATCTCCGTAACGCTCTCGCGCTGACTAAATGTCCCCATGACGAATCGCGCTGCTTTTCGCTGGATCATGTCTATCTCTTCTATTAATCCAACCTGGTAAGGGTCCCATACTGATGAGCAATACTCAAGAATCGGACGAACAAGCGTTTTGTAAGCTACTTCTTTCGTCGATGAGTCACATTTTCTTAGAATTCTTCCTATGAATCTCAACCTGGCGCCTGCTTTTCCCACTATTTGTTTTATGTGACCATTCCACTTCAGATCGCTCCGGATAGTAACTCCTAAGTATTTTACGGTCGTTACCGCTTCCAATGATTTACCACCTATGGCATAATCGTACTGGAATGGATTTCTGCCCCTATGTATGCGCATTATATTACATTTATCTACGTTTAGGGAAAGCTGCCAGCTGTCGCACCATGCATTAATCCTCTGCAGGTCCTCCTGGAGTACGTACGAGTCTTCTGATGTTGCTACTTTCTTGTAGACAACCGTGTCATCTGCAAATAGCCTCACGGAGCTACCGATGTTGTCAACTAAGTCATTTATGTATATTGTAAACAATAAATTCCTATCAAATTGATGCATCTCATTGCCTCATTCCTCTCCTGTTGTCCTTCCTATGTCAGCATCCATAATACCAATTCCCATACCTTCTACCCTACCACAGGTGTGCCCCAGGGCTCCATCCTTTCTCCTCTCCTTTATCTCCTTTACACTGATGATATGCTCAAACCACCCCTACCCATCCATTTCTTTCAATATGTTGATGTTACTGCCTCCCTTGCTCTCTATCCCATCTTTCAACGGTCCCAGCGCTCCCTCCAGATTCACCTAGACCGTTTTACTGCTTGGTGCAACCAGTGGCTCCTTCAAATCAATCCTTCCAAAGCCCAGGCAATCATTATAGGACATATCACCCACCCTTTTTGGCTCTATGATTCATACGTCATCATGTATGACCATCCTATCCTACTTACTCCCACCCTGAAATTCCTTGGCCTCACCCTGGATAGTCACCTCAAGTGGATTCCCCATTTCCTCACCATCCAACGCAAAGCCCACAACAGACGCCGCCTCCTGAAACTGCTGTCTGGCTGGACATGAGGCCAGGATCTTCCCACCATTCTTCACACCTACAAATCCTCGGCCTGTGCCATCATTTGTTATGCCAGTGTCAAGTGGATTTCCACCCCATCCAGATTCTATAAAGCTCTCAAAATCCTTGAAGGCCATGTGATCCACCTCACTTTATGTATCTGTCTCCCATACCCCATGAGGATCCTCTATGTCCTAATCTCTTTCCCACATCTCCTCCTGTTGCTTGAACACTTCTGTATCCTCCTCACCAACTGCCACCTCGATCCCCCTCACCCCCTGTTGTCACATTTCCTCTCCACTCCCCGCCTGGTGCCCTATCTCTACAGTTGTACCCCACCCTCTCGCAACCTCTGCACCCACCACCTCTCTATGCAAAGAAAATTCCAGTGTCTTCTCATCCTAAATGATGTGCTTCGCCCTGATATTTAACCTTCCTTGCAACTCTGACCCTCCTCTTGCTGCCCCCCTCCCTAAGGCTCCCTTTCCTTCCACTCTCCCTCTGCTGGTTCCTCCCTCCTACTCCCACCCTCCTGTTCCTCTCACATCTCCTTTCCAGTCCTTATGATCCTTCCTGGATTGCTTTCTCCCTACCCTCCCCTTCTCCCGCCCATTGGTGTGCTACCGGTCCCCCCCCCCTTTACACCTCTTCCTGCCATCCTCCTCCTCTGCCAACTCCCTTCTCTCTTTCCTCTCTCCCTCCTCTATGACCTTCCCTCCATTGGTACGTCCTTCCAATTTCAGTCTAGTTACTATCTCTCATTTTGTGGTGCTCACCTCATATATTACATAAGTGCAGTGTGTGTTTAGTGTCGTCGTCCCATAGTGTTAGCGCCGTTTTTAATTGTGCCATTCATGCCACCAATGTTTATGTGCTACATCTTCGTCGAGTGTCATTGTTATTATACAGGGATTTTAAGTAAACGTGCCTTGTCGAACCACAAACTCCAATTGTTTCCCTTTCTCAAATGTAAGCTTCATCTTTTATCCCCATATTTTATGTAATGTTCTCCTGTGATATTTTATGTAGTCTCTTGGCTGAAGAACGGCGAATTGTGTCGCTGCCAGCCCACACCTGTCCATATAGTGCTGGGGTAAGTAATAACAATTAAAAAAAACAGACCGGTAATCAGTGGCTTTACTCCTGACAACGATGACGGAGATGGCCATCGATAGCTTGAGAATTTTTTTTCGAACTAATGTGGCTTGAAAACGGAGAAGATTTTATTCTGTAGCATGTATTGTTTTGAAATATGTAATTTCTTCTTCTAAATCTGCTGTGTCGTCATAATAGTATTCATTGATAAATAATTTGCATGCCTCAACGACAAGGTCGTCTGATATCTTCATGTATTTCCACACGAACCTAAATGTTATGTACACTCCTGGAAATGGAAAAAAGAACACACTGACACCGGTGTGTCAGACCCACCATACTTGCTCCGGACACTGCGAGAGGGCTGTACAAGCAATGATCACACGCACGGCACAGCGGACACACCAGGAACCGTGGTGTTGGCCGTCGAATGGCGCTAGCTGCGCAGCGTTTGTGCACCGCCGCCGTCAGTGTCAGCCAGTTTGCCGTGGCATACGGAGCTCCATCGCAGTCTTTAACACTGGTAGCATGCCGCGACAGCGTGGACGTGAACCGTATGTGCAGTTGACGGACTTTGAGCGAGGGCGTATAGTGGGCATGCGGGAGGCCGGGTGGACGTACCGCCGAATTGCTCAACACGTGGGGCGTGAGGTCTCCATAGTACATCGATGTTGTCGCCAGTGGTCGGCGGAAGGTGCACGTGCCCGTCGACCTGGGACCGGACCGCAGCGACGCACGGATGCACGCCAAGACCGTAGGATCCTACGCAGTGCCGTAGGGGACCGCACCGCCACTTCCCAGCAAATTAGGGACACTGTTGCTCCTGGGGTATCGGCGAGGACCATTCGCAACCATCTCCATGAAGCTGGGCTACGGTCCCGCACACCGTTAGGCCGTCTTCCGCTCACGCCCCAACATCGTGCAGCCCGCCTCCAGTGGTGTCGCGACAGGCGTGAATGGAGGGACGAATGGAGACGTGTCGTCTTCAGCGATGAGAGTCGCTTCTGCCTTGGTGCCAATGATGGTCATATGCGTGTTTGGCGCCGTGCAGGTGAGCGCCACAATCAGGACTGCATACGACCGAGGCACAGAGGGCCAACACCCGGCATCATGGTGTGGGGAGCGATCTCCTACACTGGCCGTACACCACTGGTGATCGTCGAGGGGACACTGAATAGTGCACGGTACATCCAAACCGTCATCGAACCCATCGTTCTACCATTCCTAGACCGGCAAGGGAACTTGCTGTTCCAACAGGACAATGCACGTCCGCATGTATCCCGTGCCACCCAACGTGCTCTAGAAGGTGTAAGTCAACTGCCCTGGCCAGCAAGATCTCCGGATCTGTCCCCCATTGAGCATGTTTGGGACTGGATGAAGCGTCGTCTCACGCGGTCTGCACGTCCAGCACGAACGCTGGTCCAACTGAGGCGCCAGGTGGAAATGGCATGGCAAGCCGTTCCACAGGACTACATCCAGCATCTCTACGATCGTCTCCATGGGAGAATAGCAGCCTGCATTGCTGCGAAAGGTGGATATACACTGTACTAGTGCCGACATTGTGCATGCTCTGTTGCCTGTGTCTATGTGCCTGTGGTTCTGTCAGTGTGATCATGTGATGTATCTGACCCCAGGAATGTGTCAATAAAGTTTCCCCTTCCTGGGACAATGAATTCACGGTGTTCTTATTTCAATTTCCAGGAGTGTATTAAAGTATCGGTTGCATTGAAAATTGTAGATTACATGGAAGCCGGTAAAGTGGCTATATAATTCTTCTCTGAATGACTCAAAGTAGTCTCCACATTCTTTCGTCGTCTCTTAACAAATACGACCCAGTAAATTCCAGTTCCTGCAGAAACATCTGAATGTACAGTCCTGCATTCATTAAATTTCTACACAGTGTATTTCGCATAAAGACCCTGCAAACTCTTGGAGTGGAGAAGTTTTTGACGCATTTAAGCAGAACGATATTTATAAGCGGTATGTCTGGCAGTATAACTAGTAACTTTTATTTTCCTTTAATGGAGAGTTCAAGCCATTCGTGATGTGGTTTTAAATATAGTCCTTACTCAGTAGCCACAGATTCTTTAAACCTACTATACCTTTTTCCTTCCTCAAGCTGCTCCCGAACACCGAGCGAGGTGCGGCAGTGGTTAGCACACTGGATTTGCTTTTGGGAGGACGGTGGTTCAAACCGGCATGCGGCATCCAGATTTAGATTTTCCGTGATTTCCTTAAATCACTCCAGGCAAATGCCGGATGGTTCCTTTGAAAGGATGGGGCCGATTTCGTTCTTCATCCTTGACACAAGCCGAGCTTGTGCTCCGTGTCTAATCACCCCGATGTCGACGAGATGTTAAACCCAATCTTCCTTTCTTCCTTGTTCTTCAGCGTTTTCTGCATTTTAGCTGTTCTGCCGATAGTTTCCACACCATCTGTAACTTTGATGCCTGTGGCAGAAAATCCTGCCATCACTAGAATTATGAATGGAAGGTTTCCCACCTCATGGCCTAGGTAGTGGTGGAATCGTAGACGCTTTGATCAGTTTTGCTTTGAGGCTTTTTAAGCTGCCAGTAATCATAACTGATCGAATTAAAGCAAACATGTTTCATCATAGAATCAATTTTCACTCTGCAGCAAAGTGTGCGCTGATACGAAACTTCCTGGAAGATTAAAACTGTGTGCCACACCTGGACTAGAACCTGGGACTCTTGCAGGCAAGTATTCTACAAGATGAGATACACAAAAATGACTCAGGACACGTCCTCACAGCTATAGTTCTGTCAGTACCTCACCTCCTAAATTCCAAACGTCACAGAAGTTCACCTGCAAAACTTGTGGGATTAGAACTCCTGGGAGAGAGGCTACCATGGAGAGATAGGATATCCGCAACCTGGTGACTGCTCCAGAATTAATATTAACTCTGCAGTGGAGTTGTGCTGATACGAAACATGCCAGCAATTTGAAACTGTGTGCGGATCAGGACTCGAACCCACGACCTTCGCCATTCATGGGCAAGTGCTCTACCAGGCGAGCTATCTTAGCACCACTCACGGCTCCAGGACGCTCTCCGCTGCAGCGTGAAACCTCATTCTGGAAGCAATCCCGCAAGCTGTGGCTAAGCCATATCTCCGTAATAACCTTTCTTATATGAGTGCTGGTCCCGCAGGTTTCGCAGGAAACTTCGGTGAAGTTTGGTGCGTAGGAGATGAGGCACTGGTAGAAGTATAACTGTGAGAATGGCTCGTGAGTCGTGCTTCGGTAGCTCAGTTGCCGGCACGGTAGCTCAGCGTGTTCGGTCAGAGGGTAAGCAAATCCCTGTAATAAAAAAAAAATAAAATAAATAAATAAATAAAAATAAAAAATGAGTGAATTGATCAACGATGCACTTGAACAGGTATCATGGAGCGTCCGCCCCGAATAAAAGCAAACGAACAACAAAACAAAGTTGGTAGAGTACTACATCATGAAAGTTAAAGGCCTTGGACTCAATTCCGAGTCCGGTATATAGTTTTAATCTGCCAGGAATTTTAAGGTTTTATTTATCTTCTTCAGTAAATGATAAGCAGAATTCATAACTCAGCTGAAATGTAGAACCAAAACCAAGTTTCAGTTTTGCGCACATTGCTTTATCAATGACAAGCGTGGCACTAACGTACTGACCTGTCTGTATCTCTTCTTGCATGTATTTCTAGGGCTATCGTCTAAAATTCGATCTGCAGCTTGTCGATCATTATTTTTAGTGTTTGTAGTATCGTATTATTTGCAGGTATTGTGTAGCAGATTGACTCCCTTCTAACCATAAACGAGTCACTTTACTAGCTTCACTCCTGTTTCACAGTACCTATGCTTGGGTTTGTAAAGTTTTACTCGTAACTTGCCGTGAATGCTGATATGCTTCCTATTATGCATGTTATGCTACTGCATGGTTTGAGATTTGTGCACTTTTTTATATACTAAATTATCGGCAGCCAGCAAGCTGTTGTGTGAGGAAGGGAAGCCAAGTCTCTGAAGCAAGGTCTTGTTCCCTTGACACCTTACTATACACTCTATTAGAAACACGTCCAGTTCAGTGTTTCCTTGTAATTAGTCAGTGCAAAAAATTGCCATTTGTTTCACTAACACTGCTATCTTTCAAGACATATGTCCTAGCGTTTGTTCGTTGCACTTTGGAAAGAGTAAAAATTATGGTTAACCAGTGTGGTAGGTGTGATTTATCGATTTTTAAATATGTATCAAATCACCTAAATGAAATTTCGGTTTCTGCGGATCCATCAGCTTACTGCGACTGCATGCCTTATTTATGGTCTCATCGTCGTGAACTGCGTGAGGAATTTGACAGAGCACTGAAAGACCTTAGTCGAAACAAGGCCCTGGAAGTAGGCAACATTATGCTAGAACTACTAACAGCCTTGGGAGAACCAGCCATTACTAAACTCTTCCATCCGGTGAGCAAGATGTATGAGACATGCGAAATACCCTCTGTCTGCAAGAAGAGTATAATAATTCCAATTCCAAAGAGAACAGGTACTGACAGGTGTGAAAATTACCGAGCTAATAGTTTAATAAGTCATGGTTGTAATATACTAAGACGATTTCTTTGCAGACGAATGGAAAAACTAGTAAAAGCCGACCTTGGTGAAGATCAGTTTGGATACGTAGAAATGTAGGAACACACGAGGCAATTCTATCCTTACGGCTAACCTTGGAAGATAGGTTAAGGACAGGCAAACCTACGTTTATAGTATTTGTAGACTTAGAGAAAGCCTTTGACAATGTTGAATGGAATACTCTCTTTCAAATTCTAAAGGTGGCTGGAATAAAATACAAGGGCGAAAGGCTATTTACAATTTGTACACAAACGAGACGGTAGTTATAAGAGTCGAGGGTCACCGAAGGGAAGCAGTGGTTGAGGAGTGAGTGAGACAGGGTTGTAGCCTATCCCCGATGTTATTCAATCTGTATATTGTGCAAGCAGTAAAGCAAACAAAAGAAAAATTTGATGTAGAAATAAAAATCCAGGAGAACAAATAAGAACTTTGAGGTTTGCCGATGACATTGTGTCAGGGACCACAAAGGACTGGGAAGAGCAGTTGAACGGAACGGACAGTGTCTTGAAAGGAGCGTATAATATGAACTTCAACAAAAGCAAAACGAGGATAATGGAATGTAATTGAATTAGATCAGCTGATACTGAGGCCATTCAATTAGGAAATAATACACTTAAAGTAGTAGATGGATTTTGCTATTTGGGCAGCAAAATAACTTACGATGGTCGAAATAGAGAGGATATAAAATGGCAAGGAAAGCGTTTTTGAAGAAGAGAAATTTGTTAACATGTAATACAGGTTTCAGTGTTAGGAAGTCTTTTTTGAAAGTATTTGTATGGAGTGTAGCCATGCATAGTAGTGATACATGGACGATGAACAGCTTAGACAAGAAGAGAATAGAAGCTTTTAAATTGCGGTGTTACAGAAGAATGCTGAAGATTAGATGGGTAGATCACGTAACTAACGAAGAGGTACTCAATAGAATTGGGGAGAAGAGAAATTTGTGGCACAACTTAACCAGAAGAAGAGATCGTTTAGTAGGACACGTTCTGTGGCATCAAGGGATCACGTATTTAGTATTAGAGGGATGCGTGGAGGGTAAAAGTCGTAGAGGGAGAGCGTGAGATGAATACACTAAGCAGATTCAGAAGGATGTAGGTTGCAGTAGTTACTGGGAGATGAAGGCGCTCGAACAGAGTAGAGTAGGGTGGAGAGCTGCATCTAACCAGTACTGGGGCTCATAACCACAACAGCAGCATAACATGAACTTAAATTGGTTTCATTTTCATCGCTTCATGTGTGGTTTGCTTAAACTAATAACTTATTTGCAGGGGAATATTAATAAATTTTTGTGTTCTGTAAAGATTAAAATGCACCCACATTCGTGCTTTAATCTTTCTGTTCAAACGCTCCATGATACTTGCTTTCATATAGGAGAATTATGATTAATGGTGTATTCCATACTGCTCCATTACAATCTTGTAACATTTGTTATAAAACTCAACATCCTGGTTGGTTTCAAGGTGGTCTGGGATGCAATTGGTTCCTATCTGCTACATTTAATCAGTCACTGTGCAATTGCTTTTGCCATCTTTGTTTTCACAGGTAAGGCCCAAGAAAATTTGGAGCACGTGTCAATGACCATTACAATATATTTGAAACCCTTGAAGTTTCTCAAAAGTCTGCAATACTTGACTGCCATAAGTCGTCCAAACCTCAACTTAGAATACATCTACATGGCAATTTGATGAGTTCTTGTTTATGGAACTCTTGAACCAGTGTTTCCTTAATTATTTGATAATATTTCTTTCCAAAAACTATGAAATTATTGAAATGATTTCATTCAAATGGACTGTTCTCCTGAGAGTGGTTGATGCTATGAGAATCACCATAATGTATACATTGTGAAGATTGATTTCATTTATTCTAAATATCGATAACCTTGCTTACAAATATGCCCTGTAACACTGGTTTAATAATGCTTTGAAACTTTGCACTGCTGGGACTTTTTGTTTCTCCTCCATCGGCTTTCTTACACAGAGTGTCACAGGAAGAATGGTCAATATTCAGGGATATGACAGTATCGATCTTTCAAAGCAAAAATGTCTAGTAGACATGGGCTCTAAAATACATACCTTAAGAGTTACGACCACTGTTTCATTTTCGATACTGTGTTATAAATGTCCTCTTTGCAACCTCTTTGCTTTCCATATTTTCACAGCAGCTAGTATGACGCAAAATAAGAAAAAGTTGTTTAGTAAACATTTGTAAAATACTTACCTTAACAGCTCAGTTGAAGAGGCGTCTTCCACAGTAGTGAAGGTGAAAAAGTGCTCATAGCTCTTAAAGTATGCCCTTCAGAGACAGTGTTTACAAGATCTTTTGCTTCGAATTGTCAATCACCTCACATATCTGAATAGTGACCATTCCCTCCGGGACACGCTGCATACATCAATCATATGTCATATTTAATTAATAATTAACTTCTGATTATTTTGTGAATACTTGCGTTGTATGATCTGATGAATCCCGATGCCTTCCACATCATGCCGGTGGAAGGGCTCGAATCCGTCGTCTGCCAGGGGAACAGATCCTTGACACTTGTACTGCGGGACGGAGGCAAACTAGCGGCAGCTCCATTATGCTCTAGGAAACATTCACATGGTCATGCATGGGTTCAGTGGGGCTCGTGCAAGGCACTATGACGGCAAAGGAGTATCGTACAATGGTTGCAGACCCCGTACGCCCCTTCATGACTATCATGTTTCCCGATGGCAGTGGCATTTTTCGACAAGATACTGCGCCATTTCACAAGGTCAGGAGTGAAATGGAATGGATCGCGCGTTCCATTTGATGTGCTGCTCTCCCCAACTCGCCAAATCTGAACCCAATCGAACACATTTGTGATGTGATTGAACGTGGCGTCAGAACTCATCGCCCCCTCCCCGCAATTTACGGGAATTAAGTGACTTGTGTGCGCAGATTTTGTGCCAACTCCCTCCAGCGACCTATCACAGCCTCATTGCATCCATGCCACGACGCATCGCCGCTGTGATACGTGCTAAAGGTGCCGGCTATTAGGTAGGTGGTCATAATGTTCTGTCTGATCAGTGTAGTTTACGCATAGTGAACGAGAGAATATGAAAATCTTGCGCGTAGTATTTCAGGACGGAGACAAACTAGCATTGGTAGGAGCAGCTGATTAACCCTGTATCTACAATCATCACTTAAAACATTACTGAAGATTTCATCTGAATCAGCTGCAGTCAATCGCCTTGCTTTATCAACATCCAACAGGCCATATCGCGAATGATTCCAGAAATCTATCATCAAGTTTTAACCCTCGAGCGGGGGGGCTCCCTAATTTATAACATGAGCGGACATGCGGCGTACTTTGCCCACGTGCCAAAAATAGCTGTCTTCATGTTACCAAAGTAAACATGTTGGAACAAAATCATATTTGAATCTTAGAGTAATTAAACAAATGTAAAATTAACTTACACTATCTGAGATGAATAACTGTTTAGTTAAAAAATAGGAAAAAAAAATTTTTCATTACACTGCCCTCCTCCCGTGTACATGTGTTACACCATAGGAATGACTCACTAGAAGCATGGAACAGCGCAGCTGCATCAGATCCCAGCCAACCGCTTATTGGAGTTCTAATTATCTCGTGACAACTGTCTCATTGAGGAAATGTGCTGGTAGTTCTGAATCTGGGTCATTTTCTTGCGCAGATGATATATTTTTTCTCAACCTACTCGCTGTTCATTTCATATTAGTAATGCTCACTTGGCCGTACGACAGCACGACAAAACCTAAAAAAATCAAAGAAATTTCCGTATTTTTTAAAATTTTTCTTGTGGTGGTCATAAAGTACCTGCACGTTGATGGTACACGTTACTGAAAGTGCTTTGATGTTGCTAAGAGTGCGCTATAAGTTATTTTCAGGTTCCGGACCCTACTTTAAGCCAACAACAGGTAGAGAATTTGAACAGTTCTCGGGTATCCGACCGGGTGGCGTCGTAATTTCTCCACAATATTCCGGCAGACGTACGCGCTGCCATCTTCAGGTTGTTCCTGAAGAATGCTGTGCCGTTACTCTCAGCACCCTATATGTACTAGCCGTTAACCCCTCCACCGTTCCTCTCCTGGTGTCTTTGGTGCGGCCGGCGCGGCTGCTTCTGGAGGTGGTGGGGGAAGCGGCGTCTGGGTCTGAACCGGGCTCTGCCGTCTCCCTTCTGCCGCCGTCGGGGGCGGTCCTCGATCTCTGGGACCACATCTTTTTCTCCAGGCTGAGTGCAGGGTTCCAAGCCTGACTAAGTTGAAGGCCGCGGTCTTTATTTCTTAGATCGTCCTGTAGTCGGATTTCGATGGCCTCTTTAGTAACACAGTCCCAGAAGCAGGAGGATTGACAGAGTATTTTTGTTTTTTCATAGTCCACAGTATGGCCAGTCTTTATACAATGGTCAGCCACGGCTGATTTAGTGGCCTGGCGTAATTCGGTATGGCGCTTGTGTTCGCGGCACCTCTCTTCTACAGTGCGGACTGTCTCCCCATTGTATAATTTTCCGCACTGACAGGGAATTTGATAAACGTCTGGTTTTCGAAGGCCTAGGTCATATTTCACTGAACCCAGTAGAGTCAAAGTTTTTTCAGGGGGTAGGAATACACATATCACATTGTGTTTCCCCAGGATTCTACCGATTGTTCTTGAGGTGTTTCCGACAAACGGAATGCACGCCAATGACTTTGTGTTCTTCTGTTTCTTCTCCTTGTTCTCTTGGCGCAGTCTGTCTGAGTGCATGTCTTATTTGCTTCTGGTTGTACCCATTTTCCCGAAATGTTGTCTCGAGGTGCTGCAGTTCTGCTGGAAGGCTCTCCTGATCACAGATCGATCGTGCCCTGTCAACAAGTGTGCGCAAAACGCCATCGCGCTGGGAGTTGTGGTGGCAACTGAAAGCGTTTATGTACAAATCGGTGTGTGTAGGTTTTCTGTATACACTGTGTCCCAACTTGCCGTCAGGTTTCCGTTTCACCAGGACGTCAAGGAACGGTAGGGCACCATCCTGCTACACCTCCATCGTGAACTGTATGGTGGGGTGCAGCGAGTTGAGGTGTTCGAGAAATTCATTTAAGCTGTCCCGTCCATGTAGCCAAACAACGAACGTGTCATCCAGGTAGCGGAAGAAACAAGTTGGTTTTTGTTTGGCTTGTTCTAGTGCCTTCTCCTCGAAATCCTGGAGCCGAATGGACAGCTTAAATGAATTCGGCGTTAAGAAGGGTTACGAGCGATACAGTCAGTTCTACAGTGACTGTGTAGCTGTCGTTCTCTTATTTTTCGTCCTAATCCTCTTCAATGACCGCCTATCACACCTTTTCGTCCGCGTTATAACTCATTGGACGATGTTTTTCACCGAGCGAGGTGGCGCAGTGGTTAGCACACTGGACTCGCGTTCGGGAGGACGACGGTTCAATCCCGTCTCCAGCCATCCTGATTTAGGTTTTCCGTGATTTCCCTAAATTGTTTCAGGCAAATGCCGGGATGGTTCCTTTGAAAGGGCACGGCCGATTTCCTTCCCAATCCTTCCCTAACCCGAGCTTGCGCTCCGTCTCTAATGACCTCGTTGTCGACGGGACGTTAAACACTAACCACCACCACCACCACCAACCACCACCACGATGTTTTTCAGCCGGCCGCTGTGACCGAGCGGTTGTTCTAAGTCTAGTGGCCCGATGACCTCAGATGTTAAGTCCCATAGTGCTTAGAGCCATTTGAACCATTCGATGTTTTTCCACTTTTCCATTACATTGTATAAACTTTCAATTTGGTGTCTGTTGAGACATCAAACACTTCGGCTACCTTGGTTATAGAAGTACATACCAAACGAGCACCACCAATTTTCCCACGTTCGAATTCACTTAGCTGTGTCACAGTGCACTTACAAGTATATAGAACAATGTTCTGACCACGACTAACGCTTATACATTATTGAAGGCTTTGCACAAGTGCCATGTCATGGTCGAATACAACAGCGCCATCTGCAGGTTTGGCTAGCACCTGTATTTATGTTCAAGCATGTATTTCTTCCTGTGTTTCCATATTTTTGTCAAACCCTTGCAATTCACTTATGAAAGGGTTTCCTTTAGCTTTATTAATGGAAGAGTGAGAGAGAGAGAGAGAGAGAGAGAGAGAGAGAGAGAGTAAAGACTGGGAAAAGAACTGTTGCTTCGTCGAAAGATTATTTTGTTTTCACAAGAGCATCACAGATGTGGTTAACAATCTGCAGTGAGACACTATTCTTTAAACTCCAAGAGTCATCGCCCAGTGTGAATCGCGAAACGATTTATATCTGTGAACAGACATTTTGTTTAAGGAATACCCGGGAAAAATGGAGAAATTCTAGCATGCCGATATCTTTCTTCCCATATGTCAGTCGTGAATGGAACAGGAGAATTGTCAGTCACGAATGGAACAGGGCGATAGAAAGTTATTCGGATATACGATATAGCCTCTGCTACAAACCGTGTGGCGGCTTTCATACAATGAAAGTCTACATCTACATCTACATCGATACTCTGCAAATCTCATTTAAGTGCCTGGCAGAGGGTTCATCGAACCACCTTAACAATAATTCTCTATTATTCCAATCTCGTACAGCGCGCAGAGAAAACGAACACCTATATCTTTCCGTGCGAGCTCTGATTTCCCTTATTTTATTACGGTGATCGTTTCTCCCTGTATAGGTTGGCGTCAACAAGATATTTTCGTATTCGGAGGAGAAAGTTGGTGATTGAAATTTCGTGAGAAGATTCCGCCGCAACGAAAAACGCCTTTGTTTCAATGACGTCCACCCCAAATCCTGTATCATTTCAGTGACACTCTCTCCCATATTTCGCCATAATACAGAACGTGCTGCCCTTCTTTGAACGTTTTCGATGTATTCCGTCAATCCTATCTGGTAAGGATCCCACACCACGCAGCAGTATTGTAAAAGAGGATGGACAAGCGTAGCGAAAGCAGTCTCTTTAGTAGATCTGTTGCATTTTCTAAGTGTCCTGCCAATAAGACGCAGTCTTTAGTTAGCCTTCCCCACAACATTTTCTGTTACATTTTAAGTTGTCTGTAATTGTAATTCCTAGGTATTTAGATGAATTTACGGCCTTTAGATTTGACTAACTTATCGTGTAACCGAAGTTTAACTGATTCCTTTTAGCACTCATGTCGATAACCTCACACCTTTCGTTATTTAGGGTCAATTTGCCAATTATCGTACCATACATATATCATTTCTAAATCGTATGGCAATTGTTTTGATCTTTTGATCACTTTACTAGTCGATAAACGACAGCGTCATCTGCAAACAACCTAAGACGACTGCTCAGATTGTCTCCCAAATCGTTTATATAGATAAGGCACAGCAAAGGGCCTATAACACTACCTTGGAAAATGCCAGAAATAACGTTTGTTTTACTCAACGACATTCCGTCAATTACTATGAGCTGTGACCTCCCTGACAGGAAATCATGAACCCAGTCACACAACTGAGACGATATTCCATAAGCACGCAATTTCACTACTAGCCTCTTATGTGGTACAGTGTAAAAAGCCTTCCGGAAATACGGCATCAATTTGAAATCCCTTGTGAATATCACACAACACTTCGTGCGAATAAAGAGCTAGTTGTGTTTCACAAGGACGATGTTTTCTAAATCCCTGTCGACTGTGTGTCAATAGACCATTTTCTTCGAGGTAGTTTATAATGTTCGAACACAATATAGGCTTCAAAATCCTACTGCATATCGATGGTAATAATATGGGCCTATAATTTTGTGGATTACTCCTACTGTATCTCTTGAATATTGGTGTGGTCGTGCGGTAGCGTTCTTGCTTCCCACGCCCGGGTTCCTGGGTTCGATTCCCGTCGGGGTCAGGGATTTTCTCTGCCTCGTGATGACTGGGTGTTGTGTGCTGTCCTTAGGATAGTTAGGTTTAAGTAGTTCTAAGTTCTAGGGGACTTATGACCACAGCAGTTGAGTCCCATAGTGCTCAGAGCCATTTGAACCATTTTGAATATTGGTGTGACCTGTGCAACTTCCCAGTCTTTGGGTACGAATCTTTATTCGAACGAAAGGTTGTATATGATTTTCAAGTACGAACCTTTTGCATCACCATACTTTGAAAGGAACATAACTGTCATACAATCTAGACCAGAAGATTTGCTTTTGTTAAGCGATTTAAGTTGCTTCGGTACTCCGAGGGTATCTACTTCAACGTTACTCATGTAGGCAGCTGTTCTTGATTCGAATTCTGGAGTATTTACTTCGTCTTCTTCGGAGAAGGAATTTCGGAAAGCTGTGTTTAGTAACACTGCTTTGGCAACACTGTCTTCGACAGTATGACAATTGAGTCGCAATGTAGACAAGTGTAATGTGCTGCGAATACATAGAAAGATAGTTCCCTTATCATTTAGCTACAAAATAGCAGGTCAGCAACTGGAAGCAGTTAATTCCATAAATTATCTGGGAGTACGCATTAGAAGTGATTTAAAATGGAATGATCATATAAAGTTGATCGTCCGTAAAGCAGATGCCAGACTGAGATTCATTGGAAGAATCCTAAGGAAATGCAATCCGAAAACAAAGCAAGTAGGTTACAGTACGCTTGTTCGCCCACTGCTTGAATATTGCTCAGCAGTGTGGGATCCGTACCAGATAGGGTTGATAGAAGATATAGAGAAGATCCAACGGAGAGCAGCGCGCTTCGTTACAGGATCATTTAGTAATCGCGAAAGCGTTACGGAGACGATAGATAAACTCCAGTGGAAGACTCTGCAGGAGAGACGCTCAGTAGCTCGGTACGGGCTTTTGTCAAAGTTTCGAGAACATACCTTCACCGAAGAGTCAAGCAGTATATTGCTCCCTCCTACGTATATCTCGCGAAGATACCATGAGGATAAAATCAGAGATATTAGAGCCCACACAGAAGCATACTGCCAATTCTTCTTTCCACGAACAATACGAGACTGGAATAGAAGGGAGAACCGATAGAGGTACTCAGGGTACCCTCCGCCACACACCGTCAGGTGGCTTGCGGAGTATGGATGTAGATGTAGATGTATCTCCATTGATATCGCGCAGAGAAGCCATTGATTGTATCTTGCAGCTAGCGTATTTTACACACGACCAGAATCTCTTTGGATTTTCTGCCAGGTTTCGAGACAAAGTTTCGTTGCGAAAACTATTATAAGCATCTCGCATTTAATTCCGTGCTAAATCTCGAACTTCTGTAAAAGATCGTCAGTATTGGAAATTTTGCGTCCGTTTAAGTTTGGCATGTTTTTTACGTTGCTTCTGCAACAGTGTTTTCTGACTCGTTTTGTGTACCAAGGAAGATCAGCTCCGTCGTTTATTAATTTATTTGGTGTAAATCTCTCAATTGCTGCCGATACTATTTCTCTGAATTCAAGTCACATCTGGTCTACACTTATATTGCTATTTTGAAGGAGTGGAGATTGTCTCTCAGGAAGGCGCCAAGTGAATTTTTATCTGCTTTTTTTGAGTAGATATATTTTTCGTTTATTTTTGGAGAATTTGGGGATTACAGTATTCAATCTCGCTACGACAACTCCGTATTCACTAACCCCTGTATCCGTTTTGATGCTCGTTATTAACTGAGGATGAGGATTATTTGTTGCTAAGAGGCCAAGTGTATTTTCACAACCGTTTACTAGTCGCGTGGGCTCATGTACCAACTGCTCGCAATAATTTGCAGAGAATGCGTTTAGCACAATTTCGGATGATGTTTTATGCGGACCTCCGGAATTAATCATGTATTTTCACCAACATATTGAGGGTAAATTAAAGTCACCACAAACTGTAAGTGTATGGGTTGGGTACGTGTTTGAAATCAAACTTAAGTTTTCTTTGAACCCTTCAGCAATTGTATCATCTGAATTGGGAGATCGGTAAAAAGATCTAATTATTATTGTATTCCGGTTGCCAAGAATGCTCTCTGACCATATTAACTCACAGGCACTATCTAATTCAATTTCGCGACAAAGCAAACTACTCCTAACAGCAGCAAACACGCCATCGCCAAATGTGTTTAGCCTTTCCTTTCTGAACACCGTTATGTTCTCCGGAAAAATTTTGGCTGAACTTATCTCCGGCTTTAGCCAGCTTTCAGTGCCTATAACTATTTGAGCATCAGTGCGTTGTATTAGTGCTTGGAGCACTGGAACTTTCCCAACACAGCTACGACAATTTTCAACTGTTATACCGATTGTTCCTGTACCTACGTTCTTCCTGTGTTCAGCCTGCACTCTTTCTGATTGAAGCCCTCTAACCTAAAAAACCACCCAGTCCACGCCACAAAGACCCTGCTACAAGCGTAGCCGCCTCCTGCTTGTAGTGGACTCTTGTCCTATTCAGCGGAACCTGAAACCCAAATACCCTTTGGCGCAAGTCGAGTAATCTTCATCGTACACTTTCGCAGAACCGTCTGAGCTTCTGATTCAGACCCTCCACTGCTCTGTACCAGAGGTCCATAATCGGTCCTGTCAACTATGCTGCAAATGGTCAGCTCTGTTTTCATCTCGCAAGCAGCCTTTACCACTTCTGTAGCCGCTCGAAAAAAAAAAGAGAGAATCTCTTCCGATCCAAAGTGACACAAGTCATTGGTACCGACGTGAGCCAGTTGGCTGCACCCTGTGCTCTTCATGGCATCCGGAAGGAACCGTTCCACGTCTGGAATGACTTCACCCGGTATGCACACGGAGTTTACGTTGGCTTTCTTCCCTCTCTTGGCAGCCATGTTCCTAAGGGGCCCCATAACGCTCCTAACGCTGGAGCTCCCAAGCTTGAATTGGAGCTTTTCATATACTACTTTATTCCCGTAAAGTCTCTCTCGGCACGGTTTTGTAACGGCAGTGATTCACTGTATTGTGCTGTTGATTGAAATGTGTATTTACCTTTATTTATAATGAATAAAATCGTCTTTGAGTACCAGTAAATACCGATTACGTGACAATATTATCCAGACCCACTGTGACACATCATAGGAACTACGTGGCGAGTGGTGTCGCATTATCATTCTGAGGGCTGAATCACTGCGCTGGGTTTCTACAACACGAATTCAGAGCGACTAGTCACACATTCCCGCGTGCCTCTCCGAGTAACCCAGCCTACGGAGTGTTAAGTGCGTTGGAATGCACGGACTTTGTCTTTACCCGGACATCACAGGGATGAGAACGCTTCACGGTGTGAAGCGCTGTTTATTTATAAATTTTTATATCGAAAGTAACTTTTAAATTGTAGAGAAATCTCCCCTAATGGAATTCTCTGGCATAAAATAACTATTCACGGGCCAGGAAAATGACAAACAATGAAGCCATAAATCGCGAGCGAAGCGAAAGAAAGTAGTCAGTTTTAGACTCTAGACTCAGTTTTCGAAAGAAAGGAACTAGTTTGTTGTAATTATATCTTTTATCTCGTGCTTTAGAGGTTCATCATGTCTCCATTATCATCAGCCAACAGTCACTGGTACTTTTGAGAAGTTAATAATTTTCCGAATGCTGCCAGAATTAGTGCTATTTTTTAGCCCTTTTTATATTCTCTCTCTCTCACTCTCTCTCAAACACACACACACACACACACACACACACACACACACACACACACACACACACACACATGCACAGATACGTTATACTTTTACGCAACGGAATAAAATTCAGCGATCGAGTCGTTTTTGGACCTCATTTCTTCAGAACTCTTTTCCGAATTAGTGAACCAACCTTCCTGTGTTGTATTCGCATGACAGGAGGGTACCCACTGTCTTCCTGACGAACTGCATCTTACTTCAGGCTACTAAGGCAAGTTGATTGCGCGTTTTAACACTTTATATGAGTTTCTATAATTATTTCTATATGCTTAGTTATAACTATATGCTCCCAGGACAAAAGATTAATTACGCGCTCGTAAGACATCATGATAATACCATCCATAGGCGCGATAATGACCTCCTATACAGGTGAAGCCACTCGCTGATGATAAGATCCTATAGGGCTACTACATTATGGTGATGTTGATTGCTACGTTTTACACGCTGTTACAAATGATCCGACAGTTTAAGATCGGATATTTAACGGTCTAGTTGAGCTGTGGAAGGATGGATGAGTGCTCGTTAAATCAGATAAGTATTACTGCAGTCTTGTGAACGCAGCTATTGTCCATATTCATCACGAAGATCATGGTCTCCGACAATGTTGATATAAATACCTGGTTCACGTTCTCTATAATATCAATGATTGGGCACAAGTAATGACCGAAAAACATCCTCCAAATCGTAGAACACAACGTTTCACTGGGCCGTTGGTGCACATGACGTTTTCTGTGATTGAAAGAAGACGAAATCGAGAAGCCTTGGATCCTACTACAGCCTCAAGTCAGCTACTGTCCTCTTCTTGTGTCATTTGGCGCATTCAAAACTTAGTTTTATGTACCACCGTGAGCAATAATATTCTTTGTGGTATCCAACTTCAAATGTCCACTGCATGTAGTTCCTTTCGCAATGGTCATTAAGCAAGATCTGGACGTAGTGCACGCCTGTTTAAAAGAAAAAGAATGCGAAAGAGATTTCCAATCAAAAAACAATTTATGCAAATGGTGAGGGTGGTGCAAAAATATCTTTTTGCTGTCTAATATTCGCAACAGCGTTTTTCCGTGATACTGTCTCCAGAAACCCGAATTCAATCCTATTCCATCGCACGGTAACGCATCGATTACTGTCATTCTCTAGTATCATTTACTGAAATTATAAGCGGTAGTCACTTGAAATCTATACACATGGAAACAGGAAAGTAAACTGTTTATTGCATCATAAGTTGTCATCATTTAACACACCAAGAGACAAGACGGTCAGTGCCGTCATGGAAAAAAGTTTGCGGCTGCTTACAGAAACTTCATTGCACCCAGGCGCTTATCTCTTTATCCGAAGGAAATCGACTACGACTAATGTCTTTCTTCAGGGCTCCAAAAATATGTGATTCGCATAGACAGATATTGGGACTTCTATGGAGGGTGTGTTAAGAGCTTCTCATAGATACTTCCGCAGCATAGTCGAAACAACAGGAACACCAGCTTCGGGAAAGTCATGATGGCTGTTAACTTCGACTGAAAGGACCCGATGCTTATTGACGTTTGGTGCACGGCGTCACAATATTAACGCACAGCGTTACGTGGATACTTTACAAAAACTGCAGCGCGCCATCAAGTCCATCGCCCGGGAATGTTGTATGACGGCATCATTCTGTTACAGGATAATGCCCACCCACATTTAGCAAGGTTATGTCGGCTACCCTGCAGAAGTTTCGTTGGGGAGCCCTTACACATCCTAGTTACAGTTACAATCTCTCACCATGCGATTCACATATTTCAGGAACCCTCGAGAAAGAAATTAGTGGGCGTCGATTTGCTTCGGAAGAAGATGTGAACGCTTGGGTATAGTCATTGTTAAATAGGCAATCGCAATCATCTTTCCATGAAGGAAATGTCTCACATTCGAATAAATGTATTAACAATTCCGTCGATTAATTTTCAAATAATAAACTGTTAATTAAGTTTTTCCATTTGTTTCGGTTTTATTGTAGTACCCATTACATAACTCATTCTTTCGCTTACATAAATCAATTACTCACGACTTGTTTACAATGAAAGCGATGTGCTAGCTACCGCGCAGGACCGGCTGCTCTTTCTGTATTCTGATGAATTTGATGGAAACAACTATATCACTTCTTGAATATTTTATGTTTATTCTTGTGAGCTGTTGCGATGAATCATCAGCGTCCACGAACTAGCTGTCCTTTAGTACTTTTGCAACTACGAGGCAAAACACGCTTTGGCAAGTACGAAGAAAGGAACAGCCGGTTTATGGGCGGCAGTATAATGTTTCTTTAACACTCGAAAAGACGCACTCACAGATAAAGCTCGCAGTCGTGAGCGCCAGGACGGCGTCGTCTCGATTCTTGTGTATTGACTGTAGTACGAGCAGTCACGGTCAGCCCCGAGGTGTGAGAGGAGGAACGTAGTAAAATTCGCGCCACGGGCTGTTATCTGGCGGCCGGATGCGGACCTCGTAAATCTCGGAACTCGGTGCGGCGCGGGCTGCGTCGCGCCATTCCGCCTGCCCCGCACGCCGAGACTCAGCTACCGCCAACACAGCCAGCCGACAGATTCCCAGAAGCCGAGGGTTCTTCTCCTCCCACGCCTCTGTTCTCAGTCTCCGTGCGCCGCAGCTGCCCAACGCCGTCAGCGCTGAGAGTTACTCAGGCTGATAACGCGCTTCGAAATCAAACTACTCACTTCTCGATGCTCACTGGCCGATTTAAACTGTGAGTCGGACTGAGAATCGAATCCGGAGCCCAACTTTTTCCGGCTAATGCTCTCTGCTACTGAGATATCCAGGTACAACACACGACCCCTTCGCACAGCTGGGATTCTGCTGGTATCTTCCTACTACTATTCGCACTGCGACGAAGCTCTCCTATATATGGGCTATATATTGCTATCGATAGGCCACCTAAAGAAAATGTGTAATAAAATCTTCGGATATTGTAATAAATATTTTATCTTCAGTAAAACTTGAACATTATCTTTTGCACTTTACTTCAGCTGACATAAAGGTCATACATACTCACGCTAATAAACTATTTGAAAAATAAAAACAAGTACCATCGGCCCAATCAAGGCGATTGGTTTCCTTTAATGGGCCAGGCAGTTCCTGTAAATGGGCTAGAGTGTAATAACTGTTAAATACTATACATATGTCAATATTTTCATATTTACTTTAATTTTAGGAGTTTTTTGTTGGATTCTGAAACTGAATAACGTATCTTCGAAACCAAAGAGGCTAAAAGTAGAAATTCCAACTTCGAAAGTAAGAGATCCACATTTGACTGATTATCAAACCGCTTACAAACGATTAGAAAATATATAATCAAAATGATTGCTCGGATTATGCTCATAGTCGCCTACTTAGGCCTAAGATTAGACAAAATACAAAGTGCTCATTGAAGGGAAGTAGCAAAGCAACACGTAGCCTTCGTGCACAGCACATAGCTTTATACTGAGAATATGACCAAATGGTGTGAATTTCTAGCACTCTACAATGGTGGCTGCGGAAATTTAATCATTGATCCTATATAACTATTAATACTAATCAATTACAAGAACATAGCGCAATTATTACTTCAGTTCACTATTGCTTTGTGTCTAAGTGGAAAAAAGTCACCACTGAGATGGTGAATCTTTTATCAATATCCAAAGAGAAACTGAGTCGGCCCATCGGTGGAGCCGGCCCATCGATAAGAAACCTTACCTTTCACTGGCCCAGCACACAGCTTTGCTCTCCCAGGAAGTTTTAGAATAGCACCCGTTCGCTGCAGACGGGGAGATTTATTATGAAAATGGCCCCTAGGATTGGACTGAGCCATTTCTCTGAGATATCATTTCTTCCTGTTCAGATATTCCCTCAAAGTAAGCAGGAGTTTTTCTGTGAAGTTCAGAAAGTAGGAGAGAGGGACTGGAAAAGTTAAAGCTGTGAGGAGGCGCCGTGAGCCGTGCCCGGATAGCTCACTCGGTAAGAATTTTGTCCGCGAAAGGCAGTGTTCCTGATTGGAATCCTTGTCCATCACGTAATTTTAATCTACCGGTGATTTTCTAAACAGCACATACTGTGCTGGACAGTGAAAGCACCACTCTTTCCACTTTATCCTAACTTTACAAAACTAAAACCTGTAAAGATGTTTTTTCTTTCTTTACATGTCATTCTGCTTCTTTGTCCTGCCGTCAGCCAAAGGCTTTTGGATTCAGAGGCATCGTTACCTCTGATTCACATGTAAATCAGTAATTATTATCTCTAAAGGAGGTGCCAAGGCTGAAAGTCAACCGTTGGAGGGTTTGCAGACAAGGTAATTCGAGGCAGAAACATTCGTAGAGGCACGTATTCTATTTCAAATAATTTATGAGATACAATAATCCCACTTGCCTAAATTCTTACTTTAACTGCGATTAGTTGTCGGAGCAAAAAGCTTATAAAAGGTTTTTGTTATTATAAATTATTTTCGCTTTGTCTTTGTTTTATCACGTATCGACGATTAAGTCTTCATAAATTTTATTTTCTCGTTCAGTTACGTGTGTTGTTCACTGCACTTTCGTCTGTGTCTATATTCCGGAAGTCGCTTTCCCTAAAACGCTCACGAATGATATATGTAACAGCGACTATCGATAAGACTCCGGATGAGCTCTAGTATCTCTGCTTTACGCGCCGTAGTTATTTAGTGAATTACGGAATTGTTAAAGCTTTCCTGCTGGCTTCTACCTCGGGGTTCTTCTCACGAATTATGTGCACAACGATTTTTCTGACGTTTCGCTAGCACGAGTGTTACAATAATGTGGACCGGTGAGTGTACCCTGCCCACAGATTTTGTGTTCAGTATCATCATATGGTGGAACGTGGATACACATATCCAGGAACATTGTCAAACGTCCCATTTTTCGAGTGGTGGTTGGGGGATGAGGGGGGGGGGGGGATGAGGGGGGGGGGGAGACTAATGTTACATGTTTTTATATTTACTCCCTATACTGTTTCTTTTCTCTTTTTTTAACACTAGAAAAAGAAAGACAAGTGACAATCATCCGCACCATTGGGGCGGCATCCCTCTTTTGGGTGTCGGCCATTTATCGGAACATCGTGTGAGTTGTTGTTGACGTTCGCCATCGTTCATACGACTCGTAAACGCTATGCAGTCACATCTGTCTCCAACACAAGGGGCCAGTCCTCAATGTGCAATATGTCAAGACGCATAAATCATGTACGCTGTAGCACGTAAATGTTCAGTCCCACGAGTCGTCACATTTCCGGGACACCCAGCTGTCGGACAGATTATGATATACGCTTCCTAAATCGTTGACAAAGTAAATTCTGTATTTCATACGACAACGTATGAGCTCACGTTATTCTTGTGGGTATATCTATTAATCCATCACAGACAATACATCTCGCGAAAACATGTACTGCATCGCATGTCGAGCTGTCCAGTTGACCGCATACGTCTTATGTTTGGGAAAAAACGTCGTGTCCGGCAAAAAAATACAGCCGATGTGATCTCTGTATCGATGGTGCGCCAAAGGGAGCCAATATTCAAACGTCCCTCCCAGCGCCACCCACTAACCCATGTGTCCAGCAGTCCACAGGATATACAAGAGGAGATTTAACCGTACTCATGGCACACAACCGCTTCCGTGTGACAATTTTATGGTCCATGACGGTATAGCAGGTCGATCGCACTGCTGTTGACAGCACTGGCATACGCACTGCGCGCCAGATATGCTGCCAATCTCTCGTTGGATTTTTGATTCCCATGAAGTTGCGGCTGTGGTGACTCATAGAGCAGCGACAGATCTCCTGAGTCGTGAGTGTTCTCATGGAAGACACTTCCGGACGAACATAACTGTAATCAACAAGAAATCAGGCTATGTGTGCAAGCGAAGGTGAGATGTTGCCCACCAATACCGGAGGTTCCAACGACGACGGAGGAAGTTCTTCTATCAGAGCTAATGTTGTGGTGTGTTTCCTCGACAGCTTTGATGCGTATCTCCGCGAGGTTGAGGCAACCGTTCCAGAACTGTGGGAATAACATGTCATACTTGATCTTAAAATAACATCACGGTATTGCTGCAGTCCCAAAAGCAGCCAATAAGCGGTCCCTGATACGCTTTAGTAACAGCAGGCTCTCCTCTAAACGTGACAGCCGTGACGCGAGGTGGACGTTTGGTGTTCGCTTCACGTAGGACCATGTCGAGCCCTCTCAACTAATTGTTGCGTATGTACGGAGGGGGATGTGTAACATTTCTGGCTTTGCAGCCATCATATTCAAGTACAAGGAGCTCTTCTTAGAGCAGTTCTGAAGACAGCAGTGTCAAGATGATGCAATGTGGTGTGAGGTACAGATGACAGACGGTTTGTTAGGTACGGGTATCGTGAGAAAGACCTCCTGACTGGTGGTCCTCCTCCACGATTTGCTGCTGCGTTCGGTAGTTGTGCGACAAAGTGACAATCTTCCATTATTAATATTAGACAAACTATTCGCTTGCATTTAAAATTTAAGCATCTCTAAAAACCTGCTGTTGTTCCATTGTTTCTTAAATATTAATAATCAGCAGAATAATAAGCAAATGCTGAAAGAAAAGGCAGACGAAGCATTTCGGAGATCTTCGGATCGCGCCTAACTTGTATGGCGGTGGACGTGGTTCGGCTGTAAGATCGGAGCTGGTTCGGCAGAGTCGGTGGACAGACATGTTGCCTGCCGCGGAATGCGTCGCTTAAGATTTCATTAGTAATCCATGGTTTATAAAACTAGAGCTGGTTCGGCAGAGTTGGCGGACAGACACATTGTCTGCCGCGGCAAGTGTCAGTTAAGATTTCAATAGTAATTCATAGTTTGTAAATCACAGAGCTGTAATTAAGGAAATACGCAGTTCGTTAATTTGTTGAAAATAGAAATTATTTGTTCTCTAAAGTGGAATGTAATTGTGCAGTTTCTCGCGTTCTGTCAATAATAAGCGAGTGACATCCCGTATAAACAAACTGATTGGAAATTTAATTATTTCTAAAATAACAGTTTCTCGCAAAGACTTTCTTGCGACATCAATATAACCAATTCAAGACCTACGTGTTGTTTTTTGCGCAGGGGACAACAACTATAGAAGACTGCAGGTTGATGAACGTTTATTAGAACTTATGCATTCCACTCAGGACGGTGTAAGCAAATAGGCACCTCGCGTTTACTGCAATCTAAGTGCAAATGAGATCAGTGACACCTCATCTGTGATAACACAGAGGGGCTATGAAGAAGATAAATATTTCCGAGAGAAAAGGTTTGTAATACGTTCGTCTGTCACACTGTCTCTTTTTCGACGTGTCGTACTCCCCTCAAACTTTGGAATGGGAAGAATAAAACATGTCATAAAATCCGGCGGCATGATGAATCAGCTCATTGTACAGCGACAACCATTGTGGCATCATCATCCCCGCGGATTTCCAGTAAAATTCTAACGTTATCCCACCAGGCCCTGGAGATTCATGTGTCGCTCCTTTCTTGAGTGCTCCCATTATTTCATCGTCTATCAGTGGCTCCATCAGTGCAGCCTCATCCATCTCAGTCTCTTAGGCAACTGTTGTCCTCCCCCACCTAGTGATCCGTCGGTGCGCAGGCAAAGAGGTGGCGTAAATGCTCCAAATCTTCAGCCGCGGTGTGCTTTTGTGTAATCAGTTGACAACCCACTGAGTCATGGAGCACTGTGAGCAATGATCGTCGGTAAAGTTTGTGTTCTTGGGACACATGATGCATCGACGTGTATTCGCCAGCAATGTCATCTAGACACCTTGCTTGGATCGGGATGCCTCCCAGTCGACGTCGCGTAATCGATAGCATGCGTGCCTTGACACTATGAACTTCTGCATGATTTTCTGGGCACGGATCCCGAAAGGACAACTCATGAAGCATCATGTAATAATAATGAATAGTGTCCCTTATCCTCGTCTTATTCCGACCATATTGGATAAGAGCTCTTCGTATAATCGATTTAGCACGTACTAACCGCCAGTGAAACACAGAGGTGTGAGCTGGAATGCGGCATTGGCACGTCGGCCATACCTCCTCACTCGCTGACGACATTCAGATCTGCCGACTGGGACGAATTGGCCTTCCATGCGCCTCGGATTCTCCATACATTTTTATGAGGGAGTGATGTGGTACACAGATAAGCTAGATGGTAGCTAAAGGCAGTAGGCAATCGTTCAGCATCGCCCACCGTGTCCTGTAGGCCAACAGAAACATATATCCGATTAAGTCGGCTCGCTGAGTGACTACTAAGAAATGTTTATCCCTCGTGCTTTCAATGGACTATGCCCTATGTGCCTGATAAGTTGATAAGTCCATTTCCTCACATGTAGCTTGTAGATCACGATATTTGTTGTAATTGGGAGTTTGATGCTTTGGGGGTAAAACGCAGCAGAAGTCTCTTCCGAATAGCATTTCGCACGTGCTTGCATGTTTTCTGTGCCGTATGGGTCGCCATGAAATGTTATCACCAGTTCGCGTGCCGACGATATATAAGTCAGGTCGCGGACTGGGATCCCCTCTCGGATCAATATCGCCGTTCCATTGTCATTGTCCGAGTTCGGCTTGATGTAGGATATGCAACCGTGTACTTCCTGGAACGCAACAGTACAGATGTCCTGCACCACGAGCGTATCCATATCTGAACCATACAGCATCTCCCAGAAAAGCTGTTGTTTCACTGGCTATGTAATAGTACTAACGCGAACTGTAACTATTTTGTACATCTGGGTCCGAGTATCCGTCATCTTCCCATAATGGTGAACTGGTGAAAATCAGAAAAGTCGGTGGTCTCATTACACGTCCTCAGGAGGTTGCCCACCCAACGTCTTCCTGCGGCATTAGTTGTCCTGAGTTGTGGAAGAGAGTGCTCTCCACCAAGGGGAGGGATCACATCAGTGATATCTTCGTCCTGTTCAACCCAGTCGGTATCAACGAGGGTCTCTACAATGCCGGAGCTGTGCTGGTATGTAGTGTTCGACAACCTTCTGCTGAATGGTCGAAGGACGCCTATAAGGATGGACGACAGAATGATACATCTTTTTACTATCCGAATGTAGTTGTTCAGTGACATGTCATAGTCATCATATGTCTCAGGATAAGGAGGGTGCGATTCTCCAGAGTCAAGGAGGCGCTTCTTGCGATGCTTCGGTGAGCGATATTTACGCACCCTGGTCTAGACCTCCGGTGCTGTCGAGTTCTGTAGCTTCTGTTGCACAGCCGTTGCCACAGTGTCCGTGGACTCCTCCACTTTAATTTCCATAACTTGTTTTGTGTGATCACCACCAACGTCTGGGGCTGGATTGGAGTAGGAACCATCTCATCGTCTTTGTGGCCCGACGGATCCCTCCGTCATCTGCATAGTTGGTTCGAATATACGCTCCGACCTCGGCGTCACCTCTCCGCGGAACCCCAACGCGTATGTCAGCAGCAGTGACGTGGGGGTGGCCTGCGTTGGTTAAGTCTCAGCTGGGTAGCTGCACGAGTCTCCTATTCATACACTCATTTCGAAGATGTCTTTCACCGCCACATCCAGAGCACATCCAAGGTAGGCCATCATAAATGACAATGGCACTACTATCGCCTATTTTTAAATAGGAGCCAGCCGCAGTGGGCGAGCGGTTCTAGGTGTTTCAGTCTGGAACCGCGCGACCGCTACGATCGCAGATTCGAATCCTGCCTAGGGCATGGATGTGTATGTTGTCCTTATATTAGTTAGGTTTAAGAAGTTCTAAGTTCTAGGGGACGGATAACCTCAGATTTTAGAAAGGCCATGCCACTTTAAAATCGATGAAGCATGGAGCTCTGATATCGTTCACATGATGTAATAAGGAAGGGAAATAATTAGTTTCTTCATATGTGGGTCCACAGCGTCGATGTAAGTTTTGAATGACGAAACCATTTTAAATATCCACTATATGACCTTAATTTCACCACCACTCATTTAACATCGTTACACTTTGCATGTTTTAATTACCGTTACATTACTTACAAAGGTACGTGGGAAGATTCTTCAGTTCGCACTCATTCGGTCAAATTTTGTCACAAAACATTTTTCTCCCCGATTCGAGTTAGTAACTTTCTGTTCATTATCCGAACTATCCACATTATCATCTGTAAAGCTACATTTCAAAACTTTCTTTTATATTCTTGTATGGATTGTTTATCGTATTCGTTTAGCTTCCATATATATGGCTAAACTACCGACAATACTGTCAGAAAAGACTCCCTAATACTTAACTTCGCATTCGATGTTAAGGTATTTCATTTTTTTCAGAAAATTTCCTGTGTGCAATTTTTATCTCTGCCTTCATAAATTGTTTTGCTAACTACATGATACTTAGCGCTTCATTAAGTAATGCAATTATATCTCAGCATCATCTGAATTTCCTCAGCTGCATCCATGACCCTAGTTTTACATTTGCTGATGACCATCTCATAACTTATTTTCAAGAAACTACCCATTACGTTCAACAGTCCTTTGCCGTCTCTGACAGAATCACAATATCACCAGCAAAGGTTAAAGCTTTTAATTGTGATCGTGGAATCTCGACACCTTCTCAAAAACTTTTTCTTGGTTGCTTTTACTACTTTCTTAATGTACTCACTGAAAACCACGGAAAATAGGCTACAACCTTGTCTCACACCCTTCTCAACTACTTCCTCCTTACTGAATACCACGGACAATGGGATACAACCCTGTCTCACACCCTTCTCAACTACTTCCTCCTTTTGATGACCTTCGAGTGTTATAATTCGGTGTAATTTTGTACAAGCCGTATACAGTCTTTCTCTTCCCGTATTTTATCCCTGATAATCTTAAAATTTCAAAGAATGTTTCCCAGTCAACATCGTGCAAAGCTTTTTCTAAACCTGCTAATGCCTTAAATGTGAGTTTGTTTTTCCTCAACATATCTTCTAAGGTCAATCTTAATACCAAATTGCCTCAGACTGATAGTCCTTAAGCTCAGCTTCTAGCAGTCATGCCAATCTTGTTTAGATAATTTGTGTTAGTATTTAACAACCAACCGGCCGGGGTGGCCGAGCGGTTCTAGGCGCTACAGTCTGGAACCGCGTGATCGCTACGGTCGCAGGTTCGAATCCTGCCTCGGGCATGGATGTGTGTGATGTCCTTAGGTTGGTTAGGTTCAAGTAGTTCTAAGTTGTAGGTGACTGATGACCTCAGAAGTTAAGTCCCATAGTGTTCAGAGCCATTTGAACCATTTAACAACCACGGTTTATACTGCTGGTACTCCCTTTTCTCTTTTCACTAACGTTTATCCTGTCTAGTATGTGTCTACAGGTCACGAGGGGTAGCCGCTCGGTTTAGGACGCCTTGTCACGGTTGCCGCTGCTACATCTGTCGGAGGGTTGAGGCTTCCCTCGGGCATGGGTGTGTGTGTTGTTCTTAGCGTAAGTTAGTTTAAGTTAGATTAAGAAGTGTGTAATCCTAGGGACCGATCACCTCAACAGTTCGGTCCCACAGGAACTTGCGACCACCACGGACACACATTTTTAGGATTTGGAAAATTTTATTTTACTATTAAACTTCATGGTCGGATACCTTCGTAAGACCACAGTCGTCGGAGTTACCTAGGGGATGGAAGTCGTGTTGGTTGTCTCTCTGTGAGTCACGTAAATTTTCTTCTATGTATTATCGTATTTTAACATATTGTGTATCGTACTCTCTGTGGTAGAATTAGAGGAATACGCCAGCATTTGCCTAAAGTTGAGTGCGAAACGTCCAGAAACCCTCATTCACATTGGCCAATGTACTCTCCGACCGTTGTTCATCGGTCGTGTGGATTCGATCAGTGTTCCTCACCTCGCTGTTTCGGAAGCAAGTGGGCCTACATCCGCTCATTACAGCCCTGCCCTACGCTCTCCAATATGTACGCCATCGTCGGCGAAGTTTGATTATATATTTAATTTAATTTTATGTTATGTTTTCCTTTATTCAAGGAATACACGCGACGGCCGTGTTCCCGTAGGCGACTCCGTCTTAGGAAGATGTGAGGATAAACCATATTTATGAATAGCAAAGTTAGTAAATCAATTTTTATACCCGAGACGTAAATAAAGGAAGGATAAATGAACGTAAGGACATATAATCCTCATTTAAAGATCTCCTCCCGGTTGCAGGAAATTAGAAAATTATAGTGAGAAATGTAGGATACATCTTTGTCAATCATATGTCAGTGATAGTCTCAGATAGTTTTGGAAACTAAACTCATGTTTCTCATGAAATCGAGATTTCAGTATCCAGTGTTGTTGACGGAGGTAGTCCTGGTAATCCTGTATACAATGATGTGTTGTCTTCACGATGTACACTACTAGCCATTAAAATTGCTACACCACGAAGATGACGTGCTACAGACGCGAAATTTAAGCGACAGGAAGAATATGCTGTGATATGCAAATGATTAGCTTTTCATAGCATTCACACAAGGTTGGCGCCGGTGGTGACACCTACAACATGCTGACATGAGGAAAGTTTCCAGCCGATTTCTCATACACAAACAGCAGTTGACCGGCGTTGTCTGGTGAAATGTTGTTGTCATACCTCGTTTAAGGAGGAGAAATGCGTACCATCACGTTTCCGACTTTGATAAAGGTCGGACTGTAGCCTATCGCGATTGCGGTTTATCGTATCGCGACATTGCTGCTCGCGTTGGTCGAGACCCAATGACTGTTAGCAGAATATGGAATCGGTGGGTTCAGGAGGGTAATACGGAACGCTGTGCTGGATCCCAACGGCCTCGCATCACTAGCAGTCGAGATGACAGGCATCTTATCCACATGGCTGTAACGGATCGGGCAGCCACGTCTCGATCCCTGAGTCAACAGATGGGACGTTTGCAAGACAACAACCATCTGCACCAACAGTTCGACGACGTTTGCAGCAGCATGGACTATCAGCTCGGAGACCATGGCTGCGGTTACCCTTGACGCTGCATCACTGACAGGAGCGCCTGCGATGGTGTACTCAACGACGAACTTGGGTGCACGAATGGCGAAACGTCATTTTTTTCGGATGAATCCATGTTTTGTTTACAGCATCATGATGGTCGCATCCGTGTTTTGCGACATCGCGGTGAACGCACATTGGTAGCGTGTATTTGTCATCGCCATACTGGCGTATCACCCGGCATGATGGTATGGGGTGCCATTGGTTACACGTCTCGGTCACCTCTTGTTCGCATTGACGGCACTTTGAACAGTGGACGTTACATTTCAGATGTGTTACGACCAGTGGCTCTACCCTTCATTCGATCCCTGTGAAACCCTACATTTCAGCAGGATAATGCACGACCGCATGTTGCAGGTCCTGTACGGGCCTTTCTAGATACAGAAAATGTTCGACTGCTGCCCTGGCCAGCACATTCTCCAGATCTCTCACCAATTGAAAACGTCTGATCAATGATGGCCGAACAACTGGATCGTCACAATACGCCAGTCACTACTGTTGATGAACTGTGGTATCGTGTTGAAGCTGCATGGGCAGCTGTACCTGTACACGCCATCCAAGCTCTGTTTGACTCAATGCCCAGGCGTATCAAGGCCGTTATTTTGGCGAGAGGTGGTTGTTCTGGGTACTGATTTCTCAGGACCTATGCACCCAAACTGCGTGAAAATGTAATCACATGTCAGTTCTAATATAATATATTTGTCCAACGAATACCCGTTTATCATCTGCATTTCTTCTTGGTGTAGCAATTTTAATGGCCAGTAGTGTAGTTGATGCACTGTCCGACCAGCTTCCAATTTGGTCTTAATTTCGTCGTGATATCAATCTGTTGAGGAGATGTCCTTGTTATCATCATCTATTTCTTCCTCGTCGACCTCCAAAGGGGTATAGGTCCGTCGGAAAGAAGGTAGTGGACGATGTCAGCTACCTGGTGGCAGGAATTACAAAATGGACTCGGCGCCAATTTTAGATTAAATTTACTTTCAGATATTTGAAGTATTTTTGAGACTACGTCGTACTGAACGGCTCTAATGTTTGTGGCCCACAAGGACGCATGGATTTTTCTCCGGACTGCTATAGCTGAGCAGGTGGCCGACGTGAGTGCATCCTGAGGGCCCGTGAAGTATTCGAAGAGGACGTTTTATTGAGCTAGTAGCTTGGTAATATTCACCCTTCTGAGGATGTGCCACAAAAGATAAATGCGGTGTATGGGTGGATTAGCACCTGGTCACGGGGAGCAAGAAGTTAGTTGTTGGCAGCTATACAATAATCGCGCGAGGTGGCGCCGTTGTAAGACTCTCGGCTCGTATTGGGAATGGTAGCGGTTCAGATCCCTGACCCACCGCCCGGTTTGAGATTTCCTGTGACTTACCTCTTTCACTTAAGGAAAATACCGGGATGGTTCCAACCGCGTACTTCCCCAGTCCGTGCTGGTCCTCCGTCACTAATGACTTCGTCGTCGACGGGGAATTAAATCTCAACTTTCCTTCCTTCAGAAAGGTAAAACCACTTTAAATATCCACCTAGGCTGTCAAATTCTTTGTGCAAGACAACCTTTATTTCATCATGTTTCAAATTACAATACTCGTCGTGATGATAGAACACATGCTGAAGCACTGCGTAATAGTAAGTTAATTTGGTAAAAGAGGGCAGTGGGGAGGGTAAAAATGGTATATTATTAGACTTCCCGCCGGCCGCGGTGGTCTCGCGGTTCTAGGCACATCAGTCCGGAACCGCGCGACCGCTACGGTCGCAGGTTCGAATCCTGCCTCGGGCATGGATGTGTGTGATGTCCTTAGGTTAGTTAGGTTTAAGTAGTTCTAAGTACTAGGGGACTGATGACCACAGATGTTAAGGCCCATAGTGCTCAGAGCCATTTGAACCATTAGACTTCCCCGTCCTTCCATAATCCAATGAGACCGATGACCACGCTGTTTGGTCTCTTCCCCCGAACAACCCAACCCCGACTGCAGACTAAAACATTAACATAATTCATCACCTACTATCTCCAATTCGATGTGTTGTGTAAGTAAACTCCAAATCGTTTTCTACAAACTCGCACGTAAATCAAATTTTAGGTACTAAAATTGAAAAATTTGTATTTTTTTTCTAGACGATCACATAGATCGCATGCTGTAAAGTACTTACTATTTGTACCACTTCAGGGTTTACCTGCCTCCCCCTTACCATTCTTCCCCTCGCCAACTACCGCATTAGATCCTCCTTATCGTCAATGGCGTTTCCTCAGTGAGGGAACTAGAACGGTAACCACTTAGCCTACTGAAGATACTTGAGAATCCGTTGGAAATTGCACTATCATTGGGCTTTCTTAAACTATTCGTGGAGAGAGCGGTATGCCGAACAATAACGGATTGAGCAGAGGATTTAGCAGAGGGCCGGTAATCTTGAGCCTACGAGACCGCCAGTGGCACGGAGTTAAATTTTTTAATTTATTTTCCCCCCGTCTGAGGTTCGAGTCCGCTCTCGGGCATGGGTGTATGACTTGTCAATAGCGTAAGTTAGTTGAAGTTAGATTAAGTAGTGTACAGGCTCAGGGACTGATGAATTTCGCAGTTTGATCCCATAAGACCTTATCACAAATTTCCATTTTAATTTATTTTAATTCTGAAACAACGGCGCTGGAAGTGGCTTAGAGCGAAAACTATCGACAGGTATTCATTGCAGCTATAACTTCGACTGCTAATATATTTTTGATGACTTGCGATTAATAGCTACACTGGGTGAGAAGGCACCGTGGTCATGATGCTGAACATTTATGCAGGAAGAGCGGAGTTCATAAGCCCGTCTGGATATTCTTCTAAAAATGCCCGAAAACATAGATGGTTCTTTACAAAAGCAGCGGACACTTGCTATCCACATTGTTTACAACTGAATAACTTCTCTTTCCTTAATATTCCTTCGTATATTCCATTTAGAAAATTGTGTTCGTACTCATGTAATATTGTTTCTATAAAAATGTAATGCGACAACCTAGTGAGTCCATTATTTTGAAGCAGTCGTGAACTGCAACAAAAATTTAGATAATAGGAGGTCAAATCAACTGAGGTAAACCCTGAATAGCAATATAGATTGATATTTTTGGGAAATGATGTTACAAATCCATGTGTCACGAACTACACGAAACATACAAAACAACAATTCATTATTTAAAGAACAAAGGACAATATTTGTGTAATACTTAAAGAGTATTTGAAGCTGCCCTTCGGGCGATTCGAGGATCTTTCCTTTCAGTGGGGCGGTTACTTTTTATTCCTAGAAAGAGAGTAATGCGTGTCAGGCGTGATTCTTCAAGTAGAGATTATATATGATATCGTAAGTGCATTTCGTCGATTCAATACTTTCCACTCGAAAATCTACTCATAGTTAACACCAGGTAAACCTATAAAAGCAAGCGAAATACATGTATAAGTCAGTGTTCTCCTTCTAATTCAGTGTTATTATTCTAATCTGATGTATTCCTCCTAAAATAGTTTTACGATAGTTTTGCAGCAAGGTAATTCGTTATGTGAAGAATTTATCAAGTTAAAAATTTTGTGTCATTTCTTTATTTGGTGCATTCAGTACGAGAATGCAGTGGGGCCGGGAGGGGGATGGGGGGTCACCGCTTGGGAAAAGCGAGAGATTTACCGGTCCTTTGATACAAAAGCTGTCCAATTATGTACACTCTTACAAGTAGCGACACGCCACGTGCTGAAAGAATGACAAGACATGAAACAGAGGGAGCATTCCCTAATTCTTTTAGACCTGTTCACCTAAAATTGTAGAAGAAAACGAGACAAAAATTTGTTAAACTGTAGACAATGCATCCCATCTGAAAGATGTTGAGAGAAATCCAAACATTTACGTGTTTTAAGCCAATATGTTTACACTTATGAACGAAAAACACTATATTTTCCAATTAATAACAAGATATTTGCCGCAGATCAGAGTCAGTAATACATAATTGGAAGATCAGAAACCGCGGCGACATCACTCGGAAATGAGTAACAAAACCAGAAAATCTCTTGCACACAAATAGGAACAGTTAAAAAGCAGATATTTGTCTAACATACTTCTCCAAATCTGAGTACACTCCTTGCTGGCCACAAATATGTTGCAGTTCAGCTCTCCAACGCATCCTAAACATTTGCCACAGTATTCAGATCCGAAAGCCTCTCTGACCTCTCTGTGCCGTTGACGTCTCCACCTACGAGAAATTCATCCAACAGCACGACACTGTTTTGGACGATCGTTATCATCACTGAGCCGACAGGCTTTGTACCGACTGCTTCTCTGGAAAGTGGAGTATGTATCTGCAGCACCTCATCTTAGCCCTTCCGGGTGTTATCATTATTTCTCCGACAACCAACAAAAATGCGCTGCTTCGTAAGTTCATTAAACAAGAGCCCATCCCACTTTTGGACCCCACAACAACGAAATCAGGTACCTTTATGTGATGGGTCTGTGACACACTAGGCTATTCCCTTTAGATGAATGTACTAATAGTATCGTTCTGGAAACGGAGACGGGATTCATATGTGAAGACGACCCATTTATGGCAGAATGACACTGCCGTTGACTCCGCAATAAACGAGCCTGCCCCTGGCATACAGACTAGTTGCTACTTCATAATATTTAGTCGTGCAGCTACGGCGAGATACCGGTGCTGCTGTTACTATTTTCAATCTAGTACTACCGAAGATTAACATTTCCTGTGCCTCGAAAGCGTCAGCTAAACTATGAATTGAAACTTCGAGTCTCATTCAAAGACACGAAAACTACCACGTATCCCTGAAAAACCTAAAGGCAACCAAGGAATCAGCATTAAACAACAGGTTCTAGCTGTAATTTACATTGAATTATGTTGTAAACTTCACAAAATGGCAAGTTCAGACACGACTGGGAGTCGTTAAGGCTCAAACGTACTTCTTTACCTGCTCTTTACTATCAGATAGTAAACAGCCGATTTGTCAGGTAGTCTGTACGAATTGCTCATATTTATCTTTCCATCTGATCTTTTCCGAATGTATTTAATCTTTGATCGTTAGCGTCACGGCGCCATTTGTATTTGCTGCTTAACTTGTAAATTAGTTGTACTGCATACAGAAAGAACATAACCATTTCCTGAAGTTCTGTGTGTGCTCTTTGTTCATCACGTTGTCGGCGGAATAAAAAACTCTGCAGTCCTGATGAACTACCCAGCAGATAAGGTCCCCTTCACGTGCAAAGGCAGTTCCCGGAAAGGTGCGGCGGCAGTACCATCAGTTTTTCTTGATTTCGTAGCTTATGGGTATTCAAAAATAACGCTACGTTAAAGTTAAATGGCTCAGTTGCAAAAGTTGTTCAAGGTGGTCTGAATCATGCCATTTACATAGTGGAATATGACGTTGCATACCGTGAAATACATATCGTATCGTTTTGCCGAGGAACTGCAGCAACAAATATTTCAAATTTCGTTCAGCAATTTCGGAAGTGTGTTTGGGTTTTGTAGGCAGCAAGTTTCAGAGACCCCTACAAGAATAAGACGAGTTGGGACAAATGAGGACGTTGAGGGGTCACAACACCTTCGAAATCACTTAAGCCCGAAAACATCGACCCAAGAAAGTCGTGCTGCTGTTGGCTGTATGAGACACAGCATTGTCCTGCTAAAACCACGTGCAATGTAGCTGGTCTACTCGTACAGTGTTTACAAATTGTTACAATCACTTTTTGTGCGTGCAGAGGGCTTTCGTGCAGTTGACGTGGATTTTCTGAAATCCAGACACGTGGCTTCTGTGCATTTACATATCTAAGACGGTAGTAAAACTCCATCTTTGGGTTCTTGATTATTTGGCGTTACAGTTGACATGAACTACTGACAGAAAGCTACACTTTACCTATTGTCTTCAGGTGAAAAGCACGAATCCTGTACGTATGCATCTCTAAACACTTGTTACCATTACTAATTGAGAGAACAGACTGGCTAATCAAGTATATCACAGAATTCGTGGGACTCAGATCAATTATTCTGGATTAGCACTATCGTTTGACTATTTTTGGTTGCATTTGCCACTTTTCCTGTCTTCTGGAACTTCTCGTACAGTCACTCCTTGCTGGACTTCTCTGGTGTATTCTTATCACATTTTTCTGTGAAAACATTTTGTGTCTTGCTGTCCGACATTGAATTCTCCCTGGTGCAATGCCCAACCCACTCTTCCTTCAATAAAATAAGGATCATACCCACAATGAAAAGAGTGACACCCTGTATTTTCATCCAAATTCCAAAGGTTTTCCTTCTGTTACCTCCGTCCAGGAGTACTTTCCTTTATGCTTATAAGGCCAATCATTCCGACAGTCATAAATGGAAATCGATTCTCTCTTTTCCTTTATGATTGTTAAAAGTGAACGGTAAGTTCTGTAGTCAATAATGCACAGTTATGCGGCATAAAGGTAGCCGTATATAATCCTGATGGTGATATGACGTTCGTCTGCTTTGTTTGGCGAGCACAGAAAGAGATGAGGGCTCCTCCATTGAACCTGTGGTTATAATTGAAGATTTTTGCAAATACGACCTGAGCCCATTGTTGGTAATTTTTGACGTTATAGAAGGAACCTTCTAGTAACTCACAGTTTTCAGATACTTAAATCCCAGAATCCTTTGACAGTTATAACATTTCTGGCTCTTGCAGCTATGATTGTTTTATTGCTACACAACGCATCTCACATGTCATAACAGGCAACTGACGTCACAGAAAGGTATTGATTGATGTTTTCGAGCAAGGAAACATGCCACGTGTAGGTCGTAGACGGTACTTCAGTTCAATTTTCAAATAGTTAATAGTTTATTTTAAATTATGAACAGATTTATTCCTGACTGTTTATGACCAAGGTATACTGTAGTATGGAAGGACATGGGCTGGTTCTGTAAGAAAACCGTGGAACAAAAGCTCTTTTTCGAATGAGAAAAGAAGAAGTTATATTATTTAATAGCTTTACTGGTGTTAACTTTTAATGTTTCATCATAACTGAGAAATTCTAGTGAAAAGAAATTTGTTCCTACACTATTTTCCAGTTTTTAGTTAATGATTCTTCATCGTTGCTATTATCTGATTCAGCAGCGTAATCACTCTACACACTACTCCGTCGAAAAGAGTTAAGAAAATTTCGTCCCTTCTCTGTCAATACGGAATACAGACTTTACATATCATTCATTTTAGAGCCACTGATAGGAGCTGGTCCTGTATATAGCCGGAGAAAATGAAGTTCTGAAGGCATCTGTTCCTTGTGTCGTATGATGCGTGTCCTCCATGCCCGGTTTAAGCGTCTCGCACAGCCACAATGGATTTTATTTGTCCGCCTTATATATTCAATGCTTCTACGGAAGAAGAGGTGGCTTTGGAGTTTTCAGAAAGTAAGGATCAACAGCTTCCTTTACATTGAAAATATTTTCTTTTACAACATTTGCAAGCTCAAACGTGCTCGACTTTTTCGACACGATGCCGTTCTGAAGTTCTACTGCTGTGGCGTTTCTACAGTCTCCAGGGCTTTTCTTTTTCAGACGAGTACAAAGTCTACATCACTGGAATGGCCCACATCCGAAAATATGTGAGTGATCTTACTGAACATTTTCAGACAATGCACCAAGAAATAGAACAACTTAATCAAGAAATAGTTCCTTTTCTGGCCAGGACACCCGTCGGACACCAAAACCAGATCATCTCTCTTGTTTTTCATATGTCTAATGTAATGGATAAGATGTGACGTTACTTGGCTTTGATCTCTCTTTTCAGTCACCTCATGATACACCTATAGAGATGCGCTATCGTCATGGAAATTGTGTAAACCAAATACAAAATGCCATAACTGTAGAGAATAGAATATCTGGTTTGTCAATAGATGTGGTACAGGCATATTCTGTACATAATCAAACGAAATTACATAGCATTTTGGTGTTATGAGCATACTGTTTCAATTTCCTTCTCTTTTCACGAAACATTTTGGCTTTTCTAGCTGCAGCTCCTTCTCCCTCTCACTGCCGGTTTTGTCATCAGGTGATAACTGAATTTTGACCTTCAGACTGTCACAAAGTGTACATGCGTTAGACATTGGTGCTCTGAATTTAGTGTTAAACTTTAGAGAAAAAGCAGCCTAATAAAACTTGTATGGAGTATTCACTTGATACATTTCAAGGAATACTGTATTCACTGCATTAATATTCACTGTTCCTGGTAATTATTTGTGGTTTGAATTATGTCTGATTGAGTAATGCAACGTTGTTGGTTTAAATGACTTAATATGTTCAACAACTAAGTTCTGTATCTCCTCAGGACACTTTCCTGGTCTATTTCCATTTTTTCCTCTCTGATCTTTAGGCGATCGATTGCCAAAGACTAGAGAAGATTGATTCTCTCTCAGATGTGGGCATGAAATCGGATGAAAAACTAAAAAGGCATGCGGATACATCTGTGTAACTGCCATTTTCATTACTCGTTACCGAGCGAGGTGGCGCAGTGGTTAGCACACTGGACTCGCATTCGGGAGGACGACGGTTCAATCCCGTCTCCAGCCATCCTGATTTAGGTTTTCCGTGATTTCCCTAAATCGCTTCAGGCAAATGCCGGGATGGTTCCTTTAAAAGGGCACGGCCGGTTTCCTTCCCAATCCTTCCCTAACCCGAGCATTAGCTCCGTCTCTAATTACCTCGTTGTCGACGGGACGTTAAACTCTAACCACCACCACCATTACTCGTTACCTTGTAGAAGAATGGTGACGATTGGCTGAATCTTGAATTTCTGTTTTCGTTTCCTTTCATTCCTCTACTGCACTGTAAAGCGTACATCGTAATAAATAAGAACCCTGGTCATGTTTACTTTGCAATTTGTAGAACTCCATGGAAGGTTCTTCACGTTGTTGTTCATTCATTCTTACAAAATACTTGTATTATCGGATACATCCAAAAGAAAAAATGAAAATAAGTTACTGCTATTTGTTATTTAGTTATTTAAATTTTGTTATTTTGTAAAGTGAAACACAATAGTAAAGCATTATATTAAAGTACGGTACACATTTGACAAAGAAATGCAAAAAAATAAATCAATAAATAAAAATTAAATAAAATAAACTAAATAAAATAACCACCTCTAGTCATCATCAATCCTTTTTTTCTTTCACCAGCTTCCAAACGTGATTAGTATAATTTCGTCCCTTTACTTCAGCATTTCTAATACTTTCTTCTTACCGCGCTCCTTGACACCCATTGCGCCATTATTAGCCTCATTACCTATAAGGAAAAGGATCTACGCACATAGGATTCACAATAGAATAATATAACAAAACCAACAATAGAAATGAATAACTCTTGAAATAGAGACGGTCTTCATGTTTATTAGAATAACCAGCATTTCCATCATAAACAGCTCCGAGCAAGGGATATTATTGTAGGAAATTAGTGGAAAAGGACTGTTCCTTCTGGAATATGGAATTATTTGAATACCTGAATTTTCTAATGTGGGATTTTTTCCCGAAACTAGTACCAGCGCATGTAGTTCATCATTCTATAAACGGCTAGTGTCAATTTCTCTATCTTTGTAAATTCTAAACAAGGGTTGTTTTTGTGAGAAAGCCTTCAATTGAAGGCAGCATGACAGCTGTGTACTACGTGAACATTAGTAGTGACCCACTGGATCCATGTATGCTTAATACACTCCTGGAAATTGAAATAAGAACACCGTGAATTCATTGTCCCAGGAAGGGGAAACTTTATTGACACATTCCTGGGGTCAGATACATCACATGATCACACTGACAGAACCACAGGCACATAGACACAGGCAACAGAGCATGCACAATGTCGGCACTAGTACAGTGTATACCCACCTTTCGCAGCAATGCAGGCTGCTATTCTCCCATGGAGACGATCGTAGAGATGCTGGATGTAGTCCTGTGGAACGGCTTGCCATGCCATTTCCACCTGGCGCCTCAGTTGGACCAGCGTTCGTGCTGGACGTGCAGACGGCGTGAGACGACGCTTCATCCAGTCCCAAACATGCTCAATGGGGGACAGATCCGGAGATCTTGCTGGCCAGGGCAGTTGACTTACACCTTCTAGAGCACGTTGGGTGGCACGGGATACATGCGGACGTGCATTGTCCTGTTGGAACAGCAAGTTCCCTTGCCGGTCTAGGAATGGTAGAACGATGGGTTCGATGACGGTTTGGATGTACCGTGCACTATTCAGTGTCCCCTCGACGATCACCAGTGGTGTACGGCCAGTGTAGGAGATCGCTCCCCACACCATGATGCCGGGTGTTGGCCCTGTGTGCCTCGGTCGTATGCAGTCCTGATTGTGGCGCTCACCTGCACGGCGCCAAACACGCATACGACCATCATTGGCACCAAGGCAGAAGCGACTCTCATCGCTGAAGACGACACGTCTCCATTCGTCCCTCCATTCACGTCTGTCGCGACACCACTGGAGGCGGGCTGCACGATGTTGGGGCGTGAGCGGAAGACGGCCTAACGGTGTGCGGGACCGTAGCCCAGCTTCATGGAGACGGTTGCGAATGGTCCTCGCCGATACCCCAAAAGCTACAGTGTCCCTAATTTGCTGGGAAGTGGCGGTGCGGTCCCCTACGGCGCTGCGTAGGATCCTACGGTCTTGGCGTGCATCCGTGCGTCGCTGCGGTCCGGTCCCAGGTCGACGGGCACGTGCACCTTCCGCCGACCACTGGCGACAACATCGATGTACTGTGGAGACCTCACGCCCCACGTGTTGAGCAATTCGGCGGTACGTCCACCCGGCCTCCCGCATGCCCACTATACGCCCTCGCTCAAAGTCCGTCAACTGCACATACGGTTCACGTCCACGCTGTCGCGGCATGCTACCAGTGTTAAAGACTGCGATGGAGCTCCGTATGCCACGGCAAACTGGCTGACACTGACGGCGGCGGTGCACAAATGCTGCGCAGCTAGCGCCATTCGACGGCCAACACCGCGGTTCCTGGTGTTTCCGCTGTGCCGTGCGTGTGATCATTGCTTGTACAGCCCTCTCGCAGTGTCCGGAGCAAGTATGGTGGGTCTGACACACCGGTGTCAATGTGTTCTTTTTTCCATTTCCAGGAGTGTATCTTCCTGTTAACACGTGTTGATGTATCGGCCACCAAATTCGCAGATTTGAACCCAGTGGAACACTTCTGTAAGAAATGTTGTACTATTGAGCGTGTGTGTATATGAAATGCAAATATTTCGATTTTTGCTATGGTGCGTCAAATGGAGAGCTAGGATATTGACTGATTTTTTTTACCTGTTTCAATCGCGCCATCTGCTTAGGCTTTAGATAGCATGGGTGCATAGGGATTCCAGAAACTTAGCTTACACAGCAGTCAAGGACACATGCATTTACTGTAAAAAAACTTTCCCGGTTATCTTTTATATAAGAAATACTAAAATAATCTGCCCTCAACAAGTGAATTAGCTTTTGGCCCGAAGACAGGTAGAGTGCAACCCTCGTTCGATACGGCACAGGGAGGGAACAGTGGCGAGCCCATCACCCCAGCCGCTACCTAGCTCCTGGAATGATGCCGGTAGTCAGTTTGACAGCAAAGTGAGTGGATCTGAGGTCATCCAGTAATGACTAGATCGAGGAAAAATTCTTGCTTTTTCCTTGGGTTAAACTCGGAATTTTCAGGACCCTACCCACTACCCCACCACAGCCATTAACTTTTGATAAATAAAACATGTTAAAGGGCGAATCGCTTTGTGCGTTGTCGGCTTGTTACGATGAAAGCCCCAGAACGTTATCCCCGCTGGCAATGAGTTAACTGTGGCGGTCGCCTGGCTAGAAGCAGGGTCGTTCCGTGTTGACGCGAATGTGCAAGCAGTGCAGACTAATTACTAATTAGAAAAGTGTTTTATTGCCAGGGCAGGATTAAGATCCAAGTGACAGACATAATCCGCCTTTTGTGTCATCAATCCGAGAGGGACACCAAGCTGAGAGAGGCGCCACAGGTGCCACAACAGTAATATTTCCATAAAGGACGCCAAATTCGAAAGGGGCGCCAGGGCAGCCCAGGTGCAGCATTTGTAAGTTACGCGCATCAGAATTAGCAGCGAAAACTGGATCGACTGCAAGTGTACGTGGGAAAAGGGGAAGGGGAGAGAGACAAATGGTAAGTCGCGTTTGTGGAGAAATGTTCTCGAACCGGCCCTGTTTATTACTCATTTTGCATGAAACACAGTAAATAAATTCCTGTAACGTATGCAGATTATCTTGCGTGTGGATTGCAGAACGATCGTTGTTGAGCATGCGACTTTGTTACATTGTCATGAATAAAATAAGGGGCATCTCTTGTAAAAAAATCTGTGACATCATTTATAGTAAGCTGAAGCCTTAGTATCCTATTCAGGTATAGGAGCAAACCATTTCAGACATTAAGACCTGATCAAGAACCGACGGCATGCGATCACAGCGCTGGACAAACTACTTGGAGTTAAGACGCCAGGTTAGTACAGCTCACAGAACACTGTTCCGACACTTTAAGATCCACCTGAGAACATCACAAAGGGAGGGTTTCTAACATTAAACAATTGTACTGTGAAGTATGGACCTAAGAAATACGATGCAACGTAATGTTGCTACCACCTCGGTTTTGCGGCAGTCTTTCATCTAGTTAAGGATGATCGAATAGAAGTGACAGATAAAAAAACTATATCAGTGAACTATATTGCTGAGCCAAGGAACACCTCCTTTCAGACACTGGGAGACATTAAATATAATGTGGAGAGAGAGCGCCAATGACGACTGCTACTCCGGCGAAAGCTTCCCCCCCTCCCCCTCCCTCCTGCTCATTAGATGGTACTTGTGGTTTAGTAAGTTTTGAACTTGACTTATGATCAATGTATTTTCAGAAGAGCTCCGTCAGGATTCCGAAAACACTTTTTGTCGGTGATATGTAACTTTTCTGTGAGTTTTCAGATTCACTTCTGCCCCTCTACTGTCCGCAGCTCGTGGTCGTGCGGTAGCGTTCTCGCTTCCCACGCCCGGGTTCCCGGGTTCGATTCCCGGCGGGGTCAGAGATTTTCTCTGCTTCGTGATGACTGGGTGTTGTGTGACGTCCTTAGGTTAGTTAGGTTTAAGTAGTTCTAAGTTCTAGGGGACTGATGACCATAGATGTTAAGTCCCATAGTGCTCAGAGCCATTTTTTTGCCCCTCTACTCCCACTCCCTAAGTTGCTCTATTTCTTTTTTCTTTCCCTGTAAAACATTAGTTCCTAGTAGTTGTATGTTGCGTTAGTTTAGACAGTTGAGTTTCCACTTCAATGTTCTTGCATTGTCTGTGTTTAGCTGAGCTGTTCACGTCCGCAGTCCAATTGCTTGGGCCGGTTTCTACAACAGAATGGCAGAAATTAATCTGGCCACGAAAAACACATTAGTGGTCTGACACGAAATAAGCTGCCTTGTCTAATGGAGAGGAGAGCTATTGTCTAAGGTAGATGCCACCAATGATATCGATGCGGCTTGCGCGCCATTCATCAGATTGAGAGGCATGCCTTTTAACTGTCACTGAAGGGGGAGATAGTGTCCTGGTGTAGCTGTCCCAATTTTGGCGATTACTTGGGTACGCCCTTTCAGGGGTATGAACTCATGCCAAGGTTGTGCAATGTGTGCGGTATCGCTCCATCTTGCCGAAAATATCAATACAGTGATTCACCTCCCGTGGGTTAGTTTATGTTGTTGTGAAACGCAGAAAACACATATTGGGACAGATGTTTTTATCTGGCCATCCGGTACAGGGTGGTCTCATCTAGGATTTTTATAAGGTGGAATGTTTGGAAAGCATCATATCTCAATCTCAGACGTCTAACGATAAGCTGCGGTTTTAAATAGTCAGCTGCGTTAACTGTGAGTCGCAGTAGTTTACGGTAAGTCAAAAGACCAGTTATTAAGAAATATAGGTATGTCAGACTTGTCTGAAATGTGTAGATTACTTGAACATTACTGTAAACCACCTGCAAACATATTCTCACATCGTACACTTTCATAATTTGTCGCTTTCCTGATTTCCGTTTTTTAATCACTTCTCTGACTATCAGTGTCGTATTTAAATCATATGCCAATATCTGTGGGGAAAACTCAGAGGGATATTTTATTTTATTTTTGTACCTTTATTAATATCAGCAGCCTCATCCTTTCCGGCACCAAGCCCTGATTTGGTTGTTAACATGACATTGGAATATTGCTGTATAGTTTAAAGTCACAGTAGTTTTTTTTTTCTCTGTGTAAACCTTTGAGAACGTTCGTTAGCTCGTGTTGCAAACCTGGCTTGGGGGCTTGAGTTCACCGTGAAAGGCTAGCTTTCCTGTCTTTGTAAAAACTAAGCCTTGCGGTTGGCCAAATAAAAGCCAACCCGGGATACTGTGGAACGTTCTAGTCCCTTTCTCTGTTAAAAAAGTTTGTCGGGTGAGGCTGGAACAATGACTTCACCCGTTTTTAGCAGTCTTCTGATTAGCCTAATGCCTGGTATTTTTTTTCTTGTTTTTGGGGCTGGCTGTCAGCCTCTTCCACCCTAAGGAAGTGACACCGACACAGCATCCGGGGAGCTTTCTAAAACTTGCTGAAACTACACTCTGCTTCGAGACCTCAGAGAACATACTGCAGTTGCTCTGGAACAAGTCGAGCTGCGCTGTGTAAGCTAGACTTGAAAATATCAATATCAGCATTATTAACAATAAGTGATCAGTCGTGCTTTCCTCGTTGATATTTTTCGTGTGAATACTAGTAATTACGTGTGTAATTTAAAACTTTACGTTCAGGTATTGGTCTTTCGTTGTGCCAGTCCATGTGGTTGCCATAAGCTATCAGTGATTAGTTTTGCATTCAGTTTTCCCCTAATTTTAAAATATGCTTATATGAACGGAGCGAAAATGGGTAGAAAGTTTTAATAAGAACGAAATTACAATACTAATGAGGACTTGTCATCCTCTGTAAATGAGGCCGCCCACGCATGGCTTTTGGTGATTCTTCATACTTCTTGTAAATGATTCTTCCGATCGCTTTCACCTAGAATACCGTTTTCATTCAACTGTCGAGTGTAATTTTTCTTTCTTTGGAACTAGGCGTTGGAAAAACTCGAGTCTATCCTCTGTGTAACGTTGGACACCAACTGGCTATAGATCTGTGTCCTTCAATCAGCGATCTGTTTTATCGGAAAGAACTCAAGCCTACGAGCACAACCAATACCAATATGCAAAACTTTAAACGTGCTGACTGAATTTTACTATTTTTATCGAAGTTTACTTCCACAGGTAGCCCTCTTCTCCCCACCTTCACACCCCCGCCACACTGGCTAGCTTTCTTACATCTGTTCATACCTCAGAACCTATCTACATGATACTAGCTTGTCCTGAGTAAGCCTCCTCTGCATAACGAGGCATTCTTGCTAGTTCGAATAAGTAATTTAAATTCCTGTTTTTGTACCTGAGTAGGTGACAGCAGTTGACTAAGATTAGTGCAAAGGCACTTTCTTCATGTTCGACTGGAAACGAATTCATGTACACTACTGGCCATTAAAATTGCTACACCACGAAGATGACGTGCTACAGACGCGAAATTTAACCGACAGGAAGAAGATGTGTGATATGCAAATGATTAGCTTTCCAGAGCATCCACACAAGGTTGGCGCCGGTGGCGACACCTACAACGTGCTGACATGAGGAAAGTTTCCAACCGATTTCTCATACACAAGCAGAAGTTGACCGGCGTTGCCTGGTGAAACGTTGTTGTGATGCCTCGTGTAAGGAGGAGAAATGCGTACCATCACGTTTCCGACTTTGATAAAGGTCGGATTGTAGACTATCGCGATTGCGGTTTATCGTATCGCGACATTGCTGCTCGCGTTGGTCAAGATCCAAAGACTGTTAGCAGAATATGGAGTCGGTGGGTTCAGAGGGTAATGCGGAACACCGTGCTCGATCCCAACGGCCTTGTATCACTAGCAGTCGATATGACAGGCATCTTATCCGCATGGCTGTAACGGATCGTGCAGCCACGTCTCGATCCCTGAGTCAACAGACGGTGACGTTTGCAAGACAACAACCATCTGCGCGAACAGTTCGACGACGTTTGCAGCAGCATGGACTATCAGCTCGGAGACCATGGCTGCGGTTACCCTTGACGCTGCATCACTGACAGGAGCGCCTGCGATGGTGTACTCAACGACGGACCTGGGTGCACGAATGGCATAACGTCATTTTTTCGGATGAATCTAGGTTCTGTTTACAGCATCATGCTGGTCGCATCCGTGTTTGGCGACATCGCGGTGAACGCACGTTAGATGCATGTATTCGTCATCGCCATACTGGCGCATCACCCGACGTGAAGGTATGGGTCACCTCTTGTTCGCATTGAGGGCACTTTGAACAGTGGACGTTACATTTCAGATGTGTTACGACCCGTCGCTCTACCCTTGATTCGATCCCTGCCAAACCCTACATTTCGGCAGGATAACGCATGACCGTATGCTGCAGGTCCTGTACGGGCCTTTCTGGATACAGAAAACGTTCGACTGCTGCCCTAGCCAGCATATCCTCCAAATCTCTCACCAATTGAAAACGTCTGGTCAATGGTGGCCGAGCAACTGACTCGTCACAATACGCCAGTCACTACTGTTGATGAAGTGTGGCATCGTGTTGAAGCTGCATTGACAGCTGTACCTGCACACTCCATCCAAGCTCTGTTTGACTCAATGCCCAGATGTATCAAGGCCGTTATTGCGGCCAGAGGTGGTTGTTCTGGGTACTGATTTCTCATGATCTATGCACCCAAATTGCGTGAAAATGCCATCATATGTCAGTTCTAGTATAATATATTAGTCCAATGAATACCCGTTTATCATCTACATTACTTCTTGGTGTAGCAATTTTAATGGCCAGTAGTGTAATAAATAACGATATCGTTATGGAATTCATTCATTCCCTCTCTACTAGACACCGGTATTGTTTTGACTATTCTGAAGTTATTCCGTAACTGTGAATAAACTTACTCGCCACCGTCTAGCCGTGCCACATCATATGGGTTTTCCGTTGCGTTTCTTTTTCTCCATTTTCACGTAAATCATAGAAATTCGGGCTTAATTTTTCCTATTAACTACGATTCAGTACGATCCTTGCAAATGCTCTGGATGGCATTTTCTCTTTGCCTATGCGAAGAAAAATGGAGTAAAGCCTATTGCTAGCTGGTTCTCCCAAAGAACATCAACATCAATGAATGGTAACAGAAAGAGACTTTTCCTATGTACAGGCCTTGCACACGACCCCTTTTTGTATCACCAACTGACATAGGGGTAAACAAAACACCCCCTTTCAACGTTTCTGATGTAAGTCCACAAAATGGTTTCTACTTTAAGTACTTTAATGACGCTCAAAATACTGTATCCACATTCGTGTCACCGTTGTTGGATTATGTCTAGGGAGAATTCTAGAACGAATTCCACAGTTAGATGTCAACTGTAGTCTCTTGTTATTTGATGTGGTGCAGGTTGTCACTAGGTGCATTGAGTCACATCAAAATTTCTGTGCATCACGGGGTAATGCTGGAGCCTTTAGGTGTCCCACTTTGTCGATAATCGGATTTCAATAGTCAGTCAGAGAACAGCAGGCAAGACTGCGTTCTGGAGAGATTAATTTTGAGCCAAACTCATGACCGAAACTAACCACGATCTACGATATGTAATTATTCAAGGAAATGGCGTTCTGCAACATGTGGCAGCTGCTGCGAACTGTCTGTCCCGCTCGATATGTGGACCAAACATGAAGCCAACTACTCCTTTCATGACTGGGTGTTGTGTGATGTCCTTAGGTTAGTTAGGTTTAAGTAGTTCTAAGTTCTAGGGGACTAATGACCATAGATGTTAAGTCCCATAGTGCTCATAGCCATTTGAACCAACTACTTCTTTCCAGCCTGATCGCAAAGTCGCAATTTCCTATTTAATAGAGAAAATACTGTGTGCTCTACAGTAATATATTTTACTTCTAGTAAAGATGAGCATTGCGATTCGGCTATGTCTCCACATTCCATCAACATATTAGTGCCTTAAATAATTTTACACGGTCCATCAACGTGCAATAACCACGCAGAGACAGCAGGTGGCAGTACTAGCAGTGGGGGGTTCATAAACGTTGTGGGGAGATGTCGTGAAAAGGACATGATCATTGAAACTTCCTGGCAGATTAAAACAGTGTGCCCGACCGAGACTCGAACTCGGGACCTTTGTCTTTCGTGAGCAAGTGTTCTACTTGTGGTAGAGTACTTGCCCGCGAAAGGCAAAGGTCCCGAGTTCGAGTCTCGGTCGGGCACACAGTTTTAATCTCGCAGGAAGTTTCATATCACACTCCGCCGCAGAGTGAAAATCTCATTCTGGACATGATCATTGTCTTTGAGGCAAGGGTGGAAACGAATAAATTTCTTAATTGTGCTCTTGCCACCATAGTTACCGCATACCTCGCATGGAAAAATGGCACTATCCACAACCAGCGTCGCGGCAACTGTCGTGTTCCACGGGCCATAGTTGATGTGGATGAACGACGGCTGCAGAGATGGGTACGGGTGAATGGACGTACAACTGCTGAGCGACTGACCATCCAGATGAACCAAAGGGCTACTAACAGTGTCTCCTCAACGACTGCTCGGCGAAAGTTGCTGCGTATCGACCTCCGCAACAGGCTGCTGGTTCATGCAACCATGCGGTCTGCTGTTCATCGAGGACGGAGGCTGGAATTTGCACGCCAGTATCGCAATTGTATGTCCACATACTGATGGCAGGTGGCTTTTTCAGATGAATCACGTTTTATGCTCCATAGGGCAGTTGACCGTTGGTGTCTAAAAGAAAACCAGGAGAGAGCATAAGGGTTTGGTAAATATTTTTGTGGCGTTCCCTGGAAAACTTCGCAATTCTGGAAGGCACAATGGATCAACACAAGTATGCGTCTACTATTGGGTACCAAGTCTACCCCTATATGCAGTTTGTTTTTCCTCGGAACGATGGCATCTACCAGCAGGACAATGCAACGTGTCACGCAGCTCCCACTGAACGTGCGTGTTTCGAAGAGCACCAGGGTGAGTCTACCGCACTCCTCTACCCACCGAACTCCCCGGACTTAAACCAAATCAAGAATCCGCTGGACCACGTCGATCTACATCTACATCTACATCCATACTCCGCAAGCCACCTGACGGTGTGTGGCGGAGGGTACCTTGAGTACCTCTATCGGTTCTCCCTTCTATTCCAGTCTCGTATTGTTCGTGGAAAGAAGGATTGTCGGTATGCCTCTGTGTGGGCTTTAATCTCTCTGATTTTATCCTCATGGTCTCTTCGCGAGATATACGTAGGAGGGAGCAATATACTGCTTGACTCTTCGGTGAAGGTATGTTCTCGAAACTTCAACAAAAGCCCGTACCGAGCTACTGAGCGTCTCTCCTGCAGAGTCTTCCACTGGAGTTTATCTATCGTCTCCGTAACGCTTTCGCGATTACTAAATGATCCTGTAACGAAGCGCGCTGCTCTCCGTTGGATCTTCTCTATATCTTCTATCAACCCTATCTGATACGGATCCCACACTGCTGAGCAGTATTCAAGCAGTGAGCGAACAAGCGTACTGTAACCTACTTCCTTTGTTTTCGGATTGCATTTCCTTAGGATTCTTTCAATGAATCTCAGTCTGGCATCTGCTTTACCGACGATCAACATTATATGATCATTCCATTTTAAATCACTCCTAGTGCGTACTCCCAGATAATTTATGGTATTAACTGCTTCCAGTTGCTGACCTGCTATTTTGTAGCTAAATGATAAAGGATCTGTCTTTCTGTGTATTCGCAGCACATTACACTTGTCTACATTGAGATTCCATTGCCATTCCCTGCACCATGCGTCAATTCGCTGCAGATCCTCCTGCATTTCAGTACAATTTTCCATTGTTACAACCTCTCGATACACCACAGCATCATATGCAAAAAGCCTCAGTGAACTTCCGATGTCATCCACAAGGTCATTTATGTATATTGTGAATAGCAACGGTCCTATGACACTCCCCTGCGGCACGCCTGAAATCACTCTTACTTCGGAAGACTTCTCTCCATTGAGAATGACATGCTGCGTCCTGTTATCTAGGAACTCCTCAATCCAATCACACAATTGGTCCGATAGTCCATATGCTCTTACTTTGTTCATTAAACGACTGTGGGGAACCGTATCACACTGGACTCGTATTCGGGAGGACGACGGTTCAATCCCGTCTCCGGCCATCCTGATTTAGGTTTTCCGTGATTTCCCTAAATCGTTTCAGGCAAATGCCGGGATGGTTCCTTTGAAAGGGCACGGCCGATTTCCTTCCCAATCCTTCCCTAGCCCGAGCTTGCGCTCCGTCTCTAATGACCTCGTTGTCGACGGGACGTTAAACACTAACCACCACCACCACCACCGTATCGAACGCCTTGTGGAAGTCAAGAAACACGCCATCTACCTGTGAACCCGTGTCTATCGGGCTGATCGCACCATGGAACCTCAACCGAGAAACCTAGCGCAGCTGACCACGACACTGGAATCGACATGGCTCCATATCCGTGACGGTACCTTCCAGAATCTCAGTGGCTCTCTTGCTGCACTTCTCACTGCGGTCCGCGTTGCAAAAGGTAGTTATTAAGGCTATTGAGAGGTGGTCACATTAATGTGCCTGGACTTCTGAGAATGACTCGTAACGACTTACTGTACTCAAAAAGGCCTGCTTGACGCAGTTTTATAAGAAAGCAATTCTAAGGCAGGATGCTTACTATGACGAGATGAACTGTGTACATGACACCGAGTCGTGTCTTATGCAGAAGCGTTCAGACCTTCTGTATCGAGACAAGGGGTTACTACCATACGGTCATACGACTGATATGCGATGAGGATGCTGTTCGTGTGAGTAGTTTGAAAACCGGCAAGAGAGGTCTCCCATTTTCCATTTGTTACTCAAAATATTGTCGCACATAGCACTCGAATCGACGCGATTGTTCTTTGAGAGTAATTATTTGCCTGGTTTTCGCTGTTGTTGTGTTTGGATCTCGAACTCTGAGCCTGCACTTTTAGTTTCGTATTTCAACAGACGTGATTATCTCATTAACAAAAATTATCAGAAGTTAACCAAGCCGTTACAACAGAGAATGTAGATAACGAGCCATGCGTGTATAACGCACCATACTGTTCGATACTGCAAGTAAATTGCTTCTTTGTGGTAGCATAACGGCAATAGGTGCTCAGTAGGATAGCTGAAATTTTTTAGGTTTGTTTTTGTCTTTGACCTACATCCTACTTTGGTTCTATTACATACAACAATGAGTTATACGTAATTTGGGCTTTGTAGGAAAAGGGATGGGGATGCCCCTCGGCATCAACATGAAAAAAAAATCACAAAAAGTCTCATGAACTCGTATTTACTTTCAATCCCTAAACATATTTTTCAGAAGTTGCTGATTAACAAAGAACGTTATTAATTTCAACTTGATTATTGCTATTCTTACTAACTTTACTAGTACTATCTATAAAACTATGTACAACCCTACGGTGCCGAATTTGACAACAAAATCAAATTTTATAATCAAAAGTCCTTATTCTTTGATAAAGCCTCTTTTTATGTCCTTGATCCTTATGATGACACTCAGACACATCATGAAGGACACATTGGTTTTCGTTTTTCGTAAATTATTTATTTTAGAGCTTCATGAGCTTAACGCTGCTATCATCCGAATCATCTACAACTTCCAGTTTAATAACTACGTATGCAGCGCTGACATTTTCATGGTATTCATTGTATTCTAAGGGGCATGTGACTCACATTAAATCTGTTCGAAGATTCCCATATATTATAAGAAACGAAATTTTCATTCACGTTACTGATAGGCTCAGACGTTTGGGATTTGATCGATTCCTACTCGAATATTTTCAAAAATTTGGTCTCTTGGTTTTGCCTCACGATTCGGTGTTCTGAGTACTGTCATTTTTGCGTCGGAAGACTAATTAGGATTAAAGAGGCTAATATGACGGAATAGAAAACAGGTACCCATAATGATTATTCAGTTTTTGTAAAGTCGCATCCGGAATATTGCTACCGACAATCTAATGTATGGAGTCGGCCATAGGTCAGTTGTCACTGGCAATCCTGACTTCGTTTTGTCTAACGTTGCGGTAGTCAGTTATGAACTTCAGTAGTGCGTAGTATCCATAATTCCGTTGACACTAATAGTTTGAAGTTATTTTGTTTGTTGTTATGTGAGAAGCAATGTCCGCTTCCTCAGCTGAGTGGTAACGTGTTTGCCTACCATACACTGGGCGCGGGTTCGATTTCCGGCCGAGTTGGAGATCTTCTCGCTCGTGGACTGGATGTTGTGTTGTCCTCATCATTATTTCACCGACACGCAAGTCGCCCATGGTGACGTCATCTGAAATAAGACTTGCAACCTGGCGGCCGAACTTCCACGGATAGGGCCTCCTTGCCAACAATGTCTCTCGATCATTTCATTTTTTCTGGGAAGCAATGAATAAAAGTTAACTACAGAACAGGGTGTATTTGTTTTGCAAACATGGTGGAAACATGACCATAGTTACAGTGATGTTTGTGAATTGTTTTTGGAAAATTTCCCTAACATCCAGCGTTCATCTCGACAAGGTATTCGCAAACTGTACTTAAGGCTCAAATTGCTCAAATGGCTCTAAGCACTATGGGACTTAACATCTGAGGTCATCAGTCCCCTCTGTATTTTATATTTGAAGAGAATGGGTTGACAGTAGAGCTTTCTCATTCAGGTAGACCAAAGACTATTACTGCAGATGTTAATTTTATAGCTCTATATTTTGTGCAATCGCTGACTAAATCTCAAAGAAATACGTACAAGTAATGGGCAATAGCAAGGATAAGCCCAGTAATGATTCAGAAAGAGCTGAAATCGAGTCGCTATAGGCGTACTTTGTATTGTATTGTATGGAACTGGGGACCTTATGCGGTTTGGCCCCCGAACCCCCCCCCCCCCCCCCCAGCCACCCAGCCACCGAGCGGCGGGAACGTCTCACACCAGACGAGTGTAAAACCAATATTCACGTGTTAGAGTAATGATCGTGTACGCGTACGTGGAGACAGTGTTTGCGCCACAATCGCCGACATAGTGTAACAGAGGCGGAATAAGGGAAACCAGCCCGCATTCGCCGAGGCAGATGGAGAACCGCCTTAAAAACCGTCCACAGACTGGCCGGCACACCGGACGCCGATACTAATACGCCGGGCGGAATCGTGCCGGAGACCGGCGCGCCTTCCGGCCCGGAAAGCAGTGCGTTAGACCGCACGGCCTTGCTTTGCTTAAATGTCTAAATGCAGATGATTCAAACAGGCGTATGGAGTTGTGCGGGTTGCATACATTCCGACAAGTAACCTATCCCAAGTTTTACAAAATCATTCTTTGGACCGCCGAAGCGATTTTTAAGATGAATAGCAGGGTGTCTGAACATCTACTGGAATACTACACAACCCCAAGTGGCGACGGAGTAGGAGTTAAACTCTCCAGGCGTGGGTATATGGGCAGGGATTTTCCGCGGAGGGCTAGACAGGACCTTTTTTTTTAACGGTACCGCAGTTCTGTAAATTATGTAGATACGCTTCAAGAAGCGTTATTATAAGTGGAGAATAGTTCACTTTCTGAGAATCTGCAACCAGTTGCGGAAATGTTGATATAATGAATGGCCTCCTCGATCTCCGGAAATATAGTATCTATGGGGTTTTCAGTCTCCTTATACAAAGAAGTGAGGTTTACTCCGTCAAGACGTGGCGTTGAGCAATTGAAGAAATGAATCCAGTCAGAATTTGAAAACCTGCAATTCAGGAATATTGGTGATAAAATTTGTAAATTTGTGTTGAAAAGAACAGCTTAGAACAGCATGGAAACCACTGTGTAGATAACAAATTTGTATTTCCATTTGTTTAGAATTATTGACCTTGTATGATCAGTAGCATCTGGATCTCCTATATATGCTCCATGAGATGTTCCTTCAAGAAGGAGAAATTAACTCAAAAACTTTACTATAATCCTCTAGGCTCTCTCACAGAACATCGAATAAAGTCGAGGATTCAACGTATATCTACTTGAAACTTCCTGGCAGATTAAAACTGTGTGCCCGACCGAGACTCGAACTCGGGACCTTTGCCTTTCGCGGGCAAGTGCTCTACCAACTTTTTTTTTTTTTCCTTTTTTTTTTGTTTTTTTTTATTTTTGTTTTTGTTTTTGTTTAAAAATTTGTATTGAACAAACTAAAAGTACATATATATTCACTGTGCAAGAGTTCTTCAAGGTACCATTTAAAAATAAACAAATGACTGTTAGTTAAACAAAAAAAAAAAAAAATAATAATAATAAAAAAAAAAAAATTGTGTTTGTTTTTGGTCGATGCATGAGAACGTGGATAAGGCATCATGTGACAGGTAGGCATGGTACACCCCAACTTTGAGGGGGGTCAAGGAAGACGCTGCGGAGATAACCGGCAAAAGTTTGTCGGTAAGATGGTTTTCGGGTGAGGGTGCTATGCGCGGTCACAACTTTGTACCAGAAGTCAAGGACTGTATGCGGACCACTCCGAAAGAGATATTCTAAAGCCTGTCCTCGAAACCAGATTAGGGTATGGTGCTTAGCAAGAGGGTAGTGAAATGTCTGGGGCAACAACAAGAAATTCGGGGTTACCGTCGTTGGCGGGGCACGGAGGTAAAAGCCCACGATTCGTTGGATGAGGAGCCATACGTTTTGTTTCAGGGGGCACGTAAGACGGTGCTCGTCGGTGTCTTCGAGCTGACAGTCAGGGCAGAGTGGGGAGGTGGCCAGTCCTATGCGATAAAGTCGACTATTAGTCGGGAATTTTCCATGGACTAAAACATACCAGAGTGCAGACACAGACGACGGTAAAAAGGGTGCATGCACACACCCCCAAACCGTGCGCCAGTTAATGTCAGGATGCTGTAGCACCATGGGGTCGCAAGGGTTGGACAGCATAAACAAACGATAATAATCTTTTGTACGGGGAGGACGGGTGACTGGAAGATCGGCCCGAACGTAGCTGAGTTCTATGAAACAATTCGCGACGTAGTACAATAATGGAGAAATAGGTGCCACATTGATCGGTGGATCGAGAGAAGCTGGTCGGAGGAGATCTAAGAGACTGCGTGTTAAGGACGGGACCGGCCCCTGCCAGTGCCGCAACAGAGTGTGGACAAAGAGTGCAGAAGAGCGTGCCTGCACGTTGACGAGTCCGAGGCCACCTTTTGCAGGAGGCAGTGTTAGAGTGCTGTAGCGGACTTTGAAAAGTGCCCCTGCTGACACGAAATATCCAAAGGCTGATTGGATGCGGCGGCCAAGGAGTAACGGCATTGGGAGGATCTGGGCGACGTGTACCAGTTTAGGGGCGACATATATGTTGACATAGGAGACACGTTGGAGTTGGTTTAAGTTACGGTGCACTTGACCGCGAACATGGTGCCGAATCGACTGCAAAAGCCGCCGGTAAGCCAGGGCCACTGTGCGGTGTGTGGAGCTCGTAAATTCGATACCCAAGTAACGAAGGGTGGCACTAACTGGGAGTGGGGTCGGCACCATAGCCGGGAGGCCGCGCCCAATGTGCATCATAGTCGATTTACGGACATTAAGAATGCTACCAGAAAGACGTCCATACTGGTGGATCCATTGGATGGCGTCATTGAGTTCCGTGGAGGAGCAGGTGAGAAAGAGGAGATCGTCCGCATAAGCCCTACAGTGAAAGGTGTGGTCACGCAAAGTGAGGCCCTGCAGTCTAGAGGTAAGTCCAGTGATGAGGGGCTCAAGTGCAATGGCATATAGTAAAGTAGACATAGGGCATCCTTGACGCACAGAGCGGCGTATAGGAATCGGTCCTACAAGCCTCCCATTGACTTGTACCATCGAGACCGCGGGAAGGAGTAACCGGCGAATGGCATCGACAAAAAGCAAAGGGAACCCCATACGTGTCGCCACCATGAGGAGGAATGGGTGTCGAACGCGATCAAAGGCACTCGTGAAATCGACGGATACCAGTGCCGCACGAAGGCGACAAACCGACGCCAGTGCAATGAGGTCACGGCATTCTCCTAGGGCTGTTTGTAAGGTGGCACCACAACCACGTGCAGTCTGCTCAGGTGAAAGGACCGTAGGTAAGACGGTGCGTATGCGCGCTGCTAAGAGGCGTGCATAGATTTTATAGTCTGCATTCAGTAGTGTAAGGGGGCGATATGCAGAGACATGAGACCCTCCCTTCGGCTTAGGCACAGGTAGAAGAATGCCAGTGACGAATTCAGGTGGAATTGGGAAGGACGGAGTAAAGAGTTCCTGAATCATTTCCGTCCAGCGAGGAAGCATTAACGTGGTGAACGCCCGGTAAAACTCCACTGGGAGACCATCTGGTCCGGGTGATTTGTTCTTGGCCCCTTTGTTGATCGCATCTACCACCTCTTCTGCGGTGATTGCAGACATCATGGACGTTGACTCCGCTACGGTGAGAGTCCGATCAGGGGAAGGACGGAGATCATCAGGAATGGGCGTCGCCATCGGTTCATCATCATAAAATTGGCGATAATGTTCAGCAAAGGCGGACACGACCGCCGCCTGTGTTGTGTGGTGAACACCATCGGAGGTCGTGATGTTGGGGACGAAAAGCCGACGTCGACGACTATGGTCGGATGCGGCATGGATGGTGGATGGGGTTTCGTCGTGGAGGAGGTCTTGTCGTCGGGAACGCACCACGACACCATGCAGTCGTGCACGTTGAAGAGAGAGGAGACGAGCTTTAGTACGTTGTCGTTCCCTGTGGGTGTCAGGTGATGGAGGGAGCGCATCGAGCTCACGGAGGACGGCGTAGTGAAAATTTGTGGTGTCGCGATGCCATGCTGCTGCTTCCTTGCCACATTGTATGAAGGCCTTTCTGATCGCAGGTTTGGCACATTTGAGCCACCAATGGAACGTGGATGTGTACTGCGGAAGGCGTCTTTCGCAAGACGCCCATGTAGTGGTAATACATTGTCGGCAGTGTGGATCAGTAAGGAGGGAGGTATTAAGCTTCCAGTAACCTCTGCTGCGCCATACTGACTGAGGTGGCAGAGCCAGGGAGCAAATGACGGCGCAATGGTCCGAAAATGCAAGGGGCCATCGTTCAGCTTGGGCGACTTCATTGCCGAGGTGAGCAGAGACATAAAACCGGTCCAGTCTGCTCGCAGAATGTGCTGTATAATGGGTAAAACCGGGGGTATTGCCATGAATTTTCTCCCAAACGTCCACTAGATGAAAATCTTCGATTAAGGTGAGCAGCGCCGGGCATGGTGAATAACCAGGTACTTGGTCCTGCGGATGGAGGACACAGTTGAAATCGCCTCCCATGATAAGGCGATCATAGCGTCCAGAAAACAGGGGCGCCACGTCATGTCCGAAGAAAGTGGACCGCTGCCGACGGTTCGTGGAGCCAGACGGAGCGTAGATATTGATGACGCGCGTGTCGAAGATGGTAACAGCCATGCCTCTTCCACAGGGAAGGATTGTCGTGTCCGTGAGTGGGATTCCTTCGCGTATGTAGAAAGCCACTCCACGCCCTGATTGATCACATGTGGACGTGTATGAGTCGTAGCCGTAGACTGGTGGTAGTGTGGCAACGCGTACCTCCTGAAGAAGGGCGACGTCGACGTCAGAGGCCCGAAGCATGTCACATAGGAGTTGTAGCTTGGGTGCAGTGCCGATCATGTTGATGTTCAGTGTGGCAAACCGGTATGTTTGTTTCATTGGTGGTGGACGCGCATCGACCATCACCAAGGGAAGTAAGAGGAGGGCACCGACAGGAAGTCCTGTCCCATCAGCTGCAATGCCTCGCTTTTGATGTTAACAGGTAGCCTCGTCCGGCGGAGGTAACTCATCCGGAGGAGGGGGCGTACCTTCCTCAATGTCGTCGGCCCATGCTCCTGTGCCGTGGGTCTGTCCAATGTCCATGGGAATTGCGTCGTGGTGAGAGAGATCCGGAGTTGTCGGCGGGGAGACAGGCGTCTCAACCGGCGCACCGATCGTTACATTGTGCGTGGCGACCTCCATAGTGGTCCCGTCCTGCGAAACGTCTTGTTCATCGTGAAAGTTGTCCGCCGACCTCTGCGTGGAAATGTCGGCTGCTTGGGTGTCGTCTTCGTCGTCGCGGGTGGCAACGCTCTGAGAGCCCGTGGGTGAACGGCGACGGCGTTTGCGCCTGCGTGGCGAGCGTTGTTTGCGCACGTGTTCCTCAGTGTCGGACGACGGCAAGGAGGAGCGTCGACCTGGTTCGAAGGCGTCGGTGGGTACAATGAAATTGTCAAACAGGTGTTGTGAAGATGTACTGGTCTCCTCAGCGTCCGGTGCGGGAGCCTGTTCGGCGGCAAGGTTGTCAGGTGGGACGTCTGTACCGTCCGTTGGTGACTGGGACGGTGGGACGTGCCGATCGGAAGGACCGGGCAACGGACTGGACGAAACTGTAGACGTGGCAAGAGCCGCTGCGTAAGTGACCGGCAGGGCGGTCATCGTGGGTGTGACGGACGCTTCCGACAACGGGAGCTGCGCGACACGTCGTTGAATGCATTCAGACCGTAGGTGACCTTCTTTCCCGCAACCGGAACAGGTCCGAGGTTGGCCGTCGTACATTATAATGGCACGGCAGCCTCCGATACGTAGATAGGAAGGCACGTGTTTCTGCAACTCGATGCGGACCTGTCTAACACCGTTTAAAACTGGATAGGTCTGAAATTGGACCCATCGTTCGGCAACATGTTCCAGAACGTTGCCATAGGGACGGAGCGCCTCGATGACGACGTCTGCAGGTAGTTCGAACGGCAGTTCGAAGATCCTTATCGTCCGTGTGCCGAGACCTGCGTGATCGACGGTAACGGGTCCGACGTTGCCGTCGGAATGACAGAAGCGCAGTCCACGTTTTGCCTCTTGAAGCACCTTGTCGCACGCCGCATCGTTGATCATTTTGACGTAGACGGTACTGCTAACTATGGACAAGTGGATACCAATTAGATCCGTTGGTGGTATTTTAACTTCATCGCGTATAAACCGTTCTACCTCCAGGGCCTTGGGTCGGGCGAAGTCGGAACAAAAGTTGAAACGTAATGTCTTCTTCCGATAGTTGTGCGCCATGGTGGTCTAGAAGGAAAACGGCACTTACAGTGGCCGACGTAAACACAAACACACCGTGCGCGCCTCGCCCGCAGCGCTCTGGCGCCTGACCGCCTCGCAGCACTGCCGGCGGCAGACTGCCCAACTGAGCTACCGAAGCACGAATCACGTCCGGTACTCACAGCTTTACTTCTGCCAGTACCTCGTCTCCTACCTTCCAAACTTTACAGAAGCTCTCCTGCGAAACATGCAGTTTTAATCTGCCAGGAAGTTTCATATCAGCGCACACTCCGCTGCAGAGTGAAAATCTCATTCTGGATATATCTACTTGGTTCTAGTGTTGCTTGACCTTTCCGTGCTGGATCCCAGTTTAGAATTAATTTAAATCGCTCCCACATCAAGCATTTAGATACTTTTTCAAGATTGGTTTAGACATACCTGTATTCCCAAAGCTCATCTTCTCCTCAAGAACTCTTCTGCGAATCAGTTGCCTGCACGGTAAATACGCAAGGTCTTTCCCAAAAAGTTTTCATTCGAAACGGACGCACTTCTAAACGTAACCGAATTTTATCCTGTTTTGACAAAAATTAAAGTTGTTGAAGTAGTAGTAGATTTTTTCTTTTCTTCTCTTTTGAAATATATTTAGAGTAAAATTCATATTAGATGAACACAAACATGTAACTTACTAAATTGCTGAATTAGTCACTGCTACCTCTATTCGCTCGGACGCTCTCATTCTCAAATAACTGTTGATCGATTCCATGCAGAGACATATAGAAACACTGACCTTCTTTTCAAACACTGACTGATTAAAAACTGCATATCTTTTTCAACAGTAAAAATATTCAAAGTGTAGATCTGAGCTATGTCATCAAACGACCTTTTTTTAAAAATAAATCTTGTTTCTTTTCACTAATAAGTTCTCTCCCTGTTTGTTGCTGGACTACCATGTGTGATCCCAGCTAAAGTTCGATGGCTCGTTGCTGATGGCTATTGGTCATATCACACTCAATAGCATTTATTTCTCTTGTTTCGGTATTTCCGTGTAGTCCGCAAATAAACATCCATGGGATTTTCCCGACAAATAATAGGTCACAACTTGTGAGTGCAGTCGATACTATTTGAATAGCTTGAAAGAATAATGTAGTCTATTCATTAATTATGCATTTTCAAACAACGATGGACAAATAAATGGTATAATTACATTTGGCGGCAAGTGCTGAAGTAGTAGTCTGTTAGTGCTATGTTAAGTTCCGATTAGACGAAATGGTTCTAAAATACGTGGAAACCATTGATTTTGATACACTTAATAAAGTTTCTAATGTCACAGACAAGAACTTAATAAATAACATGGTGAGGAACTAAAATTCGGGTTTGGTGCTCTGGGTGCCAAAGGGACTAAGTCCAAATCACGGGCTCAGAAAACAAAATGTAACACAACTTAAGATTCAATTTGTCGAAATTACATACTAGAAATAAATCATATCTGATAATTATTTTACTAAGTAATACTGCATGGTCCTTTAAGTGCTTTTTAATGTGTGCTATTGAATGTAATAAATCCCATACTACTTATTATACGCCATTTCAGTCAAATGCTGCATTGAAGAGTCAAAGAAACTGGTACACCTGCCTAATATCGTGTAGGGCCCCCGCGAGCATGCAGAAGTGCCGCGACACGACGTGGCATGGACTCCACTAATGTCTGAAGTAGTACTGAAGGGAAGTGACACCACGAATCCTGCAGGGCTGTCCACAAATACGTAAGAGTACGAGGGCGTGGAGATCTCTCCTGAACAGCACGTTGCAAGGTATCCCAGATATGCTCAATAATGTTCATGTCTGGGGATTTTGGTGGCCAGCGGAAGTGTTTAAACTCAGGAGAGTGTTCCTGGAGCAACTGTGTAGCAATTCTGTACGTATGGGTTGTCGCATTGTCCTGCTGAAATTTCCCAAGTCTGTCGGATTGCAGAATGGGCATGAATGGATGCAGATGACCAAACAGGATGCTTACGTACGCGTCACTTGTCGGAATCGTGACTAGACGTATCAGGGGTCTCATGCCACTCCAACTGCACCCTCCCCACACCATTACAGAGAGCTTGAAGAGTCCTCTGCTAACATGCAGGGTCCATGGATTCATGAGGTTGTCTCCATACTCGTACACGTCCATCCGATCGATACAATTCCAAACGAGATTCGTCTGACCAGGCAACGTGTTTCCAGACACCAACAGTCCAGCGTCGGTGTTGACGGGCCCACGCGAGGCGTAAAGCTTTGTGAGGTGCAGTCATCAAGGGTACACAAGTGGGTCTTCGGTTCCGAAAGCCCATATCGATGATGTTTCGTTGAATGGTTCGCACGCTGACATTTGTTGATGGCCCAGCATTGTAATCTGCAGCAATTTGCAGAAGGGTTGCACTTCCGTCACGCAGAATTATTCTCTTCAGTCGTCGTAATTCCCGTCATTGCAGGATCTTTTTCCGACCGCAGCGATGTCGGAGATTTGATGTTTTACCGGATTCACGGTACACGCATGAAATGGTCGTAAGGGAAAATCGCTACTTTACCGCTACCTCGGTGATGCTGTGTCCCGTTGCTCGTGCGCCGACTATAACACCACGTTCAAACTCACTTAAATCTTGATACTTCAAAAAATTCATTTGGAGGTTCACATCTATGTGTTGATTTCAAGGCTATAGTAAATCCTGAAACAGTCATGGATTCATTTCGCCCACGCACGACTAGAGGTATTAAGGACAGTTTTGGACAGGGTAGATTCTTTTCCAAGACTGATTTATGTGAGGATTATGGACGAGCAATCCAAGCTGTATCTTGCGAACAACACTCACCTGTGATTGTTCCAGTATCGAGAACTACCATTCGGAAGTGCTTCTGCCCTTTACATTTCGCATTGTTTCCTGGAACAATTAAAAGCCAAAGTCCCTTCATGCATAAATTTTCTGGGTGAGATTGTAGTTGTGGATTGTACGCCTGCTAAACATTTGGCAAATATTGAAGGTTTAACGTGCCTAGTGCAGATGGCTTAAAGTGTAACAAGGAAAAGTGCTGTATGTTCCACGAAGAATTTGAATACTTAGGATATGTTATTAGTGCACAAGTTATTCATCCTGCTTCTTCGCACTTGTTTGCAATCAAAGATTCGCTAGTGCCCAGTAACATCCAGGAGCTACAGACCATCATGGGCAAATTAACCTACTAGATTAATTCTATAGCAAACGCTGCACAGATTCCAGCCATGCTGAACCGGCTATGCCAAAATGGTGTGCCGGTCGCGATGGTCTCGCGGTTCTAGGCGTGCAGTCCGGAACCGTGTGACTACTACGGTCGCAGGTTCGAATCCTGCCTCGGGCATGGATGTGTGTGATGTCTTTAGGTTAGTTACGTTTAAGTAGTTCTAAGTTCTAGGGGACTGATGACCACAGCAGTTGAGTCCCATAGTGCTCAGAGCCATTTGAACCAAAATGGTGTTCCTTTTGTGTGGTCCCAAGAATCGCAGGACGAACCTCAGTGGTTAAAGGATGCATTGTTAAGTCCTTGTTGTCTGATTATTTTTGTTTCAGTTAAGCCTGTTGCCTTAGCTGTGGATGCGTCTTCTTACAGGTTTGGAACTGTTCTCCCCAACAGAAACGGTTCATCCGATATGGTTATTGCATTTGCCTCAAAACCGCTCAACAAAGCAAGCGTTCACCATTATGTATAGTGTTACCGAGTTCCATCAATATTTTTGCGGTGGGTAGTTCTGTTTGATTAGAGAACATCAGCCTTTAATGGCTTTGTTCAATCCTTGCAATACTTTTCCACAGTGGATAGAGCAAAAATACAATATTAAGTGTGTTATTGCCCAATTTTGAATACGAGATGTTGTACAGGTCCACATCCGAATGCTGACTTGTTGTCTTCGTTACGGGTTGGTACAAACACAGTGTGTGATTCGTCTGAGGAGTTGTGTTATCAAATCGATAATCAAGATTTTGAAATTCTTCAAAATTTTCCTCTCAATTTTTGGCATATTGCTGGAGTATCTGCTTCTGATCCAGCTCTTCGCATTGTTCGCCGTGGATGGCCAGAGTGTTTGAAAGAAATTCCCCACACAGTGTGCTACTTTTTGAATCGTTACGGACTATCCGTGCGGTAAGGTGATCTGCTTCTGCTGTCAGAGAAAGACGGTGAACGAGTTGTGATTTTTCACTCCTTCCAGTGAGAAGTCTTGTCATTGTTTCATCAAGGTCTCTGGGTTGTAGTTCACACAAAGCAACTCGCCCAACGTCAGTATACTTGGTAGGGAATGGACGTCCAAATGCAGCAAATGATCTCTTGTCTCAATGTTTATGCAGAACATCAATCCCCACCGCCACAACATGTTTTTAAGTGGCCACGGCTGTCCGCACCGGCAAAACATACACATTGATTTTGCAGGTCCGCTCTGGAACACATAATGATTGTTGGTTTTAGACTCGTAGAGTTAATTTCCGCCGGCCGCGGTGGCCGTGCGGTTCTGGCGCTGTAGTCCGGAACCGCGGGACTGCTACGGTCGCAGGTTCGAATCCTCCCTCGGGCATGGGTGTGTGTGATGTCCTTAGGTTAGTTAGGTTTAAGTAGTTCTAAGTTCTAGGGGCTTATGACCTAAGATGTTGAGTCCCATAGTGCTCAGAGAGATTTGAACCATTTGAAGTTAATTTCCTTTTGTAATCCCCATGACATCTACCACTAATGTTAGTATGGCACTGGCTTTGTCTTCTATTTTTTGTGTCGAATGTCTTCCTGTGATCTCTGTCTTAGGCAATGGAGCACAGTTCACATCAGCTGATTTTCAACCATTTTGTGCTGCCAAAGGCATTCACCATGTAACTACTTCACCTTTTTACCCTCAGTGTCTCGATGGCGCTGAATGGTTCATTGGACATCCAGAACTCATGTGGGAATGATCACCTTACACATGGGAGCAAGCCTGAAATATTTTTCTTTTCTCCTACTGCTCCTTGCCATGTGACGGGAAATCACTGGCAGCATTATTACGCAGGAGATAAATCACGGGACTAATAACAACATAGACTAAAAATTTAGGTGTTTGAAGATTTGTTTTCCACGCCAAGTGCAAGAAGTAAACATAAAACACACATTAAACCACATAAGATCAAATGAAATGAGCATATGCCATTTGTGGCTTGGATTCCCTTTCTGGGAAATTCGGCAGCATGGTGCTATACTTTTTTAGTAGACGGCTTGACTTCACTTGGGCGACTGGTGCGTCGATGATGATGAAATCATGATGAGGACAAGACATATACACCCAGTCCAGACCAGAGAAAATCCCCAACATGATCGGGAATCGAAGCCGGAGGTCCGTGATAGAGAGTTAGCAACACTAACCACAAGGCCATGACCTGCTGACTGCCAGATAAGATAAAAAACCACATTAAACATTAATGACTTAATTTAGAAAGTAAATTTGCGTGTATGCTGAGTCATGAGACTACAAACTTAATAGTCTAAAGTACCGTGAAGATGATTTGCTCAGCAAAATACCTTCAAGCAGACGCATATTTACACGCAACAGTGCTACAGCAAGCAACTACAAATTCAAATGAAAAAAAAGCGAGGTCACCGGTCTCATCGGATTAGGGAAGGACAGGGAAGGAAGTCGGCCGTGCCCTTTCAAAGGCATTTGCCTGGAGCGATTTAGGGAAATCACGGAAAACCTAAATCAGGATGGCCGGACGCGGGATTGAACGGTTGTCCTCCCGAATGCGAGGCATCCACCGTCGCGGTAGGCAGTGGTCATAACGTTTTGGCTTATCAATGTAGTCACGTAAACCGTTGAGAGGCATTGTGAGCAACGTGAAAAAGCAAAAAAATATCACGACAGGCATGCCTCACGTAAGTCGTCTGGTATACTCTACTGCGTATAAATTCAAAATGCAGGACAGTATCTACAGAAAGATCTGCTGGTCAACTACAAAAGCATTTTTTTTAGTATTCTATATCTCTTCTATTTACTGTTAAGGTCCACCAGTTTCTCCGTTCCATGGGGAAACGAGCATACAAAATGCACCAGTTTTATTGAAGAAACGTCCTTGCAGATTAATCCGGTTTCAGTCTGCGAGGAATTTTCATTTCAGATTACACCCGCTGCAGAGTGAACATTCATTCTGGGTTATTGCTGATGTACACCCATAACTGAAATAAAATGACGTTGTCTTTATTAGAAAATTATATTTCAATATTTGTTTTATTATAATTTTCACTGAAAAAAAAAGCGTTTAAACTGAAGTAAGAAAGAAGCTTAAAGAGAAGGAGGTTCGAATTGCAGGCCTTTCCAACACGACACTTCCACACTATTTATCCAGCTGAATGTACTCATTTTGACTTTGCGAAATGTTTTATGCTTAACAGAGTTTGGAAATTATCTCATTTTTAGAGGCAGTTTATTCGATTTTTTCTATTTTAAAATCGTTCCTCTGTTTTAGTAAATGGATGTCTGTTCACAGACTTTCTAATCCTATACAGTTAAATAAAGGAAATCGAACAGGACCAGTCCACAAGGTCTCCTTGCACTATAAATGTTCATGTATACCCTCACAGGCGTAAAATCTATGCAAGTTGCTGTTTGACCACGGTACAAACACATACAAAGAGCGTAACAAATTCGACAATAACTCGAATACATTGCAATCATTTTGAAAAATCCGGAAAACAACGTCTCACTGAGAGTGACATCTGCTGGCGGCCGTAGATACTAGGTGGCCTGAAGTCAAGGATCGCGACATCAGAAATCTCAGGATTTAAAGCCGAGTGTTTCATCTTCTTTGGCCATCACGGCAAGAGTTTGTTCAGCTAGGTCAGACAAATTTGCAGCTAATGGATGAAGATTTCTTTAAAGTTATTGGTAAGAAACAGCGTTCTGATTATGGTTTCGTCACACAAGTTTTGGGTCGTTAGTTTTACGTCGTTCAAGGTTCCTCTGGGCTGCGCCAGCGTCACCAGAACCAGTTGTGGTCCTCTTATGTCAGTTAATCCGCCGCAGATATCTTGCCCACAGACGCAGCACACTGCTGGGCGATGCAACAGCACTCACCTCCGACTCTCCGCAGGTGGCGGCTGGCGCCGTCGAAAGCGGTGGCGATGGAGATAGAGGTCGTACCGCCCCCCGCGTCGCCACCGCTCCTACAGCCTGAGCTGATGTCCGTGGAGGCGCCGCTCTCGCACACCCTGATATACTGCCTGCTGTCAACCAGCCCAGTGCGACTGTGTCCTTAAATGCAGGCTCGCACCCTGTGGCTGGTTTATCCACGGGTGTTATCATTCATTGGAAAAGTAGATACAGGAAGCTGCTATCGGCCGTCGCTACGGTCCCTGTCTCTTCCCATCTCTATCCCCATTCAGGCTACCCTCCCTTCCCCCTCGTAATCATCACATGACCCAGCACTACATGACAACAATGCAGAGGTTTTGAGGGGAGGAATGTGTAGTCGTTCGAAGAGTGAATTTCCAGGTTACAGTTGGTACCTCTCAACGGTACCACAGGCTAAAGACAGTCGCTACCAGATGCAGCAACCAAAGAGAGGCGTTAATGTAGTCATGTCCTGAAGAGTTTCCATACGCCGCGCTTACTGGATGCTTACTTACGTAAGAGCACAGTAACACTCAGCCCGCTCTCTAATCATCAGTTATGACAGCGTTATCTTAGCTTAGATCCGGCAGCAACAGAACTATTAGTCCAGACCACACTGCATTGAATCTATTATATGAGAACAGAGTACAAAAGTTTTCAGTCTGGCGGATAAGCACACGGCTGTCCCTAAGAGCTATAGATCAATCTGTCTTATTAACAAACTCGAAACTTTATAAGGTTTATCATATTATGTTCAACTGCTCCTGTCTGCCCTCATCCAATCTACTTAGAACTACGTTTACGGCTAAACTTCATTGATGTTATCAATTCCAAGACTTGTTTGATGCAAGTCTTCTAGCTGGTTTACCTTATAGAAGCACCTTAATCTCAGTATAATTAGTACAACCGACATCCCGTTGAACCTACTTACTGCAGTCCTGTAGTCAAGCCTTGGTCTGCCTATATAATTTGTACGCACCCCCTCCCCCCCCCCCCCCAAATCCCCCACCTCCGCTATAGTCCTCGATTGTTACACTGAAGATTCCTAGCTGCCTTAAGATTTGTCTTTCCTTTACCCATTTCTCGCTTCCCACGCCCGGGTTCCCGGGTTCGATTCCCGGCGGGGTCAGGGATTTTCTCTGCCTCGTGATGGCTGGGTGTTGTGTGCTGTCCTTAGGTTAGTTAGGTTTAAGTAGTTCTAAGTTCTGGGGGACTGATGACCATAGATGTTAAGTCCCATAGTGCTCAGAGCCATTTGAACCTTTACCCATTTCCTGCTTCAAATTTCCTTTTTCCTCAGTTCGATTCAGTAACTCCTCATTAGCTATCTGATCTACCCATCTAACTTTATCTGCCTACTAGTAATTCTTCTTTTCAAACGTTAATTTTATATTTTCAGCTAAAGTACTTCGATACATATTGTAAAAATGGATATATAATTTTCCACAGTTCCTCCTAAACCACTAGACCGATATCAACCAAATTTGGTACACGTATCACTTACACTCTGTAAAAAATCGCTGTGAGGTTAGGAATCACCTATCTATCAAAGATGTGGGGGTGGGGGGTGAGAAAGAAGTGTTGTTCACGACGCACGAATGCTCACATTTTCATCCTGTATTCGAGAATGACAGCACATAGTGACTTGCAACCAACTTCAGATGTAATATCAAACCTTTGCAAAAAATTTTCTCGCTGTAAACCCCTACAAAAAGGTGTAGGGGAAAAATTTTATCGCTTACTATATTTTCGTATTTCATACAGTAAAACTGCCGCATGAAGCACAACGTTTTAATTTATTACATCTTTATTACTCATTGTTTTCGCAACACATTTCGCAGACAGTATTCACGAACGTAGCTCAATATATCTACAAATTATATCATTGTACAACGCTTACTTCAGGAGACATGACATCATAGGTACTGAGATGCGTGAAAAACTGTGACATTATGCACGGCGTTTAAATTTATTACTTCTTTGCTATTAACTCTAGACGCAGCAAAATTGGCAAAGTGTGTCGACATATGCTGCTGAGGTTGAAATAATATACCTGGGCAATGTCTGGTGCTCAGCTATTATATGCAGCCAGTACTGATAATCATACACAACTAATAAAATGTTAGACCATCATTGTTACGATAATACTAATGATAATTAGGTTATTAGTATAGTTATTACTATTCTGAAACACAACTTTTATATCAGCCCAGCACTCAAAATAGTGCAAACATGACCATTTACGTAACGTTAGACAGTATGTCTTTAGACAAATAATGTAAGTGGTGATGTTTCGATGTTTCATGTCCATAATAATATGCTTTTTAATAGCCCAAGGCATTTCCTCTTAAATGTTCCTGTGATGATTACATTTGTATTTTCGGCAACGGGTAGTTATTTTAAAATCTTTCAAATGGCTCTGAGCACTATGGGACTTAACATCTATGGTCATCGGTCCCATAGAACTTAGAACTACTTAAACCTAACTAACCTAAGGACAGTACACAACACCCAGTCATCACGAGGCAGAGAAAATCCCTGACCCCGCCGGGAATCGAACCCGGGAACCCGGGCGCGGGGAGCGAGAACGCTACCGCACGACTAAGAGCTGCGGACCTTATTTTAAAATCTTTCAAATTATGTCAACTCACTTCTTTTTGTATAGGTATAGCTCGACAGAAAATGATCTTTGCAAGTACTTTTTGCCTTTAACAGTAACGTTCTTCAGGGTATGGTTCAAATGGCTCTGAGCACTATGGGACTGAACTGCTGAGGTCATTAGTCCCCGAGAACTTAGAACTAGTTAAACCTAACTAACCTAAGGACATCACAAACACCCATGCCCGAGGCAGGATTCGAACCTGCGACCGTAGCGGTCTTGCGGTTCCAGACTGCAGCGCCTTTAACCGCACGGCCACTTCGGCCGGCTCGTCAGGGTAATCAGGTTGTCCCTTACGAGCTGACGCATTATCGCATAAATACTTTACGTTATACCACTTCCTGCGACGATTCGACTGGTTTTACATGAGTCACTGTTGTCAAGCGACACATCCTACAATCTGACACGCTAGAAGGATACTGTATGTCAGCGCTAAGTGAGTCATATGCAGCGTCTAGGCCGCCTGGTTTCTGATTCATTCGGGAAGTACTGCACACGGTTAACGAATGATACATGTTTACATATATCAACTCATCACAAGAACAGGAAATTTCCTGTCACTTCTTAAAAAAATTATTTGATCTTCGGATTGTGTTCAAAATGTTCAAATGTGTGTGAAATCTTATGGGACTTAACTGCTAATGTCATCAGTCCCTAAGCTTACACACTACTTAACCTAAATTATCCTAAGGACAAACACACACACCCATGCACGAGGGAGGACTCGAACCTCCGCCGGGATCAGCCGCCCTCGGATTATGACGATAACTGAGTTGATATTGTTAACAAGGTATTTATTAAAATGCTAAAACAGCTGTGTACTTTCTCCCCACAAAGAGAGCCATATAATTTTACGAGGAAGTCACGCTCTCTTAGTATATCACTGTTAGTTGAGCAAATAAAAAATAAAGAATTCGATTGAAAAAAATGGTTCAAATGGCTCGGAGCACTATGGGACTTAACATCTGTGGTCATCAGTCCCCTAGAACTTAGAACTACTTAAACCTAACTAACCTAAGGACATCACACACATCCATTCCCGAGGCAGGATTCGAACCTGCGACCGTAGCGGTCACGCGGTTCCAGACTGAAGCGCCTAGAACCGCACGGCCACACCGGCCGGCAATTCAATTGAATATTGTTACAGTTGAACCAGCATCGTCATGCTTTGAACGTCGATTGTAAACTGATAAGTTAACTCGGATTCCTGGTGATGAATTTTCAGATTCACAGCAATATTTTTATAGTGTTTTCCGAAAGGTTTCCACTTTCGTTGCTCCGTCACACTACCCTGTGATATTTTTTGTAAATTTTGCTGATAAGTTGGAGGGGTTACTCTTGTAACCGATACAGTCACATCTGAGGATGGTTTATGTTGAACCGAAACCGGTAACTTTAAAAAATTAAGATGCTCAACGTGGACAAGAAACAAATCTGTTTCATGATCACTGATTTCGGATTCTCACTAAGGACATTATGTCAATTTTAGCAATCTTTATTTCTAACATTTCAGAAAATTCTAGTCTAAAATTATTTAAAGTTCATTTACCAAAAGAGAAAATAATTATTTATAAATTGATAGCAAAATTACACCATGGTAGGGTGTAACGAGTCACTCCTCAAGACGATGTTCATGAAGTTCGTATGGCCTTTCAGCGTTCTGTAGTGCCTACATTCGGATATGGTCGGTCACGCGTTGGAGGTCTTCCTTGGCTCGTTACCTTGGCCCAACTGCTTTTGTAACGATTCCTGCAACAGAGGACATATTTGGCTCTTGATTTTAGAGTGGCTGATACATTCAAACTCTTGACTGAATGGTCATTCAGTCAAGATGGTATACTCAGTGATGAAACAAAGCAGTAGGCTTTACCAGAAATATCGACCCTTAGACAATGTGTCTAATAGTCTATTTTAAATAGGAGAGTATGCCATCTTAGGCACTGTATAACACTTAAAACACTTGATAATGGCACTTTGAAGCCGAAATCACGTTCGTGTAAGTGTAAATGTAACACTGCAAATAAACAACAGTCTAATGGCGGTACTGACTTTAAAGAAATATATTATAACTGTGGCCCCGCATTATGAAAAAAGCTATTTAATATCTTGTACTGATTTGTTCGTTAGTGCGAAGTACAATTTTCTGAATAATATCTTCACTCGTGAATAATTCAAATAAGAAGAAAGACGTTTAGCCTCTTTGGGCAGCTCCTTTTGCACCAGGGAGGTCTGGTTGTATAATTTCTCAATAGGAACGTCGTCCAAATTGTCTCTCCGTCCTTCACCAAAACGAAGTCTCTATCTCCACAGTCGTCTAAATCTGGCTGTTGGAAGGATCCCCAGTTTCTTCAGGAGCAACGAAGAACTCGTCAGACACTATATTGCCGTGTGGCATAATTTCGTCCTCCACTTCAATATCCTCGTCTTCAAGTGGCTTTTCTGTCTCTTCGCTCTCCCACTCTTCTATGATTTGCTCCTCATCGATGAACGAAGGACATCCCAAACGACGAGAAATCTCCCCAACAAATGAAACCCTGAACCAGAATAAAATGTTCCATTCAGGTGGAAAAAGACACCTTTCCAAAACGCCAGCATGGACAAAGAAACTGTTTCTCCTTTCCAGTTTTATCTGTGACGCAGACAGTGAAAATAACCCTTACATAGTTTAAAAGATAGACGAGAAAAAAAAGTTTCCGCATGGATCAAATTTTTTTACACTGTCTCCCACGTGGAGTTCGCACAGACCCCAGTCACACTTTTCAACAAAACAATCCGAAAAGTAAGGGTTATTGACCTAAAGAATCGATGCTACCTTGTCAGCCTCTCTAACACTGCTGAGGAGGAAGCTATTCAAGGAGAGTGTAGTGTGAGGCCAGATCACGTTTGGGCAGAAAGAAAAGAAGCGCGCCTAGGGTCCACAAGGACCCCACATGGGTGACGGAGGGTTAATACAGTTACAAACCAAGATCACTGAAATGGGACTCCTATAATAGACATAATTTGCATCACGTACGTGGCAGACACTATTATAAAACTCAATGAGGCAGGTATAGGGCGAGCACTAACCTGTAACCAACTGGATACCATAGCAGCAAAATAATGAGACAATGGAGTCTATAAATGGGAAATGATTCTTTACGTGTGTTGATATTCAAAATGTCCGTATTCTCACGTACTACAGAATGAAGCATTATTCAACAAGAGCGAGATAAAGGACGCGGAGTACGACCTCCATGGCTACGTTCAACACTGGAAATGAACATGTTCACTAGGCGTGAAGCGAGAAACAGTTAAGCTCCGTCGTTGAAGGTGATAGTCTTTCCACTTAATCATCTCAAATTCAATTTAGACTGACTGTGCTGCCATGTGACTTACTTGACTACAGACGTAGGACAAGGGTCAAAGCAACTGCGTAACAAGTTAAACATTACCAGAATATAGTGACAAAGTTCGCTGAAAGCTTCGTGTACAAATACACGTTTAATTTATGAATGAAACAATTCATAAGAGATTAAATATATTGATAGATGGGGATATATTGTTACAACCCATCAGGAACAAACGCTTCAACACTAAACCGCACCACACCACCTTACACGCAAAATCAGGATAAGCACGACGATGAAGTAGACTACAGGACAGCCTACTGAATTTCACTTTTGAATAAAATAGATTGAAACTCGATAAACTTGGAAATGAATCAACGCGTTTTGTAATACCAGACTACATCACTAAACTCAGGAGACTTACCGTCATACCCTCAAGCATGCCAGGAGATACGTGCCTGACCGTTCGGAATTTCGGCGGATTACTTTCTCATAAAGTGTTGGGAATGACCACACTGTTAGTCACTGCCAACCGCACTTCAACAGCGTTAAAGGGAAACGGTAAATCTTTGGTTCACCCTGTATTTACTGATAACCTCCAACTACAAGAATGCAGTTAGGTTTGGACAGGCCAGGTATATAGGTGTTAATCGTAGGCCCTCGCGGAACTTTCAAAATAGACAGATTCATTCATTTAATCACTCAGAAAAGGTATACATGAAGTAACGTGGATTAACGGAGTACCAATTCATAATAAATGAACATATTTTGCCACACATTTTTTCTGCATAGGCTCGTCGAGTCACTTGTTAATAACACACAAATTAAAAGTGACATAAGTTATGTGATTGACTGACAATACCGCTTCAGTACATTCTGAAGTCTGACCTAGAGCTCGCATAGTGAGAGCATTGGCTCTCAGGCCTATTTAACATATTCCTCAGGTGATCTCATCTGCTATTCAGCCTACGATTTGTACACTGACTTATGACTTGTGAACAGGAACAGTTATTTTGCATATGGGCGTCATTATGGAGAGCGTAATGGAATAAAGCTATAAAAGAACTAGGAACAAAAGACGGAGCACAGAACAGTAAAGTGGCCACAGCCAGACAGCAGGCGTTAGTCACTGAATCGCGTGATCAGCTCCTGTATCACGTGTACCATAACCAGTCTGCTTGGCATCGCCTCTACAAACACAACGAACGTCACCAGAGACGCCGCTTCCATATTCGATGCGCCCACATACCATCTGGCGGGAGCGTCACGTGGCTTTGGCAGCGTGATCGACCGAAATGCCTATCAAGCCATGCATCAGACGTCACCACCAATCCAGACGTTCCGTAGTGCCCTAGAACACGGCTCTTCCATAGCCATCAGTACCAAGAATACGAAATTAAACCCACAGCTCGTCATCAGGTGTCACAGTTGGAATACCTCAAGAGGCAAAGACTGTGCCAGTCGCCGCCACATGTATTATATTGCCTCCATGAGGCTACTGACAACAAGTGTTGCCCGAGAGCCCGGCGCAGACTACGAGTCTCCGTCTGGCGGGGGCGCCTGATTGCGGCCCCCTGCCGCCGCCATCCGTTGTCATTCAGTGGTAGCAGAGCCGCCCACTACTTTCCGTGAGGAACACCTGCATCAGAACGTCTGTACCAAAGCGCAGGGGTCCGAGAATCATCTCCCATCGGCCACAATCTGTCTGTTCCAAATATGCTGGAGTATGATCGAGGATGTCAATAAAGTATTATATCAAGCAACTAGCTGCGGTCATCGCCAATTCCTCCATACACCTCCAGAAGAGAGCCAGTCACTCAACACCCCATTACAACATTATTGACAGAAGACATAATGGTCGCCCAGTGAAGATTATAATGGAAGAAGATGCAGCAGCAGCGGCAATCAGCGAAAAATGTCAAGTAAGTGTCGACCCTAAGTTTTGTTTGGGTCAGTCGGATTGTTTATTTTCCTTTCATTTTATTTCTCCAGGAGGCAATCCAGCATTTTCCTGATGATGTTGCTCTACAGCAACTAGGTAACACTGAGTTACATAAGAAGATATAGATGTTAGCGAAAGATAATAAGGCTTTTTCATAAGGTAATATATCGTCTAAAGGGTGAAAGAACGGAACAGTCACCTTCCAGCATTTCTCCAACCATGCTTGATGCTAGTACTGCCTTACTGTTGGTAACATTTTCAGGTAACTCTGGGCAGATGTTTTCGCCTTTATTGATAATTTACAAGCGGGAGCGAAATTAGGTAACTCGAGTGGTGAACAGGTGTCTAGTGTACCTCGTTTAAAATTCATAGTGGATGTTACAACGTATATAATGTGCATTGAGAAGTGATGGGATACTCAGTCCTTGGCAGCCTTTCAGGAAGTGTTAGTGGATCGTTACAGGAGGAAGAATACCACCAGGTATTATAGTGAAAAGTTTTGTGGAGCAGCACATAAGGAAGGAGAAACAATACAAGCTTTTGTAGACCATACCAGAAGAATCAATATTCATACACTACACATGAGTTAGCGAATGATGATTGTGTCAGTCAGGCCATTTTGCAGGAGGCAGAACAACGGGCACTCGAGGCAGTTTTGCGGGTTCTTCCATCTGAAATGTCACAAAAAGTGTGCCTGTAGTCCATAAAGACCTTGGACGAAACAGTGGCAACTGCAGTAGCTTTGACTGAGATATGTCCAGTGACTACGCTAATGGAGAAGTAGGTACTGCTTAATACAAGAATGTTATGGGTGTGGCTCTCTAGCCCATGTTCAGTGGTTTTGAAGGAAGCTATAACGTCAGAGGTGCCAGTAAGTAGGGCACTCTGTGAATAAATGTCTGAAAGAACAGACACCACACATATAATAGTAATACATATGCCCTGATGGCATTTCACGCTATCCTCAGTGTGGATATATCCTAGGACAGGCCTCTTGCAGGAATCATGCTAAATGCTGTGAGCAGTGAGGATGCTGGACAGGGGGGCGCTACAGAAGTATGTACACCAAGTTGTGAATTTGGTTGGACGGAAGCGACCTCAGGTAGCCCTAACGCTTAAGTAGACCGCTCACGTAAAATGTAAAATCCAGGTTGGAGTCCCAGTCCGGCACATATTTTCACTTATCACCATTGAATCATTTCAGTGCCCTGAAGCAGATGATATCATTATTCCTCTTTAATTCCAGCCGATAATGTGACCTACATACGAGTATCAGACCTCTGGAAATATGAAGTGACAATTTTCTAAACTGAAGGTTAGCTGTGCACCACATAAATACTTCTCGCAGATGCACCATGTACTCCTGAATGTTCTTGGTCAGTGCTGTTATGTCATACTGGTAAACGGAGCATTAATTTGGTTACAGACTCCATAGCTAACAAGTACTGGGAAGTCGTCCGTGAAATTTTTACACCGAAAGACATCCTACGATTCTGAAAATGACCAAATGGGACCGAAAACCCAATTTTAGGCCTATCTTCCAGTGATACTTATAATTGGTGGTATCTGCTACGTAAATACAATGGGGTGCAATAACGGCCTCAGATTTTCTAATGTCTGTGTGATATCGAGCATACGGTAGGCACCTGAGAATGTTCGTTGATTTAGAAATCTGTAATAACAGCAAATCTGTAAGTACTTTTCCCATCCTAGGACTTCTTTGTCATGATTGCTACTGGTGCTGACCAGAGATTAGTACTTCCTTCTGTAATTCCATCCCAAAGTTCCATCACAAGCTGTAATTAATGTGGGACGACGTTTAGTTTCCTGTATACATGTAGCTCTTTCCGAGTGGTACCTTAGTGCAATTATGTGGACATACTGTCTCAGCTTCTGGTATTCCACATTGAAATCCACTTCTAATTCGTCTTTTAAAACTTCTAAGCTAGCTGCCAGTGTACCATTTGATAGCCTCATCTCCTCTGACCCAAAATTATCAATTCTGTCGATCACTACTCAGCTACTGTCAGTCTCCTGCCCGTAGGACAAACCATGTCATATGAAGCATTGCATCCGACCCAGTTCCTCATTCTCTATCAAAGACTGTACCACAAAAAAGTGTTAATTGACAGATAAGTTCCTATGTTCATCCAGATCAACCTGCACACTTCAGTATCGCATCTCATGAGTCGAGTCTAAGAAACTGTTGACGCAATTTAATTCGCTTACCTGATGTCTATGTCGTTCCTTTCAGCAGTTCAGTTCTTCCTGCAGTAAAACTGAGATGGAATGATGACCCATCCAGCTCTATCAAGTGCTGTTGTACATCGATTTTTTCATGACGTTTAATCAGGAAGTCCAAATTCATAATGACTTCGTAGCTAACGCCCATAGTAGGAAGAACGTCCACTTACACTCGGACGTATCTCCTCCCCGCACTCAAAAACCCAACAATGTGGAACTGAAGGAGTGCGCACTATTACTAACCGCACCACTGTTTTCCAATTTCTGAGTTACATTCCCTCCTTGGATTAAATTTTTCCCCAATGCAAAAACTATTTTGTAGTTCTGCCCTTGCTTACCACAGTATCCATTATAAATGATTCTTTAAAGTCTTACAACATATTACATTCATCCTCCGCATTTATGCTCAAGTTCTTGTTTCCCCTAAGAATTCGGGTTCTACGAATCTGTATTCTGTGTTTATCTCCACAGTTTAGGCATCAAATTCTCAAAATAATACCAACTCTTTTGCATGTAAGAGGACGTGCTAAAAAGTAATGCCTCCCAACTTTGTATGAGAAAACTCTCAAAGGTTTTCAAATAAAACAAACGTTATTAGCATTCTCCATCTTGGTGCTTCATCTGTACATGTTTATTTCTTATCGCAGTCATCCTGGCCACGAAAACGTTTCTCCCAATGACAGACCAGTTTGCTGATGCAGTCATCGCTGAGTGTTTGGCTTTGTTGACGGAGCTATGTGTTCAAATGTGTGTAAGATCTTATGGGACTTAACTGCTAAGGTCATCAGTCCCTAAGATTACACACTACTTAACCTAAATTATCATAAGGACAAAGACATACACCCATGCCCGAGGGAGGACTCGAACCTCCGCTGGAACCAGCCTCACAGTCCATGGCTGCAGCGCCTTAGACCGCTCGGCTAATCCTGCGTGGCGACGGAGCTATAACGCCACCTCTGCTTGTACTGCTTCATCGCTATCAATATCTATGGTCAATTTTATGCAAACTATCGTGTAGTGTGTTAATTTTATTACTCTATTACTCAGATTATTTACGTTCCTTCATCCTCAACACAAGCAGTCATTTTATCTTCAAAATGTACTCATTTCTCTCTCTGGTTAGTTCTTTCACAACTAATGAAATTATGTTTATGATTACACAGCGACTCGACGTCATCAGTCCTTTGTAGCACTTTCATTGCATTGTTATTTATTTCATTATACACCTGTTTGTTTTTATGAACTACTCGTTTAGTTGCCGGCCGCGGTGGCCGTGCGGTTCTAGGCGCTCCAGTCCGGAGCCGCGCTGCTGCTACGGTCGCAGGTTCGAATCCTGCCTCGGGCATGGGTGTGTGTGATATCCTTAGGTTAGTTAGGTTTAAGTAGTTCTAAGTTCTAGGGGACTGATGACCACAGCAGTTGAGTCCCATAGTGCTCAGAGCCATTTGAACCATTTGAATTCGTTTAGTTCCATTCGTTAATTAGACTTTTACAGCTTGTGATAATTTTTACATTCCTCTGTATCTTGAGAAATTTGTTCTTAGGCTATATTACTAACCAGATGTAAATCTTTATTCCATAACAGCTCTAAATTAGGTGCCTGGCGTTGTATTTCTTCATTAGTTTCAAATTTGTAACCACTTAATTCACTAACCAAATTATTTATTTTAACCGACTGTGAGTTAGACTTGTCACTAACATTTTTATTTCAAGCCTTCGTATACAGAGTAACACGCATTGTGTGCTAGCTTGCGAAATAGGGCAGCGGGTCACACCCGGATCGAATTCACACGGGAAAATAGCGGCCGTAGGCCAGTGCACCAACCAACATGAGCGCGCCTTCTAGATGGTTTCCCGCGCTCATTTGGGGACACGTTGGGCTGATCTTCAAATTCTGCCTCAGTGAGTACGATACTCAATCAGTTAAGGTACAATAACACACAGAACAAAGTTTACAAGAGTTACAGGCGGGTGGCGCACACGGATTCCTTCCCTTCGGTTACCTAAACTTCTGTGACGTCAGCAAAGGCATCCTATCACAGCGTTAAATGGTACAATGCAGTCTGCCAAATCCTGGAAAAGTCGATCCCGTACTACATGGTATAAAAGCTAGGGAAATGAAGTTAACGTTTTCATCCGCTTCATCATACTTCTGGTTCAAGTTATTAAATTTTTGGCTCACTTCACCAAAATGTTTGTTCGTATAATAAGTTTTATTGTTCATTTCATTTAAATTTTTCTTCGTGTCATTAAAATATTGGTTCAGAGGTAACATTAATGATGTAAAAGTTTGCTGAATATTGTCTTGTTTACTCTCACTCCTCTTTTAATGTATTTGAACAACAAGGGGCAAATTTAACATCAGTTTCCGTGGGTTGTTTTCCATTTATAGTCCCGCAATTAGCGGACAGTGAATTCATAGTTCTAAATTTCTTCGATTCACTTACCTTAACATATCCATTGTAACCCACGTTTGCATTCACAAGAGAAGTTAATTCTAATTCCAGTCTTCCAACGAGATAAAATTGGTCTACATCTGCTACAGTTAAAACATTACTTTCTGTATCTCCTCCACGTTTTTATTCAGGAATGGTAGTATCACTTATACACCCACTTAGGTTAAGCAAATCACTTTCTTTCACTACCGCAGAAGTATCATTTATCTCTACGCCGCCCGCATCTCGTGGTCGTGCGGTAGCGTTCTCGCTTCCCACGCCCGGGTTCCCGGCGGGGTCAGGGATTTTCTCTGCCTCGTGATGGCTGGGTGTTGTGTGCTGTCCTTAGGTTAGTTAGGTTTAAGTAGTTCTAAGTTCTAGGGGACTGATGACCATAGATGTTAAGTCCCATAGTGCTCAGAGCCATTGTATCTCTACGCTGATAAATTTTCTGAATTCAATGTATCTTTGTTAATTTTCCAATTTCGAATTACTTTCCTGGGAAACAACGCACGGCTTGTGCTGGAGCATTCCTTCTAGCTCATAGCTCACTTACCTCACTTTTTCTTGTGCTTCTTTTAGTAAAATGGTTCAATTGGCTCTGAGCACTATGGGACTCAACTGCTGAGGTCATTAGTCCCCTAGAACTTAGAACTAGTTAAACCTAACTAACCTAAGGACATCACAAACATCCATGCCCGGGGCAGGATTCGAACCTGCGACCGTAGCCGTCCTGCGGTTCCAGACTGCAGCGCTTTTAACCGCACGGCCACTTCGGTCGGCTTCTTTTAGTAAGCGTTAAATACATCTAGTATGGTTTCCGCTGACCTCACGATTTGGGAAATTTATTTTCATATATCTTTTTGATTGGATACCCTCCCCGTCGCTGCAATCATCAGTTATGTAATGCTGTGATCCACGAGAAATACGGGCCCCGCAACGAAACTATGTCACACTAGAGAGCTTGTGTGCCACACTTTGCGAATGCTCAGTTCCGTGCAGGGCCTACAGGAAATCAATCTGTCAATAAAAAGGTACCCACTAAAGGTCTTAACTTGTGTGTTATCGAAAGCTTATGTGTACCAGGAGCAGGTAAGAATTATTAAATTCTTCTGAAATAGTAACTAACTCCCTGCCGGAGTAGCGTGACGTGCTGTGACACGCGTCACAGGGTCAGTGTCCTGTTGGCCCCGGATAGGCCTGACGGAGGCAGATCGTGTGAGCCTCCTGTCAGTTAATAGTGTAAGCCTTGCTCTGTGTGCGACCATATTTATATTGCGAAATCACTGTCCCAGAACCCGCTACCAGTTGCAGGCAGCCTACCTAACGGCTTCTAGGTACAACACAAATTTCATTTTCAATACCTTGCTAGGCTATTCACCGAATTTAAAGATTTACAGTGCTGTCACAAACTAGTGATTCAGAGGTACAATCTTACGTCAAAAATTTAACACGGTAAGACAAGTACAATGCCGGGACAAAATCGCAACACCAAAGACTTGTGTGACATAAAAGGAAGTTGGTAGGCGTGATTCCACATCTGAATGCCGATGTCTATGCATTTTTCACGCCAGTCACGTAAGACTGCCGCTAGTAGCACAACTATGAGAATGCTCATCAGGTTTACTATGGCTACACGCTTTAATGGTCGCGACCATTTGTTACCTTTGAGATAGGACATGGTGAGTTAATGTTAGCCAAGAATGCCTTTAAGGCGACGAAGACGGCATTATCAACACCTCACTCAGTTTGAGCGAGGTCATTTAATAGCACCACAAAAATCTGAACGTTCCTTCTTCGATACTGCTGAAAGACTTGGCCGGAATGTAGGCACTATATACGACTGCTGGCAGCGGTCACGACAATGTACGCTCGCAAGAGAACCGGGCTCTGGACGACCACATGGCGCTACGGAGAGGGAAGACCATAGTGTTCGGCGTGCGGCTCGGGTACAGAGTACTGCCCCTGCATCAGCAATTTGAGCTACAGTTGTCACCACAGTGACACAGTGAACAGTTAAAAATATGTTGCTTGCCGGACAGCTCCGAGTCAGTCGCCCAATAGCGGCATTCCACTGATACCACACCACCGCCAGTTGCCACTTCGGTGGTGTCAAGCGAGAGCTCATAGGAGGACAGGGTGGTAGCCTCTTGTGTTTCATGATGAAAGCTGGTTCTGCCTCAGTGCCAGTGAAGGCTGTGTGCATGTTAGAAGGCGGGCAGCTGAGGGATATTCACCTGTCTGGTGCTAGTCACACTGTACCTGGCACTCTCGTGGTTATTACACGCAATCTGACTGACAATCTGTTCGTCAGTCTGGTAACTCGATCTGTTGTGCTGCCATTTGTGAACATCATTCCAGGTTTTTTTTCCAACATGATAATACTCGTCCAAAAAAAAAGTTCAAATGCGTGTGAAATCTTATGGGACTTAACTGCTAAGGTCATCAGTCCCTAAGCTTATCCCAAGGAGAAACACACACATCAATGCTCGAGGGAGGACTCGAAACTGCGCCGGGACCAGCCTCACAGTCCATGACTGCAGCGCCTTAAACCGCTTTTATTTATTTATTTATTTATTTTTATTTTTTTTGACCTTTGCCTTTCGCGGGCAAGTGCTCTACCATTTTTTTTTTCTTTTTTTTCCCAATGTCACGCTTGCCACCTTTGCTGACATACATGTTGTTGTACTACCGCATAAATTGTGTCTACAATGTCCATATGTTGACAAATAGTGGCTAGTTAGAAAATTAATTAATAACCGCTCGGCTAATCCCGCACGGCAATGGGCGTCCACACACCGCCGTTGTAACCCAACATGCTCTACAGGGTGTCGACATTTGCCTCGGCTTGCACGATCTCCAGCTCTGTCTCCAGTAGGGCACATATAGGACACCATCGGACAACATTCGAGCGTCATTCATAAATAGCATTAACTTTACACATATTTTCACATCTTTCAAGACTTTTTCTAGCTGAAACCCCATTCCCAACATACACGCAAAATCATGAAAAGAAAAAAAATTAATCGCTTAGCAAATTTGTAGTAAGTCCCCTCCACACATACACCCAAAATCATGAAAGGAGAAATTTAATTGCTTAGTAAATTTAAAAATTTGTGGTAAGTTCCTATGGGACCAAACTACTGAGGTCATCAGTCCCTAGGCCTACACATTACTTAATCTAACTTAAACTACCTTACGCTAAGGACAACACATACACCCATGCCCGATGGAGGACTCGAACTTCCGACGGGGGGAGCGGCGCGAACCGTGACAAGGCGCCTTACACCGCGCGGCTACCCCGCGCAGGTCTTAGCACATTTTCGCTATGAATGAAGTCATGCATGACACTTAATTTATTAGTTATTTACTACAGACTCCATTCACAACACAGTTTACACATAGTATCCACATTTATCACTGAATATTCGTGAAAAGTTATATCACTGTATGCCACATAGTTCATGAGATATAACGTCAAAATTTTCGCAGGGTGTTTAAAAAATGACCGGTATATTTGAAACGGCAATAAAAACTAAACGAGCAGCGGTAGAAATACACCGTTTGTTGCAATATGCTTGGGACAACAGTACATTTTCAGGCAGACAAACTTTCGAAATTACAGTAGTTACAATTTTCAACAACAGATGGCGCTGCGGTCTGGGAAACTCTATAGTACGATATTTTCCACATATCCACCATGCGTAGCAATAATATGGCGTAGTCTCTGAATGAAATTACCCGAAACCTTTGACAACGTGTCTGGCGGAATGGCTTCACATGCAGATGAGATGTACTGCTTCAGCTGTTCAATTGTTTCTGGATTCTGGCGGTACACCTGGTCTTTCAAGTGTCCCCACAGAAAGAAGTCACAGGGGTTCATGTCTGGCGAATAGGGAGGCCAATCCACGCCGCCTCCTGTATGTTTCGGATAGCCCAAAGCAATCACACGATCATCGAAATATTCATTCAGGAAATTAAAGACGTCGGCCGTGCGATGTGGCCGGGCACCATCTTGCATAAACCACGAGGTGTTCGCAGTGTCGTCTAAGGCAGTTTGTACCACCACAAATTCACGAAGAATGTCCAGATAGCGTGATGCATTAATCGTTCGGATCTGAAAAATGGGCCAATGATTCCTTTGGAAGAAATGGCGGCCCAGACCAGTACTTTTTGAGGATGCAGGGACGATGGGACTGCAACATGGGGCTTTTCGGTTCCCCATATGCGCCAGTTCTGTTTATTGACGAAGCCGTCCAGGTAAAAATAAGCTTCGTCAGTAAACCAAATGCTGCCCACATGCATATCGCCGTCATCAATCCTGTGCACTATATCGTTAGCGAATGTCTCTCGTGCAGCAATGGTAGCGGCGCTGAGGGGTTGCCGCGTTTGAATTTTGTATGGATAGAGGTGTAAACTCTGGCGCATGAGACGATACGTGGACGTTGGCGTCATTTGGACCGCAGCTGCAACATGGCGAACGGAAACCCGAGGCCGCTGTTGGATCACCTGCTGCACTAGCTGCGCGTTGCCCTCTGTGGTTGCCGTACGCGGTCGCCCTACCTTTCCAGCACGTTCATCCGTCACGTTCCCAGTCCGTTGAAATTTTTCGAACAGATCCTTTATTGTATCGCTTTTCGGTCCTTTGGTTACATTAAACCTCCGTTGAAAACTTCGTCTTGTTGCAACAACACTGTGTTCTAGGCGGTGGAATTCGAACACCGCCCGCATCTCGTGGTCGTGCGGTAGCGTTCTCGCTTCCCACGCCCGGGTTCCCGGGTTCGATTCCCGGCGGGGTCAGGAATTTTCTCTGCCTCGTGATGGCTGGGTGTTGTGTGCTGTCCTTAGGTTAGTTAGGTTTAAGTAGTTCTAAGTTCTAGGGGACTTATGACCACAGCAGTTGAGTCCCATAGTGCTCAGAGCCATTTGAACCAATTCGAACACCAGAAAAATCCTCTGTTCTAAGGAATAAACCATGTTGTCTACAGCACACTTGCACGTTGTGAACAGTACACGCTTATAGCAGAAAGACGACCTACAGAATGGCGCACCCACAGACTGCGTTGTCTTCTATATCTTTCACATCACTTGCAGCGCCATCTGTTGTTGAAAATTGTAACTACTGTAATTTCGAAAGTTTGTCTGCCTGAAAATGTACTGTTGTCCCAAGCATATTGCAACAAACGGTGTATTTCTATCGCTGCTCGTTTAGTTTTTATTGCCGTTTCAAATATACCAGTCATTTTTGAAACACCCTGTATGAGCGTGAAATACTAGGTTTTGCTTAAAATGGCGCGCTGTTGAGCTTCATCATCGGGCATGACGTTTTAATTAAGCACCTCTTTACTACTAACTGTATTCGTAAGACACATTACAGATTGTAGCCGGCCGAGGTGGCCGAGTGGTTCTAGGCGCTAAAGTCTGGAACCGCCCGACCGCTACGGTCGCAGGTTCGAATCCAGCCTCGGGCATGGGTGCTTGTGATGTCCTTAGGTTAGTTAGGTTTAAGTAGTTCTAAGTTCTAGGGGATTGATGATCTCAGAAGTTAAATCACATAGTGCTCAGAACCATTTGCACCATTTCAACAAACTGTATTTACATACATCACCGAACGTACCTGCAAAATTATGTCATTGTACAACTCATTGTTCGGGAGATATGACGTAATAAACATTGAGATCCGTGAAAAACTAGCTTTTGCTAATAATGGAGCGCCAATTACCCAGTCAGTATTTATCCAGTGTTTCATAATGAGCGCCTTTAGCGACTTCCAACAAACTCTAAGCATAATTTCAAATCTTACAGAAACTTCAGAAACATTTGCTCACTTATGTGCTTAAATTCAAGTGTTTAACACATGTGCCGCGCGGATTCGATCCGAGACTGGCTCCCCAGAGTCTTGCACGCTGCGGTCGGTACACGTTACGCCATCCGAGTAGGTTCACAGTTACCTCTGTAAGATACACAAATCTGTTTCCTCATCTAGTGTAACGCAGAGAAGAATAGCTGGCAAAACATGTCACCATGGTTTTATTCTTACACTGCATACTTTTGTTTGTGGTGAGCAATCACTGCTGCTCCGGCGCTTGCTCGCAAGCAGAGTTACTGCTGCGTGGTGGGGCGTGTGGGAAAAGCGCGCGCAGCAAGGGGCCATAACAAGGGAGAATCGCCGACTGCGCAGCGGGGAAGCGTCATTTCTGACAGCGGTGTCATCTAATAGCGGCATGGCGAGTCGGCACTGTGTAACACCGACGACGTCTTCCAATTAAAATGTGCAGTGCGAGAAACTATTACTTTTTACGCAAAAATGTGGATTTGCAAAATGATTGGTGATGCACAAGACGTCGAATACATACAGGACATTCAGTTAACAGAGGCAATACGTGCCTGACCATGCCAAAAATACCTAAACAGAAAATTGTACGAACTTGAGTATACAGAAGATGGAAGAGGAAGAAGAGAAAGAAAAATCAAATCAGTTTGCCGTTCGGATGAGTTACAAAATTGCAATATTTTAGTAAAGCACTTGCGCGCTTCCACGGATGATGATTTAATCAAAGAACATTTGGTAGTCGCAGCTAAAAATTTTTGTCCACTTTGGGTGGAACAGCTTCGTAAGGTAAAATTATGAGTCCCACACACGTTATGGAAGACAAAGTACCGAGCCAGCTTTCAAAAATCTTTGAAAAGATTTTGTTGCATATTCTTCAATGCACTAAGAAAGAGTATGGTCCCGATAAATTATAAAAATAAAAGCTTCTGCAGAACGGTAAGAAATTGTTTTTTTTTTCTTGTCGTTAATTGTAGCGGTATAAGACTGATACTCATAGAGAATTGTGTAACTGTCTGACAAAACCATGGTCGTAGCTGTCCCTGTTTCGGAAAATGCATTTACGATAAGCATTATGAGCTAATATAACAGTCACACTGATTCTATGTTCTGCGAAACGTCTTGCTATCACACACTGCATTACGACCATAGGCTGAATGTTACAACGGGGAATTGCTCCGGTGATAAGCACAAACAGTTACAAAGGGTTTCATGAAACGACTACTTCGTTTTAAAAACACTCTACACTTAAAAATAAGCTTTCATCTTTTACTGCTTTCTGAATCACTGCAGGCAAATACAGCTTTATTTTTCAAATCCACAGACGATTCCCATCCATCTACGCACAAAACGCTAATTATTCGCGGTACTTAACTTTGATTTCCTTTGTGCGTCACTTTTCAGGTTATTTTTGTTCAGTGGCAGTCTCAATCTTTTGATGCTCTTGGTTTTGTTTGCAGCACTTAATTCACTACCTCTCCTTTCACAAACAATCGGACTGCTTTGATGAAAATTTCCTACTTCACACGGAATCGAAAATTTCCAATTACAGAATGTTAACTGGCGATGTTGTTTTCCAAAACTAAAATTAGCAATGAATAAATCTCCACCCATCGCGACCTATAAACTCTATAACTAAGTTAAGTAGCAGTATTTGTTATTTAAATGTCATAGACTTTCAAAGACATACTGGGTGATAATTATTGAACTATGTGAAAAAAAACGTAACTTAGTTACATACTATGGCGTGCACACACTTTATTCAACACATAAACTTCACTATAGATATTAAGATTTAGGTTATGAGATGTTCGATATGCCTGCCGTCATCGTCGATGATGTAGCGCAGACGAATAGCGAAATTCGGCATGACCCGCCGAAGTATCGGAACATCTATGCTGTCGATGACCTCCTGAATGGCTGTTTTCAGCTCATCAATTGTTTTGGGGTTATTGCTGTACACCTTGTCTTTAATATAGCCCCACAAAAAGGAGTTGCTTGTGTCCAGATCCGAAGAATATGGCGGCCAATCGAGACGCATGCCAGTGGCCTATGAGCACCCCAGAGCCGAATGCGGTTCCAAAAGTCCTCTTCCAGGACACCAAACACTCACCTGCTTCGATGGGACCGAACTCCGTCTTGCATGAATCATATTTTGTCGAAATCAGGGTCACTTTGGATAATGGAGGTGAAATCATTTTCCAAAACCTTCACGTACCATTCAGTAGTCATTGTACCAACAAGGAATATCGCACCGATTATTCCGTGACTGGACGTTGAACAGCACAGTCACTCGTTGAGGGTAAAGAGATTAACCAATCCAAATAAAAGTGGGCTTCGTCTCTAAACAAACCATGCATGCATATACGAAATCTCATCATGCCCCACCAACAACCGTGCAGTTTGAATGTCCTCACGCAAACCGTTCAGAAGTTTATTTCGTTTAGTTCAATAATTGTCATCCTGTACATGCTAGTAGTAGGATAACAGGGGTGCAGGGGTGTTTTGTTAGTGTGAGTTGCATACATTCAGGGCAAACTTGATTGATTTATGAACCCTCTTCCCTCAACCTGTTGTTCTGTTAATTGATTTATGACCCCCTGGGGATAATCCATTCTTCTGACGAAGCCCCCAGCCTCCCCCTCCATCTCCCCCACCTCTCTGGAAAATCCCATTGGTGATACAAGCACGCCTTTGATATCAAATTAATTCGCTAATTAATTGAATCGAAAAATTAATGAACCACTCTCCCACTGGGAAATCCCACAGCACTGCCTCCATTAATTCACCCGGAAGTTGGCAGGAAAAAGACTCAGTTTGTGCTGGAGAGGAAAGATCTCACGACAGAAAAATCAAATCAATGTCAATCATGTAGCAAAGGATATACTGTTTACTTATAAAATTCAATTCACAGGGATTGGATCTCTCTTTTATTTGGTGGGAAAAGCTCAGCATTCTCTGCTGTTTTGGAAGATGCAGGTTTTGTAAAATATATCGAAAAGGAGTAATTAAGTAGCTCGAGTTTTTCGATCACGTGAGGAATACTGCCACAAAGTACCCACCGCACATAATTACACATTTAAAAATCTTCTGGTCTCGCCTTCGTAGTGACTGCAGGGCAGACGTGCTGACCAGGACATTGCATCTTCGTATGCCCATGCACTGGGCACTTTTCTGGGCTGCACCACACAGTAGTGTCCGAGCCGGCCAAAAGCCCACACTACTCCTGCTTGGGCCGCACAACCTCTGTCAGCTGCTGCACCACCAGCCATCTCACAGTATTAGCATGCCTTAAGTGGCCACTTCCCATTGCGGGCCACTCCTTGGGGGAATTCCAACCAATCAGTCCAATCCAGCAGACCATGGTGTCTCAGAATACTGTGCTCATTTTTTGTCCCTGTCCAGTAACTAGATCACCCAGTCGCCATGGCCCACTTTGTTTGGGGCGGTGTCCTTTGCCACCTCAAGTGGCTGTTTCCTGTTTGTGTGTACATGAACCAACCCGTCCAAATCTGTCGACCAAGGTATCCCCAAAAACAGCGGCCTGATTGGTTTCCACCATATTAGTGGGGCAGAACTAGAGTCTATATAAACGCTACACCCTCCACCCATGGCCTTATCCTGCTACCATTTTCAGTTGGATCAGCTCAATTTGATTCCTTGCTCTTAAGTTACTAGTCTGTTTGTTTCATCGTCGTCTTCTCTGTAACAATATGAAGCGTTCTACAGCGGCGTCAGGCAATATCAGTGGCAATGCCAGTGACAGCAAATGCCTGAGGCAACAGGAATTAGTCTGTAAGTTACCATTCAAATCAGCAACTGTAACTTTTTCTTTCATAAGAATTTCGCAGTAGCGATGTTAAATCCATTTCATCTTATTGTTTCAGCATACATCCATCAAATTGTGGATGAGTTGGAGGTGGTGAGGTTGCAGCAGCATCAACAGCGTTGTATGTAATATATATTTTCTTCTTTATATATGTAACCTGCTGGTATTATTCATTTGTCTGTCAGTGAGTCTTTGCTGTTGTACCTGATTTAGAAAATCGAAATCGCCGGCCGCAGTGGCTGAGCGGTTCTAGGCGCTTCAGTCTGGAACCGCGCGACTCCTACAGTCGCAGATTCCAATCCTGCCTCGGGCATGGATGTGTATGATGTCTTTAGGTTGGTTAGGTTTAAGTAGTTCTAAGTTCTAGGGGACTGATGACCTCAGATGTTAAGTCCCATACTGCTCAGAGCCATTTGAACCACTGGAAAATCAAAATCAATAACTGTAACTTTTTCATAAGAATTTTGTAGTCCTGAATACATGTCGCCTTATTGTTTCAGTATATGTCCAACATATAGTTGGTGAGCTGGCTGCTGAAACTCAGCAACAGCAGCAGTAGCAGCACTGTAAGTAGTATATATATTTTTCTCCTTTGTAGTAATGTGCATATATGTAACATGCTGCTGTTAGAAAAAAATTTCATCGTATATGTAATATGGGGCATATGCTTTGTTGTTGTTGTACGCAATTTCCTGGCAGAAGAGGAGGAAGAGGTAGAGGTACGTGTTGAGGGTAAGCAGGAACCATCGCAGGTGTTCTGTAAGTGCATATTCTAAAAAAAATTTTTTTTGCTTTGTTAGATGTGTATATATTTTTATCATTAAAAGTCAATATGTGCTTTTAGGTGATATCAGTCAGATGGGCAGATGGTTCTTCTCAAATTCAGGCAAGTACAAAATGCCACAATGGGTGGAGCCCATGGAAAGAGAGACCTATGTCAGTGTGAGGAGATGTTAGATGACCTGAGTGAGATGCCAAGGAGCCACACCGAAATAGGTAATTTATATACATGCACTCATTTACTTACAAATAATAATAATAATCAGAGTTCTTTCTTTCCCTGCAGCAGCAGCAGCAGCGGGCGATGTCTGGAACGATGTAGATATTTCTCGTTATTCTCTCTCTTCTACAGCTGCTGCATCAAGGGAACAATTTCCACAATACGCTGTGGCTTGGGTACCGGGGACGGAGAAGATTTCTTCACAAAAGCGAGGCCCAGAGAGGCATGCATCATTGGCAAAGGCCCCGCTAGTTGCCGTGTGGGAAGCCGCAGCCTGCTGGTCCCGGCGGAGGTTCGAGTCCTCCCTCGGGCATGGGTGTGTGTGTTTGTCCTTAGGATAATTTAGGTTAAGTAGTGTGTAAGCTTAGGGACTGCTGACCTTAGCAGTTAAGTCCCATAAGATTTCACACACATTTGAACATTTGAAGCCGCAGCCGCCGCCGACAGTGCCACCACTCCCGCCTATCTACCGCACCGACTGCTGCCGCTCCACACCGCTCTGGCCTCTGTGGGCAACCCTCCCTCTGGCAAGCGTGTCAGGGTTGCAGCAGCGGCAGCAGCAACAGCCAGGCTGCTCTCACTGGCCTCATACCGCAGCGTCTCCTCCTCCTTCACCTTCTCGTCCTCGCTGATCTCACGAGGTACGTCACATACCTCTCTGCTCCGTTCCGCAAGCAGCTTCGTCATCGTCGTCAACTAGTTGTAGTTGCAGGGTCAGTAATAGCAATGATTCTGCGACAAGCAGCAGTTCCCTCTCCCGTCCTTTTAATGAAGGACATCAGACCAGTGACACTATGCCACAGTTACAGTACTTGGTGAATGCAGACGCCTTTGAGGAGCGAATCTCGTTTACGAGAATCGAGAATCTGGCAGAGTCAAAGTACTCGGTAATTGTGGACGCCTTTGAGGAGCGAATCCCGGTTGCTAGAATCGAGAATCTGGCTGGACGGTACCGCGACCCTGTGGGGTTTTTAAGAGCTTGCGTTCCTGTCGTGGACACAGGACACCTCAAGGTTGTTAACGATCCGCGGTATCTCGCCATTAAGTGCTGAGTAATGTTGAACTGTCATATCTCCTGAAAGTTCTTATAGTACTGAAGACACAAGTCTTCATTTTCTTTGAGGTGGGGGGGGGGGGGGGGATGGCGTGATAATGTAGAGTACATCGATCACCGTTTGGTTTCGTGAGTCCACCTTGATAGCTATACTGGCCCAGTCTTCCAAGATGGAAATTAGGTCAGCTAATCACTCAGCTGAACACTGCAGCTGGATGTCCATATACATGTCCATGATCCGGTAAATAGAGGATCTATAGGGGATCGCATATAAAGCACCCAAAGGATATAGTGGAAAAGAAGGCATGCATTAATGTCAAAAATTAAAAGGATTAGGCTTGTTTTTCATAGTCAATCCTGCCTTATGAAAGAAATATTAAAGAGAAACCAGAGTGTACATATCGGTATGGTAGATACCTTGACATTCGTAAGTGTTATAACTTTGATGTTATCGAATTCTCTGTTAAACTCCAAGACATACCTAAATTTGAGGCGCAGAATATATGAATATCGGTTTATGTTCATGACCTGGAGAAACATAAATCAGATGAGCGGAACAAGCATATTGTCATCGGCCCCCTCCATTTGTCAGAATTTGCCATTGAGCATAAGATGCATGTGAACATTCTCTTATTCTCCAATGAGAAAAAATTAGGAAAAAGGCAGTTAATACTATTCTTGGATCAGAGACATGCCCCAGCTTCTATTCTCTCACCTGAGCAACTACAAGCGTGAAAAGCATACTTGCTTAAGGTGTCTAAATTACCTTTCCTCAGACAAGTTATTAGCCGCGCATGTGATAGATCACACTTCCATGGACCCGTTACATGTTATTGTGCCTATTGAGGAAAACAAATTCATGAAGTTTCAAAATTCTCACCATCAGGAGCGATATCCATTTGTGGTTTATGCTGACTTTGAAAGCCTCCTCTCCCCTGTGACCCGCTGTGGAGGTGTCCCTACAGGCTCACAAACTACATTCACATAAAAACACGTACCACATGCAGCAGCATACCAAATTGTATCGTCCTATTGTAAGGTGTCAGGCAAATCCAACACCGTCCATGAAAACCCTGACATGATAAGCAAATCCAGTAGTATGTCACATAGCTCCGAATAAATCGTGACATTAAATTAACCAAAGTAATACGAGTAACGAGTGAGCAAATGGAATACCACAGACTAACACAAGAATGCCTAAATGCATGTCATACCTTCCCACCGTGAGGCAGACGCAGTTCCGAGGGGAGAAACGAGAACAGAAACCGAGAGAAGAACCGTGTTAAGCTAGAAGGCCCTACGATAAGGGACAGACACCCACGTCGCCAGCTAACCGACAGGACCACCCCCCACCCCATGTTAAAAGCTAGAGCCCTCCAGAAGAACAGTATAGATCTTACGATAACACTAAAAGGGCCACACCAGCCGCAAGTTTTAGCGTGAGACTTTTTCGCGTCTCTGTTACGTTGCAAACGTTAAAAACATTGCCCCACCACGAAAAGTAACCGACAGGACCACCCCCCAGCCCATGTTAAAAGATAGAGCCCTCCAGAAGAACAGTATAGATCTTATGATAACACTAAAAGGGCCACACCAGCTGCAAGTTTTAGCCTGAGACTTTTTCGCGTCTCTGTTACGTTGCAAACTTTAAAAACATTGTCCCACCACGAAAAGTATAACGTTTCTCATTGGATAGACAGAATTTTTGTAGGTGGAGCTTAAGGTTAACACTGAAACCCTGATTGGTCAGATGATAACACAGCCAGATAGTTTCTTTAAAACCAGCTTCGGTAAATTGTAGTAAGGAGAAGTTAGAGGGAGTTGCTTCCGAGACGGCGAGCTGGATGGAGCTGCGTCGCTCAACGCCCCCTGACACTGCCTAACCAACGACAAGGTAATGAACGCACGCGATGCCGCATAACAGCGCATAAAGCTTCACTCAGAACTGCAGAAGTCTCATCTGTTACACCCCCGTTTTGCGTAACACTAGTGTCGATCGTCAATTAAAGCTCATGGTATTCACATTTGCTACGTAAGTTAAAATCTGAAACGCGATGATTTTTCTGTTATATAATTATGCAGAATCCACATCAGCCACTGTAATTTACGACAAGTTATATAAGTAATTAAAGATAATTGAGGGTCACTGTAGACCATTTTGATAGTTTTCTCTTTTGTGAAACTTATTTTAAACCTAGATTTTAGATGTGATATGGCATAGGTCATCCTTCGATCCATTGTAGAACTTGGAAACCCATTCAGGGAATATTCGTTCACATTTTTGTTGAACGCAGTTGGTTTTTATCATCCTGTATTGAAACAGTTCCTTTTATCAATAGTGCAATTTATAAACAATGTTTTGTGAGTAGAATAAAATTTCCAATGGTAAACATAACTGCTTTTTCGACGTTATTTTACCAGCTAACCAAAAATAGGAAAGCCTTGAACCCCTTCCACTAAATTTAGTTAGCATTAAGATTCTTTTACAGGGAGTGCAGTGGAGCTGACGCTGAAATAATTAAGTATTTGGTTATATCATCGCTAGTTTCACTGAACTCTTCTGAACTCTACATGTCATGTGTGGTCTGGCGTCTCCTTACCAGCAACAGGTCTCAGGTTCAAACTAGTCAATTCCCTAAAAAACACGCTCAGAGCGTCGTTGCGCGAAAGTGGTAGGGAGACACGACTTAGAACAACAGACACCATGCAGAATGTTAGACTATGATTCAAGTTTTAACCGCTACAAATCTTATGTTGGTGATAATCCTGCGGTTTGGCTTCTCACTGATCTTGAAAATCTTTCGTTGGAGGTGGTGAAACTCTACAGCGAAGTTGTTCCCGAGACCAAATCGAAGGAGAATGAAGATTTGAACAATAATGTGGTTGACTGTCATATTTGTGGACTGCCGTTAGATAGACAAGTGGAAACTCCTTGTAGGGACCACTGGCACGAGGGCCGAAGTGGCCGTGCGGTTCTAGGCGCTGCAGTCTGGAACCGCGAGACCGCTGCGTTCGCAGGTTCGAATCCTGCCTCGGGCATGGATGTGTGTGCTGTCCTTAGGTTTGTTAGGTTTAAGTAGTTCTAAGTTCTAGGGGACTAATGACCTGAGAAGTTGAGTCCCATAGTGCTCAGAGCCATTTGAACCATTTTTTGAACCATTGGCACCTTACGGGGAGTTCTGTGGCGCAGCTCACAATACATGCAATTTGAATTACCAGCTACCAAAGCACATGCCCGTTTTCTTCCATAATTTAGGCGGGTATGACGCTCAATTTCTTGTGGAGCATTTGGCTGATTTCGGTATGAGGATAGATCAGCTCAGTGATCTGCCTGAGAGCATTGAGAAATATATTCCATTCGCCAAACGAATGACTAAGAATTACTCTCGGATTCCTTGACTCGCGACATATCATGCAGGCACCACTCCAGAAACGCGTTGAAGCACTACCTTGGGAAGATACGCACATCACGTGAGCTGTGTTTCCAGACGAGGGAAAGTTTCAACTTGTGACTAGGAAGGAGGTTTTCCCATAGGAGTATGTGGATAGTATGCAGAACTATATGCAACTAGGCTACCTGACGTAACTGTATTCTCTGATAACCTTAAGGTAATGCCATATTGGATGCAGAGTATGAGTATGCAGTGAATGTCTGGTGGGAATTCAACATCTCCACTTTAGGAGAGTACACATGGGTTTACATGAACACAGGCGTGCACTTAGTAGCAGATATTTTAGATAAATTCCGCAGTCTACGCATGACCACATATTGCCTGGATCCCACCTTTTATTACACCTGGGTTGTCCAAGGACTCTATACTCAAGAAAACGAAGAGCAGTATCTATCTATTGCCTGATCTCAACAAGCTTCTTTTCTTTGAGCTAGGGATCTGTGGGGGGCTTTGCCAATGTGTCCATAGGCATGCCAACAGTCACTTCTAATTGGTGAGTTTCCATGGATGCCTGAAGACAAATGCAAGGGAATAGGTGGAAAATTCAAGAGGAGTATGGCAGTTTATTCTGATGTGAGATATGTGTGGTTGTGGAATATCTCACATACCGTATTAATTTGCATGATGCGCAGGCCGATTTGCCGCTGTGTCCAGAGCAACTAGTTCTGCGAAGGGGCTTCACCCCAAAACTGATGACAACGCTGGAGAATAAGCGGAGATATATTATTCATTATTAAATCTCTAGCAGTGTCTCAGCTTGGGGATGGGGCTGGTTAGCATCATCTGGGCTATCTCGTTGAACCAGTAACCCTGTTTGAAGGAGTATATTGATTTGAATATGGGACAGAAAGCTTCCGCAACATGTGATTTTGAGAAAGATTTTTATAAATTAATGAATAATTTATTTTTTGGTCAAACAATGGAGAGGGAGCAACGGGAAATTTTGATTAGAACCGAATGGGCTGGGCATTATGGCGTAAGAAAATATATCACCAGACCAAATCTTAAATGGGTCACCATATCAATGATAACTTTGTTGTTGTGGAGATGACGAAGACTGCAGAAGAGCTTATGAAACTACAGTAGAGCGTCGATTATCCGAACGTCGGTCACCCGAACGACCGCTTAACCGAACTGTGTACTCGCTCGCACCTGTTAATCTCCCACCCTACCGTCCATCATCCCCCTCACTCCCAAACCAAGTTTCCCACAGTAGTCTTCACACTGCGCCACCACTGGCGGAACATTGCTTCTCATGGGGCCTTCACAAGGCGCTGCTGACCGGCCAAGCCGCCAGTCGCTGTGTTACAACAATCAGCACTCTTTTGTCGGCTTGGCACTGACAGTAGAAGTAGCGGCAGTGTCAAAGCTGTTCACAGCAACAGCTGCGCCAGCTTAGAGTTGAGGCGTACCGCTCCGCGCATTTTGAAGGATTGCACGCCCCCAAGAAGAGCTTCTCACGGTGCAGTCGCCTTCTGTTCTCTGTTACGGCCACTTGTGTGCTGCTGCGCGAAGAAGTGAACTTGATGATACAAAATGCTTAAATGCAAACGTGTTGTCCTTTCTATGAGGGACAAGTACGAGATTATTAAAAGGTTAGAAGAAGTTGAATCTGTAACCACTTTATCCAATGAGTACAAGGTGGGGAAGTTGACAATTACGGATATGAAAAAACAAAAGACGAGCATAGCAAATTTTATAGCTATGCTTGAGTCTACTGATGGATCAACAAGCCGTAAAACTACGAAGTTCGCCACTAACACAGATCTAGCTGATGCTGTTTACAAGTGGTTTACACAAAAGAGATCGGAAGGAGAGCCTATCTCAGGTCCCATTCTGTGTGAGAAGGCAATGCTGTTCAACGAAAAACTTGGAGGGCCTTCGAACTTTAAAGCGAGCACGGGCTGGTTAAAACGCTTCAAGTCGAGTCACGGCATTCGTGAGCTTACAATACGGGGAGAAAAACTGTCGGCTGATTCTTCAGAAGCTGATTCTTTCAAAGTCAAACTAAGGGACGTATTAAGGGAAGAAGATTATGCTCTCGAAAACGTTTACAATGCTGACGAAACTGGACTTAACTGAAAAGCTTCTTATTGGCAAATAAACACGTACATTTCGATTATCCGAACAAACCAGTTTTCCGAACACCCATGTACCTCAATTACTTCGGATAATCGACGCTCTACTGTAGTTTATGTGGGGATGTGCATACTAGACCTATCCAAACTCAACATGCACCCCATTAATTATGAGTTTGCAAAAACTCATTTCGCAGATCCAAAGCTACAATATATGGTTACAGATAGCTACATCTATTGGGTGAAGAACTGTAATCCACATGAAGTAATGAGGTACCACAGTAATTAATTCGACATGTCCTCATACATGGTAAATAATCCATATGGTATTGTTCCACAGAAGAAGAAGGTTATCAGCCTTATGAAAGGTGAGGCAAATGGATTGGCGAGTGTGGAGTTGTAGGTCTGCGATCAGAAATGTATGCATATCACACACTGGAAGGTACCAGCCAGAGGAGGGCTACAGGTGTGCGTTGTTTGACATCTAAAGCCCTCTCTATGGAAAACTATCTGCAGTGCTTATACAGCGGTGTTTATGATGCTACACCACAGCTACCACTTATAGTGTGGCAAACAAGAATTCGATCGAGAGGACACGAGGTGTACACTATGCTCCAGTCTAAAATTGGCTTATCGCCGCATGATAATAAAAGGGTCATTCATGATGATGGGACTAAAATTCTCCCATACTTACACTACTCACTTGCAGCGAGAGAAGGAATGGGGGACTCTGATTGAGAGAGAGGGAGGGAATGAGTGAGGGAATGTGTGTGTGTGTGTGTGTGTGTGTGTGTGTGTGTGTGTGTGTGTGTGTGTGTGTGTGTCCCGTGAAAAAAAGTTAAAAGCGAAGTAAAAAAGGTTTAAAAATGTAAAAAAAGAGCATAACCAAATATATATCATATAAATATTTCTTTATTCTTACACTATGTATGTGTATTGTGCAGACGCATGTGTACAAATCTATGCACCATTAGCGCCACATAAACAGAATAGTTTTTAAGTTTCACGTGCCGCTAGTTGTCCAAGACTGATTAGTTTTTAAGTGTATACATCTCACAGCCCATCAGAGTTATTGTTTAATCTACGAGGATTGTGGAATTTAGTAGCAGTAAAACAAAAAATCTCCACAATAGTCTCCAACGTAGTTTTACAAAAAATTGTAAAATATTCTCACCTAGTGCTATTGAAAAAAATGTAAAAATATCCTCTACAACCGTTACTGTTGTGAGGTTCTTTTTTCCCTACTTATTAATAATAGCGTCTAAGTTAAAAGTATCTTCTGCATCGAAATATCAGCGTCAAATTGTGTCTCAAAAACTAGGTTGAGAGAAGATACGCAAAACGTGGGAAAACTGAGGGAGAATGAGGGAGTACTTACACGACTCCTTGGTGCAGGAAAATTCTTATACATGGGAACGACTATGTGATAGCAAGAGGAATACGAGAAAAAGTTGACATGAATCACCAGGAACATGGGAAATGGTCATTTTTCGAGGACAGCTATAAGACCGGTGGATTAGGCTGTTTAACGTGGATGATCACCAAATGTAGAGTAATAAATTTATGTATATGTGGTCCAGAGCTATCAGTACCACCTTATAGATTTTTATAAGGTGTCCTCAGCTACATTACCAGCTTGGAGACTGCAATTTACAGCTAAAGAATGTATCACATGTTTGTCCCTGTGCAAGTTTATTTACGTGTTTTAACTTTAACAAACAGTATTTACAATGTGCTCCTTTGTAATCTCTACCAATCACGACCATGCGGTGTCAGCTACCAAATACCTTACAGAACAGTTTCTGCATGGTTTTTAAACAACATTTTGATGTATGTCTATTGAAATAAGAGGGATACATACAAGCTTACTGCCGTCTTTGATGCTTTCGTGGAAAAGAAAACCATCTGCCTCTAAATTGATACGGATCTGCATTAAAGGGTGAGGGAAAGTAGGTCAAGTAATCGGTTGAGAGGGGTGGTAAGGAGTGCGATTTAATGGTAGACTGAGGATGCTTTCTAGAGAGAGGGAGATGTTGTGGCAGGTCAGTTATCACTCATTTAACCGTTTTTTTCTGTTATCCTGTCGGAGTGTATCAGTTGTGTGGTATAACCTGTCTTCAACCCGTATACAACTGCATGCTCTATGGCCCGCCGCTGTGGCCGAGAGGTTCTAGGCGCTTCAGTCCAGAACCGCGCTGCTGCTACGGTCGCAGGTTCGAATCCTGCCGTGGGCATGGATGTGTGTGATGTCCTTAGGTTAGTTAGGTTTAAGTAGTTCTAAGTCTAGGGGACTGATGACCTCAGATGTTAAGTCCCATTAGAGCCATTTCAAACATTTTGCATTCTCTTTGTGTGACTTAGAGCGCTATCTATCTGTGATAGTTAATACCAAACCTCTCCATACTGCAGTCAGCAGAGGACATCATGTGTGACGAATCATGTCTACAAAACCGACAGGAAACCTATTTCGGCACCTTCATCGAGATGAAGGAAGATATATGTCTTGTACTCCATTCCCCTACCATATCTTGGACATAAATCGAGTCTTCAGTTTCATAACTGCAATGATTCTAAGTTAGTGACTTTGTGAGGTACTACAGTCGGCTGTGTACACCTTTGCTTGACAGATGTCCTGTGTGGAAGAGACTGTGTTCTGTTCACGGAGCTAGAGCAGCATGCAGCGTAATTACACATGTCAAACACTGCTGCTATGCATTTGTCTATTTCCTCATAAGATGTCGTTGTCATGCACATTCCATTACAAACGATCCTTTTATAGGACTGATGTGAGCATAGCACAATTTCCGAACCTTAATCGGATGTGAACAGTGGGCACTATGTATCTCCAGAAAGCTACATAGTTTTCTTTTCGGGATAGAAGGTAGTAGTTTTATCACCTTAAATTTTCTCACCAGTGTGTGTGGGATAGAAAACTTGCAGTGTGAAGATATGTCATGTGTTGCAAATATATATCCTGCATTCGAATATTAACAGCATTTCATTTCATATATCGGGAACCACACTGCAATAATATTATAGCACACTTAAGTGCAGAACTGTGTAGCCTTAGGAGTGTGTGTTTATGTTCCACGGTCATTTCTCTCTTCCCAGTACCTTCTTGATTTGGAATCTAAACACTATAACAGTTCTACAGAATTGGTAGCACTAGAGATTTACAGAAAATGTCTTAGAAACCTTCTGTCTGGAGCTCCGTTATGCCAAAATCATACGTTTCTTTTTCTTCTTAATCGTGTGTTATATCACCACAATACTCTCAAACGTATGAGACTCATATCTACTGTATACCACTAACAAGTGATAAACTCTTCAGCATGAAAGCATCTAGAGAGATCGTGTGTACATGGATGAGTGATGTGAGTAGGATTGGTACAGAATAGTATTCACAGAACGGCAGTTACAGTATTGATATGGTAACACCGTCTGTACCACTAGAGTCGATCAGTACAAGTTTAGAACACTTGTTATACTCTTTTCAAAAGCAAAATCTCAAAGTGAACTGGTTACGTGGAACTGAGCTCGCTCTGTTCCTTCACGAAACATTGAATGTAATGAGTATAGCACCCTCCTACGTCTGGTCAGTTCCAAATCAAATTGGAGACAATGTTGCCGAGACGGTTGGTTAAAGACAGAGGAAGAATTAGGAGGTGGCTAGAGAGAGGCCATGTAGAGTTCTGCTTAGGATTCTTGGCTCTGAGCACTATGGGACTTCACTTCTGAGGTCATCAGTCCCCTAGAACTTAGACCTACTTAAACCTAACTAACCTAAGGACATCACACACATCCATGTCCGAGGCAGGATTTGAACCTGCGACCGTAGCGGTCGCGCGGTTCCAGACTGTAGCGCCTAGAACCGCTCGGCCACTCCGGCCGGCTTAGGATCCTTAGTGAATAGTTTCAACAAAGGGGTAACTCATTTAAAAATAGAGGGAAGAGTGCTAGATCTTTTGATCTCCGATTCTATCCCATGAATGTGAGCATATCTTTGACTCACATCCACACAGGGGGAGAGATAAATTGCAATAAAATCTTACCAAATTTAAAAAAGTATAGTTTTAGCACTCCTGTCTGCTGATGGCTATTTCCTACACTAAGAAACAGAATTTGTGTCATATGATGTAAGCTATGTAACAAAGTTCATGACCACTCTGCTATTAGGGTGGAAAATATAGAGATAGCTGTTTAGAAGTGCTCCACAATGCCGCAACCTCCTCCAGTTTACATATACTGGAATGTCTTCCACATTTTTATCAATAAGAAACAATGCCTATACCTTTGATTTCAACCATCCTGTGTGTTGCAGGAGCAGCTTAACTTACATCATGCACTGCCCTGCTTTCTAAGAGAGCCGAAGCTCGAAATGTGTTAATACCGGTTCAGCACATGACACAGATATCAAAGCCATAGTAGAAAAACAAAATGTGTGATGATATACAAAGCTGTAGTCATACACTGCTTGGATGTGTCGCAGGAGAAACACAATGTATCGTACTGCTTGTGAAAGAACAACACAAGAGCCCTCTCTTGTGACTGATAGTCAGTGGAACATCGTCTTGCTACAGTACAGTTGACAAAGCTTTACACACTTCTGTGCAAGCGACGTTGATCACTGGCCATCTGCTCCAATGGACCAATACGTGCATATTCTACATGCTTGATGTCAGCATGCAGATGGTATTTGTCTTCGACATATCGGAATTGAGACAGATGATAATATCTTATCGAGTTTTGTACCAGGTGACATTAGCAAAGTTTTTATCCTTCCTAGTTTTACCCCACTGGATGTTATAGAAATAATGAGGAGATAGATAGATAGATAGAGAGAGAGAGAGAGAGAGAGAGAGAGAGAGAGAGAGAGAGACTGTGTTGTTAGCGAAGTCTCTAACACCATTTCTAATGTACTTATCATACGAATACAATAAAGGAGATCAGGACATGTAGAGGGTCATATTTGTAGACTATCATTCGATACTGATGAGAATTATACATGATCATATAATGTTGATCGTCGGTAAAGCAGATGCCAGACTGAGATTCATTGGAAGAATCCTAAGGAAATGCAATCCGAAAGCAAAGGAAGTAAGTTACAGTACGCTTGTTCGCCAACTGCTTGAATACTGCTCAGCAGTGTGGGATCCGTACCAGATAGGGTTGATAGAAGATATAGAGAAGATCCAACGGAGAGCAGCGCGCTTCGTTACAGCATCATTTAGTAACCGCGAAAGCGTTACGGAGATGATAGATAAACTCCAGTGGAAGACTCTGCAGGAGAGACGCTCAGTAGCTCGGTACGGGCTTTTGTCAAAGTTTCGAGAACATACCTTCACCGAAGAGACAAGCAGTATATTGCTCCCTCCTACGTATATCTCGCGAAGAGACCATGAGGATAAAATCAGAGAGATTAGAGCCCACACAGAGGCATACCGACAATCCTTCTTTCCACGAACAATACGAGAATGGAATAGAAGGGAGAACCGATAGAGGTACTCAAGGTACCCTCCGCCACACACCGTCAGGTGGCTTGCGGAGTATGGATGTAGATGTAGATGTAGATGTCATGCTTCCGAATTTCTTTGTGCAGTCCACATATGATCTGCATGATTGTGAATTTCCTTCTATACGTTAGTACGCCATTTTCCTAGTTGTGATAGCTCTCTACCTAGTCAGTGAAGAGAGGAGGACAAGACAGCCTTCAGACTAACGAAACAGTGCTGTTGGAACGTGATGGGATTTCAAGAGAGTTATCACGGGTCTGTGATTTGATGGGGGACATCTATTACTCATGGAAATCATGTGAACTACTAGTCATTTCCTTTTCAATTCCACTCGCAAACCGAACGAGGGAAGAAGACAGCCTATATACCTTCTTATGAGAGCTAATTTCTGTTATGTTGTCCTCGCGATCCTTACAGGAAATGTAGGTTGGCGATGGCAGAATCCTTCTGCGGTCTGCCTCAAACGTTGGTTCTCGATAGTGTTCCTCAGGAAGAACATCGTCTTCCCTCCAGGGGTTCCCATTTCAGCTACCTGCAGAGTGTAATCAGACTATTGCAACAAATTACCCTCCATGCAAAGTTACTTGCATGATACGGTTTAATTAAGTAGCCTACCAATTTGGTATCAATGACCTGCGGGTGTAAGCATGGGCTAGGGTACCATAGATATGATTAGAGAGTTGGAGCAGTAATCGGGCGTTTCTTCGATGTGGCAATATCTTTTCACGAAATTTCAATCTCCTGTCTACACAGGGAGAGATGGTCATCGTAATAAATTCAGCTATATTACTAAATTTATAAAGTGATACGTAGTATGACCCTGATATGTACAATATCTATGTACAGTTACCTTAAGAGACTTCGTATGTGCGAAGTATTTGGTTACCTTAAGAGAGTTCAAAAGTGAGGTAGCATCCTATGTTAGATGTAATCTTCATTCCATCAAGAGTCGAAATTGAATATAATATTCTAGTTCTGTGACAGGACTATGAAGAAACATCATCATAAGCTGCTGGTGAGTGTTTTAAGCGATCTGTTTGACTTCTGTAAATTGTTAAACAATTAATTTCATTGGGTAGTGCACATGAATTATTTCCTTCTATTTTTGATATCGAAACTGCGGCACCTGTCCCTTTGTCCACAGCATTAGCCAATAGGAACACAGTATTCTGAAGAGAGATGAAGACCTCTGTCTGCATGTTTGGAGGCGTTGTTTCACACACACAAGATGGAAGTAGCCTCGTGAGGGACGGAGACAGGAAACGTGTCTGGAATGTCCCAAACAACAGAATGCGAGCACCTGATGCTTCGTTATGAACCACGATATCAAAGGGGGTCGACACCTGGCCTGTGGTCGACGGTATTTAGTATCGTGATCTGTAATTAGGAGCCCGCATCTCGTGGTCGTGCGGTAGCGTTCTCGCTTCCCACGCCCGGGTTCCCGGGTTCGATTCCCGGCGGGGTCAGGGATTTTCTCTGCCTCGTGATGGCTGGGTGTTGTGTGCTGTCCTTAGGTTAGTTAGGTTTAAGTAGTTCTAAGTTCTAGGGGACTGATGACCACAGCAGTTGAGTCCCATAGTGCTCAGAGCCATTTGAACCATTTTGTAATTAGGACATTGGGCAGTTTTTGACCTCCGTAGTGGCGTCCGGACAACAGACACACTTGCAATATACTAGCCGCACTCCACTCCTCTCCTCAGCGCTTACAGTTATTAAATCTTGGGATGTGGGGGTATTGGCTGCAGACCTGAGCTCTTCCCAAGTGAGGGACCCCTGCCTTCTGCAAACTGATCAAATAAACAGTATGCATCATTATATTATTGACACTCATCTGAATTTCGTCTCCTCTCCATCACAGACTGCGTCTTTTTCCAATCAATTTTTTTCTGAGAAGGGTGGGGAGGGAGTGGGCGATGGGCAGGGGTGTGGGACATCCTCAGGTGATTGCATTGTGCACTAAAGTGCGCGTCATATATCTTGGCGGCCGAGTTTAGGTTCGTTCTGCGCATCTGACGTCACAAAACACAGTCAGCCAATGAACAGAGAACGACGTTGCCAGATCTCGACAGCAGTGCAGACCACGGACGAGTGTCTTGAGTTTTAGAAACGTTCAGTCATAATTAAAGTAATAGAACAAAAGCAATGTCTTGATAGATTTTCTTTTACAGAAAGTTTGGAAAAAGCATTCTTTATACCAATTGCTTCATATTCTATTAATTAATTAAACCAAACAAGCAATAAGCCTCCTAGTTCAGGCGATAGCAAGGAAAGGTGTTGGTATCATTCTCACGAACCGCTTTTTCGCAATAAAGAACAGCGGTAACTGTTTATTTCCTATTGTACTTCGACGAAGCGTGAGTAATTCATAGTCATACCAACAGTGTTTATAAGTAGTTGCGTGAGCTGTTAGATTCCTTATGGAGTTACAGTGTCCGAGGAGCTGAGGTAGCGTAACGGTTAGGGTGTTGGGATGCAAAGGAAAAGGTTGTGAGTTTAAACCTTGTGCGGTGCTTAATATTTTCTTTATTTAAAAACAATATTGGAGTGCCTTCCTTCACGAATTTTATTCGTTTGAATGAAATTTCTAGTGCTTTGCCTCTTCATTAACTTTTTCGCTGCTGCAGACACGTGCTCCCCGCATTCCGCGCTGTGCGCGATTTTGTCATCACTGCACTTCTCGCCTGTGCAGACACATGGTGTTCCCACTGCTTTGACACACTTATCATTCCATTTCACAAAAACTATTTGGCAAAAAAATTTGATTTTTATACGTCTTCTTGCCTGATACCTTCCCCCCATAAATGACTTAATTTTGTTTTGATGTGCAGCATTAAATGTAGTAAACCATTGCACGAAATTTTGAAGAGTTTGCTTTTAGTTGCCACAATGTTGAGAATGAAATGTGGACAAGATACCTAAATTTCATACAATATTTACTGTATAACAATATCTCATTTAATTTAAGTACCACATAGGTGTCGTATGTAATATTGAGAAATATTCCGTCTTTCGCGACTGTAATAAAAGTTTTATATACACACGGCGCGTTTGGCTTTATTTTAAAGCACTTCCATCGGTGAAAGGTATGGCACATACACAATGGTATTCATGTTCTATTTCTTGTTTTTGTTCCATAGTCGCAGTTTTACCAATGGTATTGAAATATATCCCTCTTCTGCAACTGTAATAATCGACTTATTTAGACCAGACGCGTTTCTCTCTTTTGAAGCATCATAAGAGGACTGTATTTTGTGTCCTCCATTGCCAAGTCACCTTTCGTAGTTTTGTGCTGCGGTAGCACAATATTCAACGTTTGTGTTGGCTCATCAGTGTTTTAGCAAATAAATTATATTTGACATAGCTCTGAGCACTTCACTGACAGACGGTATATTCAAGTCCTAATGTTTTTGTAAGTCCACAGTTTTGTTTAATGTATTTTGTCTACTTCCTTTTGATTGATGAAAGTGCTTTAAAATAAAGCCAAACGTGCCCAGTGTAAGTAAAACTTTTGTTACAGTCGCGAAAGGTGGAATATTTCTCAATATTACATACGACACTTATGTGGTACTTAAAGTAAATGAAATACACTCCTGGAAATGGAAAAAAGAACACATTGACACCGGTGTGTCAAACCCACCATACTTGCTCCGGACACTGCGAGAGGGCTGTACAAGCAATGATCACACGCACGGCACAGCGGACACACCAGGAACCGCGGTGTTGGCCGTCGAATGGCGCTAGCTGCGCAGCATTTGTGCACCGCCGCCGTCAGTGTCAGCCAGTTTGCCGTGTCATACGGAGCTCCATCGCAGTCTTTAACACTGGTAGCATGCCGCGACAGCGTGGACGTGAACCGTATGTGCAGTTGACGGACTTTGAGCGAGGGCGTATAGTGGGCATGCGGGAGGCCGGGTGGACGTACCGCCGAATTGCTCAACACGTGGGGCGTGAGGTCTCCACAGTACATCGATGTTGTCGCCAGTGGTCGGCGGAAGGTGCACGTGCCCGTCGACCTGGGACCGGACCGCAGCGACGCACGGATGCACGCCAAGACCGTAGGATCCTACGCAGTGCCGTAGGGGACCGCACCGCCACTTCCCAGCAAATTAGGGACACTGTTGCTCCTGGGGTATCGGCGAGGATCATTCGCAACCGTCTCCATGAAGCTGGGCTACGGTCCCGCACACCGTTAGGCCGTCTTCCGCTCACGCCCCAACATCGTGCAGCCCGCCTCCAGTGGTGTCGCGACAGGCGTGAATGGAGGGACGAATGGAGACGTGTCTTCTTCAGCGATGAGAGTCGCTTCTGCCTTGGTGCCAATGATGGTCGTATGCGTGTTTGGCGCCGTGCAGGTGAGCGCCACAATCAGGACTGCATACGACCGAGGCACACAGGGCCAACACCCGGCATCATGGTGTGGGGAGCGATCTCCTACACTGGCCGTACACCACTGGTGATCGTCGAGGGGACACTGAATAGTGCACGGTACATCCAAACCGTCATCGAACCCATCGTTCTACCATTCCTAGACCGGCAAGGGAACTTGCTGTTCCAACAGGACAATGCACGTCTGCATGTATCCCGTGCCACCCAACGTGCTCTAGAAGGTGTAAGTCAACTACCCTGGCCAGCAAGATCTCCGGATCTGTCCCCCATTGAGCATGTTTGGGACTGGATGAAGCGTCGTCTCACGCGGTCTGCACGTCCAGCACGAACGCTGGTCCAACTGAGGCGCCAGGTGGAAATGGCATGGCAAGCCGTTCCACAGGACTACATCCAGCATCTCTACGATCGTCTCCATGGGAGAATAGCAGCCTGCATTGCTGCGAAAGGTGGATATACACTGTACTAGTGCCGACATTGTGCATGCTCTGTTGCCTGTGTCTATGTGCCTGTGGTTCTGTCAGTGTGATCATGTGATGTATCTGACCCCAGGAATGTGTCAATAAAGTTTCCCCTTCCTGGGACAATGAATTCACGGTGTTCTTATTTCAATTTCCAGGAGTGTATATAGGTATCTTGTCCACATTTCATTCTCAACATTGTGGCAACTAAAATCGACCATACGGAAAGTATACTCTATGGACTTTTACCTCTGCAAACTCTTCAAAATTTCGTGCAGAGGTTTACTATATTTAATGCTGCATAATAACTGCGTTGAACATCGAAACAAAATTAAGTCATTTATGGGGGGAAGGTATCAGTCAAGAAGATAGGTAAAAATCTAATTTTTGAGCCAAATAGTTTTTGTGGAATCGAATAATAAAGAGTGTCAAAGCAGTCGGAACACAATTTGTCTGCACAGGCGAGCAGTGCAGTGACAAATTCGCCCACAGCGCAGAATGCAGGGAGCACGTCTTTGTAGCAGCGAAAGGGTTAATGCGACCGTGGTGGCTTTATTTCATGAACCGCGCGCTCCCCCCTACACGTAAGCTTGCGAACTATGCTGTACTATGGCGCTGCTTCTATTGGGGCGTGCGTCGTGTGCAACTGGCAACGCAGCAATCTCCAGCGTCTGGGCGGGCATGCGCGAGCCGCCAAGATAAAAGAATTGAACTATAGCTCAGTGTGTCAAGATGAGCACACAACCAAAAATTTTCCAACAAAACAACACCTCCAATCTGCAGCAGTGTAATTAAGTAATTAGCCAAGTAGTAGCTGGATGTGAGGTTTTCGCATAAAATCAAGAGATCAACCTCTGAAAATTTAATTTTATAAATAAACAGTATCCTCTGCTATGTAACTGATATTTACTTCAATTTTGCATCATGAAATCCTTCCTGGTCCACGCAGCTCCCTCCGTCGGTGGTTCGAGTTCTCCCTTGGACATGGATGTCTGTGTTGTCCTTAGCGTAAGTTAGTTTACATTAGATTAAGTAGTGTGTGACCTTAGGAACCGATGAACTCAGCAGTTTGGTCCCATAAGACCTCACCACAAATTAAAAAAAAAAAAAAAAAACCTTCCTCTCCAACACAGACTGAGTCCTTTTCCCATCAGTTTTCAGATTGGGGGGGGGGGGGGAGGGAGGAGGGGGAAGTGGAGGATGGGAGGGGAGAACTTGGGGATTTATCAGAGGGGGAGGGGTTAAAAAATTTATCGGCTTAATTAATTTGTTGATTAATTTGATAGCAAAGGTGTGCTTCTATTAGTGAGGGGATTTCCCAGAGAGGTGGGAGAGGTGGACAGGGAGGGGGAGGGGTAGGGGTTTTCTTAGGAGGACAGATTATCCCCATGGGATCATAAAGCAATTAACAGAACAATAGGTTAAGGATAGGTGTTGGTGATCATAAATCAATCAAGTTTTCCCCTGAATGTATGCAACCCTCACTAAGAAATGCCCCAGTACCCCTGTTGTCTACAGCTCATATAGATGTATACATGACTACAAATGCTTTTACTTAACTTAGTTATTAATGATATGAGAAAATATTATGTTCCTGATACCCACTAAACGTTAACTAGTTAATGTCAAATCACTTCTACGCTCCAGTAATTTTGGAGTAATGCCATAGGACTGGGAAACGTTCTTCTGGAAGTCATCTGCCACTGCCTTGCTGTGATCTGTTATGAGGATCGCTTATGTATGTGTGTGTGAAATCTTATGGGACTTAACTGCTAAGGTCATCAGTCCCTAAGCTTACACACTACTTAACCTAAATTATCCTAAGGACAAACACACACACCCATGCCCGAGGGAGGACTCGAACCTCCGCCAGGACCAACCGCACAGTATGACTGCAGCGCCCTAGACTGCGCGGCTAATCCCGCTCGGCGATCGATTATGTATATGTATCGTGTGGGTATCTGTGATGAATTCTTGTACATTGTAGTGCTATGTTTGTATATTGATGAAAATGGAAGCACATCGGTATACAGCCTACTTCTCGACTAGTAACAGTGTGTCGAGCTTAACTTTTCTATCTGACGGATGAATATGCCTCTGTAGTTTCACAAATCCTCTCATGAGACTGTGTACACATTGGAATTAACCTACCATATTAGTATATAGTGATCAGAGGCATAAAATAAGCTCGTCAATAACTATTTAAGTTGTTTGTCTGAACAGCATTTTGCTGCCACTACCGGTTAATCTCTGACAGCACGGTCGGGATTAAAAAAATTCACGCACTCAGATGTCACGCTGTACTCCCAAATCCGCTAACAATACAGAAGTGTCTACAGCACGATTGCAATCACTTGTACGATAAGTATCTTCATCCAACACATTGTAGGAATTGTGTGTAGTTAGTGCTGCGGGTAGGCTCTGGCTCTGAGCACTATGGGACTTAACTACTGTGGTCATCAGTCCCCTAGAACTTAGAACTACTTAAACCTAACTAACCTAAGGACATCACACACATCCATGCCCGAGGCAGGATTCGAACCTGCGACCCTAGCAGTCGTGCGGTTCCGGACTGCGCGCCAAGAACCGCTAGACCACCGCGGCCGGCGCTGCGGGTAGGATTTTGCTTCAGAACATTCGAGGTGTAGAGCTGGATCCGGGTCTAGGTTAATTTTTTTATTTATTAATGGTTTGGTATTTGGCTTTTAATAGTTATTTGTGCCGTAACAAGACGTCTTATACAAAGCATCTGCAATTACATAATACTAACCCAGATATGAGTGTACAACCGCTTTCATTATTCCACTTTTAAAGACTTACGAGCATTTAACGTTCACTCTCTTTTCACGCTGTCCAGCCCATTGTCAGTATTGCTGCATTTTCTTCAGCTATAACCCGTTCACCAAAGCAAGAAATGAAAAAAAACTACTCTAATCATCTCCTTTGTAACTACCTCTGCTTCTCTTCCCCTTCCACTAATGAATTCATACCACCGCTAGGTAGTTGCCCTTCAACGACGGAAATCACATAGCCACATCGTCTATGTGTATTGTTTCGCGCTAGTTCATGTACTGAATTCAAACCCAGCTTACGATATACTCTCATGGAACTGGTACCAACACTGATGCTTGCCACTTTCACATCCGTTAGGTTTGCAAAGACATGAGTTACCAATAGGGCGAGCAGCCCGCTTCACATGCAGTTACCATACTCTGTCAATATTTTTATCATCACTGTGTAATGACTTCCAGCTCAGCGCGCCTTCCTTCCCTCCCCCCTCCCACACCCCTTCATGGTGCTACTACCTTCTACCTCCCCTTCATCCGCAACAACTTAAACCCAACATGTCATCGACTTCGCAGTCATCACAGTCATTCACGCGACACAGATACACATTTGACGCTTCATATCGGATCGGCAAACCACATTCACTAAGATCTTGCCAAGAGTGGTGATGCAGGATTCCTGCATCTCTTTCCCTGTGCTCATTTCCTTAGTATGGGAACACATCGAATTTTTGACATGTATTGTATTGTATGTTAACTGGGGGCCTAGGAACGACGGAGAGGCTCCGTCCCTGCCGCAGCTGCAGTGGTCCACAACCCCGCGTCGACTGCCGCAGTCCACTTCACCCCTCCGGTGCCCCACACCGAACCACTCAGTCAGGGTTATTGTGCGGTTCGGCCCCTGTTGGCCCCCCCCCCCTGCCCCCCCCCCCCCCCCCTCAGGGAACGTCTCACACTCTCACACCAGACGAGTGTAGCCACTATGTTTGCGTGGTGTGTGTGATGTCCTGCGGTTAGTTAGGTTTAAGCAGTTCTAAGTTCTGGGGGACTGATGACCTCAGAAGTTAAGTCCCATAGTGCTCAGAGCCATTTTGTTTGCGTGGTAGAGTGATGGTGGTGTACGGGTACGTGGAGAACTTCTTTAAGCAGCAATCGCCGACATAGTGTAGCTGAGGCAGAATAAGAGGAATTTGCCCGCATTCGCTGCTGCAAATGGAAAACTGCCTAAAAACCATCCACAGACTGGTCGACTGACTGGACCTATACACGAGTCCGCCGGCGGATTCGTGCCGTGGACCAGGCGCTCCTTCCCAATCCGGAAAGCCGTGCGTTAGACCGCACGACTAACCGGGCGGGTTTTTCAAAAGTAACTAGATATTAATTTTGCTCTAACAAACCGACGTGAACGGTTGTGTCACCAGGAAGTTCGAGCCGGCGCAACTTAATGTAGCAGAATAGCAGTCCGGATGTGAGACAGCGGTCCGTAGCTACGACTAGAGTTCTTGACAGGTTTGCTAAATTTCAGTAATTTTGCAGAATTTCGAGAAGAAAACAATAATATTTACGTTAATTTTTTTGTACAAAAAATTAACTGCGGACTTCGCGAAAAAAATCACAGTTTTGAATAGTTCCCCAAGAGCTCTACAGAAAACCCTAATGATGTTTTTCGTGCAGAGAATAGTTTATGAAACAATTGCAGTAATGAATGACCCCTTTGCACCATCGTGTGAAGTTGTCAACCAGTTTTCCAGAAATATACATTTTTTTCGGAGTTATTGGGAGATGTGCCATAGTTCCAGAGTTGTCTGTAAAATTTTTTAATATTTCTGTTGAATTTTGCATTTCGCAAAAAAATGAAAAAAGATCACAGTTCTGAATGGCCGAATACCTTGAAGTTCGCAACCGATCTTAGAGAAATACGTACTGTATTTTTTTCGGAGTTCTTTGTAGTTATCCCATAGTTCGAGAGCTCTCTGTACAAGCTGAGAATAGTCCTGTAGGATTTCGCGAACAAAATTATAATCACATTTTTGAATAGCTAACTAGCTATGAATTTGGAACTGACTTTCGCGAAATAGACATTTTTCTCGGAGTTCTTAGTAGATATGCTAAAGTTTTAGAGTTGTTTGTACTAAATTTGAATAGTTCTTCAGAAATTCGGGCAAAAAGCACTAGCAATTGGTAAAATTTCAATGTTGTAAAAATTATTTGCCAACTTACAAAAATGAAATTGTGATCGAAACTCTGCATAGCTCCGTGAGAGTTCTACAGTGAACTTAATGATATTTTTTGTGCAGGTAATAGTTTATGACATAAATGCAATAATGAGAGTCCTATTTTCACTACAGAAAATATACGAAATCGACTTGGATTCTGATGATCGTTCCAATCACAGTTCTGGATATCATCCGAAGAGTTTTATCGAAAAATCTAATGTAATTTCTTGTGAAGATAATCGTTTACAATTGCAATAACGTGGGACCTACTTCACGAACATAGAGGTTTGCGATCGGAAGATGAGCTTCGCTGCCCTAGTTGTGATCGGGGCATGTAGGTTCAAGCCGGCACACGTCATGTCGACCGTCGTTATACATCCAACTGCTGACCTCAGCAATCTAACGATAGTGGCCATTTTTTATCGCGTTGTATTACAACAACTTTAATTTAATCCGATATTCTTTGTTACAGTTAAGTACCAGATTTGAAGATAGCTGTCTCTGTAATGTGCTTTCATGAACTCCTGTTGCTTCAGTGTTCTATTTTACAACATTTAGCAAGATATACGCTATTATTTTCACAGAAGACTTCAGATGGGGCACAGATGCATTTCCAGAGTACTTAACATTCCGCAATAAGAATTCGCGTTGCTCATTTAATTTATTTCCTGGACGCAGCGAAAACTTATTTTTACGTTTGGAAGATAATCATGACCATACACCAGTTCCAGAATATTTATTAAACAGAAGAATATCACGCAATTCTGTTGAAAGAAAAGGCAAATATTTGGATGACAGGTCTTTAAAGTTTATTATTTACTAGGAAATCAGAATAACAAGCGCGAGATAAAGGTTGTACTTGCGTCTGACTTGCGAAATGAGTATGTGACTAAAAAATGGAAGATACATGTAAAAGTCAAATTATACTTTGATTAACCGAACTTCTTTAACATTAGCGAAATAAGATAAGCTTATTTCTGATGGTGTCGATATTATTATACTTGGTCTCCAAATATTTGCAAGGCATCTTGGCAATAACGGTCCTGAAACGAAAGCGAAAGCACTGATATATCAAGGCAGATAGTTACGAGACGAAACGAGGAACTCTCTCAGGACGTATCCCAGCAAGCGGAAGACCTTGTCCATTCTTGTACTTTCTTGTCTCTAACTTTGGATGGATCGACGGAAATACGTAATGTTGCCCAGTTTACCATTTTTATAACTGGAATTGATGTTAGTTTTAATGTGTTCGAAGATCTTGCCAGTCTGGAGACATTACATGTTAAAACAAGAGGATCAGAAAAACCTGAAAAACAAAATAATGCTTACAAAAGTTTAAAAGTACACTATAGAAAGTCATAAATGTGTGTACTGACAGAGAGTCTTCAGTGACAGGTAGAATCAACGGCACAGCAACTTTACTCTAAAACTTTTTAAATCGTCCTCTAATAGACAATTACTGCATTATACACCAAGAGCCACTATGTCGATAAACCTTAAACCTAAAACATGTAGCATGTTATGCCACCAGTTCTGAAATATGTGAGTAAACCTAGATCTACGGCATTAACTACATGAGAATTCTGAGAGTATTGTGAATTGTTGAATTTGGAGTAGGGTGAACTTGTCCTACATTGTGAGGCGCAGTATTTCTAAATGAAAGCTTTGAATAGATTTTGGAACCCAAAAAACCCTCTTTCTGATTTTTTAGAACAGGAAAATGCACTAACTGAAAAAAGAACCCCGACAATTAGCTATTTAATTTAGCATTTTTAGTTGAACTTAGTTGTCATCTAAAAGCCTAAATTAAAATCTAGAAGGGAAAAAATATGTCCATTGAAAATAATATTTAAATTGATCATCTCTCAGTTATAAAATTAGGATTCCAGTCAATTTCTATACCCGAAAAGGCACAGTGAATGGGCTGCCGACAACAGCAACGTGACCAAATAAATCGAAAAACGTAAATATTGCAAGGGTAAGTTGAAAGCCGTTTTCATAAATTCAAAAACCAGTTTCAGTTAGTGAACAAAATATAATGAAAATTCGCATAGACACAGAAATAGACCTGATTAGTTAAAAAACAATTTCATTGTTAAAATGAAATCTGACAATCTTTTTTCATATCAAAATGATTCTGCCATAATCAGTTTTTGGCATTTATTACGCAGTAAACATTTCCTAGAGCTACGAACATTTGCACATAGTTATATAGCTCTATGTCTCTCTGACACGACGTGCAGATGAGTACAAGGCTTTCCATCTATGAAATTTATTAAAGGTAAAACAACGTCAAGAATAAAAGAACCAAATTAATCGTATATACGGTTCCTGTGCTGTAACGGATGTTGTTTAAATACATTAATTAGAAAATTTAAAATGTTAATTGAATCTGCAAACATACTGACATTTTAGGCTGTTAAGCGTATAATGGGACTCCCTCTAGTGAGCAAAGAGAATAGACAACTCCAGCGCTCTGAGCTCTCTCTCTCTCTCTCTCTCTCTCTCTCTCTTTTTCTCTGCATCTATTTACCTCTACATCTGTCTGACTGGTTGTCCAATAAGCGTGTGTCTTTTGAGCTGATGTACATTAATTGATTTAATTGCATTAGTCAGTTATTCTTTTACCGCCTCTATGCGAAGAAGATCCTTACCCTACCTCTGTTTTCCAACCCTGTCAATGTACGTATGAAGGTACAAAAGATGCTAGAACATATCTGAGCTCCTCTGTGAAAAGAAATAGCGTATGTCTTGCTAAATGTTGGAATGTTCCTGTGTGATCAAGCACTGAAGTAACAGATGTCCATGAAAGAATCTTATAGAGCAGGGGTCTCCAAACATTTTAGCTCTTCCGCTAAGTCCCAAGATTCACGACCTAGCTATAGTCTTCTTGAGGCCTAATACAGCAGTACTGCTCGGAACTAATCTGTACAATTCGTAAATTTTCGTGACAACTGCCAATCATTACTGCCAATCATTACAAGCTGACACAGAGACTACTGCAGTAGTCATTACGCAGTGAAATGCTTATTGTTTGACCTTGAGCTGTGGCCTTAATTACATTTCATATACACTGCTGCAAATGAATACCGCTCGTGTAGGTCGTTGTAAGGCTCTTTCACGAAACCTTGGTACTTCCGTGAGTCGTTAACATCACAGCCACTAGTCTGGATGTAGCGCGAGCTGCGTACACTGAGGTGACAAAAGTAGTGAGATAGTGATATCCACATTTTTCAGATGGCGACAGTATCGTGTACACAAGGTGTGCATTGTCGGAGCTCTCGTTTGTACTCAGGTATTTCATGTGAAAAGAGCCCCACGTGATTATGGCCACACGCCAGGAATTAAGGCTTTAGGCGGAATGGTAGTTGGAGCTAGACGGGAGGGACACTTCATTTCGGAAATCGTTAGGGGATTCAATATTACGAGATCCACAGTCTAAAGAGTGTGCCAAGAGTACCAAACTTCAGGCATTATCTCACACCACGAACATCACAGTGGCCGACGGCCGTCATTTAACAAACGAGAGCAGTGGTGTTTGCTTAGAGTTGTCAGTACTAACAGACAAGCAACACTGCATGAAATAATCGCAAAAATCGATGTGGAACGTACGACGAACGTATCCGTTTGGACAGTGCGGCGAAATTTGGCAGTAATAGGCTATGGCAGCAAACGAAGGACGCGAGGACGCGAGTGTTGCTAACAGCATGACGTCGCCTGCAACGACTCTTCTGGGCTCGTGATCATGTCGGTTGGACCCTAGACGACTGAAAAACAGTGGCCTGGTCAGATGAGCCCACATTTCAGTTGGTAATAGCTGATGGTAGGCTTCGTGTGTGGCCCAGACCCCACGAGGTCATGGGCCCAAGTTAGCAACAAGACACTGTGTAAGCTGGTGGTGACTCCATTATTGTGTGATTTGTGTTTGCATGGAATATACTCAGTCTTCTGGTTGAACTCAAGCGATTGTTGCCTGGAAACTGTTATGGTTGGCTACTTGCAGACGATTTGCAGCCATTCATGGACTTCATGTACCCAAACACCGATGGAATTTTTATGTATGACAATGCGCCGTGTAACCGGGCTGCAGTAGTTCACGATTAACTTCAAGAACATTTTGAATAATTTAAGCGAGTGATTTATCCACTCGGATTGTACGACATGATTCCTACCGAACATTTATGGGTCCGCAGCTCGTGGTCGTGCGGTAGCGTTCTCGCTTCCCACGCCCGGGTTCCCGGGTTCGATTCCCGGCGGGGTCAGGGATTTTCTCTGCCTCGTGATGACTGGGTGTTGTGTGCTGTCCTTAGGTTAGTTAGGTTTAAGTAGTTCTAAGTTCTAGGGGACTGATGACCATAGATGTTAAGTCCCATAGTGCTCAGAGCCATTTGAACCATTTGAACATTTATGGGACATAATTGAGAGATCTGTTTGTGTACAAAATCCTACAGCGGCAACACTTTAGCAGTTATGCAACATGCAGTAGATGCAACATGGTTCAGTATTGCTACAGGGGACTTCCAACGACTTGTTGAGTCCGTACCACGTCGAGTTGCTGAACCACGACAGGCAAAAGGAGGTCCGACACGATATTAGGAGGTATCCCATGACTTTTCTCGCCATAGTGCATGGTATCAGCACTGTGTGCTATCTCCCCATCGCAACATTCATCGCCATACGTTAACATTAATTCCCTGTGATCACCGCTGGCATCGCTCAAGAAATGTTGGACAGACTGTATAGTTCATCACAACAACACACTGTAGTGTTGAATTACGTGCAGATTTTGGTGTCAGTACTAGGCAGTGATTGAGATCTATGCCACAAGGAGCGGAGGTGGAGTCCACTTCGCAGTTACTGTTGGCGATTGCCGGCCGCGGTGGCCGAGCGGTTCTAGCCGCTTCAGTCTGGAACCGCGCGACCGCTACGGTCGCAGGTTCGAATCCTGCCTCGGGCATGGATGTGTGTGATGTCCTTAGGTTAGTTAGGTTTAAGTAGTTCTAAGTTCTAGGGGACTGATGACCTCAGATGTTAAGTCCCATAGTGCTCAGAGCCATTTGAACCTTTTTTATTTTATTTTACTTTATTTTATTTTATTTATTTTTTTTTTTTTCGGCCAAGAGTCCCGGTCATTTCACTGCCGCGGCGATGGCCGATACGTGTGCTGCCCTTAAGGTATTGTTACACTACTTCCGACAGTACTAACTGTACTACCGTGATGCTTCCGAAGGGTGGAGAAATTAAGTGCAGTAGTACAGCACCATATTGTGAGTAGCGGCAACATGTATGAAAAATATAGTGGAACTACTGTGTTTTCTGTCTGCAGTTTCTTAGTGAAGATACAGTGTGTTTAACAGTGACTATTAAATTTAATTAAAATTGCCTTAAAAGATAAATCCAGTGCAGTTCATTACTCAGATGCCTTGCTCTTAATACTATTAAGTGGCATAATTTTTTATCTGCAGTACATCCCTTTTGTGTGATTTTGTGTAAATAGGAAAAGGAAACGGAGGACAGATTCAAATGGCTCTGAGCACTATGGGACTCAACTGCTGAGGTCATTAGTCCCCTAGAACTTAGAACTAGTTAAACTTAACTAACCTAAGGACATCACAAACATCCATGCCCGAGGCAGGATTCGAACCTGCGACCGTAGCGGTCTTGCGGTTCCAGACTGCAGCGCCTTTAACCGCACAGCCACTTCGGCCGGCTGGAGGACAGACAGTAAGTGTAGAATTTTAAAGAGCAATGAGGGCACCATACTTCGTGATTGAGTCAAGTATTAAAGCAATGTGTGTAATTTGCAATAAAACAGTATCAGTTCTCAAAGGATACAATATAAAATGCCATTACGGGACTAAACATTCTCAGAGTTATTAAAAAGTTATCAGAACCAACGGTTAGAAATTGTGCGTCTTTGAAACGCTGCTTTAAATCTCAGTAAATGTTATTTAAGAAAGTAAGTGGTCGTACTAGTTTCCGCCTGGCTTGCTCAACTGCAAAACGTGAAAAATCATTCACTGACGGCTAATTAATAAATGATTGCATCTGTTGAAGGAATGTATCCACAAAAAGTAAATTTATTTAAAATCATTAGTTTTTCAGCAAATACCCCAAGAACAAGTGATATTGTTGAAAATATATGTATTTATTTAGTTCTATGAGAAAATTCGACGGAGTGGTTCTCTTTGGCTCTGGACGAGTCACCAGACGTTTCTGATATTGCAAAAATGTTAAGATTTATCCGGGGATTAACAAAAATTATGTACGAAGAGCTTCTACACGTTCATGGTATCCCCGGTACCGATACGGAAGAAGAAATTTTTAGAGGACCAGAAAATACTATTCAGAGAAATAATCTGCAATGAAAAAATTTAAGGTGTATCACAACTAATGTTGGCAAAAGAAAGTGTGGAAGAAATAAAGGTGTCGTTACTATTGTGTCAATGGCGGTAGAAAATTACGGTGGATCAAAGTCATTAATCCTACACTGCATCATTCACCAACAGTTTTCTTGCAAAAAGTGCTTGGTGACATTAGGGGTTTTAAGGCCAGTAATGTCTGCTGTTAATTATATGGGATCACATGCTCTCAGTCTCATCAATTTCGCGAGTTTATTGAAGAGACTGAAGAACATAACTTATAATACAGCAGTACGCTGGCGGCTGGCCGCTGTGGTCGAGTGGTTCTGGGCGCTTCAGTCCGAGGCCGCGCTGATGCTACCATCGTAGGTTCGGATCCAGCCCCGGGCATGGATGTGTGTGATGTCCTTAGGTTAGTTAGGTTTAAGTAGTTCTAAGTCTAGGGGACTGATGACCTCAGATGTTAAGTCCCCTAGTGCTTAGAGCCATTTGAACCAGTACGCTGGCTTAGATGTTGAAAAGTACTGACGCAATTTTTTGAACTCCGAACAACAATCGAAACTTTCTTGAATGAAGGTAATCGTCTTACTTGACAAGGCGACATTAAATTCTTCTTGTGTGGCCATAGTGTCCGTAGTTGCTTTACAATTCTTGAGGGTATTTTTGTTCTGTCGTTGTTGCTACAAAAATGCATCATCTTCTCACCAGACGCGTTTCGCTTTATTGAGGTAAAGCATCATCAATGGTCCGTTTCTCGACCTAAAAGCCAATCAAAATGTAAATAATTACAGACCACTGATAATACCTGACCTCAACAATGCGAAACGTGTCTGGTGAAAAAATCTGGCATCTTTGTAGTTGCGATGACAGAACAAAACTACCCTCAAGAAAGGTAATCGTCCTCTGACTGAGTTACAAAACAATTAGTGGTTATGAAAGTTATCATCGTATACAGATATAACTAAAAATATAAACGACCTTAATTTGAAATTAAAAAGAGAAAATCATCTACTGCCTGATATCTACAGTCATATTAAATCCTTTCGACAAAAAATCATTTTGTTTCAGTCTTAATTTAACAAAAAATGTTTAACGCATTTTAATATATGCCAAAAATTCAGACAGCAACAGAGACTCCTATTTCCGATGGATTCCGCAATCGAGTGGTTTAAAATACGTTTTGAGTCTCCTTGTTAAGATATTGATTCAACTGCACTCGATATCAAGATTTTGGAAAATCCTTTTAACTCCCATATAGAAACAGTTGCCCCAAAATTTCGAATGGCAATGGTTGGTTTTGAATGTAGTGATTTTTATAAAGATAAACAGTTAAATTCATCATTCCTGGAATTTTATTACAGTCTTCCACTGACATGGTTTGACAGTCGCATGAGTTTGCTCGTGGCTTTTTTTTCTGCTTTCGGTAATACTTATCTACTTGAAAAAACATTCTCCAAAATGAAATACTCAAAAAATGTTTAAGGATATAAACTAACCGGTTATCATTTGACGTCGCTGCTGATATTTTCTACAAGTAAACTTGATCCAAAATTACAATGAACTTTAAGTGGGAAGTTACAGCTACATAAATCCCATTAATCATAACGACAATACTTAACTTCATTACGTGAATTGTCTATGTACGGTATGTCAGATACGGTAAATTTTCGGTAAATATTACAATTAATTACAGTTAAAATGTTCAGTTACACTACATAAGGCAGTTAATGTGATCTTAATTGGTCATGAAATAAAAACAACTGATTAATGTCCGTATTTTGTATGATTTATTTGCATAATAAATTTTACGCTCTACAGCGTTGCTTCACTTAACGAGTATGATTCTTTCCTGAATGTTACTTGCAGTAAACGCTTGCTAAGTGAATCACTTTTTGCCATAGGAACCAATGTAGCGTAATTCAATGCGTTCCGTTCCGATAAACAGGTACTCAAACAGAGTATTGCAATTTTTTATTTATAGTACGGTACATACTATTTTATAACAAAGTTGTCTTAAGATATTTGTTTATGTCTATGCTTCAAAATTTGTCGAAAAAGAGACATAGCATTATCGTTAATTAAATTCGTAGCGTGCGTACCTACTGCCTTATGGGCATCTTAACAAAATTCGTGTTGGTTAACGACGATAAATTGTAATTGGAATTCGTAACCAGATACTGATAGAGAAAGGATTACCCTTCACTGACGAAGAAAAGATCTTGCAACATTGTTGCAGAGGCCCGAGCGGTGGCACGGGTGAAAACAACTGCGGCACGAGGCTCTTTGCGATGAGTGCAGCTGACTGAATACAGCATTGTCGGAGCCTCTGCTTTACAGAGCCGTAATTTATAGGAGAGAGTGACAGTGTTCATTTATGGTGGCCAAAAAGGCAGATCCATACCAGAAGATGGTTTTCGAAATGGTTATTAATGACTGAAAAAATAGCACTACACACATTCTTTATGAAAAAGAACATCCGTTAACCCAGTCAGTTTCTTACATTTTCTTCTACTCGTTGTAGGAATCACTCGTTATGGGAGGTGCTCGATAAGCTAGATTCGACTGTAATAAAGAAAATTTCGTGGAGCTGGATACCGTGCGTATATTACCCGTTAACATTCGAGAGGACGAGGGTTCAACACCATCCACATTTAGGTTTCTCGATTTCCCTTTGTCACTCCAGGCAAATCATAGGATGGTTCCTCCGAAAACGCAAGGCCAATTTCGTTCTCCATCCTTGACACAATTCGAGATTATGTTCCGTCTCTGATGACCTCATTGTCGACGGGATGCTAAACCCAATCTTCCTTCCTTCCGTTACTGCGGACCGAATTGGTGGTGTTCGCGGGCCGGTGATAGCCCGCGAACCGTAGTTTGGTGACCCCTGTTATAGAAACAGCTATCTTCACATCCTGCTCTTAATTCTAGCAAAGAATACCAAATTGAATTAAGTTGTTAGATAATGCCATAAGTAGGAACAAAAATGGCAAATACCGATAGATTGCTCAGGCTGTCAGCAGTCGGATGCATAACGGCCGTCGACGCGATGTGTGATGACTGGAACCCGCACCGATCACAACTAGGGCATCGAAGCTCAGCTTCCGATCTAAAAACTATATTTTCGTGATGTGAGTCCCACATTATTGCAATTATGCTGATAACGAAAATGTTCAAATGGCTCTGAGCACTATGGGACTTAACATCTGAGGTCATCAGTCCCCTATAACTTAGAACTACTTAAACCTAACTAACCTAAGGACATCACACACATCCATGCCCGAGGCAGGATTCGAACCTGCGACCGGAGCGGTCGCGCGGTTCCAAACTGAAGAGCCTAGAACCGCTCGACCACCCTGGCCGGCGTAGCAAAAACGTGATTCACTTGAAGAGCCAACACGTTTCCATTGATCGACAATCTAATCCCGATGGTCCCGTGCCCACTGCAGTCGTAATTTACGATGTCATAGGGTCAACATGTGAACACGAAGGGGTAGTCGGCTGTGGAGCTCCATGTTCAACAATATACGAAAGGTGTGCTCAAAAACACATATGGATGCACCAGCATTGTGGTTTTTTCGGCAGAGATGGCACAGACCACCATCTGTTCTACTTTATAGAGCAGACAAGCCTCCGAACCCTACGTTCTGTGAGGAGTCTTGGACGTCCAACCATTTAGCACCTAGTGGTAGTTTCACTGTCCTTCTACCTCTTTTCGCAGATGCCGATAATGTTTTGGCTTGTGCAAAAAATATATCATTAAGTTTTCTACAGAACTTTCGGGGAGCTATTCGGAATTGTGGCCACAATTTTATTTCACAAATTGGCAAATAATATTTTACATCATTAAAGTTTTCTTGATTTCTAGTGTATTCTGCACAAAATCTCTATGGATTTCTTCACTAGTGTGATCTCCTGTTCGTGTCTGCTCCGCTTACATACTTTTGTTGCGTCTCGTGCACGCAACGTCACCAGGCGGCATCCAAAGTCGCGGTTGGCAGTGGGCGGTGGTCATAATATTTTGCTTGTAAGTGTGTAAACGATAATTTTTTACAAGAAATTACGTTTGGTGTTTAGATAATATCCTCCTGGCACTATCCAGAACTTTGATCGGAACAGTCGTCAGAAATCAGTGCGATGTCATATATTTTCTGCAGTGAAAATGGGTCTCTCATTATTGCAGTTATCTCACAAACTATTACGTGCAAAAAATACGTCATTAAGATTTCGATAGAACTTTTGGGGAGCTTTTCAGAATTGTGTTCAAAATTTTTTTCACAAATTGGCAAATACTTTTTACAGCATTACAATTTTCCTGACTTCTAGTGTTTACTGCACAAAATTCTGCAGAACAATTCAATTTTAGTACAGAGAACTCTAGAACTAAGCATATCTACGAAGAACTCCGAAAAATGTGTAGTTCTCGAAATTCTGGTGCCAACTTGACAGTTAATCAGCTATTCGGAAATCTGACCATAATTTTTTTCACGAAATTCTACAGAACTATTCAAAATTTGTACAGAGAGTTCTAGAATTATAGTAGATCTTTAAAGAACTCTGAAAAGTATATATTTCTCGAATATGGGTTGCTATTCAGCTAATAAGGATTGTGATCACATTTTTTCCAAAATTCAACAGAACTATTAAAAATTTTTACAGCCGACTCTGGAACTACAGCACATATACCAGTAACTGCAATAAAGATATATTTTTGGAAAACGGGGTACCAACATCACGCGACAGTGAAAATGGGTCCCTCATTATTGCAATCACCTCATAAACTGTCATCTGCACAAAAAAGGCATTAGGATTTTCTGTAGAACTCTTGGGGAGCTATTCAGAATGGCAGTTATTATTTTTTTTATTACAGGTGATAACCAGTTTTCCCCCAAGTATTATTCTTTTCTTCGCGAAATTCTGCAGAACTATTCTAATTTTGTCCAGAGAAATCCAGAACTATGGCAGACCTACCAGGAACTCTGAAAAATGTATATTTCTTGAAGATCTGCTGTCCACTTCACCAGACTCCGCATCAAGGACCGCCGCGCCAAATGGTGTCCCGCCAGAACCCGAGTCTGCCCGGGCATCGGTGCGGTTCGGCTGCTCGTCAAGTCACGCGACCGGCAGGCACTACACTCCTGCGGGCACCGAACGAAATCCAGGTGAATCGTCTGCAAGCAGTTTTTTACTTCGCACAGTATTTGCCGACATAGTACTTCATCGCCTGTATGTTAAATGAAAATAACTGATGGCTATAACATCAGGAACTAAATGTTTACTTTAATTTCCACCCTTGCTTGTAATTGTTAAGTCAACGTATTTGTAACGTGCATGTGAAGGAATTCTATACCTTACGATGCAGTGAAAATAGTTAATTTTATTAAAGGTTATATCGATAAGTTTCGAATTTTTGTAATATCGTATAAGGAAATGGCAAGTATTTACGAATGTTTATTTATACACGTGGAAGTTACATGTTCATACACTATGTGATAAAAAGTATCCGGAATCCCCCAAAACACAAACGTGTGTAATGTGTTAAGACTACATCGAATCGTTCACTCAAAACCTTACATACGCCGGCCGGAGTGGCCGTGCGGTTCTAGGCGCTACAGTCTGGAACCGAGCGACCGCTACGGTCGCAGGTTCGAATCCTGCCTCGGGCATGGATGTGTGTAATGGCCTTAGGTTAGTTAGGTTTAATTAGTTCTAAGTTCTAGGCGACTGATGACCTCAGAAGTTAAGTCGCATAGTGCTCAGAGCCAACCAAAACCCTACAGTCTGGGAAATCTGTGTAAATTGCAATCAAATTGAGTGCTTCGAGACCACTCACTATTTTCTAGAAGAATTTCGTCTTATTTCGGAAGAAAATGTAAAGAACATAATTAAGCAACATTTGGAGCGATTTGGAAAAGCTTTCAAAGATTGTTTCCCTGCTCTGTCTAGTAATACCAATTGGATTCACAATGGTTTGGATGAGACAATAATTTCGGAATCCTCATGAAGTGTAAATTAAAACGAGCAGCTACTCGAAACTTCCAGTGACTAAGTTACGGAAAATAAACCTTTGACACCGAAATTATCTGGTCAAGTGCAAAGGTCGTGCTTCCAATGCTGTCAAATAAAGCAGTAACAAATTTATTACCTGTCTCGTCCACATATTTGTGAGAAAAGGCTTTTCATTATTACATTTGTTTAAAAATATAAATACAGAAACAAACTTCTCAGCGAAAGTAATTTTAAACTGCCTTTAACTTCTGTGGTTTCTTCCTTCATAGTTATGACTAAATGCAAAGCAAGCGGATCCTTCTCACCGATTTCCAAGGAAGGATTGAGTTGATTAATTCCGTATGGAAAACTTTTAGGTTAACGGAACATTGTAAAATACTTTAATACTGCATATTTGGCCAATTTTTTGTGCAAAAGCCTTCATCAGCTCTTTAAATGTGATACAATTGAAATGTAAACGAATATAGAAGCATTAGGGATATTAAAACATTTGCTTGGAATTAAACCGTTTGCATATATCAGATTTTTGTGAAAAGATGTCACAGGTCGAAAAAGTTTAGGAACTGTTGCGCTTTGGTATGTGCAAAAATATCTAAATAACATCACACTAAATTATCTGTTGGGTGCAAATATAGTAGTTACAATAAAAAGCAGAATAATGAAAGAACTTCAGATAAGAAAGACATATGAAGTTTTGTGAAAACTTCCTTACTTCAACTAAATGAAGAAATATTCTTCATCTTGTAACTCTGTAACGACCTTCCGGATGAATTTGTTCCTAAAACAAGCAGTTAAGACATTAGAGGCTCATGATAACAAAAACAGGATGTTACGCCGATGTATTTGAAACTTAAAATGGTATTGCAGTGAACCATAAGAAGGTCATTCACATTTCGCGTCGATATTCCATTACGTTTATCCATAATGACAAGCCAAGTTCCACTAAATAATCTGTCGCTAGAGGCACCTGCGACAGTCTGGGATAAGTTGTTGCTCTTGGTTTCCACCACTCCAAAAGCGACTGTCACTCATCTGCTTTCTCCATCAACAGATAAATGGAAACTCCTCCTCCGCCTATGATGCACGTTTTGAAGGCGTCAGTGCTAAGGCTTCGTTTCTACATCACATTCTGAAAATAATAAAACACGTCTGCATGGAGGACAAATATGTTATATTGCGTAGCTGCTAATAAATCTGTTGCATTGTTCACATGTATTTACGTCTTTCCACTATTATACTATCAAACACTGAGGAGTCAGTATCGAGAAAATATTTACTTAGCATACCTACATAACATAGCATTTACCTCGAAGTGAAGCACATCTGGAACGTGCTGCGGCACGAACTTCCTAGCCTCACTTATCGAGAGATGCTTGAGATGACGCTCCTGTAGTACTAGAAATAAAGCAAGCAAATGCACAGGCTTTATTCCATTTTTCATTTAGTAGATTTCGATCGCTTGCTCTCAGTAGTTGTTTCTCGCAAATGTTTGACAATATTGAGGCACAACGTCTTCCTTAAACACGATCTCTTACCAGTTTTGGGTGTTTAAAATATTTAGCCAAAATATAGTTTCTTATTTGTTTATAAATACATCGCTTTACAAAAGAGGGAGTGATTACCTTACTGTCAGCCGCCTTCTCAACACAGTGTACTTGTACCTAGAACACCAGTGGCACAAGGATCTGCAGCGTCGGTCCACTGTCGGCTTCGATAGCCTTGGTAGCCTCTTGAAATACTTACAGTCACTGAATTAATTTGTCAGCTACCTGGTAATTCCAGTTCCCAAACAAGTGTATTTCCCCGATTTCACGTAAAACTTTAGCAATTTGTCCCTGTTGCATAAACACAGATTTCAGCACGATGCACAAAATATTCCAGCGAAGTCTCAACATACTGCTTTACGGTTAACTATACCCGTGAATCTTTCATATGGCCACTACTTTTTAAATAAGTTATGACATTTATAGTTTATTCCAACGATACGTAAACATTAGGAATCGCTGCAACCATTTATCCTCAAGGGTGTGGCGTAGAACAGTGCTGAGGGTGTGCTTGTTATATGGAATGCGACAAAAGTTCTCAGATGTCTTTTTCGCATTTGTTTCCTCATAGGCAATGAGCCCAACCATCAACAAGTGCCTTGTAAATATTCCTAACTTCGTCATGTTAGTTTCAGTTTCGTCCAGTACGTTTGTACCACTTTTCTCCATACCACATGGGAACTCTGCAACAAACAGTACCCGATTTTTGCACTGCAACTCTCATGGTATTGAATGCAGAGTAAGAGTCGAATAAAGCGTTTTAGTGTACGCGTCTGTCCACACGTCACTTATACACACGCACGCATCATCCTCCATATCATGCAACACTTGAGAGAAATTGTAGATTGTTCAGGAAGCACGTCTCTTGGACTTGCAGTGGGATCCTGTGTACCTATTTCTGGGGGTGTCCTTTAATGATCTAGACAGCCTTCTCCTGCATCTTTGCTGAACGGCCGCCAATCTCCTGTGCACATTCTTACACACTTCTTCAAGAAAATGGATTTTACTGACTCCGAAAGTTGCCACTGTTATTGATCTGACTGTTAGGAGAAGCTTCGCAACTGTTCAAGTGTCGCAACAGCGTACTGGTACTGCCATCACGCCGGCCGCTGTGGTCGAGCGGTTCTAGGCGTTTCAGTCCAGAACTGCGCTCCTGATACCGTCGCAGGTTCGAATCCTGCCTCGGGCATGGATGTGTGTGGTGTCCTTAGGTTAGTTAGGTTTAAGTAGTTCTAATAAGTCTAGGGGACCGATGACCTCAGATGTCAAGTCCCATAGTGCTTAGAGCCATTTGAACCATCTGAACTGCCATCAAGGGAAGTTAATAGCTTACGACTGCCACTACACTCTGCAAAACCTTGTAACATTATGTGATTGCCTTATCAATCACTAATCGAGCAGTCGCTCGGCAACAGCTACAGTTAGCAAATAATGTTGTGAGAATGTAAAAGGTGAACGACCTGTGACGTAACGTGTTTATTGTCGAAGCGCCGTCAGAGATGCACTGAGTTACTGACTTTGAAAACAGCGGCGCGAAAAACGGACAGAAGAAGAACACTGTTACCTTTTTTGATGTACGAGATATTCTCGATTAACAGTTACTCAGTGACTCCTTTTTTTTTTTTTTTTTTTTTTTTTTTTTTTGCTTCTCTTGTCTCTTGTAACTTGTGTCGGACGCGCATGTCTTGCCGCCGTATTACTATCGTTAAATAATATTATTTTAGTGTCAAGTAAAAGTGCAATACTAAAAGTGCAATACTGCATAGCAGTAGATTTATTGTGCGACGTGTATGTGAAAACGACAAAGGAATTATTTTCATTACGAGAAGAGAAGTGCCAGTCAAAACGGCATCCATGTTAAACTCTTCATTGTAGTGTAAGTTCATCTATTAATTTCCATAAATTCAGAGTTAAATGGAACTGGTGTATGGAGTATTTATTTAGTGTAGAATCTATGTCTCACTCCTTCATGAAGTTATTTAATTTTCTGCCAAATAGAGGGTTCACAGTCACGAATTCTTTCGTCGAAATCGGACGGAAGTTGCATGCGGCGAAATATTTTCTCCGCGCCATATTCTACTGGTAAATGCATGATTAACTACGGTCCCTTAGGAAATTCATGTTGAGCTATCCAAAAATAATTATATTTTGAATAGGCATTTACTCTCCTCTGCAATGCAACTTCCGACTGATCAGACGATCCAACAAGAAACAGCCGCACACGGTCGGCGTTCGCAAATATATTTCCACCGCTGATTATAGCTATATGCTACAGCACAAAAGTAAACATATTGTTATAAGTAGCGACTACGAACGGGGACATTTATAACTGTATGTTTATGTATACACATTACGTAAACATATCGTTATAACCTACAGACTTATTTTGATATTCTGAAACCTGTGACTTCTTTAGACCAGTGTAGGTTCCCTCCTTCATTTGAAGGGAAACTTTTTTTTTTCGCTTCTACACATTTTCTAACCCTTCGAAGTTGGAGGGACCTATCTGTTCAATAGTGTTTCTGACAAAATAATACTATAATAATAATATAAATAATATACAATAATGTAAACGGGACTCGTGACAGTATCTTGCATTGACTTGTCTGCATAAGGCTGCATTAGCTGGCCACACCCGAACAGATGTTAGGGACGGTCCACAGATGTTTCCGACGGAAATTAGAGTATTTGCAGCCTTCGGCTACGCTTTAGTGGAGACACGACCTCGAGGCCGTCAGCCTCTCGAACAACCGATTATCTGGGCGTGCAGGTGCGGATTTATGAAGCAACGGGCCAGCCTACGTTCACAAATTCCATCAGTTTTCACTGGCAGCAAGTTCTAGTAGATTCAAACATAGAGAAGGAGTGCACGACTGACCACATCGAAAAACTTATAACATTGTGCCGCAAAAGAACTTGTTTGTGGAAAATGACACAGGAACATTATATGAAAAAGAGTATAAGAAGTAGGGTGTAGGAAGAGAGTTTTGAAACATTTCTGGACGGTTTTCGAACTGTGGACCAAAGTGTAAGAAAATTACAAAATTTGAGATCAAGCTTCATGAAAGAGCTCAAAAAGGTGGAGGCTTTAGAAAGACGCAGAAAAGGAAAGGACGAATAGTATAAACCAATAAAAAGCTATTTGCACTATGTTCATTATTGTACTTCACATTACTCTGTGATGTCCATTATTTTACAGTACGATTTACAAGGATCAAGAACGCCCTGTTTCTAACCTATCAAACCTCACGATTCTCATGTGGCCAGCCATTCCCGCCTACGCAGCGCTGTCTGTTTGCGTCCTGTGTCGAGCCCCTATTGACACCCGGGCTCGGCAGGGTACCCGAACGAACCGTGGGCCTCCACAGTGCATCGCGACTCGCGCACTCTTTCCGGCACAGCAGAGCTCGATTAACCGCAGTGAGCACAGCACAACGGAGCGGTTGGCCTCAGGCGGGCTCCGGAGGATAAATGTGGCCTGATACACGGCTCTGCAGGGAAGGCTACACCTACACCGATCAGTCAGAACATTGTAACCACCGACATACTTACGATATAAACCCGTCCAGGCGATAGCAGCGTCACCTGGTGCGGAACGACTGCTAGTCAGACACACGCACGTGCATGTAGCATCAGTGAGGGTGCTGCCGGTGTGTAGTATGGGGAAGGCGCGCAATCTATCTGAGTTTGACCGAGGGTAGATTGTGACGACCCGGAGGCTCGGCACGAGCATTTTTGGAAACTGCAAGACTTCTCGGATGTTCGACGAGTACTGTGGTGAGTGTCTTCAACACGATGCGAAACCAAGGTGAAACCATGTCCATAGATCATGGGATTTGTCGGCCATCCCTCATTACAGAAGTCGGACGTCGTAGTCTGGGCAGACTGGTAAAACAGGACAGGCGGAACTAACAAAAACTGGTTCAAATGGCTCTGAGCACTATGGAACTTAACATCTGTGGTCATCACTCCCCTAGAACTTAGAACTACTTAAACCTAACTAACCTAAGGACATCACACACATCCATGCCCGAGGCAGGATTCGAACCTGCGACCGTAGCGGTCACGCGGTTCCAGACCGAAGCGCCTAGAACCGCATGGCCACACCGGCCGGCGCGGAACTAACATCAGACTGTAATGCTGGGTAAAGTACAAGTGTGTCTGAACTCATAGTGCACCGGAAACTCCTAATGACGGACCTCCACAAACCGACGACTCATGTATGAGCCAATATTAACATCACGCCCTCGGCAACTAAGACTGAAATGGGCACGTGACCATTTCATCAAGATAATGCGTCATTGCACAAGGCCGGAAGTGTTATGCAGTATTTCGACAAACACAATGGAGACTTCCATTTGATTTGCTGGGCCCTCAACTCGCCCGATCTGAACCAGATCGAACACATCTGGGATCTGATTGAACGTGGCGTCAGAGCTCATCACCCCCCCCCCCCCCCCTCTCCGGAATTTACGGGAAGTAAGTGATTTGTGTGCGCAGATGTGGAACCATCTCCATGCTACGATCTACCAAGGCCTCATTGTTTTCACGCTACCACGCGTCGCCGCTGTTATCCGTGCCAAAGGTGGATACACCGGCTATTAGGTAGGTGGCCGTAATGTTCTGGCTGATCAGTGTATATTGGAACCCTTGTTCTCAGTATCCGATGTCGGGCAACCAACGGACGACGTCGGGGAAAGCAAACACCACGCCTACAATGTAAGGGCCTGGAATGGAAACCGAAGTCCGATACGATAGTAACAAATGAGTCCGATTAGAGACCTAGGAGTAGACGATTAGAAATGTTTGTGGACAGTCCGATATCGCAAACCAACGTCATATAATGACGGCGAAATTTAGACAGAGTTTTTGGTTGATGTTTTGAGGAATGAGACTCACTCATTGGACCATCGGAATAAAGACTACCATTACCGAGACACAAATGAACCGTGAGAGTATATTGGGGAGCAACTATTAGTACAAGATATATATCATTAACTTTTCAAATTACCATATTTTACTACAGATAACTGAAAATTGCACTTGCGGTATATTACATTACTGTAACAACTACTATTTAACAATTAAAGACCCTTAACAAGTTCTGTTACTGGGCGCGTTCATTCTACCACGCAACCGCGCCAGTTCCGTTGAAGTTTGATTTGAAAGTGTCCCTGACGTTTTGAGTCTACTGTGACGATCTGTAGAACATTATTTTAGAAATATTATGTAGAAGTGGTGATTCAATAGAACAATGTTGTAATTCAGCTGAGCCGAAAAGTCACCGTCTTCAGTAATTAAGTTGCACACTAAGCAGATACGTTAGACTATTCTCTCTATCTGGCTAGTTTCAGTTTCTATATATTATCCCAGTAAATGCCACTTGGGAGTCATAACAACCAAGTCACATCTCCACGCATCTTCAAGCCCTCACTAGTCTTGAACAGAAAGCTTTCTCTTCCAGTCAGAGATGTTCTACGGAGTACGTTTTCGTTATATATGTTTTCAAAGCAAACCAATCCTCTCCTAGCATGACGAATGGCATATCTTCAACAATTCCTTCAACAGATGACGGTTGCAATAAAGTAGCATGGCAGTTCGCCAAGAATGTACATAAAGTAGCGGCGGAAAAGTTCCTCCGTCGCTCTGTTTTTCCCCTCCTCCCCCCCCCCCCCCTCCCCCAACATCCACAAAAATAATCCGACAACGGTAGTCTGCAACAACTTTCTGCACGATAGAAAACAACTTTTTTAGTTACAATATGTAATACCTCCTTCTTTATATTTAATTCAAATATGCTTGTCATCATTACATACTAAATCCAATGGCATAACTATAATTCCATCTTTAATGGAAGCCTGCTGCTATTTCTTCAGTTTTTTCTGATGAGGAACAGGTAGCTGTCATTGATAGAAATTTTTCCTTATTGCATCCAGTACTGACGAGCTGCACTGGCCTACTGTGCACTCATGAAAGAGCTCAAAAAGGTCCAAGCACCGAAATGACATTCCAGTCGCCACGCATCTTAAACAGGAAAAGCAAATCGCAGTACTTTTTTTCCTTAGGTGAACAGGCTCGTATAACTTGGGAAGAACTCAAACACATGTTCAGAAGAAAATGTGAAGTACAGCATAAAAGAAAGCGTGGTCAAGAAGTATCTGCTTCTGCTAAACGGCCTTAATTCACAACATGACTTTTTTGAAGGGCATTATACGCTCTTCACCACAACCGTAGGCATCCGATTCCTTTGTCAGGTCACAAGCATAAATCAGAACCTCACTTAAGGAAAGCAAAAAATGTTCAAATGTGTGTGAATTCTTAAGGGACCAAACTGCTAAGGTCATCGGTCCCTAGACTTACACACTACTTAAACTTACTTTTGGTAAGAACAACACACCCATGCCCGAGGGAGGACTCGAACCTCCGGAGGGAGGGGCCGCGCAGTCCGTGACATGGTAAGAAAAGCCAAAACTGATTTAGATTAACAGGCAGTTGACACTGAACAAAGGAAGGCCGACCTGTTTCTCTAAAAAGACATAAATACCAATATAATGAGCACTCATCTTTCTTCTTAAGTTTACTGACAACTGTTGAACAACTAATTCAATTTGAGAAAATGAAACTTCGAGTGAAAAACTTGTCGGACGTCAGTGAAGCACTGGAATCTCACGATTTCGTTAAAGGAGTGAAATCAACAAGAGTCATATCATCACCCAGTGGTTCTCATTTGTCGCTTGTCGCCGCTACAGTCGTCACCTTATCTATCACCAGGTTCATATGATCTTTCACAAAAGTCGCCATCCTTTACCGATGTAAATCAAGCACCTAAGCCTGTGCAATAAGCGTCCAACAGCCTAGCAACTTAGATCTCACACTGGACAGTTGCTCAATACTGGACTTGCGAATTTTTATTTATTTTCAGTTTGACGTAATGAATTACAATTTACAGTAACTAATTTCATATTTTTCTGTTTTATTTATATACGTATGTAAGCGATCAAGTATAAAAACTATTATATTTGTCACTGGATTTCTTTCGTAAACACAAGGACTGGGCAAAAATGTAGAAACACCGCGAGAAATGGTTGTTTGAAAACAAATGTAGATGATAACCAAGCCTGCAGGTTGCGCTGTTGCAGGAACAACACCTGTGCAGTGTCCTCAATACGTTGAAATTGTCAGTAGTGGTCAGAACAATCTTCCATGTAGCTGTGATTGTATTCTGTCGCAATAAAAGTGAATTCGAACGTGGGCAAATTTTTTATAGTCGTAAGGTGAGTGCTTCCGTAATCTAGGTATCAGAAGTGTTTGGTGTTTCAAGAGGCTTCTTATCGAAGGTTTATACCGCATACAGATAAAGCAGAAAAACATCATCCGCTAAGTCACAACATGGACGAAAGTATGTGTTGGGTGATCGTGGTAGACGCTCACTGAAGAGTATTGCGACGAAAATGAATAGTATGACAGCTGCAAAGGTCACTGCATAGCTGAATATCACACTCCTGAATGCGTCAGCGCCAAAACAACTCGAAGGGAACTCCGTAAGCCGGGAATTGCAGGGCGAGCTCAAATTCCAAAACACACATCAATGATGTAAATACCTGTAACAGGTGACCGTCGTGACGAAGTAATAAAACCTGGACTGCGAAACAATAGAAGACAGCCATTTGGACGGAAGAATCTTGTTTCACACTGTTTTCAAACTCTGGCAGAGTTTACGTGCGCCGTACGCCATCACAGCCAATGATGTGGGCTGCTTGTTCCTAAGAGTGAAAGATGGCGGAAGTTCAGTGATGACTTGGGCTGCCAAATCCTGGTATTCCATGGGCCCCATGGTTATTCAGCAAGGTCACATTACTGCCAAGGATTATGTGACCATTTTGGCTGATTACGTGCCTCCAGTGATACAGTGTTTGTTCCACAGTGGTGATTCTGTGTTCCAAGACGAGAGGGCCCTGCTCACAACTGGCTTCGTCCAGGACTGGTTTTGTGAGCATGACGATAGATTTTCGCATCTCCCCTGACCACACAAGTTACCAGATCTCAATATGATTGAGCCTTCGTGTTTTTCTTGAGTGGGAAGGCTGCGTGATCTCTGTCCACTTCCATGATCGTTATCTGAACTTGCCTCCATTTTTCAGCAGAAATGGGATAAAATTCCCTTGGAAACCATACAAAGGCTGTATTTACCCATTCCGAGACGACCTGAAACTGTTTCGAATGCCAGCGGTTCTCCCGCGCTGTATTAGGCATAGTAATGTGTTATGTTTTTGGTGTTTCCACATTTTTGTCTTCTCCCTGTTGTCAGATACCATTTCAGTTTTAAGGGCAAATTTTTTTCATTACTGTTCTAGCTCATACACAGTTACTCATTAACATTTCTACCTAATATTGACATGTTCAAATGGCTCTAAGCACTAGGGGGGACTTAACAGCTGAGGGCATCACACACATCCATCCCCGAGGCAGGATTCGAACCTGCGACCGTAGCAGCTGCGTGGTTCCGGACTGAAGCGCCTAGAACCGCTCGGCCACCGCGGCCGGCAATACTGACATGAAAATGTTATTAGAAAAAGTTAATAAGTTGACTCGTTTTTTATGATTTCAAGACTGTAGTCAAACTATTCCAGTCATACAGTGGTAGTCCTTCGGTAAAAAAAAAAATATATATAAAAATTAGAATAAAAATAAAGAAAAAAATATGGAAATGCCGCTATCAGACCCTGAAGACCACGCGGTAGTCGACCACCCGCCCTGTCATCCTCAGTCATTCATCATCTTACACGTTATGGAGGGGCATGGAGTCAGCACACCACACTCCCGACTGTTTTCAACGATCGGACCGTGGCGTTGCCACCCTTCTATCCTCAGGCGACAACGCGAGGCTGAGTGCACACTTGTCCAATCCTCTCACCATGGAAAAATCCCCGGCAGTACAGGCAATGGAACCCAGGTCCTTCACATGAAGGTCTGTCGCGTTGACCACTTGGCTACAAAGGCGGACGGTCCATGAACTGACCCGGGTAATTTCGTGAAGGTTTACAGGCTTCAAAAATTCTAAGTCTCTTGTTAAGGAGAACAGTCTCCTCCAACAACAGCCAACACATAAAATCACCCTAAGAGTCACTAACGGTATTCGCACAACACATGAGTAAGTACTACTCGATCGGGTGTTAACTGAGTCCAGTGTGGGTAGTCGCAACGTATGACGTCGGATGACATCACTTCACATAATTGATCTATACCGGATCGAGAGAAATACGGACCCAATCTAGGCGTTGCCGAAGGAGGGCACTACGCGTTCGTGCCCGCATTGTGACATCTCAAACTAAGGGCATCAAGAGGAAACTCCACTTCGGAAGCTGTTTGATCAATTATAAATGTCACTAATCACCCACATGCAGACTATATAGGCCTAAAATTATCAGCAGAAACTACAGTTGGATCAGTATTGGTGAATGAAGAGGACGCGCCACTGTAAAAGAATCTGCAGAAACGAAGCAACACGGCATCTGAAAAAGAAGGAAATACAAAGAAAACTCCGAAGGTGTTGGAAGGACAGATATGACAAGCATTTACTATGAAGTGCAAGTAACAGTTTACAGAATGTACTGTTGGCCGGTGTGGCCGAGCGGTTCTAAGCGTTTCTGTCTGGAAGCGCGATACCACCACGGTCGCAGTTTCGAATCCTGCCTCGGGCATGGATGTGTGTGATGTCTTTAGGTTAGTTAGGTTTAATTAGTTCTAAGTTCTAGGCGACTGATGACCTCAGATGTTAAGTCCCATAATACTCAGAGCGATTTGAACCATTTGAACAGAACGTACTAGCACTGCCCCTGGTACCATTACAGTGAAAACACGAGAAGGAACTGTAGGTACATATCAACAGCATGCTGTAAAACCATTGAACTTTCTGAATACCAAGGATAGAGACGCTGGAATGCTGAAGCTAATGTCAATCAGCAAACCTTTGCACCGGTTGGAAGTCAAAATTGTTCTGTCTTAACTGTGAACAAGATAATGCAAACCCCATTTTTTCAATAAATTATCAGGAGGCGTATATTCCCTGATTTACGAGTACAAGACAAGGAGTTATTCGAAATAATTTGACAGACTTGCCAGAACAAGATATTTGGTGTGTCATATTGTGTGGAGTTAAAAAATGGCTCAAATGGCTCTGAGTACTATGCGACTTAACTTCTGATGTCATCAGTCGCCTATAAATTAGAACTAATTAAACCTAACTAACCTAAGGACATCACACACATCCATGCCCGAGGCAGGATTCGAACCTGCGACCGTGGCGGTCACTCGGCTCCAGACTGTAGCGCCTAGAACCGCACGGTGTGGAGTTAAAGTTGCATCAGTCACAAGGGTCGACGAGAAGATAAAAGAGAACGACAATGTCACAGGCAAACCATCACCGCTATGTATAATTACTTTTAAATCTCATAGGTTACGTGATTGTGTGTATATTAACGGAGTTCAGTCATTAATTATTAGATGCAGTAAGGTTAGACATGGGGTCAGCACACCACACTACCGGCTGTTTTCGACGTTCAAACCTTGGAGCCACTACCTCTGTATGAGGTAGCTCCTCAGTTGGCATCACGGAACTGACTGCATTCCTGTCCAATCTTCCCACCAAGGAAATAAATCGTTCGTTCGCCTTCCCTACAATATTCGATGTAGTGGTTCCAGTTTAAGCTGTTTCTATTGTAATCCCCAGATATTTAGTTGAATCTACAAGCCTACAATTGTGCTATTTACCTTGTAAATAAAATTTTACGTATGAAGACATCGGGAGAAAAACGATGAATGTCACTTTTTATCAAAATTTTGTTTTTTGTTTCTGTTAGACACTTTGAAGTCCATATTGTCTGATGTTATATTTGTTTTCTCGAAAAATAATAATTATGAGCAGTTATAGACAAATTTAGAATCATAGGACGCAGGAAAAATGATGACTGTCACAGTGTTTTGCAAAGTAATGATGAATGTGTTGGATGTGTTTGAATATTATTAAAATCAGGTTCATGATCGTATTTCAGTGTTAATAGTGCTGGATATCAGTTTAAAGTATTTCCATTGTTGCTTAGATGAATTATTACTTTAATTGTTTAAAAGAACAATAGATTCGAGAGCCACACGGATTAAGTTTGGTATTCTTGAAAGACTCATAGTAACAAGACATGCTGTTTTGTTAGTGCAAAGATTTTATTATTTCGATTTCTACAATAGATCCAAATTAAAATGTTGCTCCAGAATGGAAAGTTAATCCAAAGAAAAGGCACGAGTATGGGCGAGTGTCTGATGTTACTAAGAAGATGAGAAATCACACGCATGAAACTGGGAAAAACAGTGAGTGCATTAGATTAAAATGATTTGGGAAAATTAATGAAAGTGAAAGGCAGATTATTATAAAGCATTTAATTGGTTACTTGATAGGAATGCTCAGAATTTACATTTATCTGAGCTAATAAAAGTCCATTTCATCAAACAAAGACGGAGTCGTAAGAATCAAGCCCAGTCTGATCTTCATAATCGTACGTACACATAAAAAGTTCAGGTAAAAAGAAGTGAATTATAACATGAAGAACGTGTATACTACAAAGCCTTCATAGCACTTGGTGTCATAATCCCACGACATCTACAAACTATTCAACAATTTCTGGCAATGTATGGAATGGTATGTACGTCCTGATGGAAGAGATAAATACGATAACAGACCCCACTCTATGAGTAATAAAACACGATTAAAGGTCAATAAACATATTCAGTACCTCAAAGGTCGCCGATCTCATTACTCCATGAAAAAAACATCCAAAATATGTTTACCAGAGGAACTCAGTGCAAGGAGACTACACAAAATGTATCTCGAAATTAATCCAAACAACCTCATGATATCTACTTATGCACTGTTAACAATGAGTATAACATTTCATTTGGTTACCCTAGGTCAGACACTCGTAGTGAATGTGATTCAATAAAGGCACAAGAGAAACCACTGCATGAAGAGCCACCACCTTTAGCAGAAGCTAACGATCCCATTTTAGTCAGCCAGAAAACAAACCTTTTAAAAAACCTGGCCATAAGAAAGGCGCTCCAGTTAAGAAGAGCACAAACTTTCTACGACAGAAAACGAAAATTCCGATAAAGGTGTTCAAAAAGTGACACAGAAGGCAGGTGTACCAGTTTCCTTGGCTCTTCAGCGTGTGTATATTCATCCTAACTTATTTACTGTGCTTCCAATGTATGCTATAATATCTACATATGTCCATAGTTGTAATATTTATTTATGTACATCTGGCGCTTATCATTTACGTTATTTCCAATTTATACCACAATATTTACGTAATATCACTACAGTAACACTTTATAACAAACTGACTACTTCATTTGTTTATTTTAATTTTAATCAGTTCTCTTTTAATGTAAATAGCAAGTAATGTAACATTAGTAATTTGTAAGTTCCTACTGTCACATACATGTATATAACGAAATATCTCCGGGAGTGGCCGGCCGAAGTGGCCGTGCGGTTAAAGGCGCTGCAGTCTGGAACCGCAAGACCGCTACGGTCGCAGGTTCGAATCCTGCCTCGGGCATGGATGTTTGTGATGTCCTTAGGTTAGTTAGGTTTAACTAGTTCTAAGTTCTAGGGGACTAATAACCTCAGCAGTTGAGTCCCATAGTGCTCAGAGCCATTTGAACCATTTGAACCGGGAGTGGCAATCTTTGGCGTTGGTATGGCTGTAATATTGTCATCTATGTAAACATACCTCCATGTGGTGAAACTTCTTAGTCTTGAGTAGTGCTTTAGATTAATCTCACACATATACATAAAAAAGTGTATCATACATGTTTCGCTGCTGCAAGATCACAAGCAGTATGCTCTGGAACGTAATGGTGCAGATTCTTCATAAGCACCACCACCCCAAGGAAATTTCATCAATTACGAAAACAAAAGGCGAAAGCTAATGTAAATGTATCTTAACGTGAACTGGCCATCTGAAGATGAACCTGTCGGTTCCAAACCGGTAACTACGCTATTTAAATAAATAAGTAACATAATAAAAAGTGGCTGGTTGCTGTTATCTTCTGTGTAAGAGTCAACCTATATAACGAAACAAATGACAAATAAAGTCTGGCGAATATCCTACAGTGTCGTATTTAGTGACAGTTTCGAGTCTAGTTCTGGAGTTGTATGTAGACACTCTGGCACTATCGATAGAATTGGAAAACGAAGAATCTGCTGCCTTTAGGTCCAACATGAAAACAGCTCATAGCGATCTGTTGAAGAAAGAGAAGGTTAGGTAGATGTTTATTTATTTCGTATTTCCTAATCATACAGAGGCCATATACATTCGCCCAAGTCCGCAGCTCGTGGTCGTGCGGTAGCGTTCTCGCTTCCCGCGCCCGGGTTCCCGGGTTCGATTCCCGGCGGGGTCAGGGATTTTCTCTGCCTCGTGATGACTAGGTATTGTGTGTTGTCCTTATGTTAGTTAGGTTTAAGTAGTTCTAAGTTCTAGGGGACTGATGACCATCGATGTTAAGTCCCATAGTGCTCAGAGCCATTTGAACCATTTGAGCCATTCACCCAAAGTCACGCCCGTAAATAACAAAACCTGTGAGATTCCTTAAGTGCCATAAGAATGGACATGCGGTTCGGGACTGAAGCGCCTAGAACCGCTCGACCACAGCGGCCGGCAAAATGACCGTAATGCTTCTGGAGATATACCAAACTTGGGAGCAGTAAGGATTTTGTGGACGATACTTGTCAGAAAATAGACGCAAAATTACTGCAAAGGTTGCAGCTAATATTAACCTCCATCAAAACTTTTGAAAATAGCATCAGAACACCATGTGACTGTGGGAGCTACTGACAGTACTGCTTCCAGAAAGAAGCAGGAGTTCTGTTCTTTCCCTGCAGATATATTACTGTTTGCTTTGAATGTGAACCTCCCCTTTCCTCGGGCCCTGGGTATCAGAGGCGTCTTTTAGCTACAATAAGGGTATTTTTGACGAAGGCAAAAATGTTCTTAGACATACTATTGTTTTGCGATTGTATAAAGCATTATTGTTAAAATGCGTTCTTTTTCTTGCTTTTTCTTACATCAGTCACAATTACGTTAGTTAGGTACGTGTCCCATGGACCATTTTGCACGATAGATCGCAGTGATGTGGAACGAGGCGTTTTAGATTCATATCTCTAATTAATTTGTATATACGGTTACATTCTGAACACTTTTTTGTTATAAAATTTTACTTTGCTTTCAAATGGTTCAAATGGCTCTGAGCACTATGGGAATTAACATCTGAGGTCATCAGTCCCCTAGAACCTAGAACTACTTAAACCATTCACACACATCCATGCCCGAGGCAGGATTCGAACCTGCGACCATAGCGGTCGCGCGGTTCCAGACTGAAGCCCCTAGAACCGCTCGGTCACACCGAGCGGCCTTTGCTGTCTCTCAGGTATTTTATATCCCTCAGTAAGTGATTCAAATTTTTGTTGCAGCATATTGCGCACCCCTTTTTGTGTTAAAGACAGCCTTAATATGGAGTAATGAGTGTCATTTTTCCTTCTGTCATTGTTATTATGTACCTCATTGTTCCTTTTGAACTGTAGTGGATTATTTATACCAAACCTCATGGTTCAAATGGCTCTGAGCACTATGGGACTCAACTGCTGAGGTCATCAGTCCCCTAGAACTTAGAACTAGTTAAACCTAACTAACCTAAGGACATCACACACATCCATGCCCGAGGCAGGATTCGAACCTGCGACCGTAGCGGTCTTGCGGTTCCAGACTGCAGCGCCTTTAACCGCACGGCCACTTCGGCCGGCCAAACCTCATGAGGAAATAAATATAATGTGAAGAAGTAATCATAATGTCCTGCTCCTAAACAGATGTCTAAAAGATGATCTTAGGAGAGCACCACATATGATTCTTACAGCAAGTATTGGAACATTTTTAATGGTGGCATGGAGTAACACACATGTCATCACTGTACTTAAATAGCTCTGACTTCTACATCTACATCTACATTTATACTCCGCAAGCCACCCAACGGTGTGTGGCGGAGGGCACTTTACGTGCCACTGTCATTACCTCCCTTTCCTGTTCCAGTCGCGTATGGTTCGCGGGAAGAACGACTGTCTGAAAGCCTCCGTGCGCGCTGTAATCTCTCTAATTTTACATTCGTGATCTCCTTGGGAGGTATAAGTAGGGGGAAGCAATATATTCGATACCTCATCCAGAAACGCACCCTCTCGAAACCTGGCGAGCAAGCTACACCGCGATGCAGAGCGCCTCTCTTGCAGAGTCTGCCACTTGAGTTTATTAAACATCTCCGTAACGCTATCACGGTTACCAAATAACCCTGTGACGAAACGCGCCGCTCTTCTTTGGATCTTCTCTATCTCCTCCGTCAAACCGATCTGGTACGGATCCCACAGTGATGAGCAATACTCAAGTATAGGTCGAACGAGTGTTTTGTAAGCCACCTCCTTTGTTGATGGACTACATTTTCTAAGCACTCTCCCAATGAATCTCAACCTGGTACCCGCCTTACCAACAATTAATTTTATATGATCATTCCACTTCAAATCGTTCCGCACGCATACTCCCAGATTGGAGATTAAGTTCGACACATGCCATTCCAAGACACCGCTGGATTACTGGGTACTTTTTTCTTCCTAAGCCAATTACATATCGAAATCAGGATGGATTCTGTATGGAAATATATGCCACAGAATTCTGTAGTTTTAATGGAACACTTGTCACTGGTGGGTGGGATTACCACACACAGTATCTCTGCACTTAAATAGCACTGACTTAGGATTGGAGAATATGTGACAATATTTCGCAAATAACTGTTTTTGCGTGCTTTGAATTCTACATTTATTGCATCCAAAACCTTTAATTGAAATTTCGTTGATCACAGAATGATTGAGCGACCGAGATCACAAATAGCACATCTCCATCTCAATGCTCCTGCTTATTTTAAGCAAGACAATACCACTCGCTCCACTACAGCACATACCGCTTCCTGCAGACCACGTAAGTGAATGAAACTCTGATGCTTTAGGAATATGGTCTGCAATGACTCTTGAGCTGTTAATTTTAACGCAGCAACAAGAAAGGCGCAGTGCATCACGGAGAGAGTTACTATTGAAATTTCGGGACAGCACTTTTCAGGATGAGTCGGACAACGTATTACTTCCCCCCATATACGTCTCGCGTATTGACCATGACGAGAAAATTTGAAAGATTAGAGCCAATAAAGAGGCTTGCCGACAATCATTCTTCTCACGCACTATTCAATTGGCTCTGAGCACTATAGGACTTAACATCTGAGGTCATCAGTCCCCTAGACTGAGAACTACTTAAACCGCACTAACCTAAGGACATCACACACATCCATGCCCGAGGCAGGATTCGAACCTGCGACCGTAGCAGCAGCGCGGTTCCGGGCTGAAGCGCCTAGAACCGCTCGTCCACAATGACCGGCACGCACTCTTCGTGAGTGGAACCGAATTGGAGGGATTAGATAGTGGTACCAAAAGTAGAATCCGCCACACACCATTAGGTGACGTGCGGAGTATGCTGTAGATGCAGATCAAACACAATCCGTAATGATGCACTAGGACTGCTGCCATCGGAGACGGGAATGCCGAGACAGAATGTCTCGTACTTAACTGTGAATTGCCTCTATATATACAGTGATAGGCTTGGTAACGCTTGGTGACGCTGCGGGAACCTAACACGGTAAGGAAAGTATATAAGTAGTTCAAACACGGGTGGGGAATCAGTCAAGTGACGACACGGATCGCAAATGGGGAAATGTACTGACATAAGTGACTTTGACAACGGTGATATTACTATCACCCAGTGTCAGTGAACAAGTATCTCGAAAACGGCGTAGCTGGTAGAATGTTCACGTGCTACTGCAGTGCGCATTTATGGGAAGTGGTAGAACGACAGTGAAATTGCCACTGGGCGATAAGTGGTTGGACGTCCACGATTCTTTACAGAACGTGGGATTTGGAGGCTTGCCTGCTCTGTAAAGCAGAATAAGTGGCGACGTGTGACATCTTTGCCGAAAGAGCACAATGCTGGTGCACGCATAAGTGTTTCGGGCACACCGTTCATCGTACATTGTTGAACATGGGGCTCTGCAGGAGAAAATCCCCACGTGTTCATAAGTTGATCCAACGACATCGTCAATTACGGTTGCAGTTGCCACGTGATTCTCGAGACTGGATCAATGGAAGTGTGTCTCCTCGTCGAATGAATCACGTTTTTGCTACACCAGGTCGCTGGTCGTCTCCACAGACGCCGTCATCCACGCGAACTGCGGTTAGAAATGTGTAACATGCCAAGGACACAGGCTGGTGGATGCGGTATTACGCTTCTTTTTGTCATCAGTCTTCTGATTGGTTTGATGTGGCCCGCCACGAATTCCTCTCCTGCGCCAACCTCTTCATTTCAGAGTAGCACTTGCAACCTACGTCCTCAATTATTTGCTACACTACTGCCCATTAAAATTGCTACACCAAGAAGAAATGCAGATGATATACGGGTATTCATTGGACAAATATATTATACTAGAACTGACATGTGATTACATTTTCACGCAATTTGGGTACATAGATCATGAGAAATCAGTACCCAGAACAACCACCTCTGGCCGTAATAACGGCCTTGATACGCCTGGGCATTGAGTCAAACAGAGCTTTGATGGCGTGTACAGGTACAGCTGCCCATGCGACATCAACACGATACCACATTTCATCAAGAGTAGTGACTGGCGTATTGTGACGAGCCAGTTGCTCGGCCATCATTGACCAGACGTTTTCAATTGGGGAGAGATCTGGAGAATGTGCTGGCCAGGGCAGCAGTCGAACATTTTCTGTATCCAGAAAGGCCCGTACATGACCTGCAACATGCGGCTGTGCATTATCCTGCTGAAAATGTAGAGTTCCGCAGGGATCAAATGAAGGGTAGAGCGACGGGTCGTAACACATCTGAAATCTAACGTCCACAGTTCAAAGTTCCGTCAATGCGAACAAGAGGTGACCGAAACGTGTAACCAATGGCACCACATACCATCACGCCGGGTGATACGCCAGTATGGCGATGACGAATACACGATTCCAATGTGCGTTCACCGTGATGTCGCCAAACATGGATGCGACCATCGTGATGCTGTAAACAGAACCTGGATTCATCCGAAAAAATAACGTTTTGCCATACTTGCACCCAGGTTCGTCGTTGAGTACACCATCGCAGGCACTCCTGTCTGTGATGCAGCGTCAAGGATAACCGCAGCCATGGTCTCCGAGCTGATAGGCCATGCTGCTGCAAACGTCGTCGAACTGTTGGTGCAGATGGTTGTTGTCTTACAAATGTCCCCATCTGTTGACTTAGGGATCGAGACGTGGATGCACGATGCGTTACAGCCGTGCTGATAAAATGCCTGTCATATCGACTGCTAGTGTACGAGGCTGTTGGGATCCAGCACGGCGTTCCGTATTACCATCCTGAACCCACCGATTCCATATTCTGCTAACAGTTATTGGATCTCGACCAACGTGAGCAGCAATGTCGCGATACGATGAACCGCAATCGCGATAGGCTACAATCCGACCTTTATCAAAGTCGGAAACGTGATGGTACGCATTTCTCCTCCTTACACGAGGCATCACAACAACGTTTCACCAGGCAACGCCAGTCAACTGCTGTTTGTGTATGAGAAATCGGTTGGAAACTTTCCTCATGTCAGCACGTATTAGGTGTCGCCACCGGCACCAGCGTTGTGTGAATGCTCTGAAAAGCTAATCATTTACATATCACAGCATCTTCTTCCTGTCGGTGAAATGTAGCGTCTGTAGCACGTCATCTTCGTGGTGTAGCAATTTTAATGGCCAATAGTGTAGATGTATTCCAACCTCTGTGTTGCTCTATAGTTTTTGCCGTCTACAGCTCCCCCTAGTGCCATGGAAGTCATTCCCTAATGCCTTTACAGATGTCCTATCATCCTGTCCCCTCTCCATGTTTATGTTTTCCACATATTCGTTTCCTCTCCGATTCTGCGCAGAACCTCCTCATTCCTTACCTTATCAGTCCACTTAATTTTCAACATTCGTCTGTAGCACCACGCGTCAAATGCTTGGATTCTCTTCCGTTCCAATTTTTCCACAGCCCTTCTCTCACTACCATACAATACTGTGCTCCAGACGTACATTCAGGGAAATTTTTTCCTCAAATTAAGGCCTATGTTTTATAATAGTTGATCTCTTTTGGCCAGGAGTGCCCTTTTTACCAGTGCTAGTCTGCATTTTATGTCTTCCTTGCTCCGTCCCTCATTGGTTATTTTGCTGCCTAGGTAGCAGAATTCTTCAACTTCTTGCACTTGTCAGATCTTGCAGTCTTCGGAAATGCGTGGATGATATTTTTCCGAAAGTCAGATGATATGTCGCCAGTCTCATACTTTCTACACGCAAATGTGAATATTCGTTTTGTTGCCACTTACCTCAATGATTATGCTATGGGAGACAATCTCCTGCGCTGGCATGGGGCCTGTGGTATTAATCTAAGAACCACTGATGGCTGTGGACCACCTGTACCTCTTTCTGCTCGACTCTTCCCCGTCGGCGATGTCATCTTCCAGCAGGATAATTGTCCGTGTCACAAAGCCAGAACCGTTCTACAGTGGTTTGAGGAACATTATAGTGTACTCACATTGATAGTGTACTCAGGTTGATAGTGTACTCACGTTTATGTCTTGGCCACGAAATCCGATTGATGTGAATTCAATGGAACCCGTTTGGGTCGCTATCAGGCGTCATCACCGCGTACACAAATCAGCTGCCCCCTATTTAAGGAAATTACATGACTAGTGAGTGAATATCTGGAGCGACATACCTCCCCAAACCTACCAACAAAGTGTCGAATCCATGATATGCAGAATCGCTGACGTAGCACCTTCCAAAGATGGACCAATAAGTTATTAAGCAGGTTGCCATAATGTTTTGGTTCCTCAGTGTATGTGTCAGTTATCCCTAGAGTTCCTCCCATACAATTTGAATGAGCCACACCTTTGTACCTCACCATACATTCACAACTTCCACTATAACCTTGAGGTCATTGTCAACTGCTATCCCGACATTAACACGCCTACACATTTTTGTGGTTAAACGATACGTAGTGGTGAATAGTAATGTCGATTCGTCAGCTCAACACTACATTGTCAATGTCCACCAACCACGTGAGCCCACATCAGTTCGTGTTACGTGGCTGATTCGCCAAGCAAAACTATCATGTGGATGCTGCTACGGTCGTATAAAATGCCCACGCAATTCGAATATGTAACGAAAAAAAAATCTCTGAGAAAGACGACCTATTTCTCCCGAAACCATAAGGGTGGATTAAGGTATGTATGAAATTATTCCAATCCATCTGTGGTATGAATCAGCAAACCAGTGTTTACTAGTATTAGTTGAAAACAGTCTTAGTTACAATTTTAGTTTTTTTCTTTATCAACTACGCGTTTCATCTTATTTTGGCATCTTCAGGCTGATCTACATAGAAAACAGAGAACAAATACATCTATTTAAGGATCGTGATCGCGTTTTGCAGATTTGAATAGTCTAAAAGCACGTTTAAACAGATCAGATGCTGAAAGAGGAAATACCTTAATTTGGTATTTCTTAGGACGATCCATTAGACAGTGTAGGTAAAGGGCATCGTCGAGTACATCAGGCCAACATCGCCATCGTTAACCTCAGTAAATACTAGAAATATATAAAATAGTAAAAACGGACAAGAGAATTCACCAAAAGTCCTGGTTTCGAGTCCCGATCCAACACACAGCTTTAATCTTCCAGAAAGTTTCACAGCACATGCTATTTATAGTAATAATACTTTTAAGTTCGACCACTAAACCTCAGATACTAGGCAAGTATTCTGAACGGACAAGTGTATTTAAATTACATATGTAACTGTATACCAACAGCACTTCTCATTTCGGAAATGTTCTCAGCGGTAAATTAAAGTAAATTAACCCGTATGCTTCCGAGAATAACTGAAGCACAAGCCCAGGTTGCCATCGATGACGAATGTATTTGTCTACTTCTCAGAATTCGAATAACTACGTGGAAGTTCCTGCAAGTGTCCGAGATTATCGTAGCTAATACCCGTCCGTGTGCGTCGTCGGAACAAGTAGCTTTGAGCCAACACATGCCGCACGGCTGCGTCACCCGAGCAAACCACCTAACGAGCGACTTCAGACAAGCCAGTCAGTCGCCCGAGCCGAAAGCAGTCGCTTGTCTGTTGCATCCCGCCAGCAACAGTCGCATCGCTACGAGGTAAGACACTCTATTTCTACCTTTCTTCAGTCTTTGTTGTATCCGCGTTTTTCTAGCCTATTCTTGTGGTGTTTACACCGTAGTCAGTAAATTAAGTTTTTGCCTTTGGAGGAACCGAGCCAACCGTTGCTATACAAGTTACTACTAGACATTAATATGTTTGAGAACCATTTGATGTGTTATGGTAATTTACGATAATAGGGAACCGTGCTTCTGTTGAGTTTGCCTCATATAACTCACCTACGTTTCCAATAATTTATTGCCGGCCGCGGTGGTCTAGCGGTTCTAGGCGCTCACTCCGGAGCCGCGCGACTGCTACGGTCGCAGGTTCGAATCCTGCCTTGGGCATGGATGTGTGTGTTGTCCTTAGGTTAGTTAGGTTTAAGTAGCTCTAGGTTCTAGGGGACTGATGACCAGAGATGTTAAGTCCCATAGTGCTCAGAGCCAATAATTTATTCGCGGTTGTTAATAGAATGTGGCCTCAAAACAAAGTACGTATAAACACGTCCCTGAATGTATTATGTAAAAGTATTATGTCTCTTTCATGCTAATTTTTTACCATTTTTAGATTATGTTCGTCTTAAGACACTAAAAAAATTAATATTCGTAAGTAACCTCATTTTTAAACGAAGCTGGTGGCTTTTGGGATTTTCTAAACAAGCATCATTTCTCACAATATAAATAAAAATAAAATGTTACCATTGCAATTAATCACAAGATATCTAAGCACATGGAACGTCGTCATATATTCTCTCAGCACTTCACGCTTAGAGGTAAGTTGTGGTATTGCTATAAGGGTTGAAGAAAAAGGGGTTTCCATGCAACATAAACTGCTTGCAGTTTTCATTTCAAATTTAGAAAATTCGTTATCTCTTTTTTTTAGCAATTTTGCTCATAAAAGTTAATTAAAGTCTATAGTTTGGAGACCGATAGAATCAGAAACATTCAAAAAACTCACTTAAACAAATTATTTGTTGGATGGTGACGCCAACGTAGAGATATTGCCGAACCATTCAGGCAGCTCATTCAAGATTCAAGGTTCACTGTGACTACGGGTGTGGATCAAAAGCGCTGCTTTTGTTTCCAGAGATGTCCTGTGTTTCAGCATGAAGTAGTCAATGCGCGCCACCGATCTCACTGATACAGACATCTCTGCGGGATAATGAACAAAGACGTAGAATACAGTAAATAGTTACCGACATGATAATTCCTTTTGTTTAACCCTTTTAGACCTGAATTTCTTCTGGAAGAAAAATTTTTTATGTGGTAATGCTCGTAGGTGACTTTTTATGATTTTAGATGTAAGAGGTATACAAAAAATATGTACCCGTTTTCAAAACGTACATTGTAGACTTGGCTTTATTTTATGGAGTAAAAGAATTAATTACGAAATATTCTCCATTCTAATAAAAATACTAAAATGATCATTCAATAATTACCATACAAAATAACAATAACCATATCCAATTATATAGTGGAATATAGCGAAACAACCATATCTGTGCATTATGGTGGTCACGAGCTGCTGCGCACACATACATTGACTTGCTGACATTTTCATAGTGATGCCCAATAGGTGGCAGCACTTGTGCATGATGAAAACCTGAATATTCACAGATATATACCTCAGGTTTCCATTGGGGAAAAAATAATTCCGTTGTAGGTAAGACACAGTAAAAGTTAATGTACACAATTGTAGCCACACCGACTGAAAGAGTCAAATTTAGTTACGTGCTAGACTAGTTATGGATAGCTGTATCTGGTCGATACATAAAAGCCACTGTAAAAGAAACGTTTTGTTTCAGGTGAGAAACAAACTGACGTTTTGTGTTGACAGTGGGTTTCGGTGCTGACTTCATTTACACACTGGAGTAATGAAATGGCAAATGTCTACCGAAACACCGAACAAAACGCGACTGCTATCTCTTAGAGGAGACATCTGGTACCATGTTCTGCACGATGCAAAGACCATTCCACAGTGATACGAAGAAAAGCAGCTGTGTTGGGCTCACGTGTATAAAGCCTTGAGCTAAATCTCATTCCAATGTACTACCGCGTCATATTCTTGACAGTGTTATTCGCCAGAAAGGCGCTTTTCTTCGCAGCACGGTGCGAAGGTCTCTGCATCGTGCAAAATATCGTACCGGGTGTCTATCCCAAGAGACAGCAGTCGCGTTTTCTTCGATGTTTCAGCAGACATCTCCTATTTCATTTCTTCAGTGTGTAAATGAAGTCAACCATGACACCCATTGTAATCAGAAAACGACAGTTAGTTTCTCTTTACGAACAAAATGTTTTTTTCAAAGTGGAATTTTATGAACCGACTAGACAGACTGACCAAAATTAGTGTAGCTGGATGTTAAATTTAAATTACAGATATTGTCATACCAGTTAATATATACTGTGTATCTGCTGTAACTACGCAGTAATGCCGCACCGTCCGTGCTGTAGCACTGGCGATTCCTACCGTTTCGTTTTCACTGCTGGTACAAATCATTAAACTGAATATCACCGTATAACAATTCGCGACCGTTCAGCCGAAAGCCACATAAAATTTCAAATAAAAAATTTTTGTTTATAAAGTGCAACAAATGGAGGTTTTCTCTTAATTCCGGGCGTCGCATGAAACATTTGGTGACTAGTATTTCCTCGAATTCTATCCATCTACTTATTGAAAATACGGAATTAACGATACCTACCTCAGAGAAACAGAAACTCTACATAATATCTCTTTGAAGAGACCCTCAGGATACACTATATGATCAAAAGTATCCGGACACCCTTATATAATGCAGGATTCACAAGACATCACGCGAGCGGAACTGCCGTGATAAAAGGAGGCTGGGAGAGTTGTGTTGTTGTTAGGGAAGCTGTAACAGCAGAATGGGTCAGTCAGAAGAAGCCAGCGAAGTCGGAAATGGATTAGCTGTTCAATGTTAGAGTAAGAAAAACACCAAAAGACTTGGTTGGTTGGTTGATTTGGCGTAGAAGGGGCCAAACAGCGACGTCATTGGTCCCATCGGATTGGGGAGGACTGGGGAAAGAAGTTAGCTGTGCCCAGTCAGAGAAAACATCCCGCCATTTCTCTGATGAAATTTAGGGAAATCACGGAAAACCTAAATCAGAATGGCCGGACGCAGGAGTCCAGTCTGCTAGCCACTGAGCCACCTCGTTCCAGGAACGCTTCAACCTTCCTAATGTAGCTAGGTTTGAAAGGCAGCGATACTGACCGTTTCGTCGCCTTTCACGTTATCGATATTTGAGATGCAAATTAGAGTGATATGTACATAGAATCAATTTGATTTTAAAATAGCGTATTCCGTTTTTTTCTATTAAAGTTCATGCTAAAGTGATGGCCAATACGTGAAATATTTGTAGGGGTTTTGTTTCTTGAGAATTAGGTTTAGCAGGCTGGCGATTTCACAGACCGACAGCAGATTAAATGGGGCCGAAGGGCACCATTAACTTAACGCAGGTTGTAAGAGGTGACGCCGACGCCAGGTCGGACAACGTTCGCCGAAGGTGCTAAGTGTACAGCAGGTGACGCCCGGGCGACCGGACGACCGCCGACGAGTCGTTGTAGTTGTACATGAGATGACTGCCGCTCCCACGTTCGTAAAGCGTTTTTCTGCGGCGAGGGCGTTGTAAAGTACAGTAAGGGTTCCAGAATGTGGGCAGCACTGAGCCCTACGCGGAGAATGCAGAGTAGATGGCACCAGTCTGCCGACGGGAGAGCAATGTACCGGTGCACACTATACAGTCTCTGTGAAAACTACAGATATTTGTGGCTCTATGCTCTCGGCAGAACAAGGGAGGCGAGGTGATACGATTCTATAAGTGTGAGACTGCAACTTTCTCATTCCAAAAGTAACTGTATCTGGCCCCTCATATGTATAAGGTAGCTAGGAATCTTAGGAGGGTCGTAGGAAACAAAATGTTGTAACACAATAACGCACTCCTTTGAGGCATCGTCAGAGCAGAGCCAAAAAAATTCCTTTCTTTAGCTGTAGGCATCCGGGCGTGAAAGTGCGGGGCTTTCGTTGGTCAGTCTGTTCTGACGTAGCAGTTTTGGGAAATTATTGGGATGCGGGAGGGCACACCATGTGAATTGACGCTTGTCGTGGGATGGCTGCTCGTGAGAAGCAAGGATTGGATCTTGAAGAAAGGGCAAATGTTACGAGGGAAGACAGGAGGAGCTCATGTGACATTTCTTCGTTCACTGCTTGTGAGAGATTCAGTTCGAGTACTGCTTGCAGATTTCGGTGTGAGTAGTCATTCCGCTTTGCAGCTCCAACTGGAGCATGATGTAAAGTTTGTGACAGGTAACTTTTCAGGATTCACAGGCATCAGCCGTCACAGTGGCAGCTGACTGCACCACTGGTGAGCAACACAACCACACTGTGAGAAAAAGGTGAGATTTGCAATTGGGTTCGGCATGTATAGGTCGGGTTATACTTCAGTGCAACTACTGCACTCGTTTCGTGTGAGAATTTATAATAAACACAAATTTAAATTACAGTGTGACTATTCCATCACACTCTCGAAGTCTATAGGGCCATAATGAAGCGTTAATAAAAATCCTTGCTTAACAAATGATAGTTAACAGTCTTTATTAGGCATCTGCATACTGATACAGATTAATTACCTAAAGGGGTTGGTGGTCGGTTGGTGCTGAGATTGTGAAGTGGAAATGTGAAGGAACAACTACACCTAATCCGAGACCAGGCACACTTCATTTACTGATGGACAGGGACAACTGGGAAGATAGAAAATCGCATGAATCAGTGGAAGGATTCATTAGTGATTTCCAAAGATCTATCAGAAGTCAAGTAGCACAAAGACTTTGGTTAAGGAGTTAAAACGAATGACGTACAGTGGTGGAGCAACTCCTAATAAAACTATACATTTCTGTACCGAATGTTAAGCGATGCTTGAGGTGGTGTAAAAAATTGACGCAACTGGACTTTGGGTAGTTGGAAACAAGTGATGAACCTCGCTATATCGCACGGTAGTCCGATTGGATGGTTTGGACTTGGCGAACGCCTGGAGAACTTTACTGCCATAGTGTGTAGTACTGACAGTGAGGTATGGAAGAGGTGATGTTAGTGTGTGGGTATCTTTTTCACGGCTGGGTTGTGGTTCCCATAGTACGCTTAAGAAAAGTCTGAATATCGTAAGATATGAACACATTTTACCGGATTGTATACTGCTTGCATTAGAGAAACAGTTCGGACACGATGACTTTTTTCATCAGCATGACAATGTAGCGTGTCATAATGCAGTATCTGTGAGACAGTGATTTGGGGACAGTAACTTTCGTCACAGAAAATGGCCAGCCTAGAGTCCCGACCTTAACGCACTGGAATAGGTTTGAGGTGGTGATGATGAGATGTTCGATTTGTGACGCGCTGAACTGCGCAGTGCCGGCCGGTGTGGCCGAACGGTTCTAGGCGCTACAGTCTGGAACCGCGCGACCGCTACGGTCGCAGGTTCGAATCCTGCCTCGAGCATGGATGTGTGTGATGTCCTTAGGTTAGTTAGGTTTAAGTAGTTCTAGGGGACTGATGACCTCAGAAGTTAAGTCCCATAGTGTTCAGAGCCATTTAAACCACTTTTGAACTGCGCAGTCTCAGCGCCCGTCCAAAGTCGCAATTTGTACGCAGTCCAATTTCTACATAATACAATTAGCCACTGTCACGAATGACGATGAGGATGGTATGATGAGGACAACACGAACACTCAGTCCCCGGGCAGAGAACAACTTTGAGGTGAGTTAGATCGTCGACTTCGCTCCAGATCTCAGCGTCTAACATCATTAGCTATAGCGAAAGGTCACTCCCATTATGAACGTCCGATAATTGGTTTCCAGCCGGCCTTTGTGGCCGAGCGGTTCTAGGCGCTTCAGTCTGGAACCGCGTGACCGCTACGGTCGCAGGTTCGAATCCTGCCTCGGGCATGGATGTGTGTGATGTCCTTAGGTTAGTTAGGTTTAAGTAGTTCTAAGTTCTAGGGGACTGATGACCTCAGATATTAAGTCCCATAGTGCTCAGAGCCATTTTTTCTTCTGCCCTTCCATGCATTCGAATGCATCGCCTCAACTGACAAAAGTGGTAACAATGCTGTGCCTGAAGACTTTCACGTACGTAGTGTAAGAAAGAGAACATGGATGGAAAAGAATGAAATATCAGTCGAATGTATGTATCTGATGACTACTCAGATCTCTCGGACAATCCATTGAATCTGGATTATTACGTTCTAGCATCGTTGCTAGTATTTTTTACTGTGTAAATATTTCAAATGCACTTAGGTCGCTATCGAAATTCGTATCCGTCTCTATTATCTGTTAAGTTAATTAAAGGATTTTAAAATTCTCCCGTATTTGTATAATTATTTTTGCTACAATACTTTCCCAAGGATGTTACAGAGGGCGCTGCCCTTTTAATTACATTTTCTAGCCTACTTTATTAGTGTTTCATTATTGAACAGCAAGAGGCCAATATTCCGGAATAGTGACAAAGGGTTAACGCTTCACATTGTGGATCCCCATCAAACGGCCTGTGTAGAAACAGACGAGCAATTGAGTTCGTAATAGCTTCTATTCGGTGATTCTCTCGCCTTGGCTTATGTTATAGCTGTACGTAGATGTAATTAGTTGAGTAACTAACAGTCCACGAACTCAGACATTCACTGTGACATTCCTCAGTAATCCCAACGACGTTTTTCTGTCACTTATGGCTCCATTCACATCAAGCAATGATTTGTAAATACCATGTCACATCGGGGCCGGAGGTCCTCCAATAGCTTGCTGTTTTAGTTCGTTGATAGGCTGCCGGAAGATAAAGGCATATCATCTCCAATATGATGATGATGGGGTCCCATACTCCGAGGAGTGTAGGGAACGATGCGGGAGACACGCACCGCCGACTAGGCAAGGTCGTAGCGGAGGTGGTTTGCCATTGCCTTCCTCCGACAGTAATGTGGATGAATGATGATGATGTAGACAACACAACAAGACCTAGTCATCTCGAGGCAGGTAAAATCCCTGATCCCGCCGGAAATCGAACCCGGGACCCCGTGCACGGGAAGCTAGACCGCTACCTCAAGACCATGAGCTGCGGACATCTCCAATATAAGACTATGTATAATATTCAGTCCAATCTTCAGGCACCGTGATAGCTTTGGAAATGGCCTTTCATCTGACTGTCAGGAACAAAGTTTAGAATGCAAATAACTTTCGCATCTAGTCGCAGCCACCAGACACTTGAGACTATCCAATTCATAGGCTGGACTGTCAGGATTCCGTCGCAACTAGCGCGCCAACTGCGTTGATCTAGACGTTTGTCTTTATTGTGTTTCAAATTCTGCAAACCAGGGACTCAGATGCGTCCAAGCTAAAATACTATAGGCACAATCTTTTTTAAAAAACTATTACATTTTCTTTGATACTGAAACACTCACCAACATGGAACATGTGTCTATAACTGGAACATCTACACTGATACACCGCAAGCCACTGTACGGCGTGTGGGAGAGAGTACCCTGAGCCATGACTAGTCATTTCCTTTCCGTTCCGCTCGCAAACCGAGTGAGGGAAAAAGGACTGGCTACACGCCTCCATATGAGCAATAATTTCTAGTACCTACCCGCGTCCGGCCATCTTGATTTAGGTTTTCCTTGATTTCTATAAATCGCTTCAGAAAGATGTAGGGATGGTTCCATTGAAAGGGCACGGCCGATTTCCTTCCCCAACCTTCCTTCACCCAAAGGGAACAATGACCTCGCTCAACAAACCAACCTTAAATAATTTAAAAATATCTACGCTATTCAGTGACAAATGATTAGTGATGTTCTCTCTGCACAATTACCTTAGAAAGAAATCTGATTATATAGCTTATATGTGGTCAGATATTTGTAGATAACTTGATTGGTAAGTCCGTTACCAAGAAGTATCGACACATGGATCTCCTGAATAAAAAGATAGAAGGTAAACCTTCCCTCAATTAATCTATTAGCTTCGCCATTATGTCCCACCAAGTGTACTGGGAGTTTCATTTCTTTTGTCAGGCTGCATTATTTCAACTGTAAAGTACCGTGTTCAGTGCTCTTTATTTATAGACAAATTTTCCATTCTTGAGGTGTAGAAAATTATCTGCAACCAGTCACAATAAAAGGTTATCTATTTTCACACGACCGGTTTCGGAATTGCGCCCATCTTCAGATGTTTATACGTTCATGTACATGTTTGTCCTTTTGAAGATCACTGTATAAACACAAAAAAATTATTTGCTTGTGACTATACAGATACAAGTGGGACAATTGTAAGTGGTAAGGCAGCATTTGACGAAAATATATCTGTACTTACATGAAGATGAAGCATCATTATTACAGTTATGCTGTGGTGATAGTTTTGCAACTTAGTTACACACTTATGGTCATTTTCACGTCCATATTTCAGTTTTACCAAGTATGGCTTCATATTACACTATTATGATGTGCACTCGTGAAATACACTATGTTTACATACAAACATGTGGGCTGTGGTCAAAGAACTTAGATGTAGCAGATGTAAAGATGTTACCCATACAGAAACTTGTAGGTTATTGTCAAAGATCTTAGCCACAGTAGGTGCAAGGGTGTTGCATAAATAGAAATTTAAAAGCTATTATAGACTGCGACATTTCTTGATACACAAAAATGACGGAAAAAAAGGAAAAAAATCATAATTTATACAGTGATCTCCAAAAAGACAGACATGTACAAGAATGTATAAAGACCTGAAGATGGACGCAAGCCCGAAACCGGTCATGTGAAAATAAATAACCCTTTATTGTGACTGGTAGCAGATAATTTTCTACACCTCATAAAGGAACAGTCACGTAGTTCGACAGCATCCACTACGGATAAAATTCATTTTCCATTTTTAGTTTAAGCTCTAGTCTTGATGTTAGTACACGCAAACTGTATGCGACTAGTATTAGGCTGGAAGAACGGCCGTAAATTTGCAGGTTTTTGACAGAAAGATATAAGTGTGATCATGAATAAAAACACACACGACACTGGTGTAATATTCTATAAAACAGTAGCAATCAATCGCGTTTCTTCACTAACTCTCAAGGACCGTCGTCTGCGCATATGGTGGCGACGTGGGGAGAGGTCCAATTCTTCCAATGTTTTTGAGAAGCGCAGTGGTGTTCCTTTCGGTGCCACAATATGTCGAGGCATCGGATATGACTATGGGACATAGACATCCTGCGTCCTCTGGGTTTACCTCTCACGCAACACTATCTTAGTGCCATTGGTCAATAGGGAAATGCTTATCTACACATGGCACGTGTCTCTATGAATTATACGCCTTATGCCATGATATTTCCGTGGTTATGAAGATAGAATATGTGTGCGATCAGCTCAGATGGCGACTGCGTTGTATATCAACTGCGTCTCAGTGCCCGTATGCAGTATATCACGGAACAGTTACAACACCTATGGGTCAACATGCGTCAAGAGCCGATACAACAGCCTTATGACACTTCCCAACAGAATCAGTACGTGCATTCACGGCCAGAGGGAGTGCAACGTCATACAGAAATTAGGCTCATACTGCCTAGTTCTTTGTAAATTTGATTCGATTCAGTAATCATCGAAGTAACATGACATACTCTCTCAATCCGTCAAGTTTTAATTCGTTTTCTCTTCCTCTTCTGAGTGCTAAACTATTTTTGTCAAGAAATATTTTTCTAAGAAAGTCACATGAGTACTAAAATTGCTCAGTTTCCACTATTAAAAATTTGAGAATGACTTCCTTAAATATCCAGTGAGGTACTATAACGTCTTATAATGGATTCTGTCATGACCTGGTGCCATGTCACATACTGTAAACAATGCAGGATCCAAGCTCCTCAAAGACAAGGACAGTTGTAAACACCGTTGGTGGAACTGCACCCCCAATGTTACTTCTTCAAAATCACTTGGTAGCTTCGGAAATCCGAACATTGGTGACAGTAAATTGAGCCAAATGTTCCATCATAGTCTGCGCGATGCCTCTCTTTATGCTGCGGAAGGATTCCACAGTCTGTCTGAACGAATGTTTCTGACAACGGAATCTGCAGGTTGCTGGTTACAAGGACATACTAAAGTCGCTAAATGATGAGAAACCCGGCAATTCGTCTGAGATAACGCTCACTGCGCACCGAGCGTTATGTTCAAGACGGGTAACATACATATGAGTTAAGGTGATCACCTAACACGACTGGTAAAACGGTGCACACTGTTGTGGGACGCATAGAGTGACGGATGTAGAGCCTTTGAGTATGACGACGCTGTGTCAGCTATTTGAACCAGACCATAGCAAATTAATTGTGATTCACATCTGCTGTAAGTTTCAAAATAATAATAGCCATTTCCCTGTTAAACAAAATCAATATACAGGTGGTTCCATGACACATATTTTCCATACTTACAAGGTTCTCTAAATAGGTCAATTTTGTAGGTACTGTGTGTATTTTCAATGTGTCGAATCAGAATATTAATCGCACATCTATTTTCAGAAATATTCTCGATGCTAGTGTCATGTGAATCAACCGACATGGTTCCAGTAAGGTCAGAAACACGTGCTCAGTGCATTGTACGAGACGTAAGTAGTTCCCTCGTACCCAAAATGACTTCAGGGAGGGAATGGGCGGAAGTGCACGAGTACGAAATTAATGTAACTGGCGCAGATTTGGTTGCGTCTGGGCGGATATGACAGTGACTCAAGAAGCGACAGACACATACGTCAGCAGAGCAGACCAGCTAATCGTCTACTTAACCAAACTAGCCTCAGTTGGTCAGTTCGCTCGCGGAGAGCAGGTCGCATTCGTGGAAAGCTACTTGGGTGTTCCTACTTTGCTGCGACACTTTGCTGAGTAGAACTACTACCGGGTAAGTCATTTTATTCTCTAATATCTTAAGAGTGTTTGTTATACTGATATATTGCGATTTCGTGATATATTATTGTGGTATTTTTTGCTTTTAAGCAATGGTCAGAAATCGAATTTTTCTTCATGGATGTTTTGCAAAATCAGCTATTAGCATAAGAGTCTATGCATTACATTAACATATGCATCTATACTACACCAATCATCTTTTGGCGCGCGTCAGTGTGGACTTCGTGTGCCTCTGACACTTTCTTCCTTTCCTTTTCCAGTCCCGAATAGACCGCGGGATGACTGACTATCAGTAAGTCTTCGTTTGAGCTCGAATGTCTCTAAGCTTACTTTCGTGGTCTTTTCGTGAGACATACACATCTAAGAGAAAGCGGTATGTGATATGTTGGTTGAGTCTTCTAGGAATTTACGGTCTCAGAATTTAAGCAGTGAACCACATAATGACGCACAACGCCTCTTCTGTTGCGTTTGCAGTTGGACGAGAATTTCCGCGATGCTTTCGTGACTGCTGAACGAACCCGCGACGAAATGCGCTGCTCATACCGATTTATCGATCGAAAGACTGTTCCGTGAGCTACCACCATCGTGGTTGAACTACAGTTCATGAGGATTCTTGAATGAGTCGTAATCTGACATCTGCCTTTCCTGCGATTAGTTTTATGCGCTCTCACGATTTTAAATCGCTCCATACGCACGCACCCGGTTGTTTAATACATGTTACTGTTTGTAGTGAATGGTCGGTATTCGTTTAGTCAAATAATTAACAAGCATTGCCGCAAATTTTTGCACAAAATGTCACATTTGTATCTGTTGAGAATCAACTGCCTGTCCCTGCCGCAAGCGTTTACAAATACATCCATACTCTGCAAACCACTGTGAAGTGCAAGGCAGAGGGTAAATCCCACTGCACCAGTAATGAGGGCTTTTTCCCGTCCCATTGACGTATGGAGCGCGGGATGACTCATTGTCTGAATGCCCCTGTGCGTGCTGCATTCAGTCACATCTTGTCCTGTAGTCATTCCAAGAGTCACCACTCAAAGTTCATTCCTGAATCTTTGTAAGCAGGATTTCGAGGGATATTTTACGTCTGTCTTTAAGAGTCTGACACTACAGTTCTTTCAACACCTCTGTGACACTCTCCCGCAGGTGAGACAAACTGGAGACCATTCGTTTTGCCCTTCTCTGTATACGCCCAATATCCCCTGTCAGTCCTATTTAGTACGGGTCCCAAACAGTTCACCAACATATCAGGATGTTTCATACGAGTGACTTGTAAGGAATCTCCTTTGTAGACTTACTGCGTTTCCCTAGTATTCTGCCAATGAATCAAAGTCTGATACCTGCTATACCTATGACTGAGCCTATCTGATCGTACCATTTTATGATCCTATAAAGTGATACACCCAGGTATTTGTATACATTTATCCATTCCATTTTTGACTCGCTGATGTTATAGTCATAAGATAAAACGTTTTATTTGTTTCCTGAAATGCTCAGTTCGACGTTTCTGAACATTTCATACAAGTTGCCAATCTGTGCACCACTTTGAAATCTTATAAAGATCTGACTAATATTTACGATACTTCTTTCACACCGTGCTTCTACTTGTACATCGTACTCCGCAAGCCACCCAATGGTGTGGCGGGGGGTATTTCTGTTACCACTTACTGATCCCCCATCCCTGTTCCAATCCTGAATGGCTCTTGGGAAGAGTGATGGTCGGTAACCCTCTGTATTGGCTCTCATTTCCCGAATTTTCTCGTCTTGGCCATTTGTGAAATGTATGTGGGAGGAAGTGATATGTTGTCCGACTCTTCCCGGGAAGTGCTTTCTCGAAACTTCAATAGTAAACCTCCCCTCATTGCACAACACATGTGATTGGAGTTCGTTGAGTATCTCGGTAACGCTCTCGCGCCGACTAAACGGTTGCGTGACGAAATTCGCCGCTCTTCTTTGGATCTTCTCTATTTCTTCTATCAGTTATACCTGGTAAGTATTTCTCGGTCGAAAATCGCCTTACGAACCACATGCTTCGTGGATGAGTTACATATCCTTAAGATTGTTCCTATGAATCTCAGTCTGTATCTGCTTTTCCTACTTTTTGTTTTATGTTGTCATTCTACTTAAGGTCGTTGTGAATAGTTACTCCCAGATATATTATGGTAGACAATGTTTCATCATCAATAGTACGATTGTACACTAGTGGCTTTTCTTTCCTCTGTATGGGCAATATGTTAAATTTATTTGTGTTCAGAGTCAACTGTCAGTCCATGCACCATTCATCAATCTTCTGCGTGTCGTTCTGTAAGTCTATACTGTCCTCTGACGTTCCTACTTTCTTATAGATACAGTCTTGAACAGCATCCGACGCTTTCTACTAGAACATTCATAGACATTTTAAACACTAACGGCCCTATCACACTTCCCTGGTGTACTCCGAAAATTACCTTTACACTTGCTGATTTTGTTCCCTCAAGAGAGAATTTTTGAGTTCTATCTGCCAGAAAGTCTTAAACCCAATGAACAATGTGGCCCGATACTCGATAAGCTCTTTTTTTTTTTTAATAAGCAGCAATGTGGAACGGTGACAAATACCTTCCTAAAGTTAAGGAACACGGCATCAACCCGAGCGCCGTTGTGTACAGCGCTACGGATCTCATGGAGGAACAGAGCGCGCAGAGTTTCGCAAGATCTCTGTTTGCGAAATCCATGTTGATTTTCATGGGAGAGATTTTCATTCTCCTAAAATGTCGTAATTCTTGAGCATGAAACATGACCCAGAATTCTACAACAGATTGACGTCAACTATAATCTCTACAATTGTGTGCATCCATCCGGCGGTCCTCTTGAAAATGGAAATGACCTGCGCTTTTATCCAGTCGTCAGACATTCGTTGCTCCAGCGATCTACGATAATCTGCTGCTTCTAAGGGAACAGGTTCATTTGCATAATATTTGTAGAATCTTATAGGTATCTCATCTGGTCTTGATGCCTTTCCACTACTAAAAATTTGTGGTTGTTTTTCTATTCCACGATCGGTTATCTCAATATCTGCCATTTAGACTTTCGAATGATGTTTGAAAGGAGGAAATGTGTTGCGATCTTCCTCAGTGAAACAATTTCGGAAGGGCAAATGCAGTTCAAATGGTTCAAATGGCTCTGAGGACTATGGGACTTAACATCTGAGGTCATCAGTCCCCTAGACCTTAGAACTACTTAAACCGAACTAACCTAAGGACATCACACACATCCATGCCCGAGGCAGGATTCGAACCTGCGACCGTAGCGGTCGCGCGGTTCCAGACTGAAGCGCCTTTAACCGCTTGGCCACACCGGCCGGCGCAAATGCAGTATTCCGGCATTTTCTTTACCATTCGTTTCGGTGACAGAATAGTCTCTGAGTGAATAAATAGACGATTTCGAACCACTTACCGATTTAACGTATGACTAACTCGTCTTAGGGTTTTTATTTTCAAAGTCAATGAACGCTTTAACATATGACTAAATCATCTTAGGGTTTTTACTTTCTAAGTAAATGAATGCTTCTCTCATTTCTCTCATTACTCTCATTTTCAGTTTGTTTAGCTTTTGTTTGTCAACTAGGTTTTGACTTCTCTTGAATCTGAAATGAAGGTTTCTTTGTTTATGGAGCCGTTTTCTAAGGCTGCTACTAAACCATAGTGGATCTTCCCCATCCCTGAAGACTTTGCTCAGTACATACTTGTCTATGGCATATTGAACAATTGTTATGTGGGTAGACACCTTTACGGATAATGGAAGTTTGCAGAAAAAGAAATTAGGACCTTCGAGAAGCACCAGAACGCCTGAAAACATCGAGAGGGGAAGGATGTTTATTTTGAATTCCCCCAAGCGATCTACACGCACACATGCAGTTGCCCTTACAATTTCTGAACACACCGTGAGACGAATTCTTCATGAAGAGTTGAAATTTCATCCGAATAAACTGTCAGAGTTGTACACACTTTACCCACGCGATTTTGTTTCACGAAAAAATGTGTGTGATTTCTTGATCGATGAGTTGCATCATGACGCCTTAGTGTTCTTTAACGACGAGACACATCTTCATTTGTTTGGCTGCGTGAATAAAGAAAATATATGGTATCAGAGTGGCACGAACCGCCGAGAACTTCATAGGCAGCCCCTTCATACAAAACATGCGACTGTTTGGTGTGCACTATCTAAAGTTGGCATGGTTTTTCGAAGAAAACGATAAGCCAGTGACTGTCATTTCTGAGCGTTATGTTCAGATGACTGAACAGTTTTGTCTTCCAGAACTTGAAAACATGGATGAGGGTGATGTCTGGTTCCAACAAGATGGCGCTACAGCTTACACGGTACGAACATCGATGACCATGTTGCGCGAACACTTCCTCGATCGTCTCATCTCTTTTAGGGGCAATCTCCAGTTGTAAGGTTACGGTTAGGTGGTTTCTTATTCTATGACTGAACACAATTGTGTAAGTTGTAATAACATTGTTTAATATTGCAATCTTGTCACGGAAATACACGCTTTTAAACGGCTTACAATGTGACAATGTTAAGACAGTTGTCAAAATGACGCATCTCATCCTCTGAAAGTGAACTAATCCTAAACACAACACTCTTAAATTTTAAATCTCAGAAAGTTAAATAATTCTAAACACAACAATATTAAATTTTAAGTAGAAGTTTCTTTACAAAGTTATTCTTATGATTACGTTATGATGTTGGCCAGTTCTACGATAAATCATCCGATTCTGGTCCAAACTTCGACACTATTTTTAGGATGACACTCAAGTCTACGGAGGATGGTTAGTTCTGTGACAAGTTGATCAAAAGATTACCCAAGGTGCACGTGGTATTTATCTTAGCTGCAATGAGCTGTCGTCTGCCTGGCTGCTTTCGCCCTCGAAATTCCTATAAAACTAATTAAACCTTTGCTGAATTTTACAGCAGAAAATCTCCCTATCTTTCTCGATATGCAAGAAAACATTAACTCATCCTTTGTCTCAGGCTGTGGACATATACACGCGCATGGCTGGAGCATCGTGCATATTACAATGCCCTCTCAGTTCTCGGAAGAACAATTAACTAACTGGCTGGTTCGTTTCTCCAGACTAGGAGCTCAATGACAATACAGCTAATTTCTAGCTGGATGTCAGCCGCTGTGAACGCAGTGTCCACAAAAATTTCCCCTCTGCGTCGTACGGAGCGTTACATATCCCGTTCTGCACTAGTCGCCAGTTCAGAGACGAGTCCCTGAAAATTTATGCCTTGTCTTTCTCATAGCCGAACTGTCTCCCCACCTGGTTTCTTTCGTTCTCCAAGTCCCGACTTGTAGACGAATCTGCAGCCCACACGGTCGCAGAACCGTCTCAGCCTCTGATTCAGACCCTCCACTCGGCTCTGTACCAAAGATCCGCAGTCAGTCCTGTCGACGATGCTGCAGATGGTGAGCTCTGCTTTCATCCCGCTAGCGAGACTGGCAGTCTTCACCAAATCAGATAGCCGCCGGAAGCCAGAGAGGATTTCCTCCGATCCATAGCGACACACATCACTGCTGCCGACATGAGCGACCACCTGCAGATGGGTGCACCCTGTACCCTTCATGGCATCCGGAAGGACCCATTCCATATCTGGAATGAGTCCCCCCTGGTATGCACACGGAGTGCACATTGGTTTTCTTCCTCTCCCTTGCAGCACCTGATGTTGGAGCTCCCAACTACCAGTAAGCCCACCCTCTGCGACCGCCTGGATCTTGCAGACTGAGGGGCAACCTCTGGAACAGGGCAAGCAGCCATATCCGGCCCAAGATCAGTATCAGCCGGAGACAGAGCCTGAAACCGGTTAGTCAGACAAACTGGAGAGGCTTTTCGTTCAGCCCTCCGGAATGTCTTTTGTCCCCTGCCACACCTCGAGGCGACCTCCCACTTTACCACGGGTGAGGGGTCAGCCTCAATGTGGGCAGTATGCCGGGCAGCCAGAGCCATAGTCCGATTTGGGGATGCATGGGACGAGCTGGCCGTGCCCAACAAACCCCCATCTGGACCCCCACAGTGATGCCCATTGGCAACAGCCTCAAGCTGTGTGACCGAAGCCAACACTGCCTGAAGCTGGGAGCAAAGGGATGCCAACTCAGCCAGAATCCAAACACACCATTTGTCGACTCTTTATGCTGGTTCACCACTGGTCAATTCATCTATAGGTTTCTATACGAGTAGTCATCTCCCCTTTCTTGGTGTGACATTTGAAGGTGTTGCAGTTTGCCATAACGAGTATCGGATATTTACACTGTTAGAACAGTGGATTCTCGTTGGTGGTTAAATACAATAATGGTCTCGTATGGGAAGGGATTTGAAAAGGTTTCTTGATCTCCTCTGGTCCAGGCTCTTCCTTCTTCCAAATCTCCTGTGTTGCATCTTCTGTTCTTGGTGCAGCTTGCTGTCTTCTCACATGTGTCTCCGTTCTTTTCTGGACAGGAAATTGGGATTGAAGACCTGTTTAACCTCTCGTTACCGTTAATCCGTTCTTATGGCGTCTTCTTTGAAATTGTTGTGTACTCTTTATTGTAATCGGTTGTTCATCTAGATAGATTAGACAGCCTTTACTCGTTTTCTCGCTGCGTCCCATGAGTGTTCAGGGATTGTTTCACAGTAGTTGAATTCCATATGGTCTGAAGATAGTTTCAGCTATTCTGTACTTTGAGTTACAGAAATGCGTTTTTGTCTTCTTTCTGTGGTGAATCTAAGCACCCACTCGTCCATGCTGTACTATGTCCGCCTCCATTCCGGTTCGGTGGACATCCTTTATTTCTCCACAAGCTGCTTTTAGACAGGATTTGATAGATGTGCCAAGTATCTAATACTTTCGCAGAACCATTGTTATGAAGCTTATATGTGGCTTACATGTAAGTAAAGCTCACTTCATGGTACATGTTGAGTGTATCCAGGATCTGTTGTAGCTCTCCAAACTTTTCCACAGAGGTGTTATCCTATAGGGGCCTAACCGCTCTCCTCAGTCCTGCCGTCGATCTGGCCCCAATGATGCTGCATTTTGTCTGCTGACTTCATATCTAATATAATGTTTGTCTCTGATTTGATAATCTTACTTTCCTTACATCCTTCCCTATTCTCTATTTCCTCTGATATCGTTATATATCTTATTATAACCCTTACTCCCTTAAATTACGCTACAAACTTTACAAACATTAAAAACGTTAATAACTTTACAAATGTTATCATTCACATTATAAAAAAATACTCTTCTTTTCACTATTTTTACTTATTCATTATCTTTTGTCCCCATTCTATTTTCTTAATATAAAGGTCATGGTTGCCTCATCTTCATCACGATGGATAGTAAGAGTGAAAATGATGGTGATGAAGGTTATTAAGTTAGTGAATTTCTGCCATTACCTCTTTTTTTAGTTTTCTAACTACAAGTACATTATGTTATTTTGAAAACTTCGCACCTTGACTCCGACTCTCGCGTCTTTTTCTCTGCAATCTCTCCTTTTTTGGTATTAGCTGTAACAAAATACAATGTATCTCTTTTCTCTATTCTTTCCCTTTTCCAAAATTTTCTCTATTCTTTTACTGCATTGTTTTAAAGCTTATAATTTCTTTTCTCAGTTGTACTTATCCATTTCCTCTTTTTCTCGATAGTAAACTTTTGTATTCTTTTCTTCCCTCATCATACTCTTCCTTATTGACATTTTTTCTGGGTTAATCTTACTTCCTACTGTCTATCTCCTTCCACGATATAACATGTTTCTTTCTTAGCTTAATATTTCGATTCTCTTTCCTAATTACTACCTCTTAACGAATTTTTATATCTATTTCCCTTATATCTTATTTCATAATCAGTTTGTGGTACCTTCCACAAATCATGTATGCTTCACATATTCCCCTCACAATATCTCCTCAATTATTTGTTCACCGTGCTCGACGGAACAAATTAGACATGACTATCTCCTTCTCACCTAATTAAATATTTCCTTCTTACGTATTTACTTCCTTTTGTCCACAAAAATCAGTTTCCTCCTCCTTCGCACTGCGTCTATAAGAGAGAACCTACAATTATTTCGTCAAACTATCCACATGCTGATCTCTATCTTCCTTCTTTGTTTTCTGTTCTTTCCCCAGAACACATTTCGTCTGCAGAAGAATTGCTTTTTTTAGTTCTTATTTTCCTGTCTTTTCTTTTCTTCATTCTCGTTTTACCTTCCTACCAAATCACTTTTATTTAGTTAACTGAGATAAGTACAAGTTAAAAGTTTTATCTGGGTGCATTTTCTTATCTTTCATGCTCTTTGATTTATGGACATTTAATACAACTAAATTCTCGTGTGGAGTTACTCTTTTTTATTTTGTCTAGCCTTTATATAATTTTAAATTACTCACATGGTGCAAACCTAATGATTTTCGTGTTTTTGGATTAATCAGTTCTACTGCATTATTATGGACTAATTTACTAACTTCCAAGGGGTCTCTGTAAATAGAGAAAGATTTATGGTTTTGGTTGTTTTTCTTGCTAGAGAGATGGTGGGTTTTTACTAGTACCTTTTGTCCTAGTGAAAATACTCGTCTGTTTGCTGTTCTGTCCGCTCGGTTCTTTCTCTATAACGGAGCAGCTTTCCAATTGCTGAGTGCTAATTTTACAAAATGCTGATATTGTTCTCGGGGTACTGGTGGGAATTTAATTATTTCTCAGATTTTATCTGGTGCTGGTTTGTTTTTCAGAATGGTGATTGAAGGTAATAACGTACTGTTATGAGGCATTCCATTTATAACATTTTGGAAATCAGACAAATGTCTGTCCCGCGTATCATGCTGCTTGCTACAATACAAACAACACAGGGTTCCCAAACCTTTCATCGTTCATGCACCTGAGTTGGCGCTTGGCTTGTATCTGGAAATATAAATAGGCTTAATTTTATGTCGCCGCAGAGTGTTTTGCCATTGTCCTGAACGATATTGTGATCCATTGCCCGATAGTATTTTATCGACCCGACCAACTTGTGGAAGGAAATCTCATGTCAGATCGTTGCTTATGCTCCTCCCCATTGCTTTCTTCAAGGGTGTAAATGTCACGTATTTTGAAGTTACTTCTAGGACCACGAAAATTAGTACATCGCCTCTCTGTGTACGGGGTAATGGACCCATGGGATCTGTTGCTGCTATGTGTCTCAGTTTCTCCAGAATGATAGGGAACATTGGTCGTCTCGATCGAAAGGTTACATGCTTAGCCCTCTAGCATTTCGTACATTTAGCTAGAACCTATCTGATTCTTCGCTCCATATACACTCCTGGAAATGGAAAAAAGAACACATTGACACCGGTGTGTCAGACCCACCATACTTGCTCCCGACACTACGAGAGGGCTGTACAAGCAATGATCACACGCACGGCACAGCGGACACACCAGGAACCGCGGTGTTGGCCGTCGAATGGCGCTAGCTGCGCAGCATTTGTGCACCGCCGCCGTCAGTGTCAGCCAGTTTGCCGTGGCATACGGAGCTCCATCGCAGTCTTTAACACTGGTAGCATGCCGCGACAGCGTGGACGTGAACCGTATGTGCAGTTGACGGACTTTGAGCGAGGGCGTATAGTGGGCATGCGGGAGGCCGGGTGGACGTACCGCCGAATTGCTCAACACGTGGGGCGTGAGGTCTCCACAGTACATCGATGTTGTCGCCAGTGGTCGGCGGAAGGTGCACGTGCCCGTCGACCTGGGACCGGACCGCAGCGACGCACGGATGCACGCCAAGACCGTAGGATCGTACGCAGTGCCGTAGGGGACCGCACCGCCACTTCCCAGCAAATTAGGGACACTGTTGCTCCTGGGGTATCGGCGAGGACCATTCGCAACCGTCTCCATGAAGCTGGGCTACAGTCCCGCACACCGTTAGGCCGTCTGCCGCTCACGCCCCAACATCGTGCAGCCCGCCTCCAGTGGTGTCGCGACAGGCGTGAATGGAGGGACGAATGGAGACGTGTCGTCTTCAGCGATGAGAGTCGCTTCTGCCTTGGTGCCAATGATGGTCGTATGCGTGTTTGGCGCCGTGCAGGTGAGCGCCACAATCAGGACTGCATACGACCGAGGCACACAGGGCCAACACCCGGCATCATGTTGTGGGGAGCGATCTCCTACACTGGCCGTACACCACTGGTGATCGTCGAGGGGACACTGAATAGTGCACGGTACATCCAAACCGTCATCGAGCCCATCGTTCTACCATTCCTAGACCGGCAAGGGAACTTGCTGTTCCAACAGGACAATGCACGTCCGCATGTATCCCGTGCCACCCAACGTGCTCTAGAAGGTGTAAGTCAACTACCCTGGCCAGCAAGATCTCCGGATCTGTCCCCCATTGAGCATGTTTGGGACTGGATGAAGTGTCGTCTCACGAGGTCTGCACGTCCAGCACGAACGCTGGTCCAACTGAGGCGCCAGGTGGAAATGGCATGGCAAGCCGTTCCACAGGACAACATCCAGCATCTCTACGATCGTCTCCATGGGAGAATAGCAGCCTGCATTGCTGCGAAAGGTGGATATACACTGTACTAGTGCCGACATTGTGCATGCTCTGTTGCCTGTGTCTATGTGCCTGTGGTTCTGTCAGTGTGATCATGTGATGTATCTGACCCCAGGAATGTGTCAATAAAGTTTCCCCTTCCTGGGACAATGAATTCACGGTGTTCTTATTTCAACTTCCAGGAGTGTATGTGAAGTGACACGACATCTTTAATTTTAAAAAACATTTCTTAGACCCAAAATGGCTGTTACTCAAATGAGTGTACCAAATGTACTTATTTATTAGTTCTTGTGGTATACATGCGACACACGAACTTGTATTTGTATTGCGTCTGTAGAATAAGATATTGTCCCTTATGAGATAGAATTGTCTAATGTCCCGTGATTCCTGGTTTTTCCACTTAATTTTAATCTGTAGAATAAGACATTGTCCCTTATGAGATAGAATTGTCTAATGTCCCGTGATTCCTTGTTTTTCCACTTAATTTTAATCTTGGCTAGGTCTGGGTCTTTGTCTTGTTCCCACCCTAACTGTTTTAAGGTACTGGTGGCGTAGTTTTCAAATGGCACGTTTTTCAGGTAATACATGAGTACTTCCTCTTCTTCTGTATTGCTCACTCTGCTTTTGTCAATTCCTTCTGGCAACCGGGAGAGGATATCAGCAAAGACATTTGATGGTCCAGGCACGTAAGTGATTTGGAAATCATATTCCTGCAGCGTTAACATCCACCGACCTAGTCTTCCTGGCAATAGTTTTGCACTTAAGATTAATTCTAGATCCTTATGATCTGTAAACACATTGGTTTTTCATCCAAACTCAAAGTATCTGAATCTGCGAAAACCCCATACTACTGCCAACGCTTCTAATTCCGTGAGTGAATACCTTTTTTTCACATTTAGTAGGGACTCGACTAGCGAAAGCTATTGTTTTTCTTATCCGCTGTCCGTCTTCCTCATATTGTTGAAAGAGTACCACACCATAGCCTGTTTTCGCACTGTCGGTTGCCATACAGAATTACTTCGTTAAATCGGGATGCGCGAAACGTGGTGCCTTTACTAGTTACCCTTTTAGTAGTTGGAATTCCTGTTCTGCTTGGTCATCCCAGACCCACGGCATCTTTTTACTAGTCAACACACATAAACGTGGGATAGCAAAGGATTCTATCCGAATGAATCTTTTATAGAAGTTAATGAGTCCCAAGAAGCTACGCAACGTCTTTTTATTATATAGCGTACCCTGTTCTGTATCGCTTGTAGTTTGTTAGGGTTAGGTTCAATCCCTTGTTTAGTGACAATACTGCCTAAAAACTCAACTTTTTTATTTCCAAAACTGGATTTTATTATTTTTACTGTTGCTCCAAATTCTTTTAACGTCCTTAGCAATTTATCAAGCGCCTCACTATGAAGTTCCATGATGGATCAGTTACTAAAATGTTATCAGCATAACAGGTGAGACGCTGGTGGAGTTCTTTGTCTAACACAGTCCCTAAACCTCTTATAAAAGCAGCAGAGGATATGTTTAGTCCGAAAGGCACCCTTTTGAATTGATAACTTCATCCGAATGCGATAAAAGCCGCATACTTTCTGCATTCATGTGTTAGTTCTTTCTAACAAAATCTCTCAAATCAAGGGAAGAAAAAATTTTAACTCCAAAGAACTTTTCTAGTAGCTCTTCCAATTTTTCTGGGCGATCGTACTCAGGAACGATAATGGAATTTATCTGTCTTGCACCAAATGGTTCAAATGGCTCTGAGCACTATGGGACTTAACATCAGTGGTCATCTGTCCCCTAGAACTTAGAACTACTTAAACCTAACTAACCTAAGGACATCACACACATCCATGCCCGAGGCAGGATTCGAACCTGCGACCGCAGCGGCCACGTGGTTCCAGACTGAAGCGCCTAGAACCGCACGGCCACACCGGCTGGCTGTCTTGCATCAATGACTATCCTAATACCCCCATCCTTCTTATCTACAACTTGCAAGGGACTGTTGTATGTTGAGGTTGAAGTTTCAATAATATCATCTATCATTTTGTGTAGTTCTGAAAATACTTGTTTTCTGTAACACAATGGAAAATGTAAGGTGGTACCCTAAATGCCCTGTGTTCTTTAACCTGCAATTCGAATTGAAAATTCTTAATGGCACCGGGTTTTGGTAAACACCTCGTCATTTTGTCGTAATGCTCTTTCTGAAATATCCCTCACTTGTCTCAACTTATCATCTATCTCTTGATGAATTGCCACCATTACCCCGTTATTTAAGGTATTGTTTATTCGCCCTTGTATGTCGTGGATGTCCCTCCTCCTATTCATACACATCCAGTTGCATAGTCAACTGTTTGTAAGCCCCTGGCATCTCTTCATGTCTTAGTTTCCCTTCAAAATTAAGACACACTTTCCCGAGCATCATATACCCTTCGCCCATACTAAGTGTGACACGATTTTGACCCATGAAATCGGCTCCAGTGATTATGGGTTTGGAAAGTTTTGGCACAATTACCATGTTCGCTTCTATTTCATGCCCCTGACATGAAAAAGTTACCCCAGTTTGTCTACTAATTACCACTGACGCACCCATGATCAGTCCTTTGACTTTAACACGTTTTGTTCGTAATGCTGGTAGAGCCTGTTAAGAATTACATTTCTTAAAAAGTTCTTCCGAAATCGCCGTCATTTCGCTTCCCGTATGAAGAATCCTGTCTACAAGTATGCCACCTACCTCAATCCGAACGATAGGTGGCACCTCATGTGGAGCTTTAGCTTCATTTTCATGCATTAATGCCTCCTCGATCGAGTCATAGGTTAATCTGTCGATATGTCTGGCCAGTTTCTCAAATTGCTGTGTTACCATTACTATATTCTTTTCCTTACTTTTAACACCTGTCATCTGAATGCTTTGGGATTAAGTTATTTGCCCATAATCTTTATTAAACGCCTGTATTACTTCTTCATATGTTCCTGTCTTATGTATGTTATCTGCCTTAGATATCACTATTGGTGTTGCCAATGGTACATTATCCTCTTGGCATGCTATTTCTCTCTCCCTTTCGTTTAACTGAGCTACATCTTTGACAATTTTGTCCTCATCAGTTTTTGTGTTACTGTCTATAGTCACCGTTAATAATTCATGTTCCTCATCATCGGTCGATTCCCAGTTAGCTGAATGCCAGTACTCTGGTGTTTGTATTAGATCTCCCCCTAAAAATACTTCAGAATCTTGCTGATCAAAACTAAGTCTATTCACATGTTTAATTATGTAATTAACTTCATTTTTCGACTGAATCATTTGTGACTGGTCTTCGTACCGTTCATCTCGTCAGTTCTGTCTTTTACCTGGATTTGGTGGCCTCAACTCGACTTCCTGTACCGCTTCATTTCGCGTGTCGTGTCGTACCGAAGCTTGATTTTCCCAACCTTTCTGCGTTCTGACCATTCCATTTCCACCTGAATAACCTGAATTTTGCTGCTGAAAACCTCTAAACCTTCCGGCTTCGTTTCCATGGGGGCTGTAACTCGGATCATGGTTACCACCATAGTTTCTAGGACCAAATCCACTATTGTAATTCCGCGGCCCTCCAAAACCATAATTGTTATTAGAGCTTTGTGCGTTTCCCAAACCATAATTATTATTGTCATCCCGTCGGCGATTACCACTCCTTCTAAAACGCTTACCTTTTCCTACGTTATTACTGCCACCATAAGTATTATTAAAGCCTAATCGGTTGCTGTTATTCCCCGTACTATTGTTTTCTCTCAAAGTACGTAGTTTCTTCGCATCGTCTTCACTTAAAATGAATTCAGGTTCTCTTAACATTCCTTTAAATGCTTGTATATTATCTCCTGTCCCACCAACCAAGGACTGTTGATAACGTAACGGTAACTTCATTGCGCACATTCGTATCAGTTCCCCATCACTGTATGGATTAACTAAACACTAATTCTTTTTTGTCATTTTTTCGAAATATCTAACTGGTTTCTTTTCTCCTGAATTTTCGAATAACTCTTTCTGTAACAACACATACTTTATTCTATTTTTGGTTTCTGTGGACCAGTATCGCTCCAAGAGTGCGGATTTAAATTGCTCATTTATGTCAAAATGGCCAATGCTCTGGTAACCCGATCTGGAATTGATTTATAAGTGCGCGTGGATGTAAACCGTTCCCGCTTTCTTTGTAATGTTGGAATTTTCTGACTGCAAAAAGTGTTCATTGTCAAATTTTTCTCTTCCACCGCCGGCCGCTGTGGCCGACCTGTTCTAGGCGCTTCAGTGCGGAACTGCGCTGCTGCTAAGGTCTCTGGTTCGAATTCTGTCTCGGGCATGGATGTGTGTGATATCCTTAGGTTAGTTAGGTTTAAGTAGGTGACTGATGACGCCAGTTTTGATAGCATGACTCTCCTAACTTCATTGCTGCGAAATGTCTGAGGTTACTATTAATATTGACCGCAACACTATTAATATACAACATGAATAGTAAGGGATTCAACACACTTCCCTGGGGCACATCTGATTATATTTTTTCGTATGTCGTTGGCTCTCCATCCAAGATAATTTTCTGAATCCTCCCAACCAAAAACTTCTCAAACCAGTCACAAAATCTGCTTGATACCACATATGATCGTACTTTTGGTAATGAGAACAGGTGTGGTACTAAGTCTAATGCTTTACGGAAATCGGGAAACACTCCACCTGCCTGGCTGCCTTTATCCAAAGCTTTCAGTATATCATCTCAGTGAAGCACGAGAAAGGTTTCACATGATGGATGTTTTCGAAATGCATGCTGGTTGACATGGCAGAAAGGTCTTTCTGTTCGAAATACCTCATTATGTTTGAACTAAAAATAATTTCTGAGGATATTTGGCGGTAGTACTGTGGCTCAGTTCTGCCAACCTTGTTGCATGTGAGTGAGTCCTTACTTTCTTCCTAATTCTACTAGCGGGGTATGCAAAGATGTAAAATTCGAGGACAATACTTTCTTCTATTTCAGACTCCCTCTTTTTTTGCGTCGGCATTGATGATGGCTTCCACTGTCATAAATGAACCACATTTCGTCTATAAAACGCCGCGTAATTAATAACCCACAGTAGACGCGACAGTGCTCTGGTTGTAGGTCAAAGATGGTTAGTCTGGTGATAAGTACGATAGTACTCGCAACAATCTAGAAACTCAGTTGCAGCATCTTCTGTCTCTAGCCACTGATGTAGGACGCCTCTGATATCATGACAATTGAGACTACCGGGAAATATAGGAAGAATAACTGTTCTTGGTCTGAGACGTCTTCATGATGTTCCAAAATAGTCTTTTAATAACGGTAATAGTAACAGATGACATATTAGTAATAAGATAGCCTAAGAAACTATGACTATGCAAATAACTGCCCGTTACCAGGATGAGAAGAAGACACTCCATTCTTACTCTCTGTTATTACTTGTCGCTCTATGTGCACACATTTCGAGATACGAAGAATGAGGAAAGAAGATTCCACTCTTACCTTCTATCATTACTTGTCACTCTACAGGTTGTTTGGAAATTACCGTTACAAACTTCTGAGGGGAATGAGTACGTAATATTTTGAATATGAACCGATGTCCGGAAACGTTATCCAACGATGCTACAGAGGGTCATAGCTATAGGCGCCGGCGCCTGTAGAAGTATGAATATATTGGGAGGTTCCGTGATGATGTTACAAAGTTTCAAAGATAATGGAGACTGATAAATGTACCAATTTCAGGTAAGGGTTCCCGGTTCGGAAACGAACGAGTCGGAAGTTACAAGCGATAATTCATTCTGATACCTCTGATAGAGGAATACATGTATCGGTGCCGTTGTTGCTAAGAATGTAGTATATGGAACTTTCAGAGGTGTTAGTATGGACCAAAACAAGAAAAAATGTGCAGTAAACATTGGTTCTAAAACGGATACCTGAGGACCTATGAGTATTTGTTCATCTTCGCTAGCGTGAAACAACACATCTCCCCTATTGAATAAGTGCTCATCTCTTAAGCCATGCATTTTAGAGCCAAAGTTTACTAGACTTTTATCTTGTTTTGGTCCATACTACCACCTCTGAAAGTTGACTACCATACCGTCTTACCGACAACAGTACCGGTACATGAGTTCCACTGCCAGAGGTATCAGAACGGTTTTCGCTTATAACTTTCGATTAGTTCGTTTCTGGTTAGGGACGCTTACCTCACGTTGATACATTTATCCTCCTCCACCATCCTTGAAAGTTTGTAACATCATCACAGAATCACTCTGTATATACTGGTGACGGCGCCTAGAACTTCGACGCTCTGTAGCGTCGTTGGATGAAGTTTCTGGACATGGGTTCCTATTCAGATATTACGTAGTCAGTCTCCTCTATAAGTCCTAGAAGTTTGTAAAGGGAATTTCCGAACACCCCCTATATACACACAGTTCAAGGTATTAAACTATTTTGGAACGTCGTTAAACATGTCCGGCGGAACTACTGTCAGAAGTACGAGATACGTACGGAAATTAAGCCGGTCCGGGAGAATGTACGCCCCAATTAAACAGTCTAGGACCATGCCAGCCAACACGTTAAGGGCAAATTTGCGTTGTGAAGCATATGTACGCGTAGCATGTTGGTTCACATCCTCCCACGTATGCAGGATTTGAAGATTCATCACACCCTCGTGAGAGAACGCAGCCTTGTTGGTGAAGAGGACATTCGCTGTGAAGCTTCGGTCTGCAGCAGATTCCTGCAGAAACCGCCTCGCGAATCTCGTGCTCATTTTGCAGTCCCCCAGTTTCAATTCCTGGACGCGTTAGATATGAAACGGATACAGTCCTTAGTCGTGTACAATGCGCCATAAGGAGGGTTGAGAGGTAACAGTGGCACGGGTACACCTCGTGTACTCGTTGGCGGTGTACGCTGCACGCTTTCCAGAACGCTTTCTTCTGTCGAACTGTCCGTGTTGTTCGTTTGCTACCAGCATCCGGCTTGTGCACATGGAACGAGCCGGTTTCGCACATAACGTGTGGCATGGCACCTTTCTATCGGGATATTTCGCTCGATGCTATGGCACGGCTTCTCGTCCACTGCAGTTGACCGCGGCATAAATCAAATGCATCTCAGCCATTTCGCGGTGAGTGTAGCTAGCCACGTTTCTCCCAACGCTTCCACCGCGTGAATGGTGACGATCTCCGTGCGCTCCGTCCGTGTTTGTACAGCTACGCCCTCTCGTGAGTGTAGCGCCCTCTCGTGGCCTTTGCGACCCAGATTCCCGTGTAATTACTGATCCTTATTGTGTGCGCGATGTGCCATGCCAGTTTGTAAACGTTTTCTCAATCACCTTATATAGATTCTTGAGAATTCTCTAAATTTAAATTCACCAGTTATTGGAAATGTTTAAACTTTGTTACTAATCTTGAAGTTAATGCTTAATCACAGTTGAATACAACTTTCGGGAGTTATGTGGAAATACGACCAAATGAAAACAACTTTATGGAGTTACGTGAAAATAAGATCTACTTTAGGTTCCCGGTGGCTGGTGTCGAAATTGTAAGCAATTATAAATAATTAGACTGTTGTGTGCGGACTGGATTTCGGCATGTAACAAAACTGTTTCAAGATGGTGAACTTGTCAATACATCACAGCAGAATCCTTTTTAAAAGTAAACTGCAAAGCAAACATGCAGCCACCGATGCGAGATTCCGTGATGAACATCGGCACTGCTGATTATTGTTTACCGAACGAACTGTGACTGACGGAAAGGAACATTTCGAGACGAACCAGTAAGTGCGCAGAGAATCATAGTCTAATCCCAGCACATAGTTCGCCCCGGTAGCTGAGTGGTCAGCGTGACGGATTGCCGTCCTACGGGCCCGGGTTCGATTCTCGGCTGGGTTGCAGATTTTCTCTGTTCAGGGACTGGGTGTTGTGTTGTCTTCATCATCATTTCATCCCCATCTGGCACGCAGGTCGCCCAATGTGGCGTCGAATGTAATAAGACCTGCACCAAGGCGGCCGGACCTGCCGCGCAAGGGGCCTCCCGGCCAATTACGCCAAACGCTCATTTTCATTTCCCAGCACATAGACCGCAAAATGTCTGTTTCAGCCCAAATATTTCCGCGATTCTTCAGAGAGTGGCCATATGTCACTGGCAGCTTGGGGCTCATGAGTTCCTGTTGAATTGGGAAACTTCACATGGTAGATGGTCGATCTATCCGTATTGTGAGTAATATTGTGATACCAGCAGAACAACGATTATACCCTCAGGGATTAATCTTCTTCCAGCAAGATCAGTCTTTTACATACATGTCAGGGAAAGTACGTGAATGGTTTGCAGAACAGAACGAGATTTCTCGTCTAGACTGGTCTCCTCGCGCCACAGACTTCAGTCCCACTGCAAACGTATGGGTAGAGACGAAACGGGAAATGCGAAAAAAGTGGCCAAGGTGACGTTTTTGATTTCACTCTGGCTAGGAAGAGATGGTCGAAAAGGAGATAATTTTTACCGTCCTTATAGGCTTCCTTCCTTGCGGTATACAGATGGTCTTAAAAGTCGAAAGCAGTTTATGGGATATTAAGTGGTGAAGAAACTATGTATTGTGCCCTTTTAATGGCCGAAAATATCTTGTTAAGAACTGTGAAATGAATTTTCTGATAATTTCTTCCTTTCTTCACAAACCAAGCAAAATAGCATATTAAAACAAGGAAATTTGCTGTGAATGAAATTCAAACCGAATTCAGTAGTCATGCGGCTGCTTTCCAACCTGTCAACTACGGCACCCAACTACGAAGACGTGTATCAACAATTGCCACTTTGAGGTATATCTGACCAGTGATCCACCTCTGACTCCGCCTCACGATATCTTTATTTTCCTAGATCTGTAATCCCATGAATGACATGGAACAATTTTCTTGTATTTTTGAAGGCTTCGTCCTTATGCTATGTTTCAAGAAGATGTTAATACCTCATTTAAGTTTATAATTTTAACTTTGCCTTACCTTTTATGAATAGTACTGTAATCCTGTAATGTGACTGGCTCATCCTTAACATGGCTGGCAGTTCAGATTTTAGCTCTGGCCATTTCTGGAGCTTGTTCTATTTCTTCTATTACATTGACGCTGTTATAAATTTTGCGCATTTCCCGTTCGGTAGCATTTGCTCATCTTAGATTAAGTACCTTTATTTCGATCGTAATATGCTTCCCAGTTGCCATGCCATCACTTTATATTAATCAGAGACATGCAAGAGGCTGAGCCATATTCATTACCTTCCTGTGATTCATCAAAGCTTATTTGTGCGTATTCTGGTACGTTGGAGTATTTTTGTTGCTATTGGCATCTAGGGAAAAACTGGGGATACAGGGAAGCATTAATATATGGGCGAAACTCAATCTCTCCCGTTTTCCCTTGCTGTCGCAAAGTGTCTGCACGGTCTATTGTAAGGGCAGGCTTGTGTGGCAGATCCATGTCCTTTTAAAACTTTGGCAATATATCTTTTTCTTATCGTTTATCCTGTAGTCAAGGGTCGGCTGTGTTCACGATTCACGAGTTGGCAAAATTATTTTATATTTTAACTTTCTTCGCCGTATGCGCTTTCTGTTGCAACAGTAATCACTGAATCTAAGGGAGGGAAGTCGTGTGCCTCGTCTGTCTGTGAAGCGTGTAAATTTTGTTCTGTACGCTCCCACCTTTCAACAGCTTATGTATAGTGTTTTTTGAAACGGAGATTGGGGACCGCCCAGCAGTTGCCTAAAAGAACGTGGAAAACGATCTAAAAGTCACACTCGGGCTGACTGTTGTTACCAGACCAACGTTCATCAAGTCCCGCGAGGATTTTTTTCTTTTTTCGATCTTGGTTTAATCCATATACTTGTCTCTCAAACTAGCATGTTAAACTTTTGTTGTTGTTGTGGTCTTCAGTCCTGAGACTGGTTTGATGCAGCTCTCCATGCTACTCTATCCTGTGTAAGCTTCTTCATCTCCCAGTACCTACTGCAACCTACATCCTTCTGAATCTGCTTAGTGTATTCATCTCTAGGTCTCCCTCTACGATTTTTACCCTCCACGCTGCCCTCCAATGCTAAATTTGTGATCCCTTGATGCCTCAAAACATGTCCTACCAACCGATCCCTTCTTCTAGTCAAGTTGTGCCACAAACTTCTCTTCTCCCCAATCCTATTCAATACCTCCTCATTAGTTACGTGATCTACCCACCTTATCTTCAGCATTCTTCTGTAGCACCACATTTCGAAAGCTTCTATTCTCTTCTTGTCCAAACTAGTTATCGTCCATGTTTCACTTCCATACATGGCTACACTCCATACAAATATTTTCAGAAACGACTTCCTGACACTTAAATCTATACTCGACGTTAACAAATTTCTCTTCTTCAGAAACGCTTTCCTTGCCATTGCCAGTCTACATTTTATATCCTCTCTACTTCGACCATCATCAGTTATTTTACTCCCTAAATAGCAAAACTCCTTTACTACTTTAAGTGTCTCATTTCCTAATATAATTCCCTCAGCATCACCCGATTTAATTTGAATACATTCCATTATCCTCGTTTTGCTTTTGTTGATGTTCATCTTATATCCTCCTTTCAAGACACTGTCCATTCCGTTCAACTGCTCTTCCAAGTCCTTTGCTGTCTCTGACAGAATTACAATGTCATCGGCGAACCTCAAAGTTTTTACTTCTTTTCCATGAATTTTAATACCTATTCCGAATTTTTCTTTTGTTTCCATTACTGCTTGCTCAATATACAGATTGAATAACATCGGGGAGAGGCTACAACCATGTCTCACTCCTTTCCCAACCACTGCTTCCCTTTCATGCCCCTCGACCCTTATAACTGCCATCTGGTTTCTGTACAAATTGTAAATAGCCTTTCGCTCCCTGTATTTTACCCCTGCCACCTTCAGATTTTGAAAGAGAGTATTCCAGTTAACATTGTCAAAAGCTTTCTCTAAGTCTACAAATGCTAGAAACGTAGGTTTGCCTTTTCTTAATCTTTCTTCTAAGATAAGTCGTAAGGTTAGTATTGCCTCACGTGTTCCAACATTTCTACGGAATCCAAACTGATCTTCCCCGAGGTTCGCTTCTACCAGTTTTTCCATTCGTCTGTAAATAATTCGCGTTAGTATTTTGCAGCTGTGACTTATTAAACTGATAGTTCGGTAATTTTCGCATCTGTCAACACCTGCTTTCTTTGGGATTGGAATTATTATATTCTTCTTGAAGTCTGAGGGTATTTCGCCTGTCTCATACATCTTGCTCACCAGATGGTAGAGTTTTGTCATGACTGGCTCTCCCAAGGCCGCCAGTAGTTCTAATGGAATGTTGTCTACTCCCGGGGCCTTGTTTCGACTCAGGTCTTTCAGTGCTCTGTCAAACTCTTCACGCAGTATCTTATCCCCCATTTCGTCTTCATCTACATCCTCTTCCATTTCCATAATATTGTCCTCAAGCACATCGCCCTTGTATAAACCCTCTATATACTCCTTCCAGCTTTCTGCCTTCCCTTCTTTGCTTAGAACTGGGTTGCCATCTGAGTTCTTGATATTCATACATGTGGTTCTCTTCTCTCCAAAGGTCTCTTTAATTTTCCTGTAGGCAGTATCTATCTTACCCCTAGTGAGACAAGCCTCTACATCCTTACATTTGTCCTGTAGCCATCCGTGCTTAGCCATTTTGCACTTCCTGTCGATCTCATTTTTGAGACGTTTGTATTCCTTTTTGCCTGCTTCATTTACTGCATTTTTATGTTTTCTCCTTTCATCAGTTAAATTCAATATTTCTTCTGTTACCCAAGGATTTCTATTAGCCCTCGTCTTTTTACCTACTTGATCGTCTGCTGCCTTCACTACTTCATCCCTCAGAGCTACCCATTCTTCTTCTACTGTATTTCTTTCCCCCATTCCTGTCAATTGTTCCCTTATGCTCTCCCTGAAACTCTCTACAACCTCTGGTTCTTTCAGTTTATCCAGGTCCCATCTCCTTAAATTCCCACCTTTTTGCAGTTTCTTCAGTTTCAATCTGCAGTTCATAACCAATAGATTGTGGTCAGAATCCACATCTGCCCCTGGAAAAGTCTTACAATTTAAAACCTGGTTCCTAAATCTCTGTCTTACCATTATATAATCTATCTGATACCTTTTAGTATCTCCTGGATTCTTCCAGGTATACAACCTTCTTTTATGATTCTTGAACCAAGTGTTAGCTATGATTAATTTGTGCTCTGTGCAAAATTCTACAAGGCGGCTTCCTCTTTCATTTCTTCCCCCCAATCCATATTCACCTACTATGTTTCTCTCTCTCCCTTTTCCTACTGACGAATTCCAGTCACCCATGACTATTAAATTTTCGTCTCCCTTCACTACCTGAATAATTTCTTTTATCTCGTCATACATTTCATCTATTTCTTCATCATCTGCAGAGCTAGTTGGCATATAAACTTGTACTACTGTAGTAGGCATGGGCTTTGTGTCTATCTTGGCCACAATAATGCGTTCACTATGCTGTTTGTAGTAGCTAACCCGCACTCCTATTTTTTCATTCATTATTAAACCTACTCCTGCATTACCCCTATTTGATTTTGTATTTATAACCCTGTAATCACCTGACCAAAGGTCTTGTTCCTCCTGCCACCGAACTTCACTAATTCCCACTATATCTAACTTTAACCTATCCATTTCCCTTTTTAAATTTTCTAACCTACCTGCCCGATTAAGGGATCTGACATTCCACGCTCCGATCCGTAGAACGCCAGTTTTCTTTCTCCTGATAACGACGTCCTCTTGAGTAGTCCCCGCCCGGAGATCCGAATGGGGGACTATTTTACCTCCGGAATATTTTACCCAAGAGAACGCCATCATCATTTAATCATACAGTAAAGCTGCATTTCCTCGGGAAAAATTACGGCTGTAGTTTCCCCTTGCTTTCAGCCGTTCGCAGTACCAGCACAGCAAGGCCATTTTGGTTAATGTTACAAGGCCAGATCAGTCAATCATCCAGACTGTTGCCCCTGCAACTACTGAAAAGGCTGCTGCCCCTCTTCAGGAACCACATGTTTGTCTGGCCTCTCAACAGATACCCCTCCGTTGTGGTTGCACCTACGGTACGGCCATCTGTATCGCTGAGGCACGCAAGCCTCCCCACCAACGGCAAGGTCCATGGTTCATGGGGGGGTGTTAAACTATACGAGCGGATTATTCAGCTTTAACATTATTTTCTTAAATTCAAACTGTTTGTTAGCAAAGTACCAGAAATAATCCGACAACTGACAATGATTATTTATTTCAAGTTTCTGCTACCAGTCACTTTTTATTTTATGCTTAATCTAACATAATGCAACGCGTTTCAAACATGTTTTGTTCATTTTCAAGAGTCTGTACATACATACATACATCGAGAAATGTTACTTAAAAATAAGCAGTTTTAAACTAGATTAATCTAGAACACTTCGTTTTTTACTGTAGCTGCTGGTGTGGCATTTGGGGGGAAGGAGGGGGGCCGTGTATATGTAGAGATCGAAGTCAGTGATGTCTTCTGCTGGTTTTCTTCTTTGTTGTTGACTATGTATATCACAGCAGTTACATCCTATTGCTGCTTCACTTGTATCATTGGTGTAATGGCGGAGCTGTTGATTGACATTACACTATTGCACTTTATATTTTGTCACTGAATGCTACTGCAAAAATTGATTCGATGTTATACACACAACACAAGATGGCTATGACAACTATTCTGATAATGCAACTTCTGACTTCTTAGTGGTATTAGGATTTTCAGGTTACCTAGTTGCAGCCCATCTGCAAGAAAACTTCGTCTTCAGAAGGTGAATACCTTAACAGAGCCGGCTCAAGAACACACAGACGACTACCATTTGGCCCCTGTCCCCCCCCCCCCCCCCACCCCCCACCCATTTCCGTCATATTCTTTCATTAATCAGTAATTGTGATTCGACTGTACACAATTTTTGCATTTCGAATCCTCTGGCCCACCTCACGCGGGCCCTGTCCTTAGGTAGATTCGTTCGCTAAATAACGTTTACGTCGGTGGAAAACTTCTGTGGTAAGCTTTGTGCAATAATGTTCTCTGAGCCGCAGTAGCAGTGTTGCTGTCTCGTCCCTACGATGACAGCGTTGTAAGTATCCACCACTAACCTCGCCCAGTCGCGCTCACGCGACACCAGTTTGTAGGGCTTCAGCGGCCGAGTCACTTCGCTGTTGCTTCCGGTAATCGGAGCGGCAGTCACACTACTGCACACGAGACAGAGTTTACATTTATTTCACTACTATTTTCAGCCCTGATATCAGTCTTACCTCCACAGGAAACCCCATTTCCATGTAATGGACAAATTTTGACTATCTTTAAACTGACTTCTTTTTGCTGTTCTGATAGCACCAAAGACCTTAATACCATCATCATTAACGCCAAACTATGATACTAGTGAATCTCTAAAACGAGCCACTTACTTTTCAACTTGTTTAATTATTTTATTAATCTCAGCAGTACCTTCCTAAGTATGTTAATAAATAAATTTCTAATTGTTGAGGTTGCCTTCCACACACAATACATCCTCAATTCATCCATAGCACATAAGGCTGGTTTATGCTTCACTCTCCTCTTCTCAATCGTCCACACCACGGAATCAGTACTGCATCTCCTAATTCTCCGGTACCTATTGATCTGGGCGTAGATGGGACTTTCAAATCTAACCTTCCATCCTATCACGTTTCTTGAACCTGCCTTCCGACTATGGACAGTAATGGTTCACACAAACCTGCTTGTCAGCTCCAAACTACCGTGATTTCTTCCTATTTGAGCGAGGTTGCGAGATGGCTCAGAGCAGGAATAAGCCCCATGCGACCGAACAGAGTCAGCGTTCACTTAGTTTCCATAAATCGGTTAAGACGGCTGCTGGAAAGGTTATTTTGAAACGACAAGTCGATTTACTTTTCCATTTTTTCCAGTTTGATGTTATGTTCCACCTCTACAAGTCTAAACTTCCGTCTTCGAATTTTCCAGCGTCCACTTTCATGAGCGCGATTCCTATGACCGCACTAGAGCTGAATCCAGAAATTCTACATCTTAATTATATAAATTATAAAGTATTGCATAAGTTACGATTTTTGGTATGTAGTATGACTCACTTCAGGAATTTATTCCCATTTTCAAGTGCTGTGGAAGTTTATATTAGTACTGGACGTGATATCTGCCTCTCTTCCCCTGCAGTCGTCTTTCTGTGATCTGTGGGACTACTGTATCTCCTTCATTGTGCAAAATTCGTGCACACACAACTGATTGTTCACACCAATAAGAATGATGCTTAGCGTGTGTGCGAATTCTTAGCTAAATAACAATTTGGGACACGTTGTCTGTCACCTTGCAAAGGAAGGTGTTCTCCAATGCAACTATATACATACCGGCTTAGCATCACTACTGCTCTCACGTATACTGTCTGGTATGCAAGATTTTTTTTTATTGAATAGAATTTTTGTGTCGTTTACAAATTAAAACACCTTCTAAATTTTCACACTAATTAAGACCATGGAAGCATGGTCTTTTACGAATGTACTTCTGACCAAAAAGCGAGTCTTGTAGCTGGAGTCCAAAGTTTTTGTTCATCATGCGTTTTGCGTTCTTGTGGAGTTATTTCCATAGAAACTTTCATCCCGTAACACATATTTCTCTATATCTAACCGAGACGTGAAATACCAGTTTTCACAGATTCAGCTTTAAAATTTTTTAACATAAAGAAATATTTTCTTAAAAATTTTCATCCTTTATTTCATCCCCTTAGCCTTGAATTTTCAAAAGCACTATAACACGCATTTTTTTTAAATTTCTAACAGAGGATCCAAATAGAAATTTTCATAGCTTTGGCTTTGAAAGTGCTTTCAGAATGAAATAATTTCGTAAAACTTTTCATCCCCTACTGACACCTTTAGGGGGTTGAATTTCCAAAAACACTGAAACACATATCTTGTTTTATTTTCAACCGAGAAATCAAATACCAATTTTTATAGACGTAGGTTTAAAAAGCTTTAGAAGCTTCTTTAATAATTATTTATTTTTAAAAAAACTTTCACCCATTATTTTACCCCTTTAGTCGTTGAATTTACAAAAATGCTGAAACACGTATTTTTTTTATTTCTGATTGAGAAACCAAAGACCAATTTTCGTAGTTCTAGCTTCAATATTGCCTTAATGGCGACACATTTTCAAAATGCCTTCCATTCACAATTTCACCCCTTTAGGAGCGAAATTTTGAACAATCCCTTCTTAAACGATGCCTCTCTCCAAATTTCAAGTCTATGACCTTAGCGGTTTGGGCTGAGCGATGATAAGTCAGTGAAGCACTCTGGCCCTATTTCACCCCATTATGGCTTGAATTTCCAAAAACAGTGAAACATGTATTTTTTCATTCGTAACCGAGGATCCAAACACTAATTTTCAAGGATTTGGCTTCAAAAATGCTTTCGGAAAGAAATATTTTACTAAAACGTTTCACTCTCTATTTCACCCCCTTAGGGACTGAATTTTCACAGCAGTGAAAGGCAAATTTATTTAATTTCTGACAGAGAACACAAATACAAATTGTAATATACGTATTTAGTTTCAAAAATTATTACGTAATGAAATATTTCCATAGAAACCCCCTTATGGATTCAATTTCGAATAATACAGTAAAATGCATTTTTTATTACTAGTTGTGATGTCAGTTTCATCCACTATTTCGTCCCCACAGTGGTTACATTTCCAAAACTGTTGAAATACGTGTTTATTTATTTCTGACCGAGAAATAAAATACCAAACGTCGCAGGTTTAGGTTCAAAAGTGATTTATTAGCGACTTTCATTCCCTATTTCACCCCTTAGGGGTGCAATTTCGAAAAATCCCTTCTTAAACGACACCTACAGTATAAGATAAACACCCCCTACAAATTTCAAGTTTGTATCGTTAGCGATTTAGGCTGGGCGATGATGCATCAGTGAGTAAGTCACTTGGGACATTGCCTGTTATGTATAGAGATTGCCTTCTGATCTGTAATTTCTTCCTTCTGCGATAAGCAGTGAGCGAAGGGGGATTAACATGTAACGTCACGTCGACAGCTAGATCACTAGCGACGTTGCATAAGCTGAGGAGAGTTGTAGACGGAAGTTGCTGAAGTCTTTTTCAAAGAAAGCGCTCCAATATTTGCCTTCAATACTTTAGGAAATCCAGTGAAAAGCTAAATCTCGATTGCCAGACGGGTACTTGAATCGCCCCTCCCGAATTATGCCGTTGCGCGGAGAACAGCGGCAGACCGCAGCTCGAACGTTCTGATGATCTTCATCCTTAGCTTGTGTAACAGGAACGGCGTGCTTTTTAAGTCTTAGACTTCGTTGGTTGAACATCCGAGTTGAAGCAGCTCTGGTTAGAAATTGTTTCCACAGCCTGTGATCAACAAACTTATCATTATTAAATCAGCTGGATATCTCGACGCGAGTTTGAAGCCATTCCTACCTACCGGTAGTGACTATCGCAGTTTGTCATTCAACCAAGTTCTGAAGCTCATTTGTCTTCTCTTGTTCTCACAGACGCAACCATCACCCTTCTCACTAACACACATACACATACTTCTGCTGTGGATGGATGGGCAGAACTGGCTCACTTAAGGAGCAAGGGACACATTATATCACAAATATACCAAGTTACACAATGATAACTCAAATTTGTATGCTGAGCGAGGAGAATCTCTCTCGTCTACATTAGTTTCATAAAAGACAGAGAGAGATGAATATTAGGATTTGCAGACTTCGAGAACCATTTTAAGCATATCCAGCAGTGTAAAACCCGTGGTCTGACTGTCACTATGGTGACCGTCACCAACATAGGCGGCTCAAGATCATGCCTGCGTCACGTCTTCAGGCGCGAAACGCTGTGATTTGTCCGCTTCACAGCTTCGTTGCCATTTTCAAACTGTAACAGTAAAGTAGACCAGCGCTTGTTAGTAGTTCCTGTGCGCCTGTTAGGTATTCCTGTGCAATATTATGTGTTCACATGCGGTTTTTAGCCTTCCTTAGAAGGGTGAGTTGACCTGAGTTTTGTAATGAGCGTAATGGAGGTGCAGGGGTCTACGTGTAGTGCTACACCGTTCAGTTAGGTAACTTTGGTTTGGCTTCGCCCTTTACGCATCGGTCCAAAGTTGCCTAACTGAAGGTACTGAAGTTTCTTTAATGATTTGGCGAACAGTGAAGAATCCAGGAACAATATAAATTTTGCTCATATTCATAAAGTGATTGCAAAAGCTTGTCGTATTCCTGAAGCGACTGTTTGCCGTATTAATAGTGCAGTAACATCTACAGAATCTCCAGACGTGTCTATGTATTTGGATTCTCCAAGAAATAGACACAAACGAGAACAGAAATCTACGTAAACTGACGACTTCAATAATAAGTTAGTGTAAGAAAAAGTTGGCTATTATGACAGAATCCGACGGTTAAAAAATAAGGTCGATCTTCGTGAAAAAAAAATTAATTATTCAGGCTCAGAGGCCTCCGTTCTTCGCCTTATCTGTTCACATGGTTTTCGGTTCAGAAACTGTAATGATGAACGAAAATGTTTTGTGGAATTCAGATACATTCTAACTGTAAGAGCGATGTTTCAGCGTTCAATGCACTTATTGCCTGCTGAGAACAATGAGGCTTGTAATACCTTTAAATAAATCTCGAGTTTCACAAAACCATACGAAAAACCATATTTTGCTCAATTTAAGCGGAAATAGTGGCCTTCATTTACTTTTCTGTAGCGCATATCGGCGTTTTGGGTGATGCGTGCAATGATGAAAGGTTTGTAACAGCTGCAAATAAAAAAAATTCAGGAGGGGTGGGGGGATATTCTTGGTCGTATTAAAGCGAGCGTTCACAACAAAAGACCTGGCAGCGGCTTGCAAGGTCTCGCACGATGCCTCTCATAGATAAATTACGTTCATAGGTGACCCATTACAATAATGATGTCTCAGACGTTACCAAAATTAATTTTATAATTTTCTTAATAATTTTCTAGTTGTAAGTTTCCACGAGGTCCAACACACTGCAAATTCATCAGCGATGACATTTCATCCTGCACGTGCGAAGCAGTTTCACACCTTTTATGGTATTTTATGTTTTATCTCGGAATACGTTTATGTTTCGCGGTAAAATATGTATCACACGCATCTATAAAACTTGGAGAAAGTTTATACACTTTTTAAGACCAAATTTTTTTGGGCTTCTGTTTTTATTCCACAGGTTGAAATAAATAATTTTTCCTGAAAATTTCTTGTGCCGATAGTTTTTAGTTTCTTTTCGTAACGACTGACAACAGTTCTTTTTGGAAAGTAATCCATCATATTCTACACTAATCACAGAGACGTCTAAGAATTTTTTCGGTATTGTTAATGAGACCTTTAAGGAGAAATAGAAAGAAAGGTCCTTTATCATTTAGCTGCAATATAGCAGGTCAGCAACTGGAAGCAGCTAATTCTATAAATTATCTGGGAGTAGGCGTTAGGAGTGATTTAAAATGGAATCACCATATAAAAATAACCGTCGGTAAATAAGATGCCAGACTGAGATTCATTGGGTGAATCCCAAGGAAATGCAGTCCGAAAACAAAGGACGTAGGTTACAGTACACTTGTTCGCCCACTGCTTGAATACTGCTCACCGATGTGGGGTCCGTACCAGATAGGTTTGATAGAAGAGATAGAGAAGATCCAACGAAGAGCAGCGCGCTTCAAATGGTTCAAATGGCTCTGAGCACTATGCGACTTAACGTCTGAGGTCATCAGTCGCCTAGAACTTAGAACTAATTAAACCTAACTAACCTAAGGACATCACACACATCCATGCCCGAGGCAGGATTCGAACCTGCGACCGTAGCGGTCACCCTGTTCCAAACTGCAGCGCCTAGAACCACACGGCCACTCCGGCCGGCCAGCGCGCTTCGTTACAGGATCATTTAGTAATCGCGAGAGCGTTACGGTGATGACAGATAAAATCCAGTGGAAGACTCTGTAAGAGAGACACTCAGTAGCTCGGTACGGGCTTTTGTTGTAGTTTCGAGAACATACCTTCACCGAGGAGTCAAGCAGTATATTGCTCCCTCCTGCGTATATCTCGTATATCTCGCGAAGAGACCACGAGGATAAAATCAGAGAGATTAGAGCCCACACAGAGGCATACCGACAATCTTTCTTTCCACAAACAATACGAGACTGGCATAGAAGGGACAACCGATAGAGGTACTCAAGGTACCCTCCGCCACACACCGCCAGGTGGCTTGCGGAATATGGATGTAGATGTAGGTAGATGCAGATGACCTTGACCCGTCTAGTTTCAGGCGACCATTAAAATATGACGTAATATTCTAACTTAGAACACTTTTCAGACTTTCACTTCTAGCCATCCCTGTAATAGATGTTTAATATATTTTCTTATTTCATTTTGAAATGATACCACTCACTTTATGGGTGCTGCAGTCTTTTTCTGAAATTACAAATATTACTCCATAGAAATAAGATTTTTCCAAATACGAAAAACTATTCCAAGGTACAATATGGTCATGTACCTTGTTGCTGTGGTCTTCACTCCCAAGACTCGTTTGATACAGCTCTCCATGCCACTGTAGCCTGTAGCCTCTTCATATCCGAATAACTATTGAAACCTACTTCCTTCTGAATCTGCTTACTGTTTTCGTATCTTGATCTGCCTCTATGATATTTACCGCACTCCCCCTTGCTTCCGATACTACACTGGCGACCCCTTGCTGTCTAATAATGTGTCCTGTCAACGTACTCCTTCATTCAGTCACGTTTTGCCAAACATTTCGTTTATCCTCATTTGTATTCAGTACTTCATCCTTTGTTGCACTTGTATACATGGCTACATTCCATACAAATACCTTCAGGAAAGTCTCCCTGTCACGTAAATCTGTATTCTATATTAACAAATTTCTCTTGTTCAGAAACGCTTTTCTTGTCATTTCCAGTCTACATTTTATGTCCTCTCTACTTCAACCACCATCCGTTATTTTGCTCCCCAAATAGCAAAACACATCTCCTACTTTAAGCAACTCGTTTCCTAACTAATTGCCTCAGCGTCCCCTGATTTAATTCCATTATCCTTGTACTGCTTTTGTTGATGTTTATCTTATATCATCCATTCAAAACACTGTCCACTCCGTTCAACTGCTTTTCAAACTCCTTTGCTGTCCCTGACAGAATTACAATGTCACTGGTAAAAATTAAAGTTTTTATTTCTTCTATTGAATTGTCATTCCTCCTCCTAATTTTTATTTGGTTTCCTATACTGCTTGTTCAACGTACAGACTGAATAACATAGTGGATAGGCTACAATCCTGTTTTACTCTCTTCGCAGTGACTGCTTCCCTTTCGTGTCCTTCGACTCTTTATAGCTGCCGTCTGGTTCCTGTCCAAGTTGTAAACAGACTTTCGCTCCTTGTATTTTACCCTCGGTACCTTCAGAAAATGAAAGATAATATTCCATTCCACATGTTCGAAAGCTTTCTCTAAGTCTGCAAATGCTGTAAACGTAGGTCAGCATTTTCTCGACCTATCTTCTAACACAAGTCGAAGGGTCAGTATTGCCTCCTTGTTCTTACGTTTCATCGGAATCCAGACTGTTCTTCCCCGACGTCGGATTCAATCAGTTTTTCTATCCTTCTGCAAGGATTCGTGTTAGTATTTTGCAACAATGACTTATGAACAGTTATTCTATTCAAATTTAAAAGTGTTTGAAAAAATGGCTCTGAGCACTATGGGACTTAACATCTATGGTCATCAGTCCCCTAGAACTTAGAACTACTTAAACCTAACTAACCTAAGGACATCACACAACACCCAGCCATCACGAGGCAGAGAAAATCCCTGACCCCGCCGGGAATTGAACCCGGGAACCCGGGCGTGGGAAGCGAGAACACTACCGCACGACCACGAGCTGCGGGCAAAAGTGTTTGAATCGAGAATATCTTGTCAATACTGTACTTAATAGTTCGTGTGTTACATTATTAATGTACTACATACAAATAATCAGTAAGTGAAATCATATTAAAATGTAATATTAAAAACCAGTTGCTAGTTAAAAAAATTTTGAAATAGAAGCTATTGGTAACTAACACAAATTGCCATTTTTAAGACAGAGGAAATTGTTGAGACGTTAAAGAAACTTAATACATTTGCAATTATCACTTGTTCCATGGTAGAAAATCCTCTTCCATTTCAAGGTGCAAGTTGATGCACGACCGGCGAAATACAACTCAACCCTCAACACCCTATGTTGCTAATTTTAATAATATACTGAATTTTACTCAACATAAAACTCTCTTACGAAGAATTAACAATGCCCTCCAAATAAGCTTAATGCACTTATACTATACAGCACTTAAATATATTGAATTCCTAATATTTATTCAAGTGATTCTAAAATAACCACTAGACTGGAACACCGACAAGAAAACATATGTTCCTAGGTACGCTATCCTCGAGGTGAAAAACGCTTTCCTACTGAGGAGACTGAGAACAGGAGACAGTTAGCGTGGAAAACAAAAGGCTTGCCGCATTTTCTTCTGCTTCTGTTATTATTACAGTAGAACAAGGGCAAATCGTTAAGCTAGTAGATTACAGGGCGGTGTACTTCCCTGATTCATTCAAGAATGTGGAGTCAAAAGCTCATTGCTCTGTAAACCAGTCTAGTTATGAATATCGCACGTTCATAGCAGTGGAGTTTCACAATGCGCAGTAAACGCCTCCTGTTACCTCATGTAGACGATCGTATCGAGGAACGCTGCTTAGCGATAGAACCTTGCTCCGCATTCTTCACCGCCTGCGGCTCAGACAGATGCGGTAGTGAGCATTCCTGGGGCGTGTCGTTGCTGCAGATAACACTGTGAAAGCTACAGACTACGACGTTTCTACAACTACTTAATTCTACAACCTCGATCAAAATTCTCTGGAAACAAATCGTGCTGATCACATTTGGGAACTCTAACAGAAACTTGTAACAGCTATGAGATAACCCTTCCGTAATTAGGATAACACCTACGAAAAATAAGGCAGCGTGACGTGCAGTGAAATCCAGTGAGAAGAGATTGCCCACCGGATATAAAATACCGTTGTCACGTGGACCGCATGTAATATAATTGTCTGAAACAAATTTAAACACAAAATACGTGGCTAATGAAAACAGGAAAAGTGTGAAACTAGTCGGTCAATAGATAATTAGCAGCTTTCGTATAAACTTTTAAAAATGTATGTTCTTCCGAGTAATTTGTTATTTGTCTCTTCTTGGAACGAGTATTACTGAAAATTTAAGAGCATGTTTGAAAGTGACGTTGTTTTGTCTCCTAGTGAGCATTTTTGTGGCGCTCTCGCTCTAACTGAGCAAACCGTTGAAAAATAGCACAGCTTTCCTTCGAACGTCCACAATCGCCTCCGTCAATCCAACTTGGAAACTTTCCCAAATAGACGAACAACACTCAAGAATCGGCCGGACGATTGTCTTTTTGAGCAACAACATCCATACCTAAATTGCAGTTTCCTAATATTCTGAGAGTCATTGTTAGCCTTACATCTGTCGTTCTCACAACTAGATTAATATAGGGTTCCACAAGAACTGTTTGGGTAGTCTTTGACTACCGACTATTTCCACTGTTTCTTCTGGGTGATCTCCTTTAAGGTAATCGAAAAGTATCTAGTCTTTCTACCTTCTTACGAGCATCAAATCACATTTTCTTATTTCTAGGTTCAGCCGCTAGCAAAAGTGGCTTGTTTCTAGGTTTTACTGCGTTTTGCAACACTTGTATAACGAAAAGAAGCCCCTCTACACAACAGTGTTGCACGTGAACAACCTCAGAGAGCTATACACCTCATCAGTCAGGCTACGTAGACACCTTACCTAACATAAAAATTGTAGCACCCGTCAGATGCTGTCAGATGACGAGGTCGCTTTGTACACGTGCACATCACAGTCAGGTATGTAAATGATGCCGGCCGCGGTGGTCTCGCGGTTCTAGGCGCGCAGTCCGGAACCGTGCGACTGCTACGGTCGCAGGTTCGAATCCTGCCTCGGGCATGGATGTGTGTGATGTCCTTAGGTTAGTTAGATTTAAGTAGTTCTAAGTTCTAGGGGACTGATGACCACAGCAGTTGAGCCCCATAGTGCTCAGAGCCATTTGAACGTAAATGATTTGAGTTGCAATTCTCTAGGCCGGTAGAACGGTCATCAGAGTGCCTTACTGTTATTCGTGTTTAGTGTTATTACCAAGACTAGTGAGGTATACAAGGAGCCTGAACAGTGGAACAGCTTCAGATGTTGAGCGATCACTGTGAAGAACAGAGAAATTTCCGAAAAGCCTTTGACACAGTGCGCCACTGCAAACTGTTAGCGAAGGTACTAGCATAAGTAATAGGTTCCCAGATACGTGAGTGGCTCAAAGATGTCTTAAGTACCTGTGGTAGAACCGCTCTTATTCTCTATATGCATAAATAATCTGGCAGACTGGGTGAGCAGCAGTCTGCGGCTGATTGCTGGTGATGCTTTGGTGTACAGGAAGGTATCTTCGTTGACTGTAGGAGGATACAAGATGATTTAGACAAAGTTTCTAATTGCTGTGATGCATGGTAGCTAACTCCAAATGAAGAAAAATGTATTTTAGTGCAGATGAGTGGGAAAAACAAATTCTTAATGTTAGAATACAGTACTAGTAGTGTGGTGCTTCACAGAGCCACGTCGATTAAATATGTATACGCAAAGTTGCAAACCGATATGAAATGGAACGAAATCGTAAGATTATAGCAGGGGAGATGAATGGTCGATTTTTGTTGATCGGGAGAATTTTAGGAAAGTGTGGTTCATCTGTAAAGAAGACCGCTTGTACGAAACTAGTGCGACCCATTCTTGAGTACTGCTCGAGTGTTAGGGTTCCGCGCCAGGTCGAATTAATGAAAGATATCGAAGCAGTTCAGTGGCGGGCTCCTAGATTTGTTACCGGTTGGCCTGAACAACATTTAAGTATTAAGGAGATATTTCGGTAACTCAAACTGGAATCCCTGGAGGGAAGGTGACGTTCTTTTCGGGGAACACTACTGAGAAAATTTAGAAAACTAGCATTTGAAGCTGACTGCTGGAAGATTCTACTGTCGCTGACGCATATGGACCACGAAGATAAGATACAAGAAATTAGGCTTCATACGGCGGCATACGGACAGTCCTTTTATCCTCGCAAAGTTTGCGTACGGAAGCGGAAAAGAAAATTGTAGTGCTACGGGGTACCCTCCGCCAAGAACCGTACAGAGGCTTGCGAAGTACGTATGTAGATACAAATGTAGATGCAAAGATGCCGTGTAGTGGTGTGGGACTGAGTTATCAGCACCTGACAGAGTTCCAAAGGGGCTTCAGAGTGGGTCCGACAACGGCATTGCCGCAGTGGATACACTGGTTCCCGTCAGATCACCGAAGTTATGAGCTGTCGGTCGTGGCCGGCACTTGGATGGGTGGCCATCCGGGCCATCGTGCGCTGTTGCCATTTTCGGGGTGCACTCAGCCTCGTGATGCCAATTGAGGAGCTACTCGACCGAATAGTAGCGGCTCCGGTCAAAGAAAATCATCATAACAACTGGGAGAGCGGTGTGATGACCACACGCCCCTCCTATCCGCATCCTCGGCTGAGGATGACACGGCGGTCGGATGGTCCAGATGGGCCACTTGTGGCCTGAAGATGGAGTGCTCATAGTGGGTCCCCATTTGGCCGGCAGGTCGATTAGTGCAATATCCACATTCCTAGGGTATTCGGGAATGACAGTGGCCCTATGCTGCACTGCTTGGAAGCGTGAGCGCATCCATACTCGTTGTTAAGGTTCAGTCGACCACAACTGACCACTGCAAGGGAGGATCGCCGTATTGTGTACGAAGCACATTGTAACCCCTCCACAAAGACGTCTGCCATCCGATAACAAATAATGGATTCCATGTAACATTCTCTGTCATTTTGCGTCGTTGTTCGGAGCCAAGCAGCAATCGGACTAGAGAAGCGTGGAATTTTGATGAGTGGCGTCGGATTATTTGTAGCTATGAATCGTGTTTCTGCATTACCCCGGAGTACCGTCATCGACGCGTATGGCGGCGACATGGAGAGAGGTCTCATTCTTCTATTATTTTGGCGAGGCACAGCGGTACTGTTCCTGACTTGGTGTTCTATCGGTCATGCTTCAGGTCACGGTTCGTGGAGATGAGAGAACTCTAACGACATAACATTACGATCATCCTGTGTCCTCCCGCGCTACCTCTCATAAAACAGTATCGTGGTGTGATTTTTGAACAGAACAATGCTCGCCCATACATGTCACTTGTCTTATTAGATGCCTGCGTGATGTTGAGCTACTTCGCTGGCCAAGAACAACCCCAGTTCGGTCCCCAATAGATCATGTGGTAACCAGCTTATACAGCAACTCCGTCCCAGTGCAAGTATTCGGGATATGAAGGACCAATGAAAATAGTTGTGAGCCAGCATGCCACAGACGAGGATTCAGGGACTTTATGATACCCTTCTCACCGAAGCAGTACATGCATCCAGGCCGGAAGGGGTGCAACGTTATACTGACAAGTGGGTTCATACCGCCAAGTTATTAATTAGTTCGACTGGATTTTGTAATCACAGCAGCAACATCACAGAACCTCTCAACCGCTGATAAATCGTTTCGTATCTTCTTCCCTATATGGGTGCTTCATTTTTTTCTTATCAAGCAGTGTATATAGTGAATATTAACGACCCTGAAATATTTCGCTTGCGATTGTCTGATACTAATTTCGGTTCTGAAAGCGTATTCCCATTAAAAATGAGGTACTGAATTCTGTTAACTATAAAGCGTAATCGCAAATCTGATCCCATCTTCGGCAGGAACGTGATTTAGTTGCTAGGTGACCCGGTGGTATCATACCGAAGACCTATCAGAAGTTGGACGCGAAAATACATTGGATTCAGCTGTCTACAGCCTTCTTGACCTCGTGCGTGAACAGACATAGAAAGCGTCATCCGTGTGTACTTTGCGGAAACCAAGTGTGAATGGATCTCCGAAAAGGCATATACATGAAAGGTAAATGTTACAGTGTAAGTCTCGTAATAGAAAAGTATGAAATAGGCGTGTTTATTACGAAGAAACGAAACCGGCATTTAGAAACCCACCGTATACTTCTGACAGGTCACAGGACGGACAGACGGTGATTAGAATGCAGCCCATGGAGCACATATCATGTCCCCTAATTTTACCACAAACTGATGTCTGACGAAAATATCCTTAGTTTTGTGTAGGTGTTTTAATCATTCTGGAAATCTGTAACTGTATGTCCACTGGTGTGCAAAACTTAAAGATGAAATGAACTTTCGAACGATATATCACTGTTAATTAACATTGCTTGATGCAACTTGGACCATACGTAGAAAGAACTTCTTACTTCTGTAAGAAGACGCAATGAGACGAACAAAAATGACACTTTTATTCAAAGTCAACAGTTACACTGAAGTCACCGGTAATTATAATGGTCATCTGATCATTATAAAGAGCGAGACATAGTTCTTAATAGGGTGTGGATCGCTACGGACGGCAATGCATACTGCGAAACGTGCTCCCCTACTCGTCAAAAGTTCTCGTGGTGGGGCGTCCCATTCCTCCATCAGCGCTATTGACGACTGCTGGATGGACGCTGGTGAATGTGGACGAGCTGCAATATGTCTTCCCAGACGATCCCACGCATAGTGGTGGCCGATGGTGTGTTACGATGGGTAGTTCCACAATGTTTCAACGGTACATTTTATACGAGACGCTTGCTTACAAATGAGAAAATTCTTTATCTCGACGCCTGGCTTCCCGGCATTGACTATGCAGACACCCGTAGAATTTATGGTGTATGAAGGTCACAAAATTCAATTTTTTAAATCCAGTTTACTATACTGCGTAAAGTTAGAGATATATTTATAGCAAAAAAAAAAAAAAATATCCGCAGAAAAGAGCATGCTACGATTTATTGACTGCCCACAAGGACAATTATCGGTACGTAATGAGCTACATTCCTAGTAGAACTGAAATATTTTCTGACTGCATTGGGGGTCCATTGGATATCGTTGGTGCACAGCTGCGGTTAAATATTCAAAGAAGGGTTGCAGTCAGTCGCGGAATCCGTAATTTATACCGGATCTAGATTTCGACTATAACGTAGTCATCATCGGTGCTAAAATACAAAATGCTCAAGAACAGGTACAAAATATTTATATAACGCTGTTATACGTATTCATATAAATGGGAACATGGCGATAACATATCATTAGCAAGTGTCATACCGGCATAACCATGCCAGAGAATAAACATGTCACAGTTGATGCTAGGTAGCATTTAAATAGAAAAAACAAAACCGAAGCTATTGCTTACAATCTGCGCACACAACAAGAATATGCGTCATCGACGATCTAGGGTGCCGACTATTGGAGTATACATGCGAGAAGCTATAGCTCAATTTTATTGAAGATCATAATCGTTAATTGAATCTTAAAATATAGTATATCTCGGATATGCCAATTACATGGTGAATTTATAGAAATGGAACAGAATTTAAATGCAAATAGACTCAAAAGAGACAGAAGGCGTCCCCTGTGGGATTACAATGCGAAAAAGCCATGGAGAATTTTTTATGAGACTAATGGATTAAAAATACATTTACAAAAGTCTTATACAACACATTTCATCAATTCATTTCAAAAGGTATTAAGTAACACTGTGGATGAAACCTGAAAAATTTACAGTAATATAAAATAGCATAAGATGGTGCCATGAAAGGCATTTCTGAAATTACATTTGAGAAACAGTTTATGTTAAAGAACCTAATGTTTAGAGTAATTTCCATTCACACACGTGCATATTTATGTCTGTTAACAGCTATAAATGTATTGCGAACAGGTATATCAAATCATCCCTTCAGAATGTAACCATTTCACAAACGTGCACTTGAAATTTTACTAGGAACTATGTTTACATGTCATGTAAGAGAATTTTACGAAAAGAGCCATTCAAACTTCATAAAAACTTAATTTTTTTGAAGAAGGCTGTCGTGATAAGACGATGCATAAACCTTTGACAATAACAGCTAAGGAACTTTTTATCTTCGATAGTACTGCATACCTCACTGGTGGCATAATATCAAGTCATCTACTAAGACGTTACATCGGAACCATGCAGTCAAATAGAAAAATGAGGTTACATTGTTTATCATGTCAAATGAGGTTAGAACCAGTAATGAGTATAACGGAACTATTATTTGGAAGACATAATCAAAAGTAAAATAGTAAATTACTGGTCTGACACATAAGGGCATGGCTGTCGAGACGCCTTTTCTTTTTGATAATGTGATCCACAAACGGCTCCCAAAAATGGATAATTTTCACTAACATTTGCTCACTAAGCAGGTTGACGCCAGATCTATGATGGCAAAACATCACGACCTACTGCGAAAGGTCCATAAACTCTCTTTTGCTGGCTCAATGCGGAAATTTCATATGCCAATGGTAATGGTATGTTATTGCTATGTTCTCATTTATATGGATTCGTATAACTGCGTTATATACATATTTTGTACCCGTTCTTGATTCATTCTGTTTTTGTGTTTTAGCACCCATGATGACTATGTTCTAGTCGAAATATAGATCCACAAAAAATTAGTGATTCTGCGACACTCCTTCACATTTGAAATACATACGTCTTTTAAAAATCTAGAAATAAGAGACGAATTAGACATTATAAGTGCACTTTTTCTTACTTCACCTCTACTGAAAATTTGCTCTCCTGTTTTTTATTGATGCAGTCTTGTCCGTCCCCCGTTTTATTACCCACGCTGTAAAGGAAGGCTCTCGAAGAAATAAATGTATTAATTTGCTGACAAAGAAAGCTTACGCACGCATTTTGTACAATGAAACAGCAGACCACTTAAGGAAGCTACTAAAACCGCTGCTTACTTTGTTGGTCAGTTACTTTTCATTCGCTTCTTAGATCAAGTAAAAATGGAACGCAGATTCCACTGGCAAAACGAATGAGAAATATCAACCGTAAATAAAGGAAAGTATTATGGAACGGTTCAGTCCCACATATGTCGTTTTCTACGGTTTTGCAATTTGTCAGTATACCGTGGAGCTACCTCAATCGGGTGTGAGACAATCACGACACCTGCCCTGTTCGCCTGGATAGCTTAAAACTAAGAAATTCAGACACTTCTGATTACAAGAATTCAGACGTTGGAGATGTCTTCGCTTGTTCCAAGTACCATCACCAGAGAGAACGGTTCCTTGCAAAATTGAGAAATATTAATCTATTATTCCTAACAAGTATTGCGATCTTTCACTAAAGAATAATAAAATAGTTTTTAGGTGTCTCAAAAGATTTATTTTGGTTAGCAGTTTTAAAATCTGGCCACAGACCTGCAGAGAAGATGTGATATCCATTTTATTTAGTGATGAATTAAAAAAAACTGTATCGCAAAGAATAATGACTTTACATACCTGTTTAAAAACACTTTTGTACAGAAAAATATAATTATTACTTCTGTTCTAGATATGAAACTTCTCGCATTTTGCTAAAAGTGAAGAAATGTTGTTTGGTTTTGCAAACTAAGAAGATTTTTCCTTATAATGAAGATTACATAAAAGCAACATGTTCACTTTTATTTAAGAAAATTTCAAAGTTTGGGATTGCTGATAATTAAATAGGGGTATCGTTGAAGATGTAATAGTGTACTGACGCCGAAGGACAAAAAACAAAATCTTATGCCTCCGAGAGACTGCGGACTGTAAAATGTCGTCCGTAACTGCATTTCTATGGTGCACAAAAATTACGTTTGTGGCCAGATATATAAATATGTAATATATATACACTAATGGAAGAAATTAATTTCAACGGGTTGGAAACTGTATGTTTATTTATATATACTAATTATACTAATATTATATAATATTATATACTAATTTTCTTTGGAAAAAATTTAAGTTTTACTTTTCTACAAATAGGCCTATTTAGTTTCTTTTCGGTCACTATCAGTCGGCGACTTAACACTCGCCCCGCTATCCAATTGAACGGATGACAAGGAAGCACCGCAATGCGCATCGCGAGAATTCAGGCTACTATAGGAGGCAGTTTAAAGCGTGAAAACAAAGTGAAAAATGTCTTCTTTGACAAATAATTGAATAACTTGCAGTTCAGCTCGTCAGCTGAATTTTGTATTTGGAAATTTTGTGAAATTGACTACCAGTGGAAAACAACCCAAAACAATTTCCGATACAAGTCTTAGTGTTCCAAGGTTGTAAGAGCGGGCCTTTTTACGGCGAAAGCCTTTGTTGTTTCCCGCAAGCGGCGCGTCCTTTCTCGTCGGCTAGCAGAAGTTTCCGTCGGTCACGCTACGTGAGACTGGGTAGTCGGAACCCTTATCGCCAGCTCGCCGCCGCTCGCCGTACTGCGAAAGAGGGGGCTCACCACCGCCTGCTCGGACTCGTTTTACATGCTCAGCAACGACAGAAATATTTTTCCTAGAAAATCACGAGGGCAGCTGATACGCGCAGCCCTCCTGGGAGAACGATCCGACTTGCTCTTTCTGGAAGGGCTCAGTTAAGGATAGCCTCAATGAGCACATTTCGGCTGAGGAATATTCTGGAACAAACGGGTCGTGCTTTTCGTGGGAGCTTTAAGCCCTGATCATAGACGAATCAGAAAATCCATGCATAATATAAATGAGCAGCCTAGATGCAAAAGCTGCTAACTGCCTGATAAGCGAAACTGAGATAATCGCGAAAAACTCGTCCCATCCAAACTATTAAAGACTTAATTTCTTTATTAAAAATAAGTAAAAAAATAATTAATTACGCGGTATTAATGGCTGAATCTGCTATAATATTTTATACATTAAAATCTTAAGTGAAATACAGACTTAGCGGTTTTTGCACACGATTTGTACATTTGGCGAGATTTGCAAACGTATCGATCCAATTACAAAACAAGCATTCGGTTTCAAAACCCGCTATTCGGTGATATCTTAGTAATGACATGAAGATGGAATTTAATGGCTCAAATGGCTCTGAGCATTATGGCACTTAACATCTGAGGTCATCAGTCCCCTAGACTTAGAACTACTTAAACCTAACTAACCTAAAGACATCACACACATCCATGCCCTAGGCAGGATTCGAACCTGCGCGCGGTTGCGGACTGAAGCGCCTAGAACCGCTCGGTCACAACGGCCGGCTGGAATTTAATAATTGCAAATACAAACAGAACACATTTCATTTCAAAGAGAATTCTGAAAATTCTACAAAATTGGCGTATAAAAATACGACAGTGACATTATTTTACCAGTGAAAACTAACTTGCTCAACATCAAAACGAAAACAAATATGAATATTCAACACTAGGTTTCTTTTAAAAAATACACCATTGCATTTTTGATATCAAAAGATATTGTAGAAAATAAAACAAGCTCCAAATTGCATTTTAGTGAAACACCGACAAAATTTTACAAAATAATAAAACTGACTGAAAGTGGTTTCTTAGTTAAAACAGTGACAAAAACTCCTAGAAAATGAAGTTAGTTGAAAATTGCTTTTAAGTGATATCAACCTCGACATTGCCCATCAACTCAAATTCACTTCCGCCTTCTTCCAATGGTTCGCACTGGCAGGAGCGACTCTAGGAGTTCCTCCCTGTTCGTCTGACACCTCGGTGTCGACTCTGAGTTTGTCGTTGGTCGCCCATCTTCACCAAAGTGGAGCTCAGAAAACTTTTTAACGCCCTCGAGTTTGTTCAAAAAATGTGTGTGAAATCTTATGGGACTGAACTGCTAAGGTCATCAGTCCCTAAGCTTACACACTAGTTAACCTAAATTATCCTAAGGACAAACACACACACCCATGCCCGAGGGAGGACTCGAAGCTCCGCCGGGATCAGCTGCACAGACCATGACTGCAGCGTCTCAGACCACTCGGCTTCTGAAAGTTCTACGTACACCAGCTGGAATTGGTGGTGGGTCGTTTCCTTTGCTGAAATATTTTCCCCTCTCCAGGACGATCTTCCCCTCTCCAGCTTCGAAGCTGTAGAAGGACTCTCCACGAACTAGACAAATCTTCTTGTTTCTGCTTCTCATGAACACGATATTTTTGGCTTTTTGAATATGGAAATGCCAATTACCAATAACTTTCACTAATCCTTCCACATACGTCATAGCAATGCTCTTACCTTTCTGTTTTGGAAAAATTTCTTTTCCACTGATCACGAGGCCTCTTCCCTTTCCGGGAGGGACCGTCGCCCTCGATCTCGTTCTGCTCATTTGCAACTACAACTTATTATACAATTCCTAGTATCTCAGCTACTCCCACTTCGTTTGTACCATCTCCTGTACTTAAACCGTCCACAAAATCACTTCTTTTCATCAAAATACTCACGCAGATATGTCAACAATCATTCTACCGATCAGCTGAACTGTACTTACAGGCGTATATTTCGAGGATGCATCTGTAGCGAGAGCTTCATTGTTGCGTACACGTTCCCTACAGTGTAGCCAGACTAACTCTGAATAAGAAGAATATCCCTTCCAATCGTAGCAAACTGAAAGGTATCTTTGAACGTCTAGACTGGTAAGTCTGATGTCAGATGACGTGCTTTGCATCCGGACATGGCATGGCGACAGCCATGAATGTTGAACTTTGCGGGTTTTATAAACGTTGGATATTTAGCGGGCTTTGCACCCGATGACAACGTGCAGTTAGCGGCTTTTGCAACCGAACACGATTTTCTAGTTAGTTTCAGCGGTTTGTTGCGGGTTTGCACCCTGAAACCTATTCTATCGTGTAGGCGCTGAAAAAATCTATGCATCACTGTGCTCAACTCAAAATGGCTCTGAGCACTATGGGACGCAACTGCTGTGGTCATAAGTCCCCTATAACTTAGAACTACTTAAACCTAACTAACCTAAGGACGTCACACACATCCATGCCCGAGGCAGGATTCGAACCTGCGACCGTAGCGGTCGCGCGGTTCCTGACTGCAGCGCCTAGAACCGCTCGGCCACTCCAGCCGGCGCTCAACTCAAAATCGACAAAAAATGCATTTAGCAGCTTTTGCATCTGGGCTACTCAAATATGGGTGTACGTATGATTTATATGTATCTATGTGTATAAGTATGTATCCATGTTCCACATGTTCTCCTGAACCACTGGACCGATTTTAACGAAACTTGGCACACATAACACTTCCAGTATAGAAATGTTCACTTGGGGAGGGGAGGGGGGGGGGGGAGGGTAAGAACTTATCAAGGGTGTGGGGCTGGGGCCGTAGGTGAATACCCTGATCTTATTCCTCCAGTATTTGAGACTGAAAGCACTTAGTGACTTGCAACAAATTTTACTCATAATTTACATCATTTACGAAATTTTTCTCCCTGACACACCACAAAAAATTGATAAAAAGAAAAAAGTTTGTTGCATCATACATTTTCGCTGTTCATGCAGTAAAACTACGGCATCGGGCGTAATGTTTTAATTTATTGTTTCTTGAATACCAACAGTATTCGCGACACACTTTGCAGACTTATTCATACATGCCACTGAATGTACCTGCAAAATGATGTGACTGTACGGCACTTCAGGAGATACGACGTCATAAACACTGAGATTCGTGAAACACTGCCGCCTCATATATGCCGCTATTACTTCTTTGCTACTAAACTCTATTCGGAACACATTCCACAAACAGTATCCACGTATACCACTACATATACCAACAAAACCATATCATTGTACGACGCATAGCTCAGGAAATATGGCGTCATAAGAACTGATCTGCGTGGAAACGAAATGCATGGCGAAATTCGCTAATGATACAGATGAAACATGTGTACAAATATACAGTATATGAAGCTCGTCCTAAGCCCTTGGATCTGTTTCATCCAAACCTGGTACAATGTTGCTTACAGTTTGGAAATAAATACTGTGCGGATTAGAACCAGCAACCTGGTTGGTAAAGTCGTGACACAAGTGTCAGGATCAGGTGGATGGACAGAGAGCGCGAAGGAGGGGATGGACACAAATATAGGGGAGAAGAAGATGGACAGAGAGAGGGGGAGGGGAAATGGATGGAAAAAGGGAAAGGCAGAAGACGAACAGTGAAAGGGGGGAGGAGGAGATGGACAGAGAGAGACTAGGAGGAGAAGATGGGGTAAGAGAGGCAGGAGGAGGAGATTGGACACTGAGCTAGTTTAAAATAAGTATCTTCATGTTCTCGAAGATTCTCTTCCTTCTCATTTGTCCTGAATTCAGAGCCATCTTAATATCACCACCCCTCTCACAGCCGGCACAAAGCACGGCGATTACGGGGAAATGACAGCGAGAAAATAGAGAAATCACTTGTTGCCTCAAGGAGACGACTTTCGTATCTGTTGCAGAATGGTCCACATTTGACGTACTAACACCGCAATCTGGGCTTGTGAGTAATCCATAAGTTCACCACGTTGCACAAGAAAAACCACGTATTCAAATACTACGACAAAATACGGCAATAAACAAGTGAAGCGGAATAACAATGTACACTACAGCCAGCTCTTTGTCATTGATTCCAAAGACGTTTGAAATCGGTGCACCCTTTCTGAAAGTATTTTAGGAACTGCATGAGATGCAGCTGTCTGTTTTATTATTACAATCGGTTTTCACTATCAACCATGTTCACGGTATAGTTTTTCACATGTTTTGGTACCTCTACACAGTATTAGAGTCTGTTTGTAATGTGATTTGAGCCTTAGACAACTTTGTTCGGTGTTAATTTTTATTGTGATTTTTGTCAGTCATAGAGAAAATAAATATCCGTTAATCTCCTTAAAGTAGTAAAGGAGTTTTGCTATTTGGGGAGAAAAATAACTGATGATGGTCGAAGTAGAGAGGATATAAAATGTAGACTGGTAATGACAAGGAAAGTGTTTCTGAGGAAGAGAAATTTGTTAACATCGAGTATAGATTTAAGTGTCAGGAAGTCGTTTTGAAAGTATTTGTATGGACTGTAGCCACGTATGGAAGTGAAACATGACGATAAATAGTTTGGACAAGAAGAGAATAGAAGCTTTCGAAATGTGGTGCTACAGAAGAATGCTGAAGATTAGATGGGTAGATAACATAACTAATGAGGAGGTATTGAATAGAATTCGGGAGAAGAGGAGTTTGTGGCACAACTTGACAAGAAGAAGGGACCGGTTGGTAGGGCATGTTCTGAGGCATCAAGGGATCACAAATTTAGCATTGGAGGGCAGCGTGGAGGGTAAAAATCGTAGAGGGAGACCAAGAGATGATACACTAAGCAGATTCAGAAGGATGTAGGTTGCAGTAAGTACTGGGAGATGAAGAAGCTTGCACAGGATAGAGTCGCATGGAGAGCTGCATCAAACCAGTCTCAGGACTGAAGATAACAACAACAACAACAACAACAACAATCTCAGCCTTGACGTCGATTCTAAGATCCTTTAACTGTCCTATAAAGTGTTCATGGTTAGGCGACCCTCTAATAATAAGAATGACCTAGTGCCCTCCTAAGCTTGTTGTTCTCACTACAGTGGCGGTATCGTTGGGCACTGTGCCCAATCTCAACGATCTGTTATGTTAAGAATTTAGAGAAAATAACGAACATTGCACTCTTTCGTCTTGTATGATCAAAGATTTGTTTTATAAAATGGTTCAAATGGCTCTGAGCACTATGGGACTTAACATCAGAGGTTATCAGTCCTCTAGAATTTAGAACTACTTAAACCTAACTAACCTAAGTACATCACACACATCCATGCCCGAGGCAGGATTCGTACCTGCGACCGTAGGGGTCGCGCGGTTCCAAACTGAAGCGCCTAGAACCGCTCGGCCACGCCGGCCGGCTTGTTTTATAACGAGGATTGCACTTAGGCTCCTCGACTTTGATCCAGAACAAGGGCACAACACTCAAGAGATAACTGTACACCATGCACTTCATAAAATAAAGAACAGATGTTGGCAATCACCCATAAGAAATGTGTAACTTCCAACGATCTGTATTCCAGATGAAATAGTTGCTCTTCTCGTGAATAACTCGTTAAAATGATTCTTGGGAAACAGCAGCTTATCACCCGTCACAAAAACGATGTCTGGTGAAACTCTGTTGCGTTCTAGATGTCCACTTAGTTTGTAACAACGGTCCTAGCAATACTTGATCTATTAGAAAGTATTTCCCATTACTAAGAAGCCTCTGTGGGACAGATGGAGATCTCTCACATCTGGCTACTGGTGGTTATGACAGAAAATCGATAAGCAACGCCGCGGAGACATCTGAGATCAACAGTTGCGGAAGACGAACAGAAGCATGTGACACTGCAGGTCTTACGTGCGCCGACGGCTGTCTCCGACGGGGAGTGATTAACTACGTTGCTGTCCAAAATTTAAGCAACAAACTGCTATTTCCCCGTCACGATATTTTGATGCAAACTGTCAACCAGATGTCCGTACGATCGTGTTCTGCACGGAAGATGGCATTCCGGCCAACGTAAAACGATGCCAACGACAGTGTTAGTGCACCTATGAAACGATGTAGTGTTTGTTAGGTAGCCCCACATTCACAATCTCTGTGTAACACAGTCACAGACGGTGCAGCACGGCACAGAGAAGGTGCCTACCAGACAATGGGCTGGAAGGCAATAGCAAGAAGGGAAGCAGGACAGTCGCAAACTGATTTGGCCCGATGGCTTAACGTAAATCGTTCTGTTGTTTCTCGGATGTGGTGACAGTTTATAGAGACCGAAACTCTATCCCGAAGATCAGTGCAGGATCGACCACGTGTAACTTCAGAAGAGAGACCATTATTTGGCTGTAAGGGCACGATATTACCGTCTTAGTACTACCAGGCAACAGGCATCTGACCTCGCAGCATCCACTGGACGTGTTTTATCGAGGCAAACGCTATGCAGAAGGCTTCGGCAGAGTGACCTTTATTGTCGGAGACCTGCTGCATGTGTATCTCTGACGCGTATTCACAGAAGGGAACGTCTAGAGTGGAGTCATCAACATGCCACCTGGACGGTCGAACAGTCGCCAAATGTTGTTTTCACAGATGAGCTCAATTTAGTCTGGAGAGTGATTCTCGATGGATTCACATCTTGAGGGAACGTGGAACTCGATTTCGGGGCCCAAACATTGTGGAGAGAGACTGAGATCGTGAAGGATTCCTCACGGTGTAGGCAGGGATTATGTTTACCACTCGAACCCGAACCTATTTTCATGAAATGGGGAAGGTGAATCAGCAAGTTTTAACTGCTGTCAGGTATAGTGACGAGATCTTGGGACCTTATCTGCGGTTGTTGCGAGGTGCTGTGGGCCCACACATCGTATTGATGGACGATTATGCTCCACCTCATAGAGCACGGGTCGTTGATGTTTTCTTGGAAACGGAAGATACTGCACGCATGGCGTTGCCTGCTCGCTTTCCCGATTTGAATCCCATACAGCATGTCTGGGATGAACTAGGGAGATGGGTTGCATCACGTCAGCATTCACCAATCACTCTCGAAAACTGCGAGCAGTTCTTCAGGAAGAATGGGCGTTACTGTCTCAACAGGAGACTGATGACATCATTCACAGCATGCCTCGTCGTTGTCAGGCCTGTATTGCTGCCAGAGGTGGACACACTCACTTCTGAGCACATTAACCAGTTGTCAGAATGTGTATGCAAATCCGCTAAGTTGCAAAAAACGAAGAACATTTTTGTCTACCGTTATGCATGTATTCTTTACATTTTTTATATTGTTTCTACTTTACTATCACCTGTTTATACTGTTTTGTGGCAAAAAAAAACGCTGTCTTAGAAAATTTCCTTTTGTTGCTTTAATTTTAGACACCAGTGTATTTTAGACGAGTTTAACAATTCTTAACTGATCGTTAGACACTAGTGTATTTCAGACAAGTTTAATAATTCTTAACTGTTCATTTAAAAGCATGCAACCTCCCGATAGCACACAACAAAATTATGACATTTAGCAGGTACCTTTTTATTGACATATTGACTTCCTGTGGGCGCTGCATGAAGCCGAATGTTCACGAAGTGTGACGGACAGGTCGACTTCCGTGATGTCCCAAGTTCGCTGAGGGGCCCTTACTTCTCGTGGGCCTCAGTGAGTGTCGAGCTGTGGGGTAATCTCTTACACTTCCAGTTCCGGACGCGTGCGTTCAGTATGCTTTCAGTGACACTGTGAGGACCATCTCCTGCATCTGAGCTTTTCTTGAGTTGAATTCGTTTCAAGATTTGTTCCTCTTGATATTAGGAAATACTCCACAAACTGACGGAGATAATAAGTAAGTACATTCTATCTTTGCTTAATCGTGAATAGTATGTTTTTCTTGCTGCCGAGAAAGATATGTCGCTCTGGTACTTATTGTAGGTGCTCTAAATGTGGTGTTCTTGTTGCGTACCATGTGTAATATGAGCAAGGGTAGAAATATTTCAACCTTTTCATTTCCAAAACACGCCAACATTCGGGCTAAGTCGTTACGAGCAGATTTGACCCTTGAAAACATTCTGTATTTTAAGCTAAGCATTTCGCCGAAAATGACTTTTTTACTAGTGATAAAATGAAAAGCGCAGCTGTTTCTGCGCTAACAGTTCGCAAGACTTTCTAAGTTAACAGTAGACGCTGTTCCTTCTTTCTCTCCTGGATTGACATCCTGCAAGCCTGTTTATCTTTCTGCTGAAACGGAATCGCTAGAGGAAAGAGCAAGAATGTTGTTGTGTCGAGAGGAACGAAATTTTAGTGAAGGTGTGAGCAGGACGAGATTACAAACCATGATGTTTTCACTAATGGAGTAAAAGAACTACGTTTCAGCGATTTTTCCTACAATATTTCCACAGATTGCATGTGTCAAAGACATCCCATTTATTTTGTTTTCTATAGACTTTTTAAGAGATTTCAATGTATAAATATGTCCCAATAGTTGTAAGGTGCCTTCCAGCAACTACAAGAGGATTTTAAGTGGTACTCTACTTTGCACTATACTGTATGAGTAGCTTTCAGAATGGTGATTCTGTGAATATTAAGGTCACGTTGCTCCACAATGGGTCAGTGCGTTAGTGACTCAAAAATTACAGTGATCAGTAAAGTTATACAACAAAGCTATAGTTTATGGAGGAGGAAATTGAAAATAGTTTACTTACTCGACGATACTTCCCAGAAACTATTCTGCGAGTTTCCTCAGTGGTTTTTTTGTCCATTTCCTGGTCCTTACAACCATATTAGTAATTAGTGCATGTTACCATTACACCATCCGTCGTATCTGAGAAAACTTTCAGGTAACATGAAGAGTGAAGCCGGATTAATATGGGACCAAGTCGCGTATTTAAGAGAGAAATGTAATCGCTTACATCCACATGAGAAAACTGTGAATGTCCTTTCAGATGAAATACATACTTTGCGAAAAGCGACTTAACAGAGGTGGGCTTTTAGGGTGAATCTCGGAAAACAATGAAATTGTTACCAAAATCCACTCTTACATGCTGGCTTCTTTATTTTCCAATAGTAATGTGATTGGCCTTTTGCCTTCATAGATGCGCGATGCAGGTAAACTGAGAGGTCTTACTTTTAAGGCCATTAAAACAATACTAACAAATGTGTGGTAAGTTATTTAAATTTTCCAAATATATATAGATTTCAAGTGGAGTGGTATGTGTTTTCTTTTCCTTTTTTAATGATTTTCTCTGTGTCACGTGATATAAAAGTCGTATTTTTGACGTTGAATCAATTTCCAGGATTGCATATTTCACGAAAGCTCACAAATGGAACAAGTTTTCAAGTAATCCCCTTTGAGCTACGTTGTATTGATACTGGTAAAGGTAGTTATAATTTTAATTCCTCTTTCTCAGTTCTTCAACAGCTGTTATGTAATGTGAGTGAGCTGTACAATGTATGATGGTTTAAACGTTTGCACCAAAATTTCACACTAGAAGCCGCACAGCGAGCTGCTAGCCTCGTCGCGTCCGTGCCTGTGTGTAGCACTCCAGCCGTGACGTCACTAAAGTAGTCGCAGGCCTCCATTCACGTAGACTTCGACATGTCTCGACACCCGAGGAACTAGAACCGGGGTGGCGTGGGCCAGCACGCGGCTGCATTCCTCCCACGCACCGACGATGCTTTCTCGGAACACGCGAGTCGTCCCCTGCCACCAGGAAAGCGACGGTTGTCGGGAAACGCAAATCCAAACTCAACGCCCTCAGCAGCGACTAAGTAACCAGCAAGGCTTACCGGGCAGCGATGGAGCGTATTGTGGAATATGGCATACAAGAACTGGTGTCATCACTGTTTAACATCTGTTTCAACTATGTATAGTGTATACTAGTAACAGACAGGGGTGAAACAATAATAATAGACCTAGTTATATTTAGAAGTAGATGTAGTTTTATTAATAGTAGGAATAATTGCACTGACGGGAAGTACTGTTGTGTAAGATGTATTAATGCATTTTGTATCATTAGTTGCCGATTTAAAAAAATACTGTTGATATTAGTAACACTGTCCAACAAAAAACATTTTTCAATCTTTCCTTCACATAATATGTCAAATCTTCCTAATTTCTGTTTGAGAAAAACAAATGTGACGAAGAAAAATTTTTATTAGCTCTAGTTTCTGTGATACACAATAGGAGCAAATATTTTATTGTAACGGATTTAGAGATACGTATACATTTTAACTGTATATGCGGACAACCCTGAAAATCAGTTTCACGTTTGTTAATGACAATTAAATTGCGAGGGTTCTAAATTAATGGAAGAATGCCTTATAATTGGTTGATTATAAACAGAATTGCGTGGTGTTGAGATCGTTGTCTTTTGGCTTTCGCGTTGTGAGTGACATCTGAAGCATAGTTACACGCAGCCTAGCTGTTGTGAAGTAATACAGCTTTCAAAGCAAACTTGGAGAAGTATATAAGATGCCTTCAATCTGATGGATCATGATTTATAATCCAATATTTTATCGAACCATTAACGTCGCAGGAAACAACAAGACTCTTTGCGGTTGTAGACGCTACAGTCTGGAACCGCGCGAGCGCTACGGTAGCAGGTTCGTATCCTGCCTCGTGCATGGGTGTGTGTGATGTCCTTAGGTTAGTTAGGTTTAAGTAGTTCTAAGTTCTAGGGGACTGATGACCTCAGAAGTTAAGTCCCATAGTGCTCAGAGTCATTTGAACCATTTTTGAACAAGACTCTTTCCCTTATAAAAAAGAAAAAAGAAAAAGACCCCGAGATTGTGTTGGAGAAGATTCCATTGCTTTCGTCTTTACACTATGACCCTAGAAGTTCTGCCTTCCCTTTCGACAAATCAAGGTCTTTAATGAGATCACTCAAATCCTCTTGACTCTGCCAGTGAAGTTTTTCAGCTTTTTCGTCAATATAAGACTCAGGGAATGTGGAAGATTTGTCGAGTTCTTCGTCCTTCACGCTATCCTCATTTTCTACCTGAAGTGTGCAAACGCGGGCCTGATGCTACCGACCGGGACCGGCGGGGAGAGGGATACTGGCAAAAGGACTGCAGGACCCAGCCGACAGAAAATATCTGAATGCCACTTGAATACTGCGTCCTATCGTAATCGGCAACGGTATTATCTGCGCAATGTGAACCATACTGGATCCTACATAGGCATTCAGGCAGGAAACACACTACAAGGGATCGAGGCGGCGTAGGGAGCTGTGACTGATCATCATACGTGTAATTCTCAAAACATGACGAAAGTTGATTTCCATTGTACCGTGCGTTGACGAGCTAAAGGTGATCCCAAGAATGCGGATATGTTGGACACAGGGCAGGGGTGCCAAATCTTCCGGCGTAGCCCGCGACCAATAGACAGCGCCACGGATTTGTTCACATTCATCACACTTCCAGCCACGCTCCCAAGAGCCGTGATGGTGTCGAGGATCCGTACGACCTATTCCCGAGTACGAACCAGCAGCTGGAGGTCATCTGCATATGCGCGACATCGGAAGGTGTAGCCGTGTAAGGAGAATCCAGACAAGGGCGTTATCAGCAGGTTTATGAGAGGCTCCAGCGCCACTGCTTAAAGGTACAGGGACAAGGGGCAGCCTTCTCGGACTGACCGTTGAATTGGTATCGGACCCGCCACATGCCCATTCACCTGGACTAACGAACGCGCGCTGCGAAAGAGACGCCGAAGGACCCTGATGAATCGGGCAGGGAAGCTCATCCGTTCTAAGACAGAATATAGGAGGACATGGCGCACATTGTCAAACGCGCTGTCGAAATCTATGGCAACAATCGCCGCACGAAATCTGCACACCTTTGCCACCGCAGTCACATCACAACAGTCTCCAGTTCCTGTCTGGATGTTAACTGTGCCACCTGAGCTAGTTTGCGCGGTGGAGAGGACACGTGGTAAGAGGGATCTGCAGCACGCCCCCAACAACCGCACAAAAATATTTCAATCATTATTTAATAAGGTGATAGGGCGGTAGCGGCCCGTTGTAATTCTATGTGTCTGTTTATGAACGGGAACAATAATGCCCTCGACAAAGGTGGAATCAGACGTGATCAGTTCTGTGGGGTCCTGCTCACTCGTCTCTTAAAGGGCGCCTAAAGGATGCTGCCTTCTCGGATAGGTATACAACAATTCAAACAAATCACACTAATAGTTTTTATTATAATAAAGAAGACTGACAATGCCGGCCTGTGTGGCCGTGCGGTTCAGTCTGGAACCGAGTGACCGCTACGGTCGCAGGTTCGAATCCTGCCTCGTGTATGGATGTGTGTGATGTCCTTAGTTCAGTTAGGTTTAAGTAGTTCTAAGTTTTAGGGAATGATGACCTTAGATGTTGAGTCCCATAGTGCTCAGAGCCATTTGAACCAAGACTGACAATACTTAACTTTGGATTTACAACGAGTTGTCGCAAGCGATAGGTGACATGTAGCCAGTCAGTGTTGTTCACTATGCAGGGAGAGTCACTAACTATTGCCAGTTAGAATAACTCTGAAAGTATGATAGGAGCTGAAAAGTTTGTGGGAGAAAAGTTGCCTCTCACAAGGAGGGCCATAATATGACGTTGGATTTTTGTTGCTAGGTAGGTTCGCTTCAGAGATATGAAGGTCAATTTTATTTTTTTAAATGGTATGCTATAGTTTGGTACTTATTTTCTGATAGCGGCTATCGAGACGAATCCAACGATGTGTAACAGTAATTTCTTTGAAGGTCAACGAAGGTCACAAAACTGGGATGAACGTCCATTTACAGAAGGTGTTCGAAGTGATGACCATTGGTGTCAATGCAGTGTTGCAGTCTTCTTATCATGGACTGAGTGGTGCCGGCCGCTGTGGCCGAGCGGTTCTAGGCGCTTCAGTCCGGAACTGCACTGCTGCTACGGTCGCAGGTTCGAATCCTGCCTCAAGCATGGATGTGTGTGTTATTTCCTTAGGTTAATTAGGTTTAAGTGGTTCTAAGTCTAGGGGACTGATGACCTCAGATGTTAAGTCGCATAGTGCTTACAGCCAATTTGATTGAGTGGTATTCCTTATAAATGGTTCAAATGGCTCTGAGCACTATGGGACTTAACATCTATGGTCATCAGTCCCCTAGAACTTAGAACTACTTAAACCTAACTAACCTAAGGACAGCACACAACACCCAGCCATCACGAGGCAGAGAAAATCCCTGACCCCGCCGGGAATCGAACCCGGGAACCCGGGCGTGGGAAGCGAGAACGCTACCGCACGACCACGAGATGCGGGCATGGTATTCCTTATAACATCGGCACTTATCGAAGCGCATGCTCTGACAATTCTCTGTCGCTTGTCTTCAGGTGTAACTGAAACTTGTTTATAAATAATGTCTTTTACGAACCCCAAAAGAAAAAATCCAGAGGCGAGAAGTCTGGCGAACGACCCGGCCACACCACATGTCGACGGCCGAGGTGGCCGAGCGGTTCTAGGTGCCAACAGTCTGGAACCGCGCGACCGCTACGGTCGCAGATTTGAATCCTGCTTCGGGCATGGATGTGTGTGATGTCATTAGGTTAGTTAGGTTTAAGTAGTTCTAAGTTCTAGGGGACTGATGACCTCAGAAGTTAAGTCCGATAGTGCTCAGAGCCATTTGAACCATTTTTGAACACCACATGTCTTTCGCGTCCAATCCAACGATTTGGGAACTGTCCCTGCAACTCATTTCTAGCCATCAGCGAAAAATGTGCCGAACACCCATCGTGTTGATACCCCATTCTGTTCCTTGTTCCTAAAGGTATTTGTTCCAATAACAGACATAATGTTTCTTGCAGGAATGTGGTGTACTTCCTACCATTACGATTTCCTTCGATGAAATAGGGGCCTATAATTCTGTCGTACAGAATCCCTCACCATACATTCACCGACCACGGTTTTTGGTGTGCAACTTGCCGCAGCAAACATGGATTTTCAGTTGCACAATAATGCATGTTATGCAAATTAACATTTCTATGGTTAGTGAATGTAGCCTTGATAGTAAATAACATCAGATTAATAAATGTATCCTCACTCTGAGTCTGAAGTTGGGCCCATCTGCAATATTCAATGCGATGCATACAATCCGTATCAGTTGTTTCTTGGTGGAAATTGATATGGTAAGGATGATATTTATGGCGATGCAGAACACGAACAACACTACTCTCACTCATGCTAGATTCCCTTGCGATTTGACGCGAACTAACACAAGGATCTCGAACCACAGCGGCAAGAGTACCAATTTCCGTTTCCTCGTTAGTAACTTTCCTTTGTCGGATATCTTTCCGATGCGTTAAAGACCTAGGTGTTCTCAATTTAACATACACATATTTAAATGTACGACATGTAGGGTGAGTACGTTGGGGATATCTTTCAGCGTATAAGTCTCTAGCTCTCACTGAATTTCGTTGACATTATCCCTCAATCAGAAGCATATCGACTTGTTTTTCGAAGGAATACATCATTCACATTCGCTTGATTCGACGATACTAGTCTTACCGTTCCTATTACTGTTGTATTGCGAAACCGACGAATGGTGTTTCCATGTCTATGACACGTTAAATGGATACGCCGTATTCGGCGAATATTTACTATTTGCACGATATACGAGAGAGAATTGTCAGAATGTGCTTTGATAACTGCCGAAGTGATAAGGAATACCACTCAATCCATGACACGAAGATTGTAGCACTGCGTTGATACCAATGGTCATCACTTCGAACACCTTCTCTAAATGGACGTTCATGCCACCTTTTTGACCTTCGTTGACCTTCAAAGACCTTACTGTTAGACATCATTGGATTCGTCTCGATAGCCTCTATCAAAAAGTAAGTACTAAACTATAGCAACCCATTTAAAAAAACAAAATTGACATTCATATCTCTGATGCGACCCCACCTAGCAACAAAAAACCAATGCCATATTATGGCCCCCGTTGTCCCAAGCAACATTTGTTCCACAAACTTTCCAGCTACTATCATACTTTCGGAGTTATTCTAGGTGGCAATAGTTAGTGACTCACCCTGTATACGATGTCCATGTAAGCATTCACACTCGCTCATAAGTCATTGCTATCGTATCGTTATCACTGCTCATCTAGGCCTCTCTGCTGGCGTCCGTCTTCTACTGTCCGCTTACTGTCTCCGAGACTGGCAGGAGCGGCGCTTGTATTCTCTTCTGTCGTGGTGTGGTCCTAGTCAGCCAGTATTGGCTGACTTCGTCTCACATCCTACTCTGCTCTTGTTTTCTTCATCTTCGTGCTACACGATGGACGGAGATGTAGAATGAACTTGTTCCGGCGTATCGACAAGTGCCAGCACGAAGATGAAGAAAGCAAGAGCAGAGAAGGATGTGAGACGACGTCAGCCAATACCCGCTGACTAGGACCGCACCACGACAGGTGCGGCCTCTATACGAAGAGAATATAAGCGCCGCTCCTGCCAGTCTCGGAAACAGTAAGCGGGCAGTAGATGACGGACACTAGCAGAGAGGCCTAGATGAGCAGTGATATTAACGATAACAGTGACTTATTAGCGAGTGTGAATGCTTACATGGACATTGTATACAGGGTCCTGCATCTGATGGCCCTACAGAAGAAGGAGCGATACCAGCCGATCTGGCGGTTTAGGCAGCCGTTGAACATACGGATCCCACGGCGACGGAGTCACCACGGGCGTGAAGTGAGGATTTTGAAGCAACAGCAGATCCCGTACCGGAATCTCCACCGTTTGGGGAGGCGGCCTGCTGATGTCAACTTCTCCACAGAACATAAGATAAAATTCAGTAGGGAGCCCGTCGATGCCTGGTAACTGGCTCAGTGCACCCCTAAAGATAGCGGTAGTGATTTCGGAGGTGAAGGGTTCCATTAACGTAACCTCTCCTCAAGCGTGAGGGTGGGCGGAACGTCCGTGGCGATAGGACCGTAGTCCAGTACGGCCCCATCATCGGCACGGCAGACTTGGCGGTAATGTTCGACAAAGCTATCGACGATGCCCGTTTGGCAGGTGACCCGCTGCGCAACATGACCTATGAGTTCGGTGACTAAGTTTTATCTGCGATAGTGCACAATATGATGCACCCAGGGATTCTCCCGCCACACCATATCAGGTCGGCGGGCACGCACCACAGCCCCCTGTAGTTTCCGGTGATTAATAACTTGTAACTTCGCCTTAGACATGCTGCGTTCAGTTTGTACACCAGGGGAGGATGGTTCAAATGGTTCAAATGGCTCTGAGCACTATGGGACTTAACAGCTGTGGTCATCAGTTCCCTAGAACTTAGAACTACTTAAACCTAACTAACCTAAGGACATCACACACATCCATGCCCGAGGCAGGATTTGAACCTGCGGCCGTAGCAGTCCCGCGGTTCCGGACTGAGCGCCTAGAACCGCTAGACCACCGCGGCCGGCAGGGGAGGATGGCTGGCCATCTAGGTCACGGAGGGCGCTGAAGTAGAAGTCTGTAGTGTGCCTGTGTCAGGCAGAAACCTCCCTACTATAATTGATGAATGTGCGCTGGAGCATCTGTTTGGCGTATTTCAGCCACCAGTCAACGACGGATGCGTAGGAACGGAGACGCTGTTCGCATCTTTTCCACGTCTCAGTGATACTTTGGCGACAGTCAGGATCTGGCAGATGGTGAGTGTTGAGTTTCCATGGTGCTCGACCCCTCCAAACATCCTGGTGGGGAAGGAGCAATGTACATACGTACGCCCAGTGATTAGAGAACACGAAAGACCAGCGCTCTACATCGAACACTGCTTCAACCGCCTACAGGAGATATAAATTCTGTCTAACCGACTAGCCGAATGGCTTGTATGAAACATGAATCCCAGGTCGCTGGCCCGCCGTACCTCCCGGGTATCCCTTAGGGTTGGATCACAAACAATGAGACACAGCTCCTGGCATGGTGGGTATTGATCTTCCCGGCCGAAAACGCAGTTAAAGTCCCCTTCAAAGAGAAGATATTCATGTCGACTCAGGAACAGTGGAGCATTCTCCTCCACATAAAACCGTGCTCTTTCACGTCGACGTCCAGTACCAGAAGGCGCATAAATAAATGACAAGCGTGGAGTGAATCGTAAAAGCCATACTTCTGGCAGACAGGAGATACATGATTTCGTAAATCATGATGCCTTCTCGTACATAGACCGCCACGCCACGACCAAGATGATCGTCATGAGAGGCATAGAAGTCGTATCCTGCTATCCGCTGCTAAATACACCTGCTGTAACAATGAAATGTCTATATCCGAAGCCCATATCACTTCTTTCAGAAGTTGTATCTTGAACGGCGCGGGGACGTCGTTGACATTCAGTGTCGCGATACGGTATGCTTGGAGCTGTGTCGTATCAGATTGGGGGGCTGCCGGCGCCCGTCGCACAGCGCAGAAGTTGACATCAGCAGGCCGCCTCCCCAAACGGTGGAGATTCCGGTACGGGATCTGCTGTTGCTTCAAAATCCTCGCTCCACGCCCGTGGTGGCTCCATCGCTACGGAATCCATCTGTTCAACGGCTGCCTAAACTGCCAGATCGGCTGGTATCGTTCCTTCTTCTGTAGGGCCATTAGATGTAGGGCCATCAGATGCAGGAACATTCCGTTCCGTCGATGCGAGAGCAACTGAGGGCCGCCGTTCCACAGACGCTCTGACGACGCCGTCGTTCACGGTCCCAGATGCTGAACCGTTGATTTCCTCAACAGGTACTGTACCATTTGGGCAGGGCGAAGAGTTCGGCTCCTTTTCGTCGTTTAGGGGACCCTTGTTTACAGATTCGTCCTCCCGTGTCCAAAGGTGGGAAGGGGTCGCGGCGATCAGGCAGGAACGCAGCCTCGGTACAACCATATAGTCGACCAAAGAGTCACGTTCGACATCAGCGTCGGCGACGTGCGCAGCCGTAGCAACCCCCGGAACTTGGGACATGGCGAAAGTCACACTGTCAGTCACCTCGTCCGCATCCGGTTCAGGAAGGAGCGTAACACTATCGATCAGCTGTTCACTTGATTCCGAGAGCCACCGGTTGGCCGGCGGCGACTTAAGCGCCGTCGTTTATGTGATCGGAAGTACCGTAGACGACGAGGGAAGTACTACGCCTCCAGTTTGCAGCTGCGTTATCCGTCGCTGCAGACATGCAGATCTGATGTGTCCCTCTTTTCCACACCCAGAACAAGTACGCGGCTGTCCATCGTACATGATTACGGTTCGCCATCCGCTGATAGATAAGATGGAACATGACTGCCCGGATCAATTGTGAGCCCACGCGCCCCGTATTTGCGGAAGTGGGCCCAGCGTACTGTCTCAAGATCACGAACAGCGGCTGGAAAGCCGCTATGACGTCCTCTGCAAGTACCTTGAATGGCAATTCGAGCACGCGAGCCTAATCCCGCATGTTCGACTTTGACCACGCCGACGTTACCGTCAGCGTGACGGAAACGGAGTCCCTGTATGACTGCGTTCAAAACGCGCTCTCATGCAGCGTCATTGATCATTTTAACGTAAACGGTGTTACTGAGAATCGAGAGATGGATACCCAGAAGTTCTGATGGCGGGCCCTTCGCCTCCTCGAGGAGGAAACGTTCCGCATCTAAGGCTTTCGGTTGTGCATATTCCGGGCAAAAGTTGAAATGTAATGTCAATTTCCTGAACTTATTTGCCATGAACTCAATGCGCGCTGGCCATGGTGGCCGAGCGGTTCTAGGCGCTACAGTCTGGAACCGCGCGACCGCTACGGTCGCAGGTTCGAATTCTGTCTCGGATATGGATGTGTGTCATCTCCTTAGGTTAGTTAGGTTTAATTAGTTCTAAGTTCTATGCGACTGATGACCTCAGAAGTTAAGTCGCATAGTGCTCAGAGCCATTTGAACCTTAGGTTAGTTAGGTTTAAGTAGTTCTAAGCTCTAGGGGACTGATGACCTCTGATGTTAAGTCCCATATTGCTCAGAGCCGTTTGAACTATTTTGAATTACAAGCCCATGTCATGGACATAGATTTTGCAGTAGGATTTTGGAACTTAATTGTACTGTGTTCGAACAATATGAGTTAGTTCGAAGAAAACAATTAATTGACAAACAGTCCGCATGGAATCATAAGCCACTGTGCTTTTTAAACACATCTAGCTCTTTATTCTCACGTGCTAATGAGTGCTACCGACAGGGGAAGTCAAACTGATACAATATTTTTAGATTTCCAGAAAGCTTTTGGCATCGTCCCTTAAAAGCGTCTTTTAATTAAACTGCGTGCCTATGGAGTATCGCCCCAGTTGTGCGACAGTATACGTAAGTTCCTTTCAGAAAGGTCACAGTTCATTCTACTTGACGGAAATTAATTGAATAAAACAGAAGTAATATCTAGCGTTCCCCAAGTAAGTTTTATAGGTTGTCTGATGTTCGTGACCTACATAAACAACATAGGAGAAAATATGAGCATACATCTTATATTATTTGCAGATGATGCTGTCATTTAGCGTCTTGTAAAGTCATCAGATGATCAAAACCAATTGCAAGTTATGTGTATGGTGTGAAAAATGGCAATTGACTCTAAATAATGAAAATTGTGAAGTCATCCATATGAGTATTACAAGAAATCCGATAAATTTCAGTTACACGTTAAATCAGACAAATCTGCGCTATCAACTCAACTAAATACTTAAATATGACAATTATGAATAATTTAAGTTGGAACGATCGCATAGGTAGTGTTGTGGGGAAAGCAAGCCAAAGACTGCAATTTATTGGCAAAACACATAGAAAACGGAACAGGTCCGCTAAAGCGACTGCTTGCACTATGCTTGTCCGCCCTCTTTTGGAGTGGTGCTGTGCGATGTGTGATTCTCATCAGATGAGACTGACGGAGGACATCGACAAATTTCAAATAAGAGCAACCCGTTTCTTACTATCGCAAAATAGGGGAGAGAGTGCCACGACATGATAGCTGAAATGGGTTGGTAATCATTAAAATAAAGGCGTTTTCTGTTGCGTCAGGATCTTCTCGTGAAATTTGAATGACCAACTTTTTCCTCCAATTGCGAAAATATTCTGTTCCCGCCTAACTACATACAGAGAAATGATCATCACTATAAAATATCAGAGCTCACACGGAAAGATTTAAGTGCTCGTTCCTCCCGGCGCCATTCGAGAGTGGAACGGTAGAGAAATGGCTTGAAGGCTGCCTTGCAATTAACTGTGAATTGCAGAGTAATCATGTAGATGTAAATGTAAATGAATCAACACCCCTTGTGAACAAAAGTATTCCTTACATTAAATAGGCTCTTGAGTTACTTATTCTGTAACTTCACAAAAACAATATTTCGTTGACTTTCACGCCGTTTTTTGTCAGTTTTATATTTTACGACGGTATTCTCTGAGGAGTGATCAAAAAGTTTCCATTTGAGGACGATGCTGCAGGGTATATGTAATCAACCCACCTCGATTCCGAAGCGGGTATGTAAGCACCGACATGTAGGCAAGCGGTTAGTGTGACTTTCGAACGGAAACTTTTTGATCATCCCTTATAGTAACCGTGGACTAGTGATACATTGCGTACCGTGTTTGGATTCATTTCAGTCATTCTCAAGGCGTGCTGAGTTTTTACGTCGGCTGCCACGTTGTTTCCACTCTGTAATTTCTATGTGCCTCTTCTGAATCTTTCTGTTGCTGGCTTTTTTATTTCTTATATTGATTTGTACCGGGTAAGGGGGAGGGGTGGCGTGCACTGAAGGCCAGTGGAATGGTTGAGTAAGAAACGAAGCTCACATATCAAAATGCAAAGTAGAAGAAGGGCTCTTCTATTGGAAAACGCAGTTCCGTAGTAGATAGCTGCTATTATGCCAACTACTTTTCCATGGAATACGCGAGATACGAGAGAGAAAATTTCAACCGTAAACGCGTGATAGGTATAATCACATTAATGTACGAACCTAAGTTACATCTCAGTCAGGAATTACAGAGTTGATATTTTAATGGCAACGCTTCATGTGTAGGCAGCCACCTGAGCACCTTGATACGCCGGGCAAAATAGAGCAAAGGACTATGAAACCACAGCATAAATTTCGTTTTGGTCCTTTCTCCTTTTTTTTCCTGGCTTCATCCCATATCTTGACAGGGTCCTTCCTGTTGGTAACCCTTCACCTTCCACCTCGACCTCCCTTGGGCCTAAATCGTGTACTCATCTGTGTGCGTCTACCGTTATCCCATGGAAAAGTGTGAGAATGTTCTCGAAAACGTGTGATTCATGCAACTGAGGCTGGACGTGGGTACCAAGTTAGTATTCACCACGTCGCCTATGGGAAGCCGCCCAAAAAAGTCATCCAGGCTTGCTGGCACGCTGCCCCTCGTTAATCCGCCAGCCAGATTCGATCTGGGGCTGGCGCTCCTCCTCGAATCCCGGTAGTGGCGTGCTAACGTGCGCTGCTATTCTGGCGAGTATACATTCCTTCTTGATAGCTACAAAAATATGTATAAAGCATTGTACTCAATAAGTTCCAAACAGTTTTGGTGTTGGATGAATATTTCAAGATAAGTTTTTCTCTTGCCCGTTAATTTCTATATCTTCCAAACATACTGATGGAGAAGAGACTTAATCTACACCTTGCAAAATAACGTATCTTACGGTGCAAATAGGGTAAACATACAGGGTGTTTCCGTAAAAGCTTGAAAAAATGTAACAGGACATAGAGGATGCTCCGCTGAACAATTTGAGGCGGGGAACCTGGGGTCGGAGAGGCCAGCTTAGGGAGATATGGAAGTGAACTTGTATACCGCTTTGTATAGCATTACTGTTTTCCAGCTTATTTACAACTAACATGTGTACAAGTTTATACGTACTGTGCTCTTTATTTACATGTACATTATTTATTTCCTGCAAGGAAACACGGAGGACGAGCGTGATAACCAGGAAGTCAAGATGCAGGTTTTGTTTACTTTACTTGTCCATAATGTGGCTCTGTTGTATCGTATTTACATTGTTTTATGACAGATCCTGCTATGAGTCAACGACAGACCCATTCATTACTCAGTCTATTCAGAAAGATACGGTACAATACGATAGAGCAGTACCGGTACAGTATTTCCTGGCCGCTGGATTGGAAGGGGAGGTCATATTCCATGCTCGCGAAGTCGTCTGATCTGAATGCCCTTGATTATTTCCCGCGGGGGTATTTAAGGTCACTGCTGTATGAGACCCCAGTGGATATGGAGATGGAATTAATTGCCGTAGTTATAGCAGCCTGTGATGTGATTCGAAACACACCAATGATATTTGTCAGCGTGCGTCAGAATCTTGTTCCCCGATGTCACGCTTGCATTGAGGTTAATGGCCGTCAGTTTCAGCACATTTTATAAGATACAGTACAAATGGTACGTTCATTGTCTCAATGACAGTATTTGCTGCTAACTAATGTAAATCAAAAAGTACTTAGTAATATGACTTTAATCCTATTATCTGCTTAAGTTGGCTTCTCCGACCCCAGGTTCCCTACCTCAAATTGTTCAGTCCAGCATCCTCTATGTCCTGTTAAGTTTTTACACGCTCTTACGGAAACACTCAGTATAAGGGAATATGTGGTTAATACCTCCAGCCAACCCAAGAAGAACAAGTTGAAGGATACAACCTTACCTTATCATGCGAGCCAGTAACGAGTGGCATGTGGACTACATTGACAGTTTCGCGGAAGGAGTAAACAGTCCCCACCGTGAAAACCAAAATGGCAGTTTTACTCCGGATCCTGCAGGATATGTTCCTACTAATTAACCCTTGGATGCGTGCGTGTCCGGACTGACGTTAACGCATGATGGGAGCCTCAGAAGCCCCCTTTGAGATTTCCATAAATATGTTTATTTCCCAACCTTGTTACATTATTTATTACGAAATCTTACTGTTATAAAACATGTCGGTAGATAGTTTAGTTACAAAAATATTAAAGAAAAGGTGTGGACAATAATTTCAACGGAATAAGTTTTATTTAATGAATACTTATTATATTATTATTGTATACAATAACTTGTATTAGTATTCATATTAACTATGAGTTCTACATTGGAGAGGTACATTGCAAATCAGTATGCATAAGGCATCCAAATACAAAATAGAAATAAAAAAAATGGCATGGGCACACCAAAATTGAGACACGCAGCATATTATACAAATAAAGATTAGGCTGCCTGTCACTAAGTTTAACACATTACTGGAAACAATCTTCACAAACTAGCACACTATGTTCATTGCATACATTGTTAGAACATTTTGAACAACACTGAGCAATTTTCCTTTCCATTTCACGTGGGCACAAAAAGCATCTTCTTCTGGGCCTTTTTCTTTGGTGGTTGATATCCATTTCCTGGCATCTTTTGACGCCACATCTAGCCAACGCTTGTATGACAGTTATTTGCAAATTTCATGTTTTGGCTCTGGACTCCATAAGTGGACGAATAAGTTCTATAGCCAAGTCTTTCAAGAAAAGCCTCCTTTTATGTGATTTTCCATTCCGATATTCAGGATGTTGTTTTGTGAATAAACAGAAAGTATTTATAGCTACTACATCCATCACATTAGCCCATAATACGAACGGCCACCTCCTTGTCTGTCTTTTGCAAGTGTATGTACGTACCTTTTGATCAAGTGAATCTACACCTGATTTTGTTTTTATATAAAATAGAATAATTTCTGGTTTCTTCTTTAAGAGTCTCGTCAACTGTGGCGTCGGGATGCATGGAACCTAGTACTTTACATTCTTATTTTTCTTTGGTACGCGGTTCACAATAGTCTAATCATCTTTGAATCCAAATGTTGAAGATAAAACCTCTCATGTCTTACATGGTCTCATGTCAGGTGGAATTTGTGGTTTTTCATGGCGAAGGTGCCGACTGCTGTAATTTTATCCTGAATGGTACGAAAAGTGGCAGTTGACCCTAAATAACGAAAAGTGTGAGGTCATCCACATGAGTGCTAGAAGGAACTCGTTAACCTTCGGTTACATGATGAATCAGTCTAATCTAAAAGCCGTAAATTCAACTAAATACCTAGATATTACAATTACGAACAACTTAAATTGGAAGGAACACACAGAAAATGTTGTGGGGAAGGCTAACCAAAGACTGCTTTTTATCGGCAGGACACTTAGCAAATTTAACAAACCTACTAAGGAGGCTGCCTACACTACACTTGTCCGTCCACTTTTAGAATATTGCTGCGCGGTGTGGAATCCTTACCAGATAGGACTGACGGAGTGCCAGCCGGTGTGGCCATGCGGTTCTAGGCGCTTCAGTCTGGAACCGCGTGACCGCTACGGTCGCAGGTTCGAATCCTGCCTCGGGCATGGATGTGTGTGATGTCCTTAGGTTAGTTAGGTTTAAGTAGTTCTAAGTTCTAGGGGACTGATGACCACAGATGTTAAGTCCCATAGTGCTCAGAGCCATTTGAACAATTTTTTGAACTGACGGAGTACATCGAAAAAATTCAAAGAAAGGCAGCACGTTTAGTATCACAAATGATACAGGATTTGGGCTGGAAATCATTAAAAGAAAGGCGTTTTTCGTTGCGACGGAATCTTCTCACGAAATTCCAATCACCAACTTTCTCCTCCGAATGCCAAAATATTTTGTTGACACCGACCTACATAGGGAGAAACGATCACTACGATAAAATAAGCGAAATCAGAGCTCGAACGGAAAGATATAGGTGTTCATTCTTCCCGCGCGCTATACGAGATTGGAATAATAGAGAATTGTGGAGGTGGTTCGATGAAACCTCTGCCACACACTTGCATGTGATTTGCAGAGTATCCATGTAGCTGTAGATGTAATCCTTCAATAAATCTTGAAACAGGGAAACACTGGTAAAGTGATTGCCCATCATGATGCTGTTTGAGTTTCCTCTAAGCGTCTTTGCCAGAGTCTTTTCCACAAGAGCTGCAACATTAGCTTCACGAGGGCGATCTGGAGTTTTTCCATGTATAGGGTATGATGTCGAAGAGTCGCAGTGCCAAAATATCTTTATTCCATATTTTCCTAGTTTCCTTGGAATAAACTGTAGAAATTTACAACACCCTCTGAAAGACACTAGCTGTTCATCTGTTGTCTAGCTCCCTCCTGGATGAAAGCTTTCCCTGCAGTTGCTTATGAATAGTTCCCACACATTGAGAAAAGATGCCATATTACTGTCTTGGCCCCTAGCTTGACGAGTGCGTCTATCGTCGAAACTTATGGCTCTCCTTATTTCTTCAAACCTGTTTATAGATAAAGTTGCCGTATAAGCAGGGTTGCCAGAGGAGAATTGCAATAATTCTCTATAGGAACATCCCAGTTTCTGTAACTGCCAGCTATTAGGAGAATTCCAAAAAAATGCATTCATTTCGTCGTCTGTGACATTACGCCACGTTTGACCTTTTATAGCTGCTGAGCGTCGTTCTTCCAGATTTGTGCAATGAACTATTTCATCCACAATATTATTTGTGATGAAGTACCTCCAAGCATGTTTTGGTATTTTTGTGTGACTTTCCCTAACAGGACCTGGAGAAATTTTCATGATATTATGCGTATGCGTTATGCTAGAAGAGGGCGGTGTTTTGCTCCACTGAGTTCCATCGAACCCAATAAAAGAGTTTGCAGGTTGTTGTGTACCTGCTACATTATTTGAATTTGCCGGCCGCTGTCTGCTATCAGGGCAAACTTTCGTTGGTAAGGCTACTTCATTTACATCGGAATATTCGTTACTTCTTTCTTCAGATTTTGAGCTGTCCGACAAAGAAGTATACGCAGTATCAGTTTCATCTTCGGAAGCTATACTAGATTCAGATTCGTCCAAGCATTCAGAAATAATCACTGAAGCATTTGGATTATCTGCATTTAAAGCATAATCACGTTCTCCCTTTCCAGATGTACTGGATGATTCCATACTGTAAGAAACGAACGTTCCTAGGTTAGAAAGAGAGTCTAAATAATTACTTGGTCAGAGAAAGGGAGAAGAAAGGAAAACAGGGAGAATAACAAACACAATTACTTACATTAGCTATGAGAGCGACTTCTTTCATGTCTGAGGTCAACTTCTACAATGAGTAGTAAGTCCATTATTGTTGTCGTTGGATTCTGACCCGTGCAACAACTGCTAGTATAAAAATATCTCAGGTACCAACATTCATAAGCTGGGAGAAAAACACTCGCTAAAGCATTAGATTACATGAGGCTTGAAAGGCCCCCTTCGTGCATTATGCGCATAGCAATAAGAAAACACTGATTTTATAAAATCTTTATGACATTAAATACAACTTTATTGTGTTAGTTAATCGTAAATGTATTTTTAAGGATTACGTAAGTTAAGGTCCAATTACATGTGATTTTAATATAATTAAATGGGTGATTAATTCACTCCCTGGCCTGAAAGGCCCCCATCATGCATCCAAGAATTAAGAAATAAGCGTCAGCGGGAGACAGTGTTGAATAACTTTTTAGCTTAGCAATCATGAAGGCGAGTACTTGCAGATCATCCCTGTGAAATCGACCAAAAGTCCTAACTACAAATAATACATTTGCTTTTAACTATTAGGCAAACGCTACTGAGACAAAATATAAACAAGCGGCTAAAAAAGATTTAAAAATACTGACTCTGATGTACATAATTTCTCGGGGATAGTAGCAAGAAAATTCTATACCTCAAAAGGACATTGAAAATATATAATTTCTTCATCAACTGCAGAACTGACAAATTCAACCCGCGTATGTTTCCCTTAAAACAGGACTGAACATAAGAGGTCCCGAATTGAATGTTAGTTACAGTATTGTATTGGTCTCGAACGCCTTGAGAACACTGAGGTTAAAAAGTATGAGATACCTCCTAATATCGTGTCGGACTTGCTTTTGCCCGTCGTAGTGTAGCAACTCGACGTGGCACAGACTCAACAAGTCGTTGGAAGTCCCCTGCAGAAATACTGAGCCATGTTGCTTCTACAGACGTCCATAATTGCGAATGTGTTGCCGGTGCAGAATTTTGTGCACGAGCTAACTGCTCTGATTATGTCCCCTAAATGTTCGTTGGGACACATGTCGGGCGACATTGGTGGCCAGATCATTCATTCGATTTGTCCAGCATGTTCTTCAAAGCAATCGTGAACAACTGCTGCCTAGTGACATATTTGGGAACATGAAATCCATGAATGGTTGCAAATGATCTCCAAGTAGCCGAACATGACCATTTACAGTCAGTGACTGGTTCAGTTCTACAAGAGGATTCAGTCAAATCCATGTAAATACAGCCCACAACATTATTCAGCCACCCCCAGCTTTTGTCGGCAGCTCGTGGTCTAGTGGTCAGCGTTGCTACCTCTGGGTCAAGGGGTCACGGGTTCAATTACTAGTCGGGTTGGGGATTTTTCTGCCCAGGGAGTGGGTGTTTATGTTGTCCTCATCATTTCATCAACAGCATCATCATTCTTTACAGTGCCTAGGTTAGACTGCGTAAAAAGTTGGACTTTGAAAAAACTGGGACTTTGTACTTTGTACTTTTGACCGCGCAGTTGAGCGCCCAAGAAACCAAACATCATCGTCACGACGAGCTTGTGCAGTGCCCTCTGGACAACTTGGGTTCATGGCTTTGTAGAGTCGTGCGTCACACTCGGACTTTACAGACAGCTCTTATCAGCTGAAATCGGGACTTATCTGACCAGGCCACGGATCTCCAACGTCTAGGGTCCAACCGATACAGTCACGAAACCAGGAGAGACGCTGCAGGCGATGGCGTGCTGTTATCAAAGACACTCGCGTCGGTCGTCTGCTGCCATAGCTCATCCAAAATTCACCGCACTTTCCTGAAGGATAAGTTCGTTGTACGCCCCACATTGATTTCGATGGTTATTTCACGCAGTGTTGCTTGTCTGTTAGCACTGATAACTCCACGAAAACGCCGCTGCTCTCGGTCGTTAAGTGAAGGTTGTTGACCACTGTTTTGTCTGTCGTGAGAAGCAATGCCTGAAATTTGGTATTATCAGCACACCCCTGAAACTGTGCGTCTCGGAATATTAAATTCCCTAACGATTTCAGAAACGGAATGTCCCATGTTTATAGTTCATGTACCGTTTCTCAGTCAAAATTTCCGTCGTGCGGCCATAATCATGTGGGAAACTTTTTCATATGAGTCACTTGAGTACGTATGACAGTTTCGCCAATGCACTGCTCTTTTATACCTTGTGTACGCGATATTACCGCCATCTGTATATGTGCATATCGCTATCCCATGACTTTTGTCACCTCAGTGTTTATGTATGTAATATATAAAGAGGAAAAGTTGTTACCAATAATCTCTAATAGTTCTTGGCCTATTTACTTAAAATTTCTACACAATCGCGTAATGTACGTTTGGGCGAACATGGGCTATATATATATTTTAATATACACAACGTATAAATATGTATATGTATAAAATATATAAAGAAGACACGTTGTTACCAAACTTCTCGAAAAGTGAAACTTCCTGACAGATTAAAACTGTGTGCCGGAACGAGACTCGAACTCGCTACCTTTGCCTTTGGCGGTCAAGTGCTCTACCATGGCGGTCAAGTGCTCTACCATTTGAGCTCCCCAAGAACGACTCACACCCCGTCCTCACAGCTTTACTTCCGCCAGTACCTCGTCTCCTACTTTCCAATCTTCACAGAAGCTCTCCTGAGAAACTTGCAGAACTAGCACTCCTGGAAGAAAGGATATTGCGGAGTTATAGCTTAGCCACAGACTTGGGGATGTTTCCAGAATGAGATTTTCACTCTGCAGCGGAGTGTGCTATGATGGTAGAGCACTTGCTCGCGAAAGGCAAAGATCCCGAGTTCGAGTCTCTGTCTGGCACTCAGTTTTAATCTGCCAGGAAGTTTCATATTAGCGCACACTCCGCTGCAGAATGAAAATCTCATTCTGGAAACATCCCCCAGGCTGTGGCTAAGCCATGTCTCCGCAATATCCTTTCTTCCAGGAGTGCTAGTTCTGCAAGTTTCGCAGGAGAGCTTCTGTGAAGTTTGGAAAGTAGGAGACGAGGTACTGGCGGAAGTAACGCTGTGAGGACGGGGCGTGAGTCGTGCTTGGGTAGCTCAGGTGGTAGAGCACTTGCTCGCGAAGTGCAAAGGTCCCGAGTTCGAGTCTTGGTCCGGCACACAGTTTTAATCTGCCAGGAAGTTTCATATCAGCGCACACTCCGCTGCAGAGTGAAAATCTCATTCTGGAAACATCTCGAAAAGTACTTGCCGATTTATTTCTAAGTCCTAGGGCGATTTACTTGAAATTTCTACATTCAAATAGAACAACGAAGAAAACTAATGAAAAATTAAATGCTTGACAAACGAAATAGGTCGTGGTATAGTAACTGAAACCCCTGACGCGAGAATAAATTACAGCGGCTGCATCCCTCTTGGAGATGGTACCATCAGATGTCACTAAATCGTGGGATGGGGGATTACTCGAGAATTTGACACAAAAGCAATTGCAAACTCTTATTTGCTGATAAGTTACCGTTGTTACATAACACATGTACCCTAAAACACATTTTAGTCCGTGCTTCACAACTATTTTTATTATTAAAATCCAAACTGCCATACAAACGTTCAAGCAGTTTTTCTATTATTACTTCCACGGCCAATTCGATAGTAGATATCCTTGCCTCAGCCCATTTCCAACACTGAATGGTGGCGATAGTTGGTTGCCGAACCATACTTGAGAAGTTGACTGAGATTAGAAAGCTGCAATTAGTTGGATAAATTTCGATTTCCAACGTTTTCCATAACATGGAGCGATCAGTGCTGCCATAATATGGTCGAAAATAATGAAGTAAAGATGTAATTTCCAATGAAACTCGTAAATGTTTTCTATCAGCTGCCTCCAGGTAGCCATAAGATTGAGAGTCCACCGTCCAGACAGTGGTTTTACGCGGTTTATCACCAACGTTGTATAGACTTTATAATCATTTTTAATTAATGAAATACCTCGGTAGTTGGTTGACTGTGCAGAATCACCCTTCTTGAATACGAGACATACCGGGTGATCAAGAAGTCAGTATAAATTTGAAAACTGAATAAATCACGGAATAATGTAGATAGAGAGGTACAAATTGACACACATGCTTGGAATGACATGGGGTTTTATTAGAATCGAAAAAATACAAACGTTCAAAAAATGTCCGACAGATGGCGCTTCATCTGATCAGAATAGCAATAATTAGCATAACAAAGTAAGACAAAGCAAAGATGGTGTTCTTTACAGGAAATGCTCAGTATGTCCACCATCAGTCTTTAACAATAGCTGTAATCGAGGAATGATGTTGTGAACAGCACTGTAAAGCATGTCCGGCGTTATGGTGAGGCATTGGCGTCGGATGTTGTATTTCAGCATCCCTAGAGATGTTGGTCGATCACGATACACTTGCGACTTCAGGTAACCCCAAAGCCAATAATCGCACGGACTGAGGTCTGGGGACCAGGGAGGCCAAGCATGACGAAAGTGGCAACTGAGCACACGATCATCACCAAACGACGCGCGCAAGAGATGTTTCACGCGTCTAGCAATATGGGGTGGAGCGCTATCCTTCATAAACATCGTACGTTCCAGCGGGTGTTTATCAGCCAGGCTGGGGATGATGCGATTCTGTAACATATCGGCGTACCTCTCACCCGTCACGGTAGCAGTTTTGCTGTCCAGCGCCATCTGTCGGACATTTTGTGAACTTTGTTTTTCTTTTTGTTGTTCTAATAAAACCCCAAGTCATTCCAAGCATGTGTGTCAATTTTTACCTCTCCATCTACATTATTCGGTGGTTTATTAAATTTTTAAATTTGGACTGATTTTTTGTTCACCCGGTATATTGCTTCTCTTCATTCTTGAGGAATTATTTCGGCTGTAGAACAGCTCAAAGCAGCCATCACTCTTTCACCTCCCAAGCGGAGCACTTCTACTGTGATACCACTATCTTCTGGGGTCTCTGATCGTTCAAGGCCTTACACTCTATCAAACTGGGCCCGCATCTGTGTTGTCACCGCTGCTGAACTGTCATGATTCAGTAAGTTATCAAAATGTTTTTAAATAGTTTTGCCTGTTCTAATAGTGGTACTACTTCACCAGTCTCATTCGCTAGAACCAATGTATGTTATCAACAAATATCTATGGCAAATCTTACAACTTCGAAAAAGGATCGTGACTTTTATGGTATTCCCATTTCTTCTTCCTTATTAGCGGGCCTGTGTTACACCTCGCGTCGCAGTAACCAACCCTTACATCTTTCGAAGATTATTCTAGTCATGCTAACCTCTTCGCTGTCCGCCCCCGGTAGCTGAGTGGTCATCGCGGCTGCGTCGGAGATTTTCTCCGCTCAGGGACTGGGTGTTGTGTTGTCGTAATCATCATCATTTCATCCCCATCGACGTCCAAGTCGCTGAAGTGGCGTCAAATCGAAAGACTTGCACTCGGCGAACGGTCTACCCGACGGGAGGGCCAAGTCACACGACATTTGCATTTTACCTCTTCGCTGGCCTGGTTCCTACAGATACCCGACATTTTCATCGAACAAAGGTTTACTTTTGCGTTTTAGATGCAAACATGATCTTCATTTGCACCCAGCGACACAGCATTCCATAACGCCCACCATGCCCCTTCCACGTTGTTGGGATCCTCCGATGCTGTGAGGTGTTAAGCAATATTATCTTGATAGCTCTGTCTGACTTATGCGTTTTCTAATTTATCCATGTCACATCGGACCATTCTTATAGCATTACCTAGCCACTTGTTAGACAGTCTCAGATGTACTTTGACTACGACAAAAAAATATCGGAGTTCGTATCTGGCCCACGGAATGTTCGTACACGTTCGACATTTCCATGTCGTCCTAGGTCAACTGGAACGAGGTCGATTTGGTTCATCGTACCTCGATCTGCGAATACCCAGATAAACGTATGGACAACTTTGCAGGGAAAGTATGTGCTTCTACTGGTGATTCTCTTTGTATCGGCGCGGTTAATGAGCCAGATAACGTTCATGTTGCTTGTTTCATGGCCACTGCCAGGACCTACTGTTAGACGATAGTTCTCTTCACACTTGGGGATTGAAGTGTCCTATTACCAACTGAATTGAATGTCTTGGTAGCCCATCCACTGCATCTTTAGCTCAAGGTAGAAACTGTACTATGATTCTTCATCGGCATCCTCTGATGGAGCATGCAAGCTGACTAAGAAGATTTTATATGATTTAGCGTTGAAAATCATCTAGTAAATGTGGTCGTTTACTGGAGACCCTTTACTGACAGCCGACATCATTTTATTGTGGACATCAAAAATCCAACTCACAGGCTTGACCTTAACATGTACAGATAATAAATAGCAGTTTCCATGTTATCCAATCGTGTTATTCAATAGTGTTATTCAATAGAAAGAAAATTAAAAACTAATAAACCCACTGAAGATATTGTAACTTAAGCGAAATACGTCTGTGTAAAAAGAAAAAAAAATGTGCTTTGTCAAAGCAGAACCGATCTAAAAATAATTTTATTCCTGATTAGTTACAGACACAAGAGTGAGCTTTAGTAATATATTCGAAAATATAAACTCTTTTAATAAAATGTTATTCATTAGTGAGTATCACTTCGCAATCGTTTTGCGGATATCGCTGTAACTTGTATCACGCAATACTTGAGTTATCAAGAATTGTGTTTTCTGTCTGTTAAGTTGAAAGGTTTCCTTATACTTAATCTCGAATATGAAAGGTAGACTATTATAAGCGGTATATTTGCAATTAATTATGAATGGTAAACTATTGCATCAATGCAATTGTAGCACAAAAGGAATGCAGTAAGATGTACCCTGTATCACTGATGCTAGGGTACTATAGACTTTTTCATTAGAGGACGACCACATGATCCTCACAAACAAAATCTTGCACAACATGAGTTTGGAAATTTATATGAAGTAATGAGTTTGCACAGAATTCACCATAAGGAAGCTTGACGCTCTTAGATCTAAGCACTGACACGTGGTAGCAAGAACAAGCAAATACCGAAGGAGAAAATTACCAGATGAGACTCGAGGCAGAAAATTCAGTCACAAGACGACGGAAGTCATCAGCAATATAGATCCGGTCACGGAAGCAACAATAAACTGAATGAACAGTGTCACAAATACACTTTACAAGGCTCAACATGTTTGAGTAAACGGTTCAACTGAACAATAGCCTACACTGCACCTGGATTATGATGCATTTAACACTCGCTAACTAGAAAGTAATATTTCCACACACGGTAATAAACTAAGAACGATGAAATTAAATTTGGAAATTGGTGATAAGGTCTTATGGGACCAAATTGCTGAGATCACCTGTCCCTATGCTTACACATTACTTAATCTAACTTAAACTAACTTACGCTAAGGACAACACACACACACACTCATGCCCGAGAGAGGACTCGAACCTCCGACGGGGAGAGCCGCGCGGAGCGTGACAAGGCGCCCTAGACCACTCGGCTACCCCGCGCGGCACGATGAAAGGAATCGCTAACTTTTATTAGATGTGAAAACTTGGATAAAACATAACATTAACTTAGTACTGAAGAGGACGCGCAACCGACCCCACTCATTTACCATCCCACGGAAGAGTGGCGAGCTCGCGCCCCAAATAATGGGCTCTGTCGTCAACTGAAGTGACCAGCCTTTTACATTTTGCCATCCTACACAAAAGGTTTGACCAAGGCAAACTGAAACCTGTTTTCTACCCACTACGTTCTCCTACAGTATACTGTCAAAGTAGCAGCCTACCTTACTCCCGCGAATGTACGTACTGAAATCTTACTTATACACTCATTCATACGCTAAATTATTCAGGTAAGAAGAAGAAAGGACATGTATGTGGGCGTCCGAGGCTCGGCGGTAACTTGGTGAACTTCTCACTTTTCATCTTGGTCGGACAGTTAGCGGACGAATATAATATGAAATACGGAATATACGGGTATGTAAATTGTGACAGATATGAATACACATCAGCTGCTCATCTTTTTTATATCGGAGGGAATTGACTAACTGCACCGAGAACTAAGGCGCCAGAGGTATGGAAATGAAGTTATTTTATAGCAAAATAATGAAGAGGCTCAAATACTGGCCCTTCAAAGTGACCAACACATTTTGCCAAACAGTTTGTGTTGTGTTTTCATCGATATCATTTTTTCTTGTTAGTATCTCAAATATTCTAATTACCCCCGATATATCTGTTGGATAGGTGCTAATAACGCACGTGGTTACACCTAAGTCAATGAGGTGTAAAAATATGGACTTAAGTTCCGTGACGTTTCGGTGATGTAGGCAAATAAATATTTAATGGAATTGTAATGAGACAGCTGTTCCACAGACTGTCCAGTAACAACGATTCACCCGAACATCCAAGCGCCTTCACAGGGCGTCCCTCACGTTAATCTTCCGCTATTTCATTTTTCAAGTTGTCGTAGACGATTCTGCCGTCCTCGCGTTAAGCCAAGAGCATTCCACGATCACGTGTAATAGTTGTCCTTCAAACATACACAGCTTGCGGTGTAAAATGTTGAAAACAAAATAGAGATCATTCCACTGCTTGTTTTTGTCTAATAAAAGATGGTATTTTCTTCAGTATCCAACATCAATAAAAATTCAGAGTAATTCAAAAACCTCCTTACAAAAATAGGGTCGTGGTATGGGAAATTTGACAGCATAATTACATAATATTTCTTTTAGCAAAGGGTTAAAAACTTGATCCCTGGTACGGATTCTTTTCAAAGACTGTGAAGTAAAACTAACTACACTTTTCGTTCACTGCTGAAACAAATCGGGTAAATAGGGTATCTTTTAATGTATGGAGATTCTTGCTGATTTAAAGTGTAGTAATATCGTAGTACCTCGAGATCGATCTCTGACTTCATGAAGTTTTCAAAAGATGTAACATAGTCTATATGACATTGATATGTTCTTTTGCTGTATATATATTTTCCATCATTATTGATAAATTTTGTAACTCTGGAGATGAAGACGCTTTGATAAAGTGGCGTTATTTGTTTCACTGCTTAAGTAGGTAAAGGAACAAATGTATATCTGTATTGTTTTATTCACCAAGGACATAACGCAGTTATCTGTGCTGTTACAGGTGTTAAAGTCGAATCCTTGGGGCCTTCGATACCCACGACTGCAGTGTGTCCTGAGCTACAATGGAAATGTTTTTACTGAAAATGTTCCAGATATTTGTAAGTACATTTTGATTATTGTCTAAGCATGTACTGCACGTATGTTTTGATCCAAGTTTTTTCCTAAACTGCATATTTTTGTTCATTTTATGGAAAACTAGCTGAGTACTGGCTTTGCTTAAGTATTTATTTATTCCAATCTTCTATTAGTCCATCTCCTGCTTCCCCACTCTATTCTACCTCCTCACGCCCCTCCTGTCTGTCCATCTCCTCCAACCGCTCTCTCTGTCTATTTTTCCACCCCCACTCACTGTTCACTCTCTCTGTATCCCTCTCCAGCCCCCTTCGTCCATCTCCTCCATCCCCTCTCTCTGTCCATCTCCTCCACCCTCACTCCCTCTCCATCTCATCCATCCCCTCTCTCTGTGCATCTCCTCCACCCCCACTTCTTGTCCATCTCCTACATCCCTCTGGGTCCATCTGCTCCTTTCCCCACCTGTCCATGTATCCTCCACCCTCTCTTAAGTCCATCCCCTCCTTCCGTCCCTCTACATCCATCTCCTCCTCCCCCACCCCCACCCCTCCTAGTTTTCACTCCCACCCCCAAGAAATTGGTGGTTCTTGCTCCCAAAGTATTCTTCTACAGATAGTAAGTAATATGTATACCAAGTTGAGGTTAGGTTAGGTTAGGCTAAGTCAGGTTAGATCAATGCGGGGCTTTAGAAGGTGCTGCTGTGGATCGAAATTCGTGCTGCAGTTTCGTTCTCACGCAGCTCAATGTTTGCGATGTCATATACCGTGAAGTATGTGTCATACAAAGATATAATTGTGCAGGTACGTCCAAGGATATTTTTGAATACTTTCTGCGAAATGTGTTGCGAATAGAATAAGTAGTAAAGAAGCAATAAATGAAAACATCATGCATGATGTGGCAGTTTTTCACGCATCTAAGTGTTTCTGACGTCATATTTCCTGAACTGTGTGCAATACAATCTTATGTCTTTGTAGAAATATTCAACCGTATATTTGGATACCGTCAGCGAGATGAGTTGGGAATAGAATTAGCAGCAAAGAAATAATAAATTTAAACGCCATGCATGATGTGGCGGTTCCTCATGCATCTCAGTATTATGATGTCATATCTCTTGAACTCGGTGTCGCACAAAGATAAAATTTTTCGGGTACAGTCAGTGGTACATGTAAATACCGTTTACAAAATGTGTTGCTAATACAGTTAGTAGTAAAGAAGTAATAAATTATAACATCATTCCTGATGCGGTAGTTTTACTGCATGAACAGCGAAAATTTAGTGAGCAATAATTTTTTTCCTTTCATCATTTTGTGGGGTTTGCCACCGAGAAAAAGTTTCGTAAAGTTTAGAAATTATACATGTGAAATTAGGTGTAAAGTTTTTACATGTCCCGAAGTGCTCTCCTTCTCAAATACTGGATAAATATAGTCTGGCTATTTGCGCGTTAGGAACTACGCTACTTTTTCATCTCCACCCCTTCACCCGCTCCTCATCACGTTGATAGGTAGGTGATTCTTACGCCTACAGAGATTACTTGCTGACAGTACGTGATATGTGTACCAAGTTTTGTTGAAATCGGTCTAGTGGCTTAGGAGGAGGTGTGGAACATACATACATACATACATACATATATACATATATACTAGTACATCCATTTTCGTGATACGTGTGGATTGAGTTCACTTTTTTAAATTTTGGTACAAGTATCTTACATCAACAGTTTGTGTGTAAGTAATGTAGAAAAAACGATACAACTTTATGATTGTCTATTGAGCGAGTCGAGTGGTAGGAGCCATCCGCCAGCCAATCAGTGTTCTTCATCAAGCACCACATGTTCGCTTTGTGGCTTGTTGCGTAGGTAAGCAGTACAACTATGAGGCTTCCATCTCACTCAACAAGTTTAGGCAGCCTCCGCTTGGTGACACTGCGGCCGACTGTAGTTAAAGCGATTTCAGGAAGCCTAGGCTAGTCTGCGATGCAGTCGGAATAATCTAAGATGGCCATGATGGGAATTTAAAAAATACAATATGGCTGGACTAGCTCAGTTGAGCAAATTGGACATTTAAAAAGAGCTCAAAGACAGCGGAAATAGCCCAGTTATGCTTTGCAAACTCTCTGACATCAAGAGCCAAGATAGTGCCATGTCCGAAGTATCTGAATCATCTGAACTGTGTAAATTGATGCGTATTTGAACCACCTGAATGGCTTATCAAAAATACTTAAAGCTTTTCGCGGCACTGGTGTAGCTCATTGTATTTCCACATCTAAAATGGCTGCATTATTTATCAAAATTACCTAAGATTCAATAGCATCACACACACACACACACATGCTGCAAAACGTCTCCAAATGCATCCGACATGCAGTCGATGCAATTTATGTCAGGGGTACAGGCAGACTAGTCCCTTCGTCAAATATCTTGTTCCAAGAGTTCCTTTACCTGTGCAGTTCTATGTGGTCACACAATGTTATCCATAAAAATGACGCCTGGACCGAACACATCTCTCAAGCCGGCCGGAGTGGGCGTGCGGTTCTAGGCGCTTCAGTCGGGAACCGAGCGACCGCTACGGTAGCAGGTTCGAATCCTGCCTCGGGCATGGATGTGTGTGATGTCCTTAGGTTAGTTAGGTTTAATTAATTCTAAGTTCTAGGCGACTGATGACCTGAGAAGTTAAGTCGCATAGTGCTCAGAGCTATTTGAACCATTTTTTGAACATCTCTCAAAAGACGCACGTGGGGAAGCAGTGCAGAGTCATAACAACAAAGCCTGGTGAGTGTGCAGTATTCAAAGGTTTGGAGGTCAGTATGACCACGCGACGTTACGCTTCCCCGCACAATAACACCTGAACCAAAAAACGATGATGTTCCAGAATGTACCTGGGAATATTATTTGTTACAGCTCTCGCCATATGATTGCATGCAATGCATGCACGAAAACTGTCGAACATGATCGTTTAGATGGTCCAAATATTACAGTGAAAGGAGGTGTAATGTTGGGTGGGCGTAGTGGTCTCGAAATCTTTGAATATGGTAAGCTCACTGGCCAACGTTCTTTCATAACACTGTACTCATTCCCAGTGTGCGCCTTTTCAAGGCTACATTCACCCCCTAGTTCATTTCTGTGGATGACAATACATGACAGCGTCAAACTGTGCAGAAGGAGGAGCTCTTAGAACTAAAGAATGTGTGCCGAATGGACTGGCTTACCCATTCTCCTTACTTAAACCCCGTCGACTGCGGTAGTGGTGTGTGGTATTGTTGCAGTGCTGCACAACTCCCAATAATGTTACACTTCATTTGCCACTTTTTATTATATATTTTTCGATTAGATGTGTGGGGTGAATTGGGAGACGCGCTGTACCACGGCTACATGCACCAGCGACCATCCAACAGTCGTGAAGCGCTCTGGTGGAGGAGCGGCGTTTGCGTAGAGTTGTCTGTGCTAACGTACAAGTAACATTGCGTGAAATAATTGCACAAATCAATGCGTCAATTACGACCAACATATCAGTTAGGACAGTGTGGTGAAATTCGGTGTTAATGGCCTATGGCAGCAGACGACCGAGGCGAGTGCCTTTGCTAACAGCATAACATCACGTTTAGCTCCTCTCCGGAGCTTGTAACAATGTCAGTTGGACCCTAGACAACTGGAAAACCGTGGCACAGTCAGATGACTCCCAATTGCAGTTTTTAGGAGCTGATTGTAGGGTTCAAGTGTGGCGCAGACCTCAGGAAGTCATAGACCCAGCTTTTCAACAAGGCACTGTGCAAGCTTCTGGTGGCGCCATAGTCGTGTCGACTGTGTTTACATGGAACAGACTGGGTGCTCTGGATGTTGGGCTATCAGGAGGCGATTTTGAGCTGTTCTTGGACGTCACGTTCCCAAACAACGATGGAACTTTTATGAGTGACAGTGCGCCTTGTCACTAGGCCACAGTTGTTTGCAGAAGAACTTTCTGGACAGTACGAGCGAATGGCTTGGCTACCCTTATCGAACGACGTGAATTCCATCTAACATTTATGACGCATAATCGAGAGGTTAATTCGTGCACAACATCCTGCATAGGCAGCATAGATCAGTAGTTCTGCAGCGGACTTACACCAACTTTTTGATCTATACCACGTCTAGTTACTGCACTACACTGGGCAAACTGAGGTCCAACACAATACTAAGGATATCCCATGACATTTGCTATCTCAGTGTATGTTGCTATTTTATCTTCAGTCAGAGATAAGCTTCAAACAAAACTGTCAGAGACAGCAAAGGACTTGGAAGAGCAGGCAAAAAGGAATACAAACGTCTCAAAAATGAGATCGACAGGAAGTGCAAAATGGCTAAGCAGGGATGGCTAGAGGACAAATGTAAGGATGTAGAGGCCTATCTCACTAGGGGTAAGATAGATACTTCCTACAGAAAAATTAAAGAGACCTTTGGAGATAAGAGAACGACTTGTATGAATATTAAGAGCTCAGATGGAAACCCAGTTCTAAGCAAAGAAGGGAAAGCAGAAAGGTGGAAGGAGTATATAGAGGGTCTATACAAGGGCGATGTACTTGAGGACAATATTATGGAAATGGAAGAGGATGTAGATGAAGATGAAATGGGAGATATGATACTTCGTGAAGAGTTTGACAGAGCACTGAAAGACCTGAGTCGAAACAAGGCCCCCGGAGTATACAATATTCCATTGGAACTACTGACGGCCTTGGGAGAGCCAGTCCTGTCAAAACTCTACCATCTGGTGAGCAAGATGTATGAAACAGGCGAAATACCCTCAGACTTCAAGAAGAATATAATAATTCCATTCGCAAAGAAAGCAGGTGTTGACAGATGCGAAAATTACCGAACTATCAGTTTAATAAGTCACAGCTGCAAAATACTAACGCGAATTATTTACAGACGAATGGAAAAACTGGTAGAAGCGAACCTGGGGGAAGATCAGTTTGGATTCCGTAGAAATGTTGGAACACGTGAGGCAATACTAACCTTACGACTTATCTTAGAAGAAAGATTAAGAAAAGGCAAACCTACGTTTCTAGCATTTGTAGACTTAGAGAAAGCTTTTGACAATGTTAACTGGAATACTCTCTTTCAAGATCTGAAGGTGGCAGGGGTAAAATACAGGGAGCGAAACGCTATTTACAATTTGTACAGAAACCAGATGGCAATTATAAGAGTCGAGGGACATGAAAGGGAAGCAGTGGTTGGGAAGGGAGTAAGACAGGGTTGTAGCCTCTCCCCGATGTTATTCAATCTGTATATTGAGCAAGCAGTAAAGGAAACAAAAGAAAAATTTGGAGTAGGTATTAAAATCCATGGAGAAGAAATAAAAACTTTGAGGTTCGCCGATGACATTGTAATTCTGTCAGAGACAGCAAAGGACTTGGAAGAGCAGTTGAATGGAATGGACAGTGTCTTGAAAGGAGGATATAAGATGAACATCAACAAAAGCAAAACAAGGATAATGGAATGTAGTCTAATTAAGTCGGGTGATGCTGAGGGAATTAGATTAGGAAATGAGGCACTTAAAGTAGTAAAGGAGTTTTGCTATTTGGGGAGCAAAATAACTGATGATGGTCGAAGTAGAGAGGATATAAAGTGTAGGCTGGCAATGGCAAGGAAAGAGTTTCTGAAGAAGAGAAATTTGTTAACATCCAGTATTGATTTAAGTGTCAGGAAGTCATTTCTGAAAGTATTCGTATGGAGTGTAGCCATGTATGGAAGTGAAACATGGACGATAAATAGTTTGGACAAGAAGAGAATAGTAGCTTTCGAACTGTGGTGCTACAGAAGAATGCTGAAGATTAGATGGGTAGATCACATAACTAATGAGGAAGTATTGAATAGGATTGGGGAGAAGAGAAGTTTGTGGCACAACTTGACCAGAAGAAGGGATCGGTTGGTAGGACATGTTCTGAGGCATCAAGGGATCACCAATTTAGTATTGGAGGGCAGCGTGGAGGGTAAAAATCGTAGAGGGAGACCAAGAGATGAATACACTAAGCAGATTCAGAAGGATGTAGGTTGCAGTAGGTACTGGGAGATGAAAAAGCTTGCACAGGATAGAGTAGCATGGAGAGCTGCATCAAACCAGTCTCAGGACTGAAGACCACAACAACAACAACAGTACTACAATATTTCGATCGACATATTTGTATGAAAGACCTTTTCGATTATGAAACTAAATAAGTCACGATTAAGTGGCAACTTGAGTGTGACGCCCAAAATAATGAAACATTACTGAAAATTTGTTTTGTTTCCGATCTGTGTTGTTGAGAAATGAGAAATATAAAACGAAGTCTTATGCAGTGCGACTGCACAGCCATTTGAATGTAGCGCGTTCGCAGTATTCCCCTCTTCCACTTCCTCACGCTCAGACAGTTTAGTCAGTTTAGTTTAGTTCCGTATATCATTTTCAGGATTATTTTATCGATATGATGTGGGACAAGTCAGATTACAAGATATACAGGGTTATTACAAATGATTGAAGCGATTTCACAGCTCTACAATAACTTTATTATTTGGTTTTTTTTCACAATGCTTTGCACACACATACAAAAACTCATAAGTTTTTTTAGGCATTCACAAATGTTCGATATGTGCCCCTTTAGTGATTCGGCAGACATCAAGCCGATAATCAAGTTCCTCCCACACTCGGCGCAGCATGTCCGCATCAATGAGTTCGAAAGCATCGTTGATGCGAGCTCGCAGTTCTGGCACGTTTCTTGGTAGAGGAGGTTTAAACACTGAATCTTTCACATAACCCCACTGAAAGAAATCGCATGGGGTTAAGTCAGGAGAGCGTGGAGGCCATGACATGAATTGCTGATCATGATCTCCACCACGACCGATCCATCGGTTTTCCAATCTCCTGTTTAAGAAATGCCGAACATCATGATGGAAGTGCGGTGGAGCACCATCCTGTTGAAAGATGAAGTCAGCGCTGTCGGTCTCTAGTCGTGGCATGAGCCAATTTTCCAGCATGTCCAGATACACGTGTCATGTAACGTTTTTTTCGCAGAAGGACAAGGGGCCGTAAACTTTAAACCGTGAGATTGCACAAAACACGTTAACTTTTGGTGAATTGCGAATTTGCTGCACGAATGCGTGAGGATTCTCTACCGCCCAGATTCGCACATTGTGTCTGTTCACTTCACCATTTAGAAAAAATGTCGCTTCATCACTGAAAACAAGTTTCGCACTGAACGCATCCTCTTCCATGAGCTGTTGCAACCGCGCCGGAAATTCAAAGCGTTTGACTTTGTCATCAGGTGTCTGGGCTTGTAGCAATTGTAAACGGTAAGGCTGCTACTTTAGCCTTTTCCGTGATTTTCCAAACCGTCGGTTGTGGTACGTCTAGCTCCCTGCTTGCTTTATTCGTCGACTTCCGCGGGCTACGCGTGAAACTTGCCCGCACGCGTTCAACCGTTTCTTCGCTCACTGCAGGCCGACCCGTTGATTTCCCCTTACAGAGGCATCCAGAAGCTTTAAACTGCGCATACCATCGCCGAATGGAGTTAGCAGTTGGTGGATCTTTGTTGAACTTCGTCCTGAAGTGTCGTTGCACAGTTATGACTGACTGATGTGAGTGCATTTCAAGCTCGACATATGCTTTCTCGGCTCCTGTCGCCATTTTGTCTCACTGCGCTCTCGAGCGCTCTGGCGGCAGGAACCTGAAGTGCGGCTTCAGCCGAACAAAACTTTATGAGTTTTTCTACGTATCTGTAGTGTGTCGTGACCATACGTCAATGAATGGAGCTATAGTGAATTTATGAAATCGCTTCAATAATTTGTAATAGCCCTGTATATACACACATGAATAATGATAATATTAATATTACTGAAATTTTTAGTTCTACACATGCAACTACATTTAGATATAAGAATTGTTATTTTTTATTATTTTTTTATGGCGGTGTAGGAACTGTGCATCGTGGCTGAGCACTTTGGCACTCATGCTCGGGCATGACCTGCTATCGGAAATCTTTGTCGCCCCTGCTATAGAGCAACAGCGAAAAGTGGGCTAGTGTTATCCTGTTGGAAAACACACCCTGGAATGCTGACCATGAATGGCATCATAACAGTTCGAATCACCACATCGACGTACAATTTTGCAGTGAGGGAGAGTGGAATAACCACTAGAGCGCTCCTGCTTTCATATTAAATCGCATCCCAGCTATTACTCCAGGTGCAGGTCCAGTGTGTTTAGCACGCAGGAAGGTTGTTTGGAGGCCCTCAACTGGCCTCCTTCTATCCAACATTTGGTCGTCACTGGAACCGAGGCAGAAACAGCTCTCATGTAACTGTGGTGTCAACTGCCACTCAAATTTCTACTGCAGATGCAGTACAATGCGTCAGAGCCGTACTCTGAACACATTAGTCTTTCTTGTCGGTAGTGCCATGATCGTACAGAGCCCGGTCTTCTTGCGACTGTACAGTCCCGTGACCATCGCCTCAGCAGTCATGTACAGTGGCTGATTTCCTGCCAAGTCTTTCCTCATTATCGCAGAAGGGACATCCAGCTTCACGTAGCCCTGTTATACGGCCTTGTTCAAACTCTATGTGGTGCTGTTACTGAATTCTTTGTCACCTTAAAAGCAGTCTTGACTAACATCAACTCATCGTGTCCTACCTCAAAGGTAACTAACTCTCTTGACTGTTATAGTGTGAATTTAAAGCAAACCTGATTTGCATTCTCATAGTGGTGCTACTAGCGCCACTCTTATGCGACTAGATCGAAATTTGAATAAACATCTTTGCGGTATAGAAACACACCTACCAAGTTACGTTTCTATCGAGCAACTTCTTCTTGTGTGGCGATTTTTTTCCATCAGTGTACACTGATTTTTTTGAGTTCATCCTCTTTGTCTTGACCTGTCTTCTTCTCCTTTTCGAAAAGCTGCACCTCTTGAATCAATTTCGGTAGTGAGTGAAAAAGGGATCCAATGGGAAACTGAACTGTACGCTTTTCTTCAAACACACTGCTGCTGCAGGTGTTTTAACGTTGCCTGGATATTTCCTTCCAAAGCTCGCATTGTGGTCATTTTCATTCTTTAGTCTCAGTTGCTTTGTGCTAAAAGGTATTTTACAACTCTCAGCAGGCTTTCTTTTTTTTATTTTCTTCATATCTTCGGCTGTCCATTTAGCTCTCTTGCTGCCTTCCTTATACATTTTTAAATCCTCTGAAACATAAGAAATATATCAAAAGTTATACTATTACGACAGTTATGTCTTTTTACAGCAAGAGTGCCATTACCCCAAACGAATTGTTTATTAATTAACGAAATAATGTGCTTAAACTCCTTAACAAACGACTATGTGGTACAAAAGTAGGGCTTACCTTGATGCCGGTAATCATTAGTATGCCAGCAGAAGCAGTGAAACAGACAATTAATTGTGATCTGCGCTGTGTCTTTGCTCAGAAAGAATACTATCTGAGTCAACATCCAAAGAAATCTGCCAAGGTCAATTCACAGTGTGACGACCATTACCCCTAGGGGGAATACTGGCCAATTTACAGTAGAACCACTATTACCCACAGGGTGACAACCAATACCCCTGGGGCAATGATGGTCAATTTACAGGGTGACTACCATTATTCTTGGAGAGTAATGATGATCAGTTTACAGGGCGATCATAGTCATCCATAGGGCAATGACAGTCAGTTGTCTACAAAAAGCAGAATAGAACGAGAAGGATCGGAATTTCATTCATCCATACCCTTAAAATACGGAACGGAGCAGATCAGAACGCCTTCCCCTTGTCAGATTAATCCAAAATTCTCACAAATCGGGACAGGAAAGCATAATACGCTAACAATATTCATTTACCCTCGAAAAGTAATCTCCAGAGACGTTTTCGGAATCTGAGAAAAGTGAAGTCTTCGGATAAGACGTCAAATGTACGATAGCCACATACGAGGTCTGTTCAGAAAATTCCGGAACTTTGTCCACAAAAATTTTATTCGCTTACCTTTTACTTACTGTGTGTGGTCTCCTTCGAAATATTCCCCTCCACAACTAATACACCGCTCCCAACGCCGTTTCCACTTCCGGAAGCAGTCTTGGTACGCTTCTTGCTGGATCGCGTGAAGTGTCGTCTGCGATTTTTCTTTTATCTCGTCTACTGTTGCAAATCTTCGTCCTTTCAACAGGATCTTCAACTTTGGAAATAAAAAAAAAAGTCCGCATGGGCCAAGTCTGGAGAGTATGGAGGATAAGACAGCACAGTGATTTTTTTTATTTTTTTTTTTTTTGTGCAATAGCCACGCACTTACAGGGATGAATGTGCGGGTGCGTTCTCGTGATGCAAGAGCCATGAATTGTCTCGCCACATTTCAGGCCGTTTCCTTCTCACATTTTCTCGCACGCGTCGCAACACGTCGCGATAATACCATCGATTAACAGTTTGTCCCTGTGGCACGAATTCATGAAGACCTAATCCTCTAATATCTGAAAGTCAAGAAGAACTATCAGCATCGCTTTGACATTTGACCTGACCTGACGATTGAACTTTGGGCTCAACATCATATCCGTAGACCCACGTCTCGTCACCAGTTATGATTCTCTTTAGGAACGCATCATTTGTGCGATCCAAAAGCTCTTCACAGATTGCGAGGCGTAGGTCTTTCTGGTCATCACTCATGAGCCGTGGGACGAACTTGGAAACAACACGATTCACTTTAAGATGCTGTGTCAGGATTTCGTGACGTGATCCAATTGAAATTTTATATCCTTCTGAAATATCTCTGAGAGTCAGTTTTCGATTGGCGCTCTTAATTTCGTTGCCATTCCTGACCTGAGCGTCGTCGGTACACGTCGAAGGGCGTCCTGAATGAGAATAACCTTCAACTACCGTCAGGCCATTTTCTAACCGTGTGAACTATGCATAACACCAAGTACGACTTAAGCACTCATTACCGTAGGTTTCGTGCATCATTTGGTGTGTCTTTGTAAAGCTTTTCTTGAGTTTCACGAAAAATTTGATGCTGACGCGCTGCTCCTCTAATTCCGCCATCTCCAAATTCGCAAACTATGCGACACAATGTTCTAGTCAATACAGGATTGAACAATAACTAACAGACATACAACAATGAAACATCCGGCAGTAACACATTAACCACAGGTATGTAAAACGATGCCAACCGCATTTCGGTCGAACACACCATTGGCGCGAAATTACGAATGTTCCGCAATTTTTGAACAGACCTCGTACACAGTTAAGCACTTCAGTCCCTTCTTAACAAATCTCGCCAGTAGGATACTTCCTCCAGCTAGCAGTTACACTGACAAACTAATGCACGATTTCCACGGAATAATAACACTGTATTGTTTGTCTTACATCAGTAGACAAGTCTTTGTCATCGCCCTCTCCCTCGCAGACAATACCGAACGGTTCCTCTGCTGGCACAAGGCGGCTGGGACTGCGCCAGTCAGCGGCATGCGATACGAGCCTATTACTAGTGCTCACAAGACCTGTTTATCATGATGTGTTTGTGCCTTAGACAGCACAAGTTTATATTCCCTGGAAAATTACAGTGATTGCAATAAAATCAGTCAGTACAAGCCCTTAGCACAAAAATGATAAACTGGTACCCGCATTCGAAACTGTGTTACATTTTCCACGAATGTGCATACCTGAAGGGCACATCTTCCTTCGAGATTATCTTTCTTGCTCCATGAAATGTAATCGCGCCCTTCAATTCGAGTATCTTCAGTAAAATGTAATGATTCCCGGAATGCGGAAGTCGACAAGACAGTGTGGAGGTAGGGTGCTACTTTGTACTAGAACAACTACCGAATTACGTACGACACGGCTATAAATGAATAATTTTGTTGTATAAAACGAATTTACAGAGCTTCCGCACCGTTATAACGTCAAGAACGCACCACTAGTCTCTCATTTTTTCTCGTCCAAAGATCATCGCCCTGGGACGTCGAGAGGTTTCGACCTCGCGAAGGTCTCGGTGTTCCCAGAACTGCACTACTCACAACTTGTTGATTAATGTTTTTTGTCTGTTGGAACAGGTTTGAAAACGTCGGAACAGCTCAGCACTAGTCAGAATTAGTGGGGACTTGTTTACTAGGAAATTAGCACACATACATGAGGGCAAAATATGAAACGGCTCTAAGCACTATGGGACTTAACATCTAAGGTCATCAGTCCCCACACATTTATTCCACAATGATATTTAGAGAAATCTTCAAATTACTGCCACACGAGTAAGAACAGCTTCCTTGACGTGGTCTCTTTTTACGGAGATTCCGGCAGGAGTTACATTAAAACTATTGGCTGCTCGTTTCCCCTGTGAAATTTTGTTCTTCAGCACACCTTCAAGACCAAATATTTTTTGTATGGTGGAAATTATTATGAAACGACTAATGGAACAGCCATCGGTTCACCACTGTTACCAGCCATGCCAATTTAATCATCTAGAATTTTGAAGAATTAGCAATGAACAGTGCTGCCTTCTGTTTCTTCAGACATGTCGAAAATACAGTTTCGACCTGGTCACTTGGCAATGAGGCGCTGCAGCAGTTCATCAGCCATATGAACAGTATACATCCAAACCTAAGACTTACAGCGGATATGGAGAGGGGCGAAAAGTTACTTTTATTAGATGTGTTGGTCGAACGGAAACCAGAGTGACGGCTTAGCCATTCTGTATATCAAAAACCAATGCATACAGCAGCATATCTCAACAAGCTTTAATCATTCAATTCAGAAGAGAACTATTTTGAAGGCACTAATTCAAAGAGCTATGAATACTTCGGACAAGTAACGTCTCGGCTCCAAAATTAATCATCTGACAACGTTGTTCAGAAGGAACGAGAATTCTATCCATGTTGTTAGGTCGAAGCTCTAGAGGAAGCCAAGACGCGATGCCATTTAACAAGGCCACGAGGACAAACACGTAGCGCAGGTTCTATTGGTTGGTGCAACAACTAGTAAGACAGTTAAGAGTCCAAAATAGGCAAGAAATCCGACCAACCATCCGACCATCGAGAAAAATTAAAGAAATGTTGCGACCTATTAAAGATTGGCGGTTTCGGAAATGCTTCCACCCGTGGCCCAGATGACAATGATCTTGCACTTTTGACCAGCAGATAAATCGTTCTCTTTCTGGATTATGACAACGACTGCACTGTTTTTGGCATTCCCCGACTCACTTTATATACGTCCCACTGCTAGTGCTGCTACCTGCCGTCTGTGAGTGGTTACTGCACGGTGATATCGTACATAGCTGGTGGTTACATTAATGTTGTCGGATTGCGTATTCCAATACTCAGAAACGTTATTATGGGGCACTGAAACACTGATTTGTAACGCATTGTGTTGAATGCACAGGCTGAACAAGGCAAAAATGCTCGCACTGTTGCTAGATAGTAATACTTGCAGCAAACCACTATTTGCAACATCACGAAAAGTTGCTGGCAAACTGCACACGCCAAATACTAGAAATTCATGCCCGTTATGTGCAGGCAAAATAGAAGTAGGCTTTGTAGTTGTGGGCTACCGATCACTTCTTAGGTGTCTTTATTAATCAGGGAAACAAACGCAGCATTACTGCATTTACTAGGCAGTCTTGTATTTTAATAACTGTTTAAATTTTGTGTCGCTTTGTTTGTGCTCTCTGTAGATTAGTTCAGACGCAATATTTAGCATGGATAGGGACTGCGACTGCTGTGTTTGGATGCGGGCTGAGTTGGCATCCCTTCGCTCTCAGCTTCAGGCAGTGCTGGCTTCAGTCACACAGCTTGAGGCTGTTGCCAATGGGCACCACTGTGGGGGTCCGGACGGGGGTTTAATGGGGACAGCCATCTCATCCCATTCATCCGCCGATCGGACTACGGCTGTGGCTGCCCGGGATACTGTACACATTGAGGCTGACCCCTCACCCGTGGTAGAGAGGGAGGTCGTCTTGAGGTGAGGCAGGGGGCGAAAGACATCCTGGAGGGCTGAATGGAAGGCCTGACGAACTAGTTTCAGGCTCTGTCTCCAGCTGATATTGATCTTCAGCCGGACACGGCTGCTTGTCCTGTTCCAGAGGTTGCCCCTCAGTCTGCAAGATCCAGGTGGTCGCAGAGGGTGGGCTTACTGGTAGTTGGGAGCTCCAATGTCAGGCGCGTGATGGGACCCCTTAGGTATATGGCTGCAAGGCAGGGGAAGAAAACCAAACCGTGTGCATATCGGGGGGAGTCATTCCAGATGTGGAAAGGGTCCTTATGGATGCCATGAAGGGTACAGGGTGCACCCACCTGCAGGTGGTCGCTCATGTCGGCACCAATGATGTGTGTCGGTATGGATTGGAGGAAATCCTCTCTGGCTTCCGGCGGCTATCTGATTTGGTGAAGACTGCCAGTCTCGCTAGTGGTATGAAAGCAGAGCTCACCATCTGCAGCACCGTCGACAGGACTAACTGCGAACCTTTGGTACAGAGCCGAGTGGAGGGTCCGAATCAGAGGCTGAGACGGTTCTGCGACCGTGTGGGCTGCAGATTCCTCGAGTTGCGCCATAGCGTGGTGGGGTTTCGGGTTGCACTGGATAGGTCAAGAGTCCACTACGCATAGCAGGTGGCTACACGGATAGCAGGGGTTGCGTGGCGTGGAGTGGGCGGTTTTTAGGTTAGATGGCCTCAGGCAAGTAGAAAAAGGGCAACAGCCTCAATGGGTGCGGGGCAAAGCCAGGACATGCGGGGACCAAGCAGCAATCGGTATTGTAATTGTAAAACGTCGAAGCTGCGTTGGTAAAGTACCGGAACTTACAGCGCTGATAGAAAGCACCGAAGCTGAAATCGTTATAGGTACGGAAAGCTGGAGATAAATTCTGCCGAAATTTTTACAAAGGCACAGACGGCGTTTAGAAAGGATAGATTGCATGAAACCGGTGGTGGCGTGTTTGTCGCTGTTAGTAGTAGTTTATACTGTAGTGAAATAGAAGTGAATAGCTCCTGTGAATTATTATGGGTGGAGGTTATACTCAACAACCGAGCTAGGTTAATAATTGGCTCCTTTTACCCACCTCCCGACTCAGCAGCATTAGTGGCAGAACAGCTAAGAGAAAATCTGTAATACATTTCACATAAATTTCCTCAGCATGTTATAGTCTTAGGTGGAGATTTCAACTTACCAGATATAGACTGGGACACTCAGATGTTTAGGACGGGTGGTAGGGACAGAGCATCGAGTGACTTTATACTGAGTGCACTATCCGAAAATTACCTCGAGCAGTTAAGCATAGAACCGACTCGTGGAGATAACATCTTGGATCTACTGATAACAAACAGACACGAACTATTCGACCCTGTAAGAGCAGAACAGGGAATCAGTGATAATAAGGCCATTGCAGCATCCCTGAATGTGGAAGTAAATAGGAATTTAAAAAAAAGGGACGAAGGTTTATCTGTTTAGCAAGAATAATAGGAAGTAGATTTCAGACTAACTAACAGATCAAAACGAAAATTTCTCTTCCGACACTGACAATGTTCAGTGTTTATGGAAAAAGTTCAAGGCAATCGTAAAATGCGTTTTAGACAGGTACGTGCCGAGTAAAACTGTGAGGGATGGGAAAAACCCACCGTGGTTCAACAACAAAGTTAGGAAACTATTGCGAAAGCAAAGAGAGCTTCACTGCCAATTTAAACGCAGCCAATACCTCTCAGACAAACAGAAGCTAAACGATGTCAAAGTTAGCGTAAGGAAGGCTATGCGTGAAGCGTTCAGTGAATTCGAAAGTAAAATTCTATGTACCGACTTGACAGGAAATCCTAGGAAGTTCTGGTATTACGTTAAATCAGTAAGTGGATCGAAACAGCATATCCAGACACTCTGAGATGATAATGGCATTGAAATAGACGATGACACGCGTAAAGCTGAAATACTAAACACCTTTTTCCAAAGCTGTTTCACAGAGTAAGACCGCACTGCAGTTCATTCTCTAAATCCTCGCACAAACGAAAAAATGGCTGACATCGAATTAAGTGTCCAAGGAATAGAAAAGCGACTGAAATCACTCAGCAGAGGAAAGTCCACTAGACCTGACCGGATACCAATTCGATTCTACACAGAGTACGCGAAAGAACTTGCCGCCCTTCTAACAGGCTGTGTACCGCAAGTCTCTAGAGGAACGGAAGGTTCCAAATGATTGCAAAAGAGCACAGGTAGTTCCAGTTTTCAAGAAGGGTCGTCGAGCAGATGCGCTAAAGTATAGGCCTATATCTCTGACATCGATCTGTTGTAGAATTTCTCGTGATGGCTGGGTGTTGTGTGATGTCCTTAGGTTAGTTAGGTTTAAGTAGTTCTAGGTTCTAGGGGACTGATGACCATAGATGTTAAGTCCCATAGTGCTCAGAGCCATTTTTGTTGTAGAATTTTAGAACATGTTTTTTGCTCGCGTATCATGTCATTTCTGGAAACCCAGAATCTACTCTGTAGAAGTCAACACGGATTCCGGAAACAGCGATCGTGTGAGACCCAACTCGCTTTATTTGTTCATGAGACCCAGAACATATTAGATACAGGCTCCCAGGTAGATGCCATTTTCCTTGACTTCAGGAAGGCGTTCGATACAGTTCCGCACTGTCGCCTGATAAACAAAGTAAGACCCTGCGGAATACCAGACCAGATGTGTGGCTGGAGTGAAGAGTTTTTAGCAAACAGAACCAGCATGTTGTTCTCAATGGAGAGACGTCTACAGACGTTAGAGTAACCTTTGGCGTGCCACAGGGGAGTGTTATGGGACAATTGCTTTTCACAATATATATAAATGACCTAGTATATAGTGTCGGAAGTTCCATGCGGTTTTTCGCGGATGATGCTGTAGTATACAGAGAGGTTGCAGCATTAGTAAACTGCAGCGAAATGCGGGAAGATCTGCAGCGGATAGGCACTTGGTGCAGGGTGTGGCAACTGACCCTTAAAATAGAGAAATATAATTTATTGGCAATACATAGAAAGAAGGATCCTTTCTTGTATGATTAAGTTACTTCTGTAAAATATCTGGGAGTATGAGTACGGAACGATTTGAAGTGGAATGATCATATGAAATTAATTGTTTGTAAGGCGGTTCCCAGGTTGAGAGAGGGAGAGTCCTTAGCAAATGTAGTCCATCAACAAAGGGGGTGGCTTACAAAACACTCGTTCGACCTATACTTGAGTATTGCTCATCAGTGTTGGATCCGTACCAGGTCAGGTTGACAGAGGAGATAGAGAAGATCCAAAGAAGAGCGGCGCGTTTCGTCACAGGGTTATTTGGTAAGAGTGATAGCGTTACGGAGATGTTTCGCAAACTCAAGTGGCAGACTCTGCAAGAGAGGCGCTCTGCATCGCGCTGTAGCTTACTGCCCAGGTTTCGAGAGCGTGCGTTTCTGGATGAGGATTTGAATACATTGCTTCCCCCAACTTATACCTCCCGAGGAGATCACGAATATAAAATTAGAGAGATTCGAGCGCGCACGGAGGCTCTCCGGCAGTCGTTCTTCCCGCGAACCATACGCGACTGGAACAGGAAAGGGAGGTAATGACAGTGGCACGTGAAGTGCCCTCCGCCACACACCGTTGGGTGGCTTGCGGAGTATAAATGTAGATGTAGATGTAGACCTGCGTCTAACTGAAATTTAAATATCTTTGAGACACTCGTAATTGGACAAAAAGTTTATTCCTGTGTCCGTGTACTAGGATGTCCCATATTTTGCCTCAAAAGCTTTTTTTCCAAAACTTTTACGCTCACCCCTTCAATTTTTTCCATTTGGTTAGATTTAATGTGGAAAAAAATTTCATGTCAGTAGGATGACGTTAACCCATGCCGACTAGAGCGAAAAATTTTAATATTGGGAATTTTGTGTTTAGTAGTTTTCAGTTATTAAGGACCTCATAAAATCAAAATTATATACCTTTTTGCTTGTTAGGATGCATTTAATATCGTCGAGAATACTCCCTCTCTTTCTTCCACTCTGGGTACGACACAGCACAAACTCCTTTTGTTCCTCTCCTATAGTCAATAGTCAATGGAAATCTCGCATTGATCTAACACACCTTTCAACAGTCATTCACAGCTTTTAACTCCTTAACTATCCTTTAGCGTGAAGTATGAAGTGCCTGTCGTCCATTTAAAAGAGGATTCTTGAATAAAACTGGTGTCCATAATGTTCAGGCCTGTGAACGGATCATTGCTCTTGCCTGACACGAAGTCGGTTAATGTTCTCTTTGTAATGAAGATTAGATTAAATTAGAAGACGTGAATTAACGATTAAGAATCAATAAAAATCAATAATAAATTGCAGTAAGAATAATATTAAACTTACCATATAACGGTCTATCGAATTCTCCAGAAAAAAGAAAAACCTCCTAAATTTGTAGAATCTCTCTGTCCAGATTCGCTATAATTTTGACTTAGGTTTGTGTGTCTACTTCATCACCAAAGGGCGATAAGAAATATAACTGTTCAGATAAATACTAAAAATCGTGGAATCCATCTTTTCATATGATTTCAGATCGTTTGAGGAGCAGCTCCACTGCATTGAGGTCACGGATCGATATTTCCACTTACAATGAAGAGAGAGACTTCTCTCGATGCATTTTTATTTTCAGTGGATAGTTGAGGTTGTGATCTTAGAAGAAATGTCATTAAGCAAAACTGGTAGTTGGGAGCTCCAACGTCAGGCGCGTAATGGGGCCCCTTAGGGATATGGCAGCAAGAGAGGGGAAGAAATCCAATGTGCACTCCGTGTGCATACCGGGGGGAGTCATTCCAGATGTGGAAAGGGTCATTCCGGATGCCATGAAGGGTACAGGGTGCACCCATCTGCAGGTGGTCGCTCATGTCGGCACCAATGATGTGTGTCGCTATGGATCCGAGGAACTCCTCTCTGGCTTCCGGCGGCTATCTGATTTGGTGAAGACTGCCAGTCTCGCTAGCGGGATGAAAGCAGAGCTCACCATCTGCAGCATCGTCGACAGGACTGACTGCGGACCTTTGGTACAGAGCCGAGTGGAGGGTCTGAATCAGAGGCTGAGACGGTTCTGCGACCGTGTGGGCTGCAGATTCCTCGACTTGCGCCATAGGGTGGTGGGGTTTCGGGTTCCGCTGCATAGGTCAGGACTCCACTGCACGCAACAAGCGGCTACACGGGTAGCAGGGGTTGTGTGGCGTGGGCTGGGCGGTTTTTTAGGTTAGATGGCCTTGGGCAAGTACAGAAAGGGCACCAGCTACAACGGGTGCAGGGCAAAGTCAGGACATGCGGGGACCAAGCAGCAATCGGTATTGTAATTGTAAACTGTCGAAGCTGCGTTGGTAAAGTACCGGAACTTCAAGCGCTGATAAAAAGCACCGAAGCCGAAATCGTTATAGGTACAGAAAGCTGGTTGAAGCCAGAGATAAATTCTGCCGAAATTTTTACAAAGGTACAGACGGTGTTTAGAAAGGATAGATTGCATGCAACCGGTGGTGGAGTGTTCGTCGCTGTTAGTAGTAGTTTATCCTGTAGTGAAATAGAAGTGGATAGTTCCTGTGAATTATTATGGGTGGAGGTTACACTCAACAACCGAGCTAGGTTAATAATTGGCTCCTTTTACCGACCTCCCGACTCAGCAGCATTAGTGGCAGAACAACTGAGAGAAAATTTGGAATACATTTCACATATATTTTCTCAGCATGTTATAGTCTTAGGTGGAGATTTCAATTTACCAGATATAGACTGGGACACTCAGATGTTTAGGACGGGTGGTAGGGGCAGAGCATCGAGTGACATTATACTGAGTGCACTATCCGAAAATTACCTCGAGCAATTAAACAGAGAACCGACTCGTGGAGATAACATTTTGGACCTGCTGATAACAAACAGACCCGAACTTTTCGACTCTGTATGTGCAGAACAGGGAATCAGTGATCATAAGGCCGTTGCAGCATCCCTGAATATGGAAGTTAGTAGGAATATAAAAATAGGGACGAAGGTTTATCTGTTTAGCAAGAGTAATAGAAGGCAGATTTCAGACTACCTAACAGATCAAAACGAAAATTTCTGTTCCGACACTGACAATGTTGATTGTTTATGGAAAAAGTTCAAGGCAATCGTAAAATGCGTTTTAGACAGGTACGTGCCGAGTAAAACTGTGAGGGACGGGAAAAACCCACCGTGGTACAACAACAAAGTTAGGAAACTACTGCGAAAGCAAAGAGAGCTTCACTCTAAGTTTAAACGCAGCCAAAACCTCTCAGACAAACAGAAGCTAAACGATGTCAAAGTTAGCGTAAGGAGGGCTATGCGTGAAGCGTTCAGTGAATTCGAAAGTAAAATTCTATGTACCGACTTGACAGAAAATCCTAGGAAGTTCTGGTCTTACGTTAAATCAGTAAGTGGCTCGAAACAGCATATCCAGACACTCCGGAATGATGATGGCATTGAAACAGAGGATGACACGCGTAAAGCTGAAATACTAAACACCTTTTTCCAAAGCTGTTTCACAGAGGAAGAGCGCACTGCAGTTCCTTCTCTAAATCCTCGCACAAACGAAAAAATGGCTGACATCGAAATAAGTGTCCAAGGAATAGAAAAGCAACTGGAATCACTCAACAGAGGAAAGTCCACTGGACCTGACGGGATACCAATTCGATTCTACACAGAGAACGCGAAAGAACTTGCCCCCCTTCTAACAGCCGTGTACCGCAAGTCTCTAGAGGAACGGAAGGTTCCAAATGATTGGAAAAGAGCACAGGTAGTCCCAGTCTTCAAGAAGGGCCGTCGAGCAGATGCGCAAAACTATAGACCTATATCTCTGACGTCGATCTGTTGTAGAATTTTAGAACATGTTTTTTGCTCGAGTATCATGTCGTTTTTGGAAACCCAGAATCTACTATGTAGGAATCAACATGGATTCCGGAAACAGCGATCGTGTGAGACCCAACTCGCTTTATTTGTTCATGAGACCCAGAACATATTAGATACAGGCTCCCAGGTAGATGCTATTTTCCTTGACTTCCGGAAGGCGTTCGATACAGTTCCGCACTGTCGCCTGATAAACAAAGTAAGAGCTTACGGAATATCAGACCAGCTGTGTGGCTGGATTGAAGAGTTTTTAGCAAACAGAACACAGCATGTTGTTATCAATGGAGAGACGTCTACAGACGTTAGAGTAACCTCTGGCGTGCGACAGGGGAGTGTTATAGGACCATTGCTTTTCACAATATACACTCCTGGAAATGGAAAAAAGAACACATTGACACCGGTGTGTCAGACCCACCATACTTGCTCCGGACACTGCGAGAGGGCTGTACAAGCAATGATCACACGCACGGCACAGCGGACACACCAGGAACCGTGGTGTTGGCCGTCGAATGGCGCTAGCTGCGCAGCATTTGTGCACCGCCGCCGTCAGTGTCAGCCAGTTTGCCGTGGCATACGGAGCTCCATCGCAGTCTTCAACACTGGTAGCATGCCGCGACAGCGTGGACGTGAACCGTATGTGCAGTTGACGGACTTTGAGCGAGGGCGTATAGTGGGCATGCGGGAGGCCGGGTGGACGTACCGCCGAATTGCTCAACACGTGGGGCGTGAGGTCTCCACAGTACATCGATGTTGTCGCCAGTGGTCGGCGGAAGGTGCACGTGCCCGTCGACCTGGGACCGGACCGCAGCGACGCACGGATGCACGCCAAGACCGTAGGATCCTACGCAGTGCCGTAGGGGACCGCACCGCCACTTCCCAGCAAATTAGGGACACTGTTGCTCCTGGGGTATCGGCGAGGACCATTCGCAACCGTCTCCATGAAGCTGGGCTACGGTCCCGCACACCGTTAGGCCGTCTTCCGCTCACGCCCCAACATCGTGCAGCCCGCCTCCAGTGGTGTCGCGACAGGCGTGAATGGAGGGACGAATGGAGACGTGTCGTCTTCAGCGATGAGAGTCGCTTCTGCCTTGGTGCCAATGATGGTCGTATGCGTGTTTGGCGCCGTGCAGGTGAGCGCCACAATCAGGACTGCATACGACCGAGGCACACAGGGCCAACACCCGGCATCATGGTGTGGGGAGCGATCTCCTACACTGGCCGTACACCACTGGTGATCGTCGAGGGGACACTGAATAGTGCACGGTACATCCAAACCGTCATCGAACCCATCGTTCTACCATTCCTAGACCGGCAAGGGAACTTGCTGTTCCAACAGGACAATGCACGTCCGCATGTATCCCGTGCCACCCAACGTGCTCTAGAAGGTGTAAGTCAACTACCCTGGCCAGCAAGATCTCCGGATCTGTCCCCCATTGAGCATGTTTGGGACTGGATGAAGCGTCGTCTCACGCGGTCTGCACGTCCAGCACGAATGCTGGTCCAACTGAGGCGCCAGGTGGAAATGGCATGGCAAGCCGTTCCACAGGACTACATCCAGCATCTCTACGATCGTCTCCATGGGAGAATAGCAGCCTGCATTGCTGCGAAAGGTAGATATACACTGTACTGGTGCCGACATTGTGCATGCTCTGTTGCCTGTGTCTATGTGCCTGTGGTTCTGTCAGTGTGATCATGTGATTTATCTGACTCCAGGAATGTGTCAATAAAGTTTCCCCTTCCTGGGACAATGAATTCACGGTGTTCTTATTTCAGTTTCCAGGAGTGTATATAAATGACCTAGTAGATAGTGTCGGAAGTTCCATGCGGCCTTTCGCGGATGATGCGGTAGTATACAGAGAAGTTGCAGCATTAGAAAATTGTAGCGAAATGCATTAAGATCTACAGCGGATAGGCACTTGGTGCAGGGAGTGGCAACTGACCCTTAACATAGACAAATGTAATGTATTGCGAATACATAGAAAGAAGGATCCTTTATTGTATGATTATATGATAGCGGAACAAACACTGGTAGCAGTTACTTCTGTAAAATATCTGGGAGTATGCGCGCGGAACGATTTGAAGTGGAACGATCATATAAAATTGATTGTTGGTAAGGCGGGTACCAGGTTGAGATTCATTGGGAGAGTCCTTAGAAAATGTAGTCCATCAACAAAGGAGGTGGCTTACAAAACACTCGTTCGACCTATACTTGAGTATTGCTCGTCAGTGTGGGATCCGTACCAGATCGGGTTGACGGAGGAGATAGAGAAGATCCAAGGAAGAGCGGCGCGTTTCGTCACAGGGTTATTTGGTAACCGTGATAGCGTTACGGAGATGTATAACAAACTCAAGAGGCAGACTCTGCAAGAGAGGCGCTCTGCATCGCGGTGTAGCTTGCTCGCCAGGTTTCGAGAGGGTGCGTTTCTGGATGAGGTATCGAATATATTGCTTCCCCCTACTTATACCTCCCGAGGAGATCACGAATGTAAAATTAGAGAGATTAGAGCGCGCACGGAGGCTTTCGGACAGTCGTTCTTCCCGCGAACTATACGCGACTGGAACAGGAAAGGGAGGTAATGACAGTGGCACGTAAAGTGCCCTCCGCCACACACCGTTGGGTGGCTTGCGGAGTATAAATGTAGATGTAGATGTAGATTTCTCTTGCCATCCATCTTACTTGATGCATTGCTCCAGGAGGGTATATTTTCAGGTTCTTTTTCCAAAGCATCCTACCAAAACATTAGACAGATCTTTGTGAGCTCAAAGTATCACTTGTCACTGTTGGTTAATCTCATTCACTTCCAAAGAAGTCTTAGATGTCGTTAATTTCTGTCTCATTAAGAAGCAAATCCACAATCTTGTTACCAGTGTGAAAATTACTGACATTGATACTTTTCCAGTTTTATCTCAGATGCCGAAAAACTGGTATATCAGGACTACTTGTTACACCACGGCACCTTACATTCAAACACACTTTTTAAAATAAGTTTATATATATGTGACGACATGGGAAATACAACTCCCGATCCGATTTGTGTTCACTTAAGACTCATGCCCCGTTAAGAAGGCCAGTGTTTGAATTAGTTGGCCGCAGCAGAGAATGTGTTCACTGTCGTCAGTGCCCCAATATGTTAATGTATTCCAAAGGACATTCGTTTGCTCTTTTCCAAAACCATTCTGTAATTCTGGAAAGCCAATGACCTGTTCGCTGTCACCAAATGTAAATGATTGGTAGTTTTCCTTCTTTTAAATCCGTGGCGTTTAAAACTGGCAACAGTTAACCATCCGAAACAGTAGCAATTGCAGGGGTTTCATTCTTGGAAGCTGATTTTATTGTTTCGGACCGTTTTCCTCTCTTCTTATGTCTGATATTGTGAAGAGATGATTTATTAACACAGAGCTCTTCAGTATTATGACCAATTGCCTCTACTGTCGCCTGAAGAATTATATACAGAATGTCTTACAAAAAGCTGGCATCTATCCGAGACAGACGCTAAGTTTTCAGTAATAAAATCTTTGGCCCTCCGCCTTGCAGCATTCTCAAATGAGCTACTCTCAAAAGTACGTTCTACGAACTCACCGTCACCAATGTTATTTTCAACTGAAATTGGAAATTCCATATCTGATTCTTTAGATGATGAAAGAAATGCAGCAGTAGATGTACAAGTAGATGCTCTGCACTTTTGTTTCTCTCAATTTTTCTCTTCTTCCGATTTTCTCTTTCTTTGTAGAGGATTGGCATGTGTGATAGCAAATAAATTGTCCAAATTATTTACAAACTTCTCTTCACGGCGCTTAGACATATCTTGACACATTTTTGCGATTTTTTTTTTTTTAATTTTCTCCATTCCAAATGCCAGTTACTAACCTTTTGTGAACAATTCTGAATAGCTCTAGTCGGTATTCTTGCATTCTCCCAAAATACAATGTACTCGCGAACCACAAGATTAGCACTTTCAGTGGCTGTTAATTTTAGTTCTCGTATGGTATAACAAAATTTCCAGCAGTTGTCAGTTTGATGGTAATTTGCGTACAGCTATTTAGTGTTTTATATCTCCTAAAAAACACATGTTCCTTTGCACTGCGCGAGTAATGTGACATCGTAAATAGCGACTGGAAAATGCGTGCGACAACGTCGGTAACAAACAACTGACAGCACTCCACCTGGATTAACTGGAAAGCTCAGGTATCATCAGCGTGACATATCTGAACATTTGCGCTGAAGTTGGCACTTTTAGAGTCATTTAAGCAATACTGGCCGGTGAGCGCTCAAAAATATTGAAGTCGGAAAATAAGGGGCACACTTTTTCCTACTGCAGCAGAAGGTATTTGTGAAGCAGAAAAGTGAGCCTATTTTTGCGCCAGCTGCAATGACTGTGCCAACACATTTACTTCCTGAAAGCCATGCTGTAGTCGCACGATACACCAGTGACAACCCTGGCTGCTTTGTAAAGAAATGATCTTGGCATGACCTTGCTTACCACACTGGAAACTCTTTTCATCAAGGCAATGACAAGCTGTTCTATCACGATTTGAAGAACGGTGCCGACGAGATTTCCTCACCTTGTTATGAAGTACACCTCATGCACCACATGACTGGAATGTTTTGTTTTCTATGTCCCTCAGACAATAGGTGGTTTCTTGTTCAATGCAAAAGATAAACAGCCAGCTATCACCAAAAGTGGGGTTTATAAAAGCATATGCCGAGAGTATCAGTCTTGCTACATTGGACAGACGGAGAGGTCAATATGTACTAGGCTTAAAGAACACCACAGAAGCTGGAGATTTAGGAAGTCTGATTCAGCCTTCGCAGAACATTGCCTGAACGATAACCACAGATACACAATAGATGTATAAGTCCTACACACAGAGGAAAAGGGGGCCAAACACAACCAATTAGAAATTTTAGAAATTAAAAAACAGATGCGTATATCCCCACACCTATTATGAAACGAGCAAACCCAATTAAGTTATTCACCTCTTTCAGACGAGATAATAACCCCCGGATAGAAGCAAAACTTTGGGCCCCAGCCTATTGTAGTTAGAGATATCTTGCCTGATGCATCACTTTAGTCCGGTCATTGTAGTGTAATTGGTGATTATGTAAAATAATGTATGTATTTTGTTAAAAATGGTCATTGACGTAATTGTGCATTAAGCTATGGATCGAAACCTCAAGAAGTTGAAATGATTATCTTTGCCTTGTCATCATGTTTATCTGTGCATTAGCATCTTTAGGAATCAGAAATGTAGGCCTACTTGAAAATTGGCTTATAACCCGAAACCTAGATTGTGCAATAAAATTAAAAATAAATTAAGAAAAAATCCTAAAAACAGTGTTTGTTTAGTCAGTTTACAATGTTTCACCAAGAACCCACAGTTGATTAAATTAAAATGAAATGTTTTTCCTTTACATTTAATCTAATCTGAGCACTGCTTCTATGCACTTTAACATTACCCTTAGACTGAGACTGAGTACCTTGTGCACTATGAACAAGAGAAATCGTCGAACACATTTAACAAGTGCCAAAGACTTTGTTTGATGTAAGGTCCTCCAGTTATGAAAAAACTGTGCTTTTTAAAGTTCCCAAACATGTTTCAGAACCTTTGTGCCATCACCAGTGGGCTTCTGTTTTAGTTAATCTGTAATGTGAAAATTTTTACTAAATGATTACAAAATTACGGATATATTTAGTTCAAACTACCATTTGTTTCTGTTAGTTAATACCTTTACATTCGATTTGCATGGTTTTACAGGACCACTTGCGTGTTATTTCGTACTGATAGCTTGTTATCTGCAACCAGACGATGTTGATGAGAAATTTTGTTGGGAGTTACCCTATCATTTTATGCTTTTAACGTAATTTAGTTTGTCGAGATATTTTGCGCATAAATTCGTTTTTACTTGCGTTCTTTGTGTGGTAGCCTAAGCCCTTATTTCTCAGCATCCTGATGAGGTGTTACGAAGCACACGTAAATATAACACATATTTTCAGAAATTTGGTCGTAAGGATCACTTTTCACTTCACCAAAACACAAAAAAATGAAATAACAACAATACTCAAGACAATAACATCACAAAATTGTTTTGTGTCCAACAAAGCATTTTATTCCCAACATGAAAGACTGTCAATGGGATCACCAATTAGTGGCCCCCTAGCTAACATATTTATGAACAACCTGGAGAACATGATCTTCAGACACATAATAAAACCAAAAAACTACAAAGTTATATGCTGGTACCGTTATGTCGAAGACATAATATGTCTAGTTGATGAACCACTTACACACATAGAACAGCTACACAATGAATGAAACAATTCAAACCCAAAAATTAACTTCACGTTAGAAACAGAAACAAACTACACACTACATTTTCTAGATCTCTTCATACAAAAAACAAACAACACAATGACTTCACAATATTCAGGAAACCGACAACCGGCTGCGGAGTGGTTCTAGGCACTTCAAACCAGAACTGCGCTGCTGCTAAGGTCACAGGTCCGAATCCTGCCTCGGGCATGGATGTGTGTGATGTCCTTAGGTTAGTTAGGTTTAAGTAGTTCTAAGTCTAGGGGACTGATGACCTAAGACGTTAAGTCCCTTAGTTGTTAGTGCCATTTGGACCATTTTTAAACCGACAACCACAAGCACCACCATTCACAGCATGTGAATTGATACGTAAGCAGGGAAACTTCTGATTCATGCTCCATAGATTAAACAGAACACCCATGAGCAAACAGAGCTAAACACCATAAAAGAAATATCAGTGGAAAATGGTTATGATACCCATATGGTAGACAAATTAAACCAAAAAATATGTAAACAGCACAGAAATAAACATACCACACCTACACTAGTCCTCGCCAAACACAGAACAACACAAAGAATGACCACATGCAAGATGCAACAGAACAAAAACATACACACAAAACGAAATGGCACATTCTCACCTACAATTACAAAACTGTTCAGAGAACAGGTAGCATATTAAAGAAACATGGACTTCAAATAGGACACAGGACAGAGACCACAACACAGGAAAAGACCAGAAGACAAGAAACATCAACAGATAGATTTAACGGATCAGGAATATATGAACTCACATGCAACACTTACCAGTCAGAATACATTGGACAGACATGCAGAAACTTCAAATCCAGATATTCAGACCATCTCAGAGCTTTAAAAAGCAACAGCTCCCACAGCATATTTGCTGAGCAGCTAATAGGCCACAATCACCACACAACTACAATAGAAACAGACTTAAGACTACGAAAACCGAGCCAAAGCCTATACAGCAAACTGACCAGTGCGGAAAACTTCCACATATAGAAGGCAATAGCAGAAGGAAAACAGGTCATAAATGAATACACTAAACTCTGCAAAGGCTCTCCATTTTCCACACTAAAGGAACACCATGTAAAATACAAAACAGCTAAGAAGCGTACAGAACACACACACACACACACACACACACACACATACACAGATAAAATGTAAACAAAATTAAAGTTTGGTGCCAAACTCACTAGTAGAGAAATGCACACTGGCTGGGGTGAGACGCACAACAACCACGATTACAGTGTGTTTTGGTGAAGTGTAAAGTGCTTCTTACGACAAAATTTCTGAAAATATGTGTTATATTTACGTGTGCTTCATAACATCCCATCAGGAAGCTGAGAAAAAAGGGCTTGCCACAAAAAAACGTGAGTAAAAACGAATATATGCGCGAAATATCGCGACAAACTAAAAAAAGTTTAAAGCATTAAATAATAGGTTAACTCCCAACAAAATTTCTCATCAACATCGTCTGGTTGCAGATGACAAGCTACCAGTACGAAATAATACGCAAGTGGTCCTGCAAAGCCATACAAACATAATGTAAAGGTATTAACTAACAGAAACAAATGGTTGTTGAACTAAATATTTCCGTAATTTTGTAATCATTTACCGATAGCAAAAATGTTCACATTACAGATTAAATAAAACAGAAACCCACTGATGATGGCACAGAGGTATTGAAACATGTTTGGGAACTTTGAAAAAACAGTGTTTTGCACAACTTACATTCAACAACTTTAGCTGCAAACACGAAAAATACAAGAGTTGCAAATCCAAATGATGAATACCAAAGATTTTATTTTGTGTGATGACCCTTGAACATCACCCAGGCTGTGTATGCTTGAAATACTGTGTAAAGCAGTATTTTACACCGTTAATAACCTTGCACATCCCAGCACCGAAACCAGCATTAAGCTAATGACAGAAAAATCAGTGTGGTCCAGAATTAAACATGATTATCGCCAGTGGTCGAGAATGTATGTCGCATGTCAGCAGTGCAACTCTGGGAGATATCTAAACACGCCAGCGGGAGGATTTCCAGAAGCAATAGGCCGCTTCTCCCATGTACACATAGATTTCGTGGGCCCATTTCCTCCATGAGAGGGATATCAATATATATTGATAGCTACAGATCAAGAGCAGAAATTTCAGCCGACACTGTTCCTTGAACAGTCCCTGAGGGTTCCAACACTATCATCCCATTAGTTACCATTCCACAAGCATTGGGATGGTAGACTGCTGGCGTAGGACGTTATTAGCCGCACTTGTGAGCCATGAGAACCGCTGGATAGTGGCACTGCCACTGATTTTACATTGGAGCATCAGCAGAGGAAATGGTTTAGGGGGAGACATTACACCAACCATCAGAGTTTTTTCAGCAATAAAGCGGTCAGTTGAACCAGAACTACGATTTTTACTGCAAAAAGTCAAGTGACAAATCTCTAAACTACACCCTTCTCCAGAGTCCCACCATGTAAACATAAAAGTTTCTGTGTCCCCAAGGACCATGAAACTTTCTCACATGTGATGCTAAGGACAATGCAGTGCACCCATCATCACAACCACAATATTCTGCACTTATCGAAATACTCACATGTTGTGAACATACAGTAGAGATAATGTCCAATGAAAAACCACTAATAGTATCACTGGAGCAGATCAAGCTTGCACGTTTGGTGACACCAGATACCCCTTTACACTGGAAGAATACCTGGGACTCCACATCAACGACTCCAGGGGCACCTGCGATGAGACGGGTGATTTGGGGGGGGGGGGGGGCAAGGAGGGAGGGAAAGGGGGGGGGGGAACCTCTGTGGGAAACGTGGTGTGTGGATCAATGATTAAAAGTGTATATACTGTTCTTTAGTCTACCAACGTAACTTTGCCATGCTATGTTTTCTATTTTTTCTGTTTTCTTACAGTTCCTTGTGTATTTACCATTATCAAGATGTTTTTTTCATAATCCTCTGAATAAGACTGGTTTATTTCAATATGGGCATATTACTGAATTATTACCACTTGTATTATGGTACTATCCTATAGCTCCATATTTAATTGGCATTTGAAGTGACATGTCATGGCAGTGACAAGTGATGCAAAGTATGATGCAGCTCAGGTCACCAGATTGAGGTGCCAGGTTAGTATCCTCTGCCCAACCACAATAGAGTTCAGCATGAGCTATGGCCACTTGGTGGCCACCTGACTCCAGTTTTAATCAAGTGTGTGATGTTTTCCTGATTTCCCAGAGTAAAATTGCTGCAAAGAACCCTCTGCCATGAAACACCAGTAGGATGTACTCTCTGCCTCAAAATACTGGTACAAAAAACTCTCAGCTATGGAACATTGATATGAACCATGCTTTCACCTCAAAACGTGGTGCACATCACTCTGCCATGCAACATTAATATGAAGCTACCTCTGCCGTGCAAAATTAGCAGGACCAGTTTTGATCATTTGTGGTAAGGTCTTATGGGACCAAACTGCTGAGGTCATCAGTCCCTAAACTTACAGACTGCTTAAACTAACTTATGCTAAGGACGACACACGCACCCATGCCCGAGGAAGGACTCGAACCTCTGAAGGGGTGGGGGACTGAGTGACACAAGCAACCTGCCATCTACTGCTACCCCCTCTCCCATTTATCCTCGTATACCTTTGCCCAAATCACTTTTCATTACTAATTGTGATATGCACTGTATACAAATTTTGCACGTGAGCTATCCTGATGTTCCTCTCAGACTTGCAGCCTAAGTAGATGCTACTAATTGTGATACATCCTGTATAGGAGTTTAACAGTTGTATCACCTCTGAATCCCTCTCACTTTGGTGCCCCAAGTAATGGCTTGCCATACTTGGGCCTTAAACTGGATCTGAAGATTAGTATAGCAGACTCTATGCCATAAAAAGGGAGTGCAAAGCACTCTCTGCCATGTCATTTTGGCTTGCAGCTCCCTCTGTCAAGAAATACTTGTGTGAAGCACTCTCCACCATGCAGCTTTGGTATAGTTACCCTCTGCGATGTAACATCACTACAAAACACCCTCTACCATGCAACATTGGAACAAACAATCCTGTGCCATGCAACATCTGTAATATGTACCCTCTGCCGCATGACATTGGTATGAAGTACCCTCTGTCGTAGAACATTAGCACAAAACACCATCTAGCACACAACATCAGTACGAAGCACTCTCTGCCCTGCTATATTTGTACAAAGCACCCTCTTCCACACAACATTGGTATGAAGCACCCTGTGCCAAGCAACATTGGTATGAAACATCTTCTGTCACACATTATTGGTATGAAGCAGTCTCTGTCATGCAACATGTCTATGCAGGAATCTATACATCGGTACAGAGCACACTTTGCAATGCAAAGCATACACTTCTGGGGTGCATGAGCCACTTCCATTCCAAGAAGTTCTGCCACTTGCCAATAGAAGGCAAGTGCATTTGTTTTGCACTGACAGGGGGCTTTCATTCATAATAGTTCAGACAATTTCCACTAAATGGCCGTAAATTGCATTAGAACCTCAATTATCTGAACTCCAACCATCGTGATCGCCAATTATCCGGATTGTTTTGAGAAAAAAGAAATTTCTACTGGTGACTAAAAGTGTTAGTTTTGTTTGATAGTTATTACAGTGTACAGTACACTGTACATTTCTTTATCATTCTAAAATCAGTCCACAGCAAATGTATTTAAGGGCAAAATCTTCCAGTGAACATTGAATACAGTATGTGCATTGTTGTATGCACAATACTCACATCGCTGTGTTCATAGTGCTCGACATTCAGTGCAGCTGATGCCATTCTGTGTGACCTTAGCATTTACAGTGATCTGTCACTATATGTTCCATCTTGTTGTCTTATCATTAGCTGGCAGGATAAAAGTCTTTGAACTATTTGATAAAGGTGTGAGTGATAAGCAGTTAGTTAAGATGTTTACCATAGGAGTATCAACATTTTGAAACGTAAAAAGTCCTCAGTTTTAAACTTTGTGTGTGTCTTTGGGAATGGAGACGGAAGTTTGTTGAGAAATGCAATGAAAACATCATAAAACAAAGAGTATGAAGAGGTCCTATTGAAGTGGTTTTTGCAGGAGTGAGCACTGGGAAACCCTCTTTCATGGCCTGTTGTATGCAAAAGACCTAAACTCTTAGCTGAGAATATTAACAGTTTGTCTTATTTGGAAGGATTTACCTGAAACTATTGTAGCTTCTAAAATGGAAACTAGTGCATAATTTACAAGAAACAACCAAAGATTTGGATTATTGTTATTTTATTTTGTAAATGGTACAATTCAATTTACGTTGGATAATACTTCCAATCCACAGACAGCCTTCTTGGTAAAGAAGATGGACATAACAAGTGTACTGCAGCCAATGGCCCAATCGGTTATTGAAACTATAAGGCAATACTACAGGAGACAACTGTTGAGGAGGCTTTTGTTAGAAGATGGAAATGAAGAAGGCATTGTGCCCCATCAACAAAAAATGAATTTAAAAGACTGCTCTTACATGATGTTGGAAGCCTGGAATTAGGTGAAGGCCACCAAATTACAAAGAGCTTAAAATATACTGAAAGGTATTTCAACCATAGATGAGGTGCAGAGAAATGAAGGTTAAAAGAAGAAACATGAAAAGGAAGAGAAAGAAAGAAAAGTGGCAGCGGACAATATATCCCTTGAGGACATAAGAAGAAGTCTTTGGAAAATTCCTGGTTGTTCTGCATGTAGTGTAGTAGATATAGACAAGTGGCTTGCATAGAATTCTTAAGACCCTGTCTCAGTGATGATGAAATCATTCAAAATGCGAGAGAAGAAACTGATGGCCAGGAGGATGTCATTGTCACCGAACCATTAGCTGGTGAGGTGTATGCTTGTATTCACACTGCACTAACATGGATGTACTGGCAGCCTGAGTGTGACCATATACAGTTCATCACTGTCAAGCAGATCTGAGACTTAGCTACACAAAAGTGATTGACGATAGAAAAAAGAACTGATTCTGTCTGATATGGTCAAGAATTGACACTGTATGTAAGTACAGTACCGTACAAAATCAAGAAAACACTGTTTTGTAGTCATTAAATTAATGTTACAGTAGTAAGTATACACAAGTTTATTTAAAAAAATTGCAGTTTTCATGGTTTATCTAATTATCCGGATATTTGATTGTTCGGATTGGGTCCAATCCAGAGTTATTTGGATAATTTGAGTTCTATTGTATATGTGCAATATGTCTATTAGTGAAAGTGGTATGAATATCCCATCAACAGCTCCTGAGATTATGCTAAACATACAGACAGAGCCATGACAGGGGACTTTAGTTTAAATGTGTATAGACAGATGACAGAACATAGGTATCAATGGATACATATTTTTCAGAAATGATTTTCTAGCCATTACCAGTCTACATTTTATATAATTTTCACTATAGCCATCATCAGCTATCATTATTGTGGTCTTCAGTCCAAAGACTGGTTTGATGCAGGTCTCCATACTACTGTATCCTGTACAAGCATCTTCATCTCCAAATAATTACTGCAACTTAAATCCTACATAACTGCTTGCTGTATTCATCTCTTGGTCTCCCTCTACAATTTGGGCCTCACATCCTTGCCTCCCAACACTAAATTGTGAGCACTTGTTATCCCATAACACATCCTATCAAACAATCCCTTCTCCTAGACAGGTTGCGACACAAATTTCTCTTCCTCCCAGTTCTATTCAGTACATCATCATTAGTTACATGATCTGTCCATCTAATCTTTACTATTATTCTGTAGCATCACACTTCAAAAGCTTCCATTCTCTTCTTATCTAAACTGCTTATCATCCATGTCTCACTTCCATACATGGCTACATTACTTTCAGAAAATTCATGCTAACAACCAAATCTATATTCAACATTAAAAATTTCCTTTCTTCAGAAATACTTCTCTTTATGTTGTCAGTCAACATTTTATATCCTTTATACTTCAGACATCATCAGTTATTCTGCTGCTTAAATAATGAAACTCGTTTACTACTTAAGTGTCTCATTTCCTAATCTCATTCCCTCAGCATTGCCTGATCTAATTCAACTACATTCCACTAAACTTGTTTTGGTTTTGTTGATGTTCATTTTACATCCTCCTTTCAAGACACTGTCCATCCAATTCAACTGCTTTTCCAAGTCCTTTGCTCTCTCTCTGACAGAATTACATGGTCATTGGCAAATCTCAAAGTTTTTGTTGATTTGCCCTGAACTTTAATTCCTTCTCCAAATTTTTCTTTTGTTTATTTTACTGCTAGCTCAGTGTACAGACTGAGTTACATTGGCAATAGCATACAACACTCTCTCACTCCTTTCTCAATTACTGCTTCCCTTTCATATCCTTTGACTCCTACAACTGCTGTCTGGTTACTGTACAAGTGGTAAATAGACTGTTGCTCCCTGTATTTTACCCCTGCTACCTTCAGAATTTCAAAGAGAGTATTCCAGTCAGCATCATCAACAGCTTTCTCTATGTCTATAAATGCTATAAATGTGGTTTTGCCTTTCCTTAACCCATCTTCTAAGATAAGTTGTGGGATCAGTATTGTTTCATGTGTCCCTACTTTTCGCTAGAATATAAACTGACCTTCCCAGAGGTCAGCTTCTAGCAATTTTTCATTCTTCCACAATGAATATCTGTTATTATTTTGCAATCATGATGTACTGAAGTTAGAGTTTGGTACTATTCACAACTGTCAGTACCTTCTTTCTTTGGAATTGGAATTATTACATTCCTCTTGAAGTCTGAGGGTATTTCACATGCATCATACATCTTGCACAACAGATGGAAGGGTTTTGTCATGGCTGGCTCTTCCAAGGCTGTCATTAGTCCTGACAGAATTTTGTCAACTCCTAGAGCCTTGTTTCTGTCTTTCAGTACTCTTTCAAATTGTTCTCACAGTATCACATCTCTCATCTCATCTTCATCTATCTCCTCTTCTATTTCTGTAATGTTGCCTTCAAGCTCATCTCCTTGTACAGAGCCTCTATAAATTTCTTCACCTTTAATCTTTTCCTTCTTTGCATAGGAGTGGTTTTCCATCTGAGCTCCTGATACTCATATGTCTTCTTCTCTTTTCTCCAAAGGCCTCTTTAATTTTCTTGCAGGTGGTCTCCATCTATCTCCAAGTGATATTTGCTTCTGAATCCTTATGTATGTCCTCTAGCCATTCCTAGTGAGCCATTTTGCATTTCCTTCAATCTCATTTTCAAGACATTTGGATTCACTTTCATCTGCTTTGTTTGGTGCATTATAATATTTTTTTCCTTTGATCAATTAAATTCAATATCTCCTGTGTTATCCATGGATTTCTATTAGGCCTTGTCTTTTTACCTATTTGACCCTGTGCTGCCTTCTCTGTTTCATGTCTCAGAGCTACCCATTCATCTTCCACTGTATTCCTTTCCCCGTTTCTAGTCAGTCATCCCCTAATACTCCCTCTGAAACTCTCAACAACCTCTGGCTCTTTCAACCTATCCAGGGTCTATTTCCTTTATTTCCTACATTTTCACAATTTCTTTAGTTTCAATCTACAGCTCATAACCAAAAAATTGTGGTCACAGTCCACATCTGCACTGAGAAATGTCTTACAATTTAAAACCTGTTTCCAGATTCTCTGTGTTACCGTTATACAATCAGTCTGAGACCTCCTAAGGTTTCTTCCTCATAGTCATCTTTCATTATTCTTAAACTACATGTTAACTGTGATTAAACTATGCTTTGTGCAAAATTCTACCAGGGAACTTCCTCTTTCATTCCTTTCCCCAGCCAATATTAACCTACAAGTTTTCCTTCCGTTCATTTTCTTGCCATAAATTCCAGTCGATCACAATTAAATTTTAGTCTCCCTGACTATCTAAATAATTTGTTTTGTCTTATCATACACTTCTTCATCCTCTTCATCATCTACAGATCTATAAAGAAGTGCCAAAGAAACTGTATTCTAATACAGAGATACCTAAAGAGGCAAAATGTGGTGCTGCAGTTGGCAATGTCTATATAAGACAATAATTGTCGGGTGTAGCTGTTAGATTGGTTACTACTGCTACAATGGCAGGTTATCAAGATTTTAGTGAGTTTGAATGTGATGTTATAGTCAGCACGTGAGTGATGGGATACAACATCTCTGAGGTAGTGATAAAGTGGGAATTTGAATATCAGGAATCCAGAAAAAACATCAGATATGTGACATCGCTGCACCTGGAAAAAGATCCTGCCAGAACGGGACCAAAGGCAACTGAAGAGAATTGTTCAATGTGACAGAAGTGCAACGCCTCCACAAATTGCTGGTGAGTTCAATGCTGAGCCATCAACAAGTCTCAGCATGCGAAATATTCAACAAAACATCATCATTATGGGCTTTCCGAGCTAAAGAACCACTCATGTACCCTTGATGACTACATGACACAAAGCTTTATGCCTCACCTAAGCCTGTCAATACCGATATTGCACTGTTGGTGACTGGAAACTTGTCAGACGAGTATCATTTCAGTTTGTATCAAGGGGGTGGACGTGTACAGGAATAGGCACATCACCATAAATCCATGGACCCTGCATGTCTTGTCTGATGATATGCATCCATTCATGTACATTGTGCCTTCTGACAGACTTGGGCAATTCGAAGGAAAATGTGACACCTCACACGTCCAGAATTGCTAAAGAGTGGCTCCAGGAACAATCTTCTGAGATTAAACATTTCCGCTGGCTACAAAACATCCCAGACATGAACATTATTGAACATATCTGGGATGCCTTTAAATGTGCTGACCTCCACCCTGATGTACCCTTATGTTTTTATGGATAGTTCTGCAGGATTAATGGTGTCACTTCCCTCCAGCACTACTTCAGATACTAGTCGAGTCCATGCCACATTATGTTGCAGCACTTCTGCACACTTGCAGGGCCCTACACAGTGTTAGGCAGGTGTACCAGTTTCTTTGGCTCTTCAGTGTAGTTGTCATACAAATTTGTACTACTGTGGTGGGTGTGGGTTTACTGTCTGTCTTGGCTATAATAACGATTTCATGATGGTGTTCGTAGTAGCTTACCCACATTCCAATTTTCTTGTTCATTATTAAACACACTGCTGCATTATCCCTATTTGATTTTGCATTTATAACCATACATTCACCTGATCAGAAATGCTGTTCCACCTGCCACTGAACTTAACTAATTCCGAAGACAATAAACTTTAGCTTATCCATTTCTATTTTTAAATTTTCTAATGTACCTGCTAAATTAAGGCCTCTAACTTCCCACACTCCAATCCATAGAACACCAGTTTTGTTTCTCCTGAGGATGACATCCTCCAGAGATACCCCGTCCCAGAGATCGGTGTGGTGGACTATTTTATCTCTGGAATATTTAGCTGAAGAGTATCATTATCATGTAACCATAAAGTAGAGCTGTGTGCCATTGGGAAAAATTACAGCTGTAGCTTCCCCTTGCATTCACCTGTTCTCAGTACCAGCACAGCAAGGGCATTTTGGATGTGTTACATGGCCATATCAGTCAACCATCCAGACTGTTGCTCCTGCAACTACTGAAAAGGCTGCTGCCCTTCTTCAGGATCCTCATGTTTTTCTGGCGTCTCTACACATACCCCACCACTGTGGTTGCACCTGTGGTATAGCTATCTGTACTGCTGAGGCACATAAGCCAACAGCAGGGACCATGGTTCTAAGAGGGCAACATCCTTTATTATGCTGCCAAAATAACAAAACTTATCTACTGCTTTTATTGTCTTCTTTCCTAATCTAATTTCTTAGGAATCACTTTAATTCACCTACATTCTATTATCTTTGTTTTACTTTTGATTGGGAGAACTAAAACCCTGCCTCATTCACTTTTCACTGCTTCTCTTTCATATTCTTCCACTCTTATAACTACAATATGATTTGTGTACAAGCTGTAAATTACATTTCACTCCTGCATTTCGTCATTGCTACCTCCAAATATTCAGAGTTTAGTCCATCAACATTGTCAAAATATTTCTCAAAATCTACAAAAGCTGTAAACATAGGTTGCCTTTCTCCAGCCTAGCAGCCTAGCATTTGTCCTCTAGCCATTCCACCGAAGCGATTTTGTATTTTCTTTCAACCTCATTTTTTAGATGTCTGTATTGCATTTTGCCTGCTTCATTTGCTGCATTTTTATATTTTCCCCTTCCACCAGTTAAATTCAGTATCTCCTTAGTTATCCATTGATTTCTAATAGGCCTTCTCTTTTCACCTACTTTATCATCTGCTATCTCACTATTACCTCTCTCAAAGCTATCCATTTGTCTTCTGTTATATTCCCTTCCCTGTTTCTGTCAAATATTGTCTGGTCGTTCCCCTGAAACTCTCAGAAACCTCTTGTCCCTACAATTTATCCAGATCCTGTCTCCTTAATTTAACATCTCTTTAATTTCTTCAATTTTAACTTCTTTACATAAACAATAAATTATGCCTATAGTCCACATTGGCCCTTGAAGTTTCTTACAGTTTTAAATCAGGTTCTGATACCTTTAACCATTATATAAACAGTCTGAATTCATCTAGTGTCTCTATGTTTGTTCAACATATACAGTCATCTTACTTGTTTCTTAAATCAAGTGTTGGCAATGAATAATTTATGCTCTGTGCCATATTCTACCAGGCTCCTTCTCCTTTTGTTCCTCACTCTTAGAGAATGTTCTAATACTTTTTTCCTTCTCTTTCTTTTGTTCCCATCAAATTCTGATCCCTCATTGTAATTAAATTTTTTCCTCACTTAACAATGTTAGTAATTTGTATTGTTTCATTACATATTCTTTCAGCCCCTTCATTATCTGTGTACCTAGTTCATGTAAAAACTTAATCTATGAAGGTGGTAGTTGGCTTCCAGTCAGTCTTGGCTATGATAATGCGATCACTATGGTGTTCATACTAATTTACCATGTTTTATATTTTCTTATTCGTTATTAGACTTAGTCCTGCATTATCCCTGTCTTATAAGGTATTTGTAACTCTCTACTGATGTGAGCAGTGGATCTGCTCTTCCTGCCATCACACATCACTAATTCCCACTGTATCAAACTTCAATCTGTCTACTCCATTTTCTGAATTCTATAACCGACCTACCCAATTCAGGGATCTAACATTCTATGCTACCACCTGTAAAATAGCAGTTTTGTCATCCTAATAATGATATCTTCCTGTGTAGTGGCTGCCCAGAGAATGAAACTGGGAATGTTATTACTTCTGGAATATATTACCCAAGATGATGCATACAGGAGAGCTGCATGACCCCAGGGAAAAATGATTACTGAAGCTTCCCCTTGCTTTCAGCTATTCACAGAGCTAGCATGTTAAGACCATGTTGATTGATGTTACAAGGCCATATCAGTCAACCATCCAGTCTGTTGCCCCTGCAACTACTGAAAAGGCTGCTGCCCTTCTTCAGGAACCACACATTTGCCTGGCCTCTCTACCGATACTCCTCCACTGTGGTTGCATCTCTTGTACAGCTATCTGTTTTGTTGAGACCAACAAGTTACTGCATCGCAGCAAGGTACATGGTTCATGACTGAAAATACACACAACGAATTGGTAGTTTCTAAAACAAATGGTAGCTTCTACAACAAACAATGAGAAAACGCTTCCCCATGGCTTGTAATCAGTGAGTGAAAGAGCCTGCACTTGTTAAATATGATATGACTCTTCTAACTGCCCATGAATTGCTTGTTATGTGGTACTATCCCATCGAAATATTCAACAGAACTTCATCAGTATGGGCTTTCAGAGCCAAAGACCCACTCAACTACCCTTGATGACCGCATGACATAAAGCCTTACACCTCACCCAAGCCTGCCAATCCCGATATTGGACTGTTGATGACTATAAACATGTTGCCTTGTCAGACGGGTATCATTTCAAAATGTATCAAGTGGGTGGATGTCTACAGGAATGGAGACAACATAATAAATCATGGACCCTGCATGTCAGCAGGGGACTGTTCAAGCTGTTAGAGGCCCTGAAATGGTGTGGAGTGTGTGCAGTTGTAATGATGTGGGATCTCAGATGTGTCTAGATATGGCTCTGACAGGTAACATGTACATAAGCATCTTGTCTGCTCACATTCATCCATTCACATATATTGTGCCTTCTGACAGACTTGGGCAATTCAAAGGAAAATGTGACAACCCACACGTCCAGAATAGCTAAAGAGTGGCTCCAGGAACACTCTTCTGAGTTTAAACACTTCTGCTGGCCACCAAACTCCGCAGACATGAATATTATTGAGCATCTCTGGGAGCTTTGCAACATGCTGTTCAAAACAGATTTCCACCCCCTTGCACTCTTATGGATTTATGGTCAGCCCTGCAGGATTCATGGTGTCAGTTTCTTCCAGCACTACTTCAGACATTAGTCGAGTAAATGCCATGTCGTGTTGTGGCAGTTCTCCATGTTTGCAGGGGACCTATACAATATTAGGCTGGTGTACCAGTTTCTGTGGCTCTTCAGTGTAATATTAACAATACAATATATATGAAATGTTTTATTGTAATAGTAAATTATTTAATTAATATCAATATATAAAAATATTGTTTAATAATAGTCATAATAATTTGTTTACGTTAGTGAGTGGTACATTGCTTTAGCATAATCTCCACCAAAAACTGCAATTCGGAAAAAAAACATATGTTCAGTAATTTGAGAGACAGTACCATTGTGATCACCAGTCTGCAGATTTCAGCTATATGGATGTGTAAAAGAGGGAAATGGTCTTTCTGTCAGTTGTTTCCACATGTATCTGGGATGTGACTATTTTATGTAGAGGGTCTTTTTTCTATTCTGTTTCACCTTAGTGAACCTCCATGTCTTTTTGATTCCACCTGTGCACTCATGATGTGTGTCACATTTGTTATTGACACCAGGTAAGTCGGCCAGCAAAAGAGCACCTTATCCTGCCTCTCACACAAGTTACTCAGAAGAATGCTGTATTAAATGTTGCCTGTATGTTCTAAAGTATCTTGCTATCTTCAAGACTCTTAGTTTTCATGTACTTTATTTTCTGATTGTTAGAAGCAAGATTTGGAAACTGATAAAAAAGCTTATGTAAAAAGGATCTTCAACCAAGAAACTTTGACTCTATTCCATGATAAGCTCAAGGAGACAGAATGGCACATTGATAAAAATATTTCATGCACAACAAATTTTGAAGCATTTCTGAGGGATTTTCTAAGTGTTTTCAATGAAATGTTTCCACAAAAAACTTATTTTAATAAAATGACAAAATTAAAATGGATCACTAAAGGTATAAAAATCTCCAGTGCTAAGAAAAGGCAGCTACATAAGGAACTAAGACATAATAAAAAAATTGAATTTTTTTGAATATGTTAAACGATACAAAAGTACATTTAAGAAAGTTGTCAAAGCAGCAAAGCAAATGACAAATAATAAATTAATCTTAAAACATGAGAATAAATCAAAGGCAGTGTGGTCAGTTGTAAAACACAAATTAGCTATCAAAGCCTCTATACATGGAATTAGTACCATTAAGCTTGAAGATGAGATCATTGTAAATCCGGCTCAAATTTCAGAATGCTTCAATGTGTTCTTCATTAATGTAGTGAAACCAGAGGTTAAAGTTGTAGATTATGAGAACAATGTATGTCCCTTTGGAATAAATCATAATTCTGAATGCAACACAAAATTCAAAGCAGTTTCAACAATAGATGTAGAAAAAATTATATTAAAACTAAAAAACAAAAATTCTGCAGGTTGGGATGGAATACCAGCAAAAGTCCTTAAATTTTTGTGTAAAATAATAGGATACCCACTATCTAAAATAATAAACCAATCCTTTGAACAAGGAAGCTTGCCAGAGGTGCTGAAGTATGCGGAAGTGAAACTGTTGCTCAAAAAAGGGTCGAAAGAGGATATGGGGTATTATTGTCCCATCTCCCTCCTTCCAGTCCTTTCAAAAATCTTTGAAAATGCTGCTGCTATGCAGATTCGAAATTTTATTGAGAAATATGATATTGTTACGGAAAACCAATTTGGTTTCCAGCGTGGCAAAAGTACTACTGATGCAATTAACAAGATTATCGACAAGATCAGCACATCATTAGACAACCATAATAAAGTTACAGGAATCTTTTGTGATCTCACAAAAGCCTTTGACTCTGTAAATCATGCACTGCTTATCTATAAGCGTGACAAGTATGGGATCAAGGGTAATCTTCTGAATTGGCTTACTTCATACTTATCAAATAGGAAACAAAGAGTGATTGTCTCATCAAATGCAGCAAATTACTATTCAAAATAGAAAACAGTAGCTCAAGGTGTCCCTCAAGGCTCGTTTCTAGGACCTATTTTGTTCTTGTTCTTTGTTAATGATTTACCGAACAATATAAATGCTCCATCGATTTTATTTGCAGATGACACATCTGTATTAATAGAAAGCCAGGCGCCAGAAAACATCCCTCTCTACATAATAAACACAATGAACCAACTAGAAACATGGTTCCAACTCAATGGATTAAGGTTGAACATCCCCAAAACCCACATGGTCCAGTTCAGAAGAAAACAGTGAAAGCCCTAAGAAATTAAAATAACTCGTAAAAATCAGGATATAGAGGAAGTAGGTTCTGTAAAGTTTTTAGGGTTAAACCTAGATAAAAATTTAAATTGGAATAAACATGTTGACTACCTGTTAAACAAATTATGTAGCTTTGCATTTGCTATGCAAATATTAGCTGGTGCAACAGATATGAATACAAGGAAAATTGCATACCACAGCTACATTCAATCAGTTGTAAGGTATGGTATTATTTTTTGGGGAAATTCAAGCAATATATTGCGCATACTAAAGCTACAAAAAAGAATAATAAGGAACATGTGTACTGCCCATCCAAGGACATAATGTCGCCCACTATTTGAAAAACAACAGTTATTAACAGTTCCCTCCTTATACATCTATGATATTATCATCTTTCTACATAGCAATTTGGAGTTATTCGAGAAAAACTGTTTCAATCACGCATATAACACGAGAAACAAAGACAACTTTATGCTTCCCACTCATCGCTTAAACCTATGTGCACAGTCTCCTCAGTATATGGCAATGAAAATTCGTAACAAGCTAAAAGGAAAGAATGTTCTGAGTATGAACCTAGAGACACTGAAAACAAAGTTATATGATATACTTGTCAAACGCTGCTACTACACTGTTGAGGAGTTCATGAAGGATGAACTGAACATTTGAGCAGGATAAATTTACATATAGTCTTGTGTGTAAATGTAGGTATCCTTCACAAAAGGGAGTAAAGAAAAATAAATGTTTATATTAATGTTAAAATTCTTTGTACCAATTAGGCCTAAGTTGTGTTATCCATTTTTTGACTTGTCTCCTGTACACTAATCATATGATTAGAAATTGTATGTTATGAGATGAATAAAACACTATTCACACTATTCCCTATTCACTGTCATACTCTAAACAGACGAGCCAATATTTTTGCTGCTATTGCAGGTGCAGATCCAAGGAAGTTGGAACAGTGGGCAGTATCATGGAGATCTTACTCTCCTCCCCAAGCCACCTGCCCACTCATCCATCCTCCCACATTTTAGTAGAAGTGGTTATATTTGTACACAACCAAGAAGCAAGAAGAATTAAATGGAAACTGTCTCTCACCATGAAAGCCTATGAATATAGAATACTCATCACAAATTATGAAATTAGGAAAACTGGGCAAAATGTAAAGTTAAGGACCACATGAAATTACAGACTTATGAATATAGAATACTCATCACAAATTATGAAATTAGGAAAACTGGGCAAAATGTAAAGTTAAGGACCACATGAAATTACAGACTAAAGGACTTGAAATACATAACCATCTAAAATGTTTACTTAAAAAGTAAATGAACTGTTTGTATATACCAATGTTCCAAAGTGTCTAAAACAATGGGGGTATGGCATGGGTAGTATGGCACTATACAGGTAAGGTACTGATGCATATATTGTAAATTATAAAACACCACTCTCACTGTTGTAATCATTTTTATAACCAACAGAATTATCAATGGATAACATTTTGCTGATAAATATATTTATAAATATATCCATAATTACTGAAGAGTGTATGATTCACATTTTTGGCAGTGAACAAAACTAGAGAGTTGATAATGTGAATGTTCTACAGAATTAATTACTTGAGACTTTAGGGTATTCTGAGATCTTCCACATGTTCTCCCACTCACTTATGAACATTTCTAGTTATGCTGTAAGCCACATATTTTGCTGAAACATCTCATCTCATCAAGCCAGGGTGTACAGTAGAGATTAATGTCATCTTTAATTAGTTACAATAAAAATGACTCAAGAATGTCTTCCATGCTAATTAATGGTTCTGCAGAATGCAACAAATATTTCTAAGACATTTTTTCTGTGTGTTTGTTCTCCAGTGATTCTTGCTGTATATTCTGCCACTCATCCCTTACATGAATCAGAAAATATATCCTCAAAATATTGTGCAGGGCCATTAATTGAGAAAGAATTGTGGTAGGGAAAAACAATTTTTTTAAAACTTTTTATATCTGCCTTTTAACTTCAGTTAAAAAAGAAGCACTACCCATAGCTGGCTTGGCCAGGCTACCCACCATGGTCATGCCATGAGCTTTTCACATAAATGCCATAAAAATGCTGAGTGCATGGTGCTGTTACTTCCACAGCCCCTTGAGGGGGTGGGGGAGGGGGGGTGGGGGTGGGAATCAATAGTGAGTGTGGAATGTATGACATAAGGCCCTGGGGTGATCACCAAAGAGATGTAGCTAGGATGGCGGCAACTCTCTTGTCTGCTGGCTCCCACACTGAACAGACACACTTATCCTTGTCTCCCTGATTGTTTCCTCTCAGCCTCCCTGTATCAACACCTCTGAACTGGTGGTGTCTTCCTGGTGAAGCTGTATACCAAACATGAACAGATTTTCATTATGGTTTAATCTGAAATTTTACTTCAAAACAAAAGGATGATCAAACCTCACCTGTCAGGACCTGGCCATCCCAAACAGCATGCAATATATTACCGGTTGAGGTTGTGTACTATCAGAGAAATTAAAGTATTTATGATGATAGTACCGTTGATAGCAAGATAGGCACTCACTGGTATGTAGCATGGTTTGTATAATGTTGTGGTAGACACAAGTCTGGTTACCATCTGGATTATATTAACATTGAACTATTTCACAGTAGCATGCCAGTTGACATTGCTGTGCCATCAAGTTCAATATTCACCCCAAACACCAATAAGAAAAACTGCATTGCTGTTTCTGTTACAGTTATTTAAACCTGTGCCATTACTACATTCATGTTTCACTGCCATAACAAAGGAAAACAACAAGTTTACTTGTGTTGGCATTTCAGAAATACTGCCCCCCTTGTGCCAAAAGCTGATGATTATTTCCCTGTGTTACTTTATCTCTTTACCAGTGTATCAGAATAATGATTTAACAGCTAAAATATGGTTCAATACATACCTAGTGTACCAACAAACAAAACATATTATACAGGAATAACACAGTGAAATCCAGAATGGCTATATGAATGAGTAACATATCTTACAACATAGTAGCAGTTTCATGTTTGGAGCTCATTAGCATGTGATCCTCCCTGTAATATATGTGGCATTGTTGTACGTTATGATTCTTGTAAACTCATTTTAATATTTGAGAATGTCATGGTTCACAATAGAAAAGTATTCTGTTCTACAAAACAATAAAAGAAAGTACTTACATCTTGCATAGCATCTAACTTCAGTACAGGCAGGAAACATTTGCATGTGAATTACATTAGTGGTATGAATTAAAATGAAAAAGCGCTTTAATAGCTTGGTTGTCTGTAGGCATAAGACAAGAAACCATAAAACCACAGAAATTAAAAAATATTCAGACCATTTTATCACAAATGCTTACAATTTCAGGAATCAGAGAATGAAAATCTCTATTGTTTAAGTGCAATAACTTTCTTAGTTATATATTGTTTGATTATTCTATCAAAAGTATAGTTTCCCTCCTATGTGTATGTAAATATATAGACCACCACATCTAATGTACATAAATAGATTGTATCAGTGACACCAATACAAAATTTCTATGTAGAATCTGTGCAACAAAATCAGGAAAAAGTCTGTGGAGCTATTTGTCCAAAAGTACTTCAACAGTAAGTTATTAATGTAATTTGAAGCTAATACATTCTGTGTAAAACTAAATAGCTTAACTATGTAACTATTAATTGTAAATTATTTTCTTCAGTAAGGAAAAGATATTACAAGGGTTGGGCAAATATGTGAAAAAACAGTGAGGAACACACACTACAACACAAATGCCAATGGTACCCAGGAATGGAGGCTGTACTACTTTTTTTGACTATGAGCAGCACCTATGCAATGCTCTTAGTACGCTTCAAGTGTCAGTAGTGTCAGTAGTAGTCAGACGGTGTTCTGTGTAGTTGTGAGTGCATTATGTCAGCGCTAAATGAATTTGAACATGGGACAATTTTTGGCACTCGTATTGTGGGTGCTTCTGTAACCAAGGTAGCCGAAGTATTCGATGTTTCAAGGGACATCATATCAAAGATTTATATCGCATACAGGGAAAGCAGAAAAGTATCATCCACTAAGTCTATCTTGCTATCAATGGTACTATCATTTATAAATATATTTATCAGCAAAATGTTATCCACCAATAATTCTGTTGATTATAAAAATGATTGCAACAGTGAGAGTGGTGTTTTATAATTTACAATATATGCATCAGTACCTTACCTGTATAGTGCCATACTACCCGTGCCATACCCCCCATTGTTTTAGACACTTTGGAAGGTTGGTATATACAAACAGTTCATTTACTTTTTAAGTAAACATTTTAGATGGTTATGTATTGCAAGTCCTTTAGTCTGTAATTTCATGTGGACCTTAACTTTTAATTTTTGTCCAGTTTTCCTAATTTCATCATTTGTGATGAGTATTCTATATTCATAGGCTTTCATGGTGAGAGACAGTTTCCATTTAATTATTCTTGATTGTTGGTTGTGTCATACTCTAAACAGATGAGTGCATATTTGTGCTGCTATTGCAGGTGCAGATCCAAGGAAGTGGGAACAGTGGGCAGTATTGTGGAGGTCTTAATCTCCTCACCCCCCAACCCACCCATCTTCCCACATTTTAGTAGAAGTGGTTATATTTGTACATATATCAGTTTCCAAATTTTGCTTTTAACAATCAGAAATTAAAGTACATGAAAACTAAGAGTCTTGAAGATAGCAAGATACTTTAGAACAGACAGGCAACATTTAATACAGCATTCTTCTGAGTAACTTGTGTGAGAGGCAGGTAAAGGTGCTCTTTTGCAGGCCGACTTACCTGGTTTCAATATCAAATGCGACACTCATCATGAGTGCACAGGTGGAATCAAAAAGACATGGAGGGTCACTAAGGTGAAACAGAATAGAAAAAAGACCATCTACATAAAATAGTCACATCCCAGATACATGTGGAAACAACTGACAGAAAGAGCATTTCCCTCTTTCACACATTCATATAGCCGCAATCTGCAGACTGGTGATCACAATGGTACTGTCTCTCAAATATCTGAACATACGTTTTTTTTTTTCTGAATTGCAGTTTTTGATGGAGATTATGCTAAAGCAGTGTACCACTCACTGATGTAAACAAATTATTATGACTATTATTAAACAATATTTTTATGTATTGATATTAATTAAACAATTTATTATTACAATAAAACATTTTATATATTTTATTGTTACTATTACACTAAAGAGCCAAAGAAACTGGTGCACCTGCCCAATATTGTATAGGTCCCCCGCAAACATGCAGAACTGCCGCAACATGACATGGCATTTACTCGACTAATGTCTGAAGTAGTGCTGGGGGAAACTGACACCATGAATCCTGCAGGGCTGACTATAAATCCATAGGAGTGCAAAGGGGTGGAAATCTGTTTTGAACAGCATGTTGCAAAGCTCCCAGAGATGCTCAATAATATTCATGTCTGCGGAGTTTGGTGGCCAGCAGAAGTGTTTAAACTCAGAAGAGTGTTCCTGGAGCCACTCTTTAGCTATTCTGGACGTGTGGGTTGTCACATTTTCCTTTGAATTGCCCAAGTCTGTCAGAAGGCACAATATATGTGAATGGATGAATGTGAGCAGACAAGATGCTTATGTACATGTTACCTGTCAGAGCCATATCTAGACACATCTGAGATCCCACATCATTACAACTGCACACACTCCACACCATTTCAGGGCCTCTAACAGCTTGAACAGTCCCCTGCTGACATGCAGGGTCCATGATTTATTATGTTGTCTCCATTCCTGTAGACATCCACCCACTTGATACATTTTGAAATGATACCCGTCTGACAAGGCAACATGTTTATAGTCATCAACAGTCCAATATCGGGATTGGCAGGCTTGGGTGAGGTGTAAGGCTTTATGTCATGCGGTCATCAAGGGTAGTTGAGTGGGTCTTTGGCTCTGAAAGCCCATACTGATGAAGTTCTGTTGAATATTTCGATGGGATAGTACCACATAACAAGCAATTCATGGGCAGTTAGAAGAGTCATATCATATTTAACAAGTGCAGGCTCTTTCACTCACTGATTACAAGCCATGGGAAAACTTTTTCTCATTGTTTGTTGTAGAAACTACCATTTGTTTTAGAAACTACCAACTCGTTGTGAGTATTTTCAGTCATGAACCACGTACCTTGCTAAGATGCAATAACTTGCTGGTCTCAACAAAACAGATGGCTGTACCAGAGATGCAACTACAGTGGAGGAGAATCTGTAGAGAGGCCAGACAAATGTGTGGTTCCTGAAGAAGGGCAGCAGCCTTTTCAGTAGTTGCAGGGGCAACAGACTGGATGTTTGACTGATATGGCTTTGCAACATCAATCAACATGGACTTAACATGCTAGCACTGTGAACAGCTGAAAGCAAGGGGAAGCTACAGTCATTATTTTTCCCTGGGGTCATGCAGCTCTCCTGTATGCATCATCTCGGGTAATATATTCCAGAAGTAATAACATTCCCAGTTTCATTCTCTGGGCAGCCACTACACAGGAAGATATCATTATCAGGAAGACAAAACTGCTATTTTACAGGTGGTAGCATAGAATGTTAGATCCCTGAATTGGGTAGGTCGGTTATAGAATTCAGAAAATGGAGTAGACAGATTGAATTTTGATACAGTGGGAATTAGTGATGTGTGATGGCAGGAAGAGCAGATCCACTGCTCACATCAGTAGAGAGTTATAAATACCTTATAACACAGGGATAATGCAGGAGTAAGTCTAATAATGAATAAGGAAATATGAAACATGGTACATTAGTATGAACAGCATGGTGATCGCGTTATAATAGCCAAGACTGACTGGAAGCCAACTACCACCTTCATAGATGGCGTTTCTACATGAACTAGCTCCACAGATAATGAAGTGGCTGAAAGAATATGTGATGAAATAAAACAAATTACTAACATCGTTAAATGAGGAAAAAATTTAATTACAATGAGGGCTCAGAGTTTGATGGGAACAAAAGAAAGAGAAGGAAAAAGGTATTAGAACATACTCTAAGAGTGAGGAACAAAAGGAGAAGGAGCCTGGTAGAATATGGCACAGAGCATAAATTATTCATTGCCAACACTTGATTTAAGAAACAAGTAAGATGACTGTATACGTTGAACAAACATAGAGACACTAGATGAATTCAGACTGTTTATATAATGGTTAAAGGTATCAGAACCTGATTTAAAACTGTAAGAAACTTCAAGGGCCAATGTGGACTATAGGCATAATTTATTGTTTATGTAAAGAAGTTAAAATTGAAGAAATTAAAGAGATGTTAAATTAAGGAGACAGGATCTGGATAAATTGTAGGGACAAGAGGTTTCTGAGAGTTTCAGGGGAACGACCAGACAATATTTGACAGAAACAGGGAAGGGAATACAACAGAAGACAAATGGATTGCTTTGAGAGAGGTAATAGTGAGATAGCAGAAGACAAAGTAGGTGAAAAGAGATGGCCTGTTAGGAATCAATGGATAACTAAGGAGATACTGAATTTAACTGGTGGAAGGGGAAAATATAAAAATGCAGCAAATGAAGCAGGTAAAATGCAATACAGACATTTAAAAAATGAGGTTGAAATAAAATACAAAATCGCTTTGCTAGAATGGCTAGGGGACAAATGCAAGGCTGCTAAGCTGAAGAAAGACAACCTATGTTTACGGCATTTGCATATTTGGAGAAGTATTTTGACAATGTTGATCGACTAAACGCTGAATATTTGGAGGTAGCAATGATGAAATACAGGAGTGAAATGCAATTTACAGCTTGTACACGAATCATATTGTAGTTATAAGAGTGGAAGAATATGAAAGAGAAGCAGTGAAAAGTGAATGAGGCAGGGTTTTAGTTCTCCCAATCAAAAGTAAAACAAAGATAATAGAATGTAGGTGAATTAAAGTGATTCCTAAGAAATTAGATTAGGAAAGAAGACAATAAAAGCAGTAGATAAGTTTTGTTATTTTGGCAGCATAATAAAGGATGTTGCCCTCTTAGAACCATGGTCCCTGCTGTTGGCTTATGTGCCTCAGCAGTACAGATAGCTGTACCACAGGTGCAACCACAGTGGTGGGGTATGTGTAGAGACGCCAGAAAAACATGAGGATCCTGAAGAAGGGCAGCAGCCTTTTCAGTAGTTGCAGGAGCAACAGTCTGGATGGTTGACTGATATGGCCATGTAACACATCCAAAATGCCCTTGCTGTGCTGGTACTGAGAACAGGTGAATGCAAGGGGAAGCTACAGCTGTAATTTTTCCCAAGGGCACACAGCTCTACTTTATGGTTACATGATAATGATACTCTTCAGCTAAATATTCCAGAGATAAAATAGTCCACCACACCGATCTCTGGGTAGGGATATCTCTGGAGGATGTCATCCTCAGGAGAAACAAAACTGGTGTTCTATGGATTGGAGTGTGGGAAGTTAGAGGCCTTAATTTAGAAGGTACATTAGAAAATTTAAAAATAGAAATGGATAAGCTGATGTTTATTGTCTTAGGAATTAGTTAAGTTCAGTAGCAGGTGGAACAGCATTTCTGGTCAGGTGAATATAGGGTTATAAATGCAAAATCAAATAGGGATAATGCAGGAGTATGTTTAATAATGAACAAGATAATTGGAATGTGGGTAGGCTTCTATGAACACCATTGTGAAATCGTTATTATAGCCAAGACAGACAGTGAGCCCACACCCACCACAGTAGTACAAATTTGTAAGACAACTACACTGAAGAGCCAAAGAAACTGGTACACCTGCCTAACACTGTGTAGGACCCCACAAGTGTGCAGAAGTACTGCAACATAATGTGGCATGGACTCGACTAGTATCTGAAGTAGTGCTGGAGGGAATTGACACCATGAATCCTGCAGGACTATCCATAAAACTGTAAGAGTACATCAGGGTGGAGGTCTTTTCTGAACAGCATATTGAAAGGCATCCCAGATATTTTCAACAATGTTAATGTCTGGGGTGTTTTGTAGCCAGCGGAAATGTTTAAACTCAGAAGAATGCTCCTGGAGCCACTCTTTAGGAATTCTGGATGTGTGAGGTGCCACATTTTCCTTCGAATTGCCCAAGTCTGTCAGAAGGCCCAATGTACATGAATGGATGCATATGATCAGACAAGACATGCAGGGTCCATAGATTTATGATGATGTGTCTATTCCTGTACACGTCCACCCCCTTGATACAATTTGAAACGATACTCGTCTGACAAGTTTCCAGTCATCAACAGTCCAATATCAGTATTGACAGGCTCAGGTGAGGCATAAAGCTTTGTGTCATGCAATCATCAAGGGTACATGAGTGGTTCTTTAGCTCAGAAAGCCCATACTGATGATGTTTTGTTGAATATTTTGCATGCTGAGACTTGTTGATGGCCCAGCATTGAACTCGGCAGCAATTTGTGGAGGTGTTGCACTTCTGTCACATTGAACGATTATCTTCAGTTGACTTTGGTCCCGTTCTGGCAGGATCTTTTTCCAGGTGCAGCGATGTCACAGATCTGATCTATTTCTGGATTCCTGATATTCGTACCCCATATCATCTCTACATCAGAGATGTTGTATCCCATCACTCATGCGCCGACTATAACATCACATTCAAACTCACTAAAATCTTGATAACCTGCCATTGTAGTAGTAGCAACCAATCTAACAGTTACAACAGACAATTATTGTCTTATATAGGCATTGCCAACTGCAGCACCACATTTTGCCTCTATACGTATCTCTGTATTAGAATACAGTTTCTTTGGCTCTTCATTATAGATCTGTACATGATGAAGAGATTGTACAAGTGTATGATAAGATAAAATAAATTATTTCGATAGTTCAGGGGGACAAAAACTTAATTGTGATGGACTGGAATTTATAGTAAGAAAATTGAGGGAAATAAAAGTTGTAGGTGAATATTGGCTGGGGAAAGGAATGAAAAGAGGAAGCTCCCTGGTAGAACTTTGCACAGAGCATAGTTTAATCATAGTTAATGTGTGGTTTAAAAATAATGAAAGATGACTATGAGGAAGAAACGTTAGGAGGTCTCAGACTGATTATATAATGGTAACACAGAGATTTTGGAAACAGGTTTTAAAGTGTAAGACATTTCTCAGGGCAGATGTGGACTCTGACCACAATTTTTGGTTATGAACTGTAGATTAAAACTATAGAAATTGTGAAAATGTAGGAAATAGACCCTGGATAGGTTGAAAGAGCCAGAGGTTGTTGAGAGTTTCAGAGGGAGTATTAGGGGATGACTGACTAGAAACGGGGAAAGGAATACAGTGGAAGATGAATGGGTAGCTCTGAGACATGAAATAGAGAAGGCAGCACAGGATCAAATAGGTAAAAAGACAAGGCCTAATAGAAATCCATGGATAACACAGGAGATATTGAATTTAATTGATCAAAGGAAAAAATATTATAATGCACCAAACAAAGCAGATGAAAGTGAATCCAAATGTCTAGAAAATGAGATTGAAGGAAATGCAAAATGGCTCACTAGGAATGGCTAGAGGACATACGTAAGGATTCAGAAGCAAATATCACTTGGAGATAGATGGAGACCACCTGCAAGAAAATTAAAGAGACCTTTGGAGAAAAGAGAAGAAGACATATGAGTATCAGGAGCTCAGATGGAAAACCATTCCTATGTAAAGAAGGAAAAACTGAATGGTGGAAGGAATATATAGGGGCTCTGTACAAGGAGATGAACTTGAAGGCATCATTACAGAAATGGAAGAGCTTGAACAGTCCCCTGCTGACATGCAGGGTCCATGGATTCATGAGGTTGTCTCCACATCCTTTAACATCCATCCACTCGGTACAATTTGAAATGAGACTTGTCTGACCAGGCAACCTGTTTTCAGTGATCAGCAGTCCCATGTCCATGCTTATGGCTCCAGGTGGGGTCTAAAGCTTTGTGCTGTGCAGTCATCAAGGGTACATGAGTGACCTTCAGCTCTGAAAGCCCATACTGATGATATTTCATTGAATGGTTTGCATGCTGACTCTTGTTGATGGCCCAGCATTGAATTCTGCAGCAATTTTAGGATGGGTTACGCTTCTGTGACATTGAATGATTCTCTTCACTCGTTGTTATTCCTGTTCTCGCAGGATCTTTTTCTGATGACAACGATGTCAGATATTTGATGATTTGCCATATTCCAAATATTGGCGGTACACTCGTCAAATGGTTGTACGGGAAAATTCCCACTTCGTTGCTATCTCGGAGATGCTGTGTCCCATCACCTGTGCACTGACTCTAACACCACATTCAAACTCAGTTAAATCTTGATGACATGCCATTGTAGCAGCAATAACTGATCTAACAACTGATCAAGATACTTTTTGTCTTCCATAGGCGTTGATGACCACAGCGCCGTATTCTGCCTTTTTACGTATCTCTCTATTTGAATATGCATTCCTATACAAGTTTCCTTCACGCTATAGTGTATTAAAACCATACATATAGGTGGTATGTTAAAAGTAGGTGTGACTGAAAGCCAGGCCACCACAACCCCCCTCTGAACCAAAACATGGCACCATGCCTACCTTCATCAACATGTGTAATACAAGTTGAACTCTGATGTACTGACTTCCTTCTGTCTGCTGAAAAAATCTGTTATTATAAGGATCAGGTATCATGCACAATCTGGAAAAAATTCGACATAAAATTGGTGTTAGGTCAGTCTGCTGTTGTTGTTGATTTCAGTCAGCTGTATTTAATGGTCAATACTAGTCAATCCTGTCTCTTTCTCTTCACCTCTGCAGAGCTACTGCCCATTTTAACTTGCTATCTGTCATCTAGCCTTGGTCTTCCTCTACAATTTTATTCCCCCCCATCCCCATCCACCCTTTGTCAGTACCCCCCCCCCCCCCCCCCAACATAAACACAGATTCCACACTTACCAAAGTGGTGATCTATTGGTGATGAGAAACATGATCTATCAACCAGTCCCTTCTTTTAGTGAAGTTATGTCAGAAATTTGTTTCCTCCCCAGTCTATGCATATAATCTTCAGTGTTCTTCTGTAAAACTACATTTCTAAAGCTTCTATTCTATTCTTATTTGAACTGTTTATTGTCCACATTTAAGTTCCACACAACACTACACTCCAAACAAATACCTTCAGAAAAGACTTTCTAGCATTTAAATTTATATTTTGTGCCCAGAAATGATGTATTTTTGTCAGAAAAACTTCACTTGCTTTTGGCTCTGGGTCTCATATCCTATTTACATCAGCCATCAACACTTATTTTCCTTATCAAATAGCAGAACTCACCTACCACTTTTAGTGTCTCATTTCCTAATTTCATTCTGTCAACATCACTTTATTACTGTTATTGATAATCATTTTTTCTATCTTACCTGTCTTTCCAAGACACTATCCATTCTTTTGAACTGTCTTCCATGTCCTTTGACATCACTGAATGAATTATAATCTCACTTGAGAAACTTCAAATCTTTAATGCCTTTTCAAAATTTGTCCTTGGTTTCCTTTAATGCTTGTTCAATGTGCAGATTATAAAGTATCAGGGAAAGGCTACAACACTGATTCATACCATTTTTAATCACCACATGCTATTCATATCCTTCAACTGTTAAGACAGCAGTCTCATCTCTGTACAAGTTTTTGCTAACCTTTTGCTCCCAGTATTTTATCCCTCCTATTTCAGAATTTCAAAGAGAGTATTCTAATCAGCATTTTCAATAGTTCTCTCTAAATTAACAAGCATTGTAATTGTAGAATTGCCTTTCTTCAGCATATGTTGTAAGATTAGTTGTAAGGCCAGTATTGTCTAGCATCTTTCTGCATTTCACTGGAATACAAACATGTCTCTCCAGATGTCTGCATCCACCATTTTATTTCATTCTTCTGCAAATAATTAATGTCAGTAATTTGCCATCAAGATTTATTAAACTGATGATCAAATAATATTCACATTGGCCTATTTGGAATGGGAATTATCTCTACCATCATTAATTCCAATGGCATTTTGCTAGTCTCATATGTCTTATATAGCAAATGGAATAGTTCTGTCATGGACAGTTTGTCAGTGATCTCAGAGATTTTGAACATTGACTACTCCTGGGTCCTTGTTTCATCTTAAATCTTCTCATAGTGTCATATCCCATCTCGGCATTAGTTACTTCCTATTCCATTTCTATAATATTGCCTTTAAATTCATTTCCTTTCAGATTCGCCACCGTTGTTTAGTAGTGTTGGCCACCTGAACTTTGGATACTCACAAAATTTCTCTTTTAACCCAAAGTTTCCTTTATTGACTGTGGATACTTTATCACAGACACATTCCCTTCGACTGTTCAGAGATGTCAATAAACCCACCCATAGATGTAAATAACCATGCATGAGCAGCGCCTATTTGATGGAGGTGGTCTGACAGCTTATCAGTTCCAGTCATTCCTCGAGGAGGGAGAGACATGGCTCATGTTTTCTGTAGTTCAACCATGCCTAGATGGCCAATACCGCAGTTCAATCATGTCTGCATTGTTACTTTGTGCCAGGTAAGACTGTCAACAAGGGAAGTGTCCAGGCATTTTGGAGTGAACCAAACCAATGTTTTTTGGACATGGAGGAGATGCAGAGAGACAGGAACTGATGATGATATGCCCCACTCTGGTGAACCAAGGACTACTACTGCAGTGGATGACAGCTACCTATAGATTATGGCAGAATGCTGACAGCAACACCTCCACGTTGAATAATGTTATGGCTCTAACTGTGCAGAATAGGCTGCATGATGAGCAAATTCCCTCCCGACGTCCATGGCGAGGTACATCTTTGGAACCACAACACCACGCAGTGCAGTACAGATGTTCCCAACAACATGCCAAATGGACCACTCAGTATTGGCATCACATTCTCTTCACCGAAGACTGTTGCATATGCCTTCAACCAGACAATCATTGCAGATGAGTTTGGAGGCAACTCAGTCAGGCTGTCCAGCGAGTGCAGCAAGGTGGAGATTCCCTGCTGTTTTGGGGTGGTATTGTGTGGGGCTGATGTACACCACTGGTGGTCATGGAAGGTGCCATAATGGCTGACTGATACATGAATGCCATGCTCTGACTAATAGTGCAACCGTATCAGCAGCATACTGGTGAGACATTCGTCTTCATAGACGATAATTCATGCTCCCATCATACACATCTTGTGAATGACTTCCTTCAGGACAACGACATCACTCAACTAGAGTAGCCAGCAGGTTCTCTTGACATAAACCCTATCAAACATGCCTAGGATAGATTGAAAAGTATTGCTTATGATGACGTGACCCACCACCCCCAAACTGCTGTTGAGGAGTGGGACAAACCGGACCAACAGTGATGAACTTGTGGATAGTATTCCATGATGAATACAGGCATGCATCAATGCAAGAGGTATTAAAGGTACATTTGTACTGCAATCTGGACCACCACCTCTAAAGGTCTCGCTGTATGGTGGTACAACATTCAATGTGTGGTTTTCATTAGCAATAAAAAGGGTGGAAAAGATGTTTATGTTGATCCTTATTTCAATTTTCAGTACAGGTTCCAGAACTCTTGGAACTGAGGTGATGCAAAACTTTTTTTGATTTGTGTATGTTGAATTTCATCCTGCACCTCTTACAGAATTGTAGCGGAAATGCAGAAGTCAGTACATTGTAGTTCGAAGTGTTATAGCCCCAATGAAGACTACATCCAATAGTGGGCGAACTGTCGGTCAGTCTTTTGACAATATGACACAACCCCGAAGAAGTTATGGAAACAATATGCTAATTAACTGATAATATTTGGTAGACACTAAACCTGCTCCCCAAAAATAATACAAGAAAATTTCTCAGTTGCAAAGTTTAAGTAAGATGATAGTTGTCTGAATTTATGTTCACAGAGTTTTAGCAGCCTTTAAATTGTGGTAGAAGGAATGTTATTCAGGGTTTGCTAACAGAAATAAATCAAAATAGATCACAATTTTCCACCATTGCTAATCTCAGCTATGAGCGCCCACAATCTCCTCCTTCAATATTACACTAAGAACAAGTCCTTTGAAAACTTAAACAAGTGAAGAATCTTTCCATGTACCATACCTGCCGATTTTTATTATATGCAGGATGTTTTATATTTTGATAAGTTGGAAGTACAGACCAAATCAAGGAAAAATTTATGCTGTGAACATAAGGTCTGAAATGCATAGCTTAAGGTCTGTGAAAATTTGTTCATCTTCACTGCTGTGAAATGCATCTCTTCTACTGCAAGCTCTTTGCTATTACGACTGATCTACAAAATGTTTTTATGAAATGAGAATTTTATATTCTGCTACTGTGGGACAGTAGGGTTTGTAGTGCAAGTTGCTTGCTATTCCATGCAACCTGCACTTGTGATCCATTTGATCCATTGTGAAAGGAGGTGCTCGGTGTACAATGTGAAATGTTAAAGTATTTCACACACTTATCAAAATATATGCTGGTTCCATGAGAACTTATTTATACCTCAACCATTATTATCCTCTTTTTGTAGAGAGTCATTACTTAAGCTGAGTTCAGTTTTTTTTTTTTTTTTTTTTTTGTTTTTTTTTTTTTTTTTTTTTGTTTGTTCGGTGGGGGGGGGGGGGGGGGGAAATCAGTTGAAGTTGTAGACTAGAAGCTTGACTATGAAGGGAGCAAATTTCTTTATACTGAAGATGGGTATACTGTCTATACCAAATGAGTGTTTTGATTAGTGTTTCTTAATTGTGTCTAGCATTTCACCCTCACTAGTCAGGAATAGGAAGAGAGTCTTATCATGATTTACATTTGAACTGATTTATTACTGGACACTGTGAGATTTTCTGTATGGGATTTCCTGCTACCTGTATAAAATGGAAAAAAATTATTTGGAGTTCTTCTGGGGTCCAATAATACTGCTGAGCATCTGGGAGGTTAATATTTTGGAGTTCTGGACATTCTTTTACTGTTTCCATTCTTGGGAAGTATTCCCCATGGCTTTTATTTTACTTTCAGAGATTTTATGTATATGTAACTTGCTATTGTTTTTGCCTGTTTTACAAATCTGCTGAGGATTCTCTTGTAGGATTTATACATATTAAACTCTGAAGATATGTTCTGTATGGGTGTTTTGTGCAAAAGCCTTTTTACAGATATTTATATTCCAATGGTAATCCAATATTTTTTTTTACTTTCTTTTTGTATTTTTTTCTTTTTAATGGGGAAACAGTGATAAAAATAATAAGTACAGTTGCTATTGAAACTATGAAGAGTGCCATCAGTATCTGAACATTTGTACATTTCTTCCCAGTTTTCTTTGCTCAAGCAGTGGCTGTAGCAGTTTGTTGAGCTAAACTAATTTTCTAAGTCAAAAGTAAGTCTTTGTTCTAGCTGGTGCCCAAAGCCTGTGTCCTCTGTTCCTGCTAGTTCATTTGCACATTAGTGAATATCTAGTCAATTGTCAAGGCTGATGTTGTTATGTGTGGTTTTTAAGTTGATGGTTGAAAGCAGGTTCAGTAAATTTATTTTTTGGCTTTGATTAGTTTGCACAGGCTATACTGAAGTTCCTACACAGAATTACTCTTCTGTTTATATGCATTAGTTTGTTGACCAGTGAATCAAAGCATTTTAGAAAGTTGTGTAAAGAGAGCTTATGACCATCTGGATGTGCTGTGCAGAAGCATTACCAATGAAATAGTGAAGTAGACCATACTTCAATGAAATCCATTTAAATGTCAGTGTTCCAAATATTGTGATTATGGAATATAACATCCGGAAGCAAATAGAATTTACCATTAAATTATCTATAAGGAATGACACTTTAAAAAAGGAGAGCTGGACAAAATTCTTGGTAAACAAAATACTGGAATTCTCAAATGGAACATGCATACAGATTCCTTATGCTGTAAGCTGTTTAGAAACATATTTTGCATAACATGGTTAGTAAATATTCTAAGGATATGTGAGTACTAAAAATTCCTTGTCCTACATTATTGTCATTAAATTTAAACAGTGTGATAGAAATACGGCATGCAACAGCACAAATCAACTTAAGCGCATTATTGATACTATGGAAAAAGCTATCAAAGGTATTTGTGGTGATGAACCTAGAGGATCATGTAGGAACCTCGTTCAAAGTATAATAAAATACAAAAATTAAGATACCATGCAAATAGCCACAGAACAGCATTATATGAAAGGAAAATGCCCTTCATAATGGGCTGAAGGTAGGCATGTCCTAACTTCGGGCCTGACATCTCTTCACACTAGCAAATTAAATGAACATCTGAAAATTCCATTTATTCTCTTGGTGAGGTCTATACCATCATGAAAAGTGCTTTTTAAGTACTTCAAACTTATAATTTCAGGTACTTCACAAGCTGTATAATGATAGTAAAAATACCTGCAATGCTGTTGTTTGTATATTAACAAATGTAAAATGCATTAAACTGTATTGTTACATACAAATCTTTAGTTTGTGATTTGTAAACTGGTGTAGTCAGAAGAATAATCTGTATGATGTCCTGAAACTATGTTATTTCTAGGAATAGTATTTGGTTATTCAATGCTGAACAAATATTATCATCATAAATTTGTTTAAATTTGGACTATTATTTATGAAGACATTCAGTAAGTGGTAGCAGTGTATTAAACTGCATAATGCTGGAGAAATAAACTCTTTCTTGAACCACATTAAGACTTTGTGTTGTACACAAAATACTTGCTGGTGCATTTGAAGAGAGAAATTTTACTATGGATGAAAGTCAACAAGGAAAATTTATACTGTGAGGTAGAGGTAAGGATCTCCATCCTTCATAACACGTACGTACGTAAGCATCTATGGTGGATATTTCAGCCACTGAAGTGTTAATACATAGTGCAAATCTCGCTGAATGAGGTGTTTTAAAAAGGTGAAGATTGTGGGTTGACCAATTACATTTTCTGTCTATATAAGCACACAGGAATTTTGTATTCTCAACTTTCTGTAGTGACTATCCTCTACACTTTATGTTAACTTCTTCAAGCTCTAGTTTTGGTATATGTAAACACATATACTGGTAATGGGTTTCATCTGCATTGAATGGGAGACTACTTGAAGAAATTTTGTATAAGATATCAGTGAAAACTTAATTCTCAGGCAAAAAAGGGTTAACCTAGTTTTTGTATAGGGACTGAGTCACAGGTCATTAATTAAAATAAGAATGTTTAGATGTTTATTTGTCTCTCATTTGATTTCTATATTCAGTGCACAATTTAACAGATCAAAACGGACCAATAAATACTGATAATCAGAAAATGAGGAATAGGGTTTAACACCACATACACAACTGTCAGAAAATGAACTACATGTGAAGTGTCATAGGAGCATCATGAATTAATAACTAATAATAAAAACAAATAGTAATTAATTAATTATATTCTATTTGCAATTAGTAACACATCCCGTCAAACTGTGGTAAAGTACCCCTAATAAGTGCTACTTTTTCAGAGATAATTCCCGTACAGGTTATCTCCCTGCAGCAGAAACCAACTGTGAAGGGCAGTAACTTCTGAGGTCTCACTGTAACAAATGTACAAGAATTTTAGATTTTAAGATCTTGCGTTGATGTGAGCAAAGCATTTGCTTTGGCACTGCTCATATAGAACTGGTTAGATCAATGCTGTCTTAACTACTCAGACTAGTGTGATCATTACCAAAGTTTTGGAAAAGACCTACAATTGCTCTCCTCTATTGGCTGAGAATACTGACCTCCATTTAAAATTTGTATTTAAACACAGAGTAAAATCATTTCTGACTGCCTCCATAGCTGAATGGTTAGTACTGTTGCAGAAGGACCTAGGTTTGATTCCCAGTACCTCCTCAGATTTTTTGGAGTCCTGGAATGGTGTCCCCTCACACATATGATGCCAATTGAGGAACTGCTTCTATAATGAAGCATCAGAATAATTAGCATTAATCTGCTGATAATAGCAGCTGGAGGGATTGATGACATGCTGATAACATACATGAAATGTATTTGCAGTTGCAAGTGCAGGCAACCATCAGTTGTATAATGGAATGATGACAACGAAAATTTGTGCTGGACTGGAACTCAAACCCGCCTTTCCTGTTTATCGTTGAGTGGTCATCTTACCACTAGTCTCTCTGAGCATGTGTGATTTCCAGACCCAAACTTCCATATGCCATCAACCATAAGCCTACAGCCTGCACTTGTACATACATTATGTATATTCCCGTACCTGGCAGACATTTTGCCATTTGTAGTCACTTGCCCAGTGTTGGTGGATAAGTAAGATATTGCAGTGCCTATGTTATTCAGAAGTACAATGCAATGTTCTTTTGGATTGCATCGTACTTCTGAATAACACAAGCACTGCAGTGCCATGTGTTATTGTACACTTACTTCAAGTCCCACTATCACAGATTGCTCCTTGTACTGTACTGTAGGGAACAGTAATCCAGTCAGAGCAGGTTTAACAACTAATTCATGAGTGGTACTGATGTTCAGAAAGTTTATCTGGATTTTGGGGTGGGAAACTGCAACATGGTTATCTACCACAATGTTCTTCCTTTTATACATTTTTGCTACTGATATCTTACATTCCCCCCCCCCCCCCCAAAAAAAAAAAACTGAACACAGCTTAATTAATGACCCTCTACAAAAAGAGGATAATGGTTGGTTACTCAGGAAAACTGTGTAATAAGTATCATGTACCATAAGGCTCTTTCTGGGACCAGTTTTGTTTCTGCTTTACATAAATCAGCTGCAACCAACCATCCCATATCACAGGAACATTAACTTTGCTGATGAAACACATGAGATAGTCAAAGGAACAACTGAAGAATCAAAATGTATACCTCAGACATTAAAAACTGATTTTCTGCTAACAGTGTAATAATAAATATACATAAAAAATTACTATGAATCTATATACAACATAGAATAAGCATCATTAGCTCCATCTGTGGAGTTATTTCATCAAAAACTTGCAAAATGTAAATGCTATGAACTTTCTTGGAATATGAATCCAGGGAGATTTGATGTGGGTCCAACATACAAAGTATGTAACTAATAAACTGAACATCACCTGTTACTGCCCTAAAATTCTTTCAACTCCACATCAAAGGAAACAATAAAAATGCGTGCTTTCCCAAAGCAGAATTTTTACTGGGATATGTCATAATCTTCTGCAGAAACTTGAGTGCTGGCAAAATTTGTTTCACAGCTGAAAAGAGAGTTGTATGAGCCATGGAAAGGACAGCTCCCAGAAGCATGTCATTATTGTAGGGATTGTGTTAAGTGTAAAAAAGTAAAAGAGAATTAAAAATTCAAGGTTCTGTGTACAAATATCTCCCCAGTAAATGTTCTTACAGATAAATAAATGTTTTAGTGTAAAGAAATAGAATATTATATGACACATTTTTATCATGATGTCATATAAATAGTAAATTGTAATTTTCAAATTTGTGTCTTTTCTTCAAAATGCAGTATTTGTAAACTATGGACAAAAAATACTGCAACAACCTGTAAATATGATGGAGAGTACATTTGTGTCCCTTGTGAAAAATGATGTTTTAAAATATGATCATACAATGTGGTAAGAATGATAAACATCCTACTGCCTTTTGTGTTTTGCTGAAGAGTATCCATGCATGTTCCTTTTTAAGATTTAATCACAGTCTCAATTGAAAAAAGGTAAGTATGAAGAGTTTTTTTGTATGTAAACATCTCCATATTTGTAATAGATATACAGTTTATAATCATTGCATTACTTAATTCATGTTGTCTCATCTCCTCACAAAGCTCACTCGTTCCGTATTAGTTTGTATCTATGTATAAAAATAATGAAGTGCATCAATAAGACAATATGCTGCAACTAATCTATAGTCTGCATTGAATATTATTTTAGAGTTAGTAGAACAGTACAAGTACTGGTACTTTACATCATTAACATACGTCATGAAAGCAAGGGCGAAAAAATGGAAACTTGAAGCACTCCCTGTTTGATATCCATAAGTTTGGATTTGAAAGACCCCCTGTTTCTTTTAAACAACACAAACGGTTCCTCATATACAATTTATTAGTTCATAGCCAGTACCTGTTATACCCAGGTTCCACAGCCTCTCAAGTAATATGGTGATGTTGACATAATCAAAAACTGTATCAACATCAAGGGACACGCCAGTAGCATACTCCTTGTTCTCTGTGCATGTTATTATTTTGTTGTTAATTGTAATTCAGAAAGTTATTTTTCATAAAGTCATTCTGATTTTCAAATAGTAGATTGTGTTGCCTCAGGAATGTAATTACTCTAGTATAAATAACTTCCTCAGTTACCTTAGAAAGTGCAGATAAGATTTATATCGGAGACTGTTTTCAGCTGTAGATTTATCCCCTTTCTCTAAAATAGCGGCTTCTTGTCTATTTTTGGATTCTTTGGGAAACTGCCTAATTCAGTTCTATAATTTACCGTTGTGGCCATGGAATCACATATGTTGTCTGTGCACCTTTTTAATGTGTTGATAGATAATCCATCATAGCATGCTAATTTTGTATCTTGTTAGTGACCTTACTATGTATTTTATTTCCTTGCTGTTAGTTGGGGCTACGTATATGCTTTGTTTAAATGAAATGCACTTGTACCTATACTGCAGATTGTTGTAATGGTTACTGATGGACTTTCCAACAAAAGACAAGTACTCGTTAAAAACATTTGAGGCGTGATATTTGCATTTGTGACAGAAAAAACATACATACATAAAGGAGGAGTAATGCAACATAAACGAAAGTTGGTAGGCATAATTCTACATCTGAAAGATGATGTCTGTACAGATTTCACACCAGTCACGTTAGAGTAGTACCAGTAGCAGCTCTGTGAGGATGAAAGTCAGGTTTGCTTCAAATACACACTGTAACAGTCTTGATCGTTAGTCACCTTCTAGATTGGACATTCTGAGTTGATGTTAGTCAAGAATTCCTGCAAGGTGACAAAAATGCCATTATCAGCCACTCAATGAGTTTGAAGTAGGTCATGTACTAGGGCTACGAGAAGCTTATTGTTCCTTCTACAATACTGCAGAATGACTTGCTATGAATTTAGCCACTGTACATGACAGCTGTGGTAGTGATCATGAGAATGTATGGTCATCTGAAGACCAGACTCTAGATGTCCAAGTGAGACTAAGGAGATGGAAGACTATCGTGTTTATTATATGACCCTGGCACATCACAGTTCATCTGCAGCAGTAATTTGAGATGCACTTGGTGCCACAGTGACACTACAAGCTGTTGTGAATCGGTTACTTCAAGGATAGCTCCGAGCCAGTAGCCCGGTAGTGTGCATTCTGCTGACCCCAAAACCCCGCTGTTTGTTATTTCTGTGGTATCAAGCAGCAGCTCATTGAAGGCAGGGTGGGGGTCAGCTGTGTTTTCTGATGAAAACTGGTTCTGCCTCGATGACAGTGATGTCTGTATGTTGGTTAGAAAGAGACCAGCTGAGGTCCTGCTACCAACCATTCTGAATGCTAGACATGTTGAGCTTACACCTGGAGTTACAGGATGGGGTGCAATTTTGTATGATAGCAGGAACAATCTGGCGATTATCCCATGCACCCTGACTGTAAATTTGTATGCCTGTATGGTGATTCGACCTGTTTTGCTGCCATTTATGAACTGCATTCAAGGGGCCTGTTTGCCATGAGGATGACGGTCACCCACTTACTGGTGCTGTAACCCAACATGCTCTACGGAGTGTCGACATGCTGAATTGGCCTGCTTGATCACCAGGTCTGTCTCCAATAAATCACGTCGTCCGATGACAACTCCAACGTCATCCACAAACATCTCATCTAACGTCCCTGTATTGACTGACCATTTGTAAGAGGCATGGAACTCTTAATTTGTGTGTGTGAAACATTATGGGACTTAACTGCTAGGGTCATCAGTCCCTAAGCTTGCACACTACCTAACCTAAATTATCCTAAGGACAAACACAGACACCCATGACCGAGGGAGGACTCGAACCTCCAACTGGACCAGCCGCACAGTCCGTAACTGCAGTGCCTTAGACCGCTCGGCTAATCCAGCATGGCCATGGAACTCTATTGCACAAACTGACATATGGTGCATGTACAACACAATTATTACACGTTTATATACTTGTATTCAACTTTATAGTGGTTTCATCAGTTATTAATGTGTCATCATTTCATATTTGCTATGGCTTATCTCATTGTTACATTATCCTGTGATCTTGCTGCATCAATCACTTAAATATGTTACCCTGGCAGATGTATTCCTGAAATTTTATTGATCTACGTTAATTACTATTTATGTTAATTGCCCTAGCAATCCGTAAAGCAATTTATAGCTTCCCAAACAGCTAAGCCAGTGTTAGTCAAGTTTCTTACCTTCATGGCTACCTATTTACTCCTATTTTCTAACAGCAGATCTTTGTAACAGTCATGATAGTTCTTAAATTCTACCTTTAGTCTATTATTATTGCTATTCTTTGGCACTGCAAATTGGGAAAGTCTAAGTTTTTCTCATGCTGTTTTCAAATCATGATTTTGCAGTTATTTTTTGTACTTTTTTCTAGTAATTTACTGGCAAGACCATTTCTAGGCATGAGGCATCAAAGCAAGAATAAAAGTCTGATGCAAGTTCATTGAATCTAAAGTAGTTATTTTCAAACCACTGCAAGGTTGTTAGGTTACTGATGAGATCTTCAGCGCTGTTGTTGCAGGTTATTCATCACATAATTTTTCTTTTTGCTTCTGATATGAGTATTTGCAGCTTGTATCAGCACCTCTACAGCATGATGGTGAGAAACGGCAAGCTTCAGAACTGATGCATTATTTGTAAAGTGATACATGTTAGTTATAATGTTATCAATGTACGATTTGGTGTTATTAACCCCTCTAGTGGGCTCATATATCAGCTAAGTTAAGTTAAAATGACTTATTATTAGCCTTAGGTCTTTTGAAACTGGAGTCATTAGGCAGCAAGTCAATTTTTGCATCCCTATTTAGTATGATGTTAAACCAGCCATTTTTATGCAGTGCTATTTTGTCTACACCAACAACCAGGTCATTAAGAACTCCAAAGAAAATATCTCACTCTGTATTTCACTGCTTACAGAGCTTCATTTGTTTTGTTTTGGTGCTGATAGCATTCATGACTGTGACATTCAATTCTTCAGACTTTTGGAGCTGTCATCCCTTTATCTGTTATCACAATCCTCATCAATGGCCATCTGTCACAATCACTCAACACATGTGTTTGTTCACATTGTGACTTTTCCACTTTCCCTGTACATGGTATATATCTTTGATATGATGTCTCTCGAAATATCAAATACTTTGACTACCTTGGTTACAGAAGTTATACAAGTGCTAAAAGTTGTCCCATGTTCAAATTCACTTAGCTCTGACATAATGCACTCAAAACCACACAGAACACTGTGCTGACCACTACAGACACCTGCAGCATACTGAAAGCATTGCATAGGTGCTGTACATAGTCAAAAAAAGCAGTACAGTCCCCAGGCTTGGCTACCACTGGCATTTGTGTTGTAATGTGTGTTTCTCACTGTGTTACCACATATTTGCCCAACCCATGTAATATCTTTTCCTTACTGAAGAAAGTGATTTACAATTAATAATTATATAGTTAAGTTATTTGGTTATACATGGACTGTATTAGCCACCAATTACATTAATAACTTACTGTTGAAGAAGTTTTGGACAGACCGCTGCATAGACTTGTTCCTCATTTCAGTGCAGATATTCCACGTACAAATTTTGTATTGGCATCCCAGATACAATCTGTTTATGGACATCAGATACCATGGTCCATATTTTTACATATACATCGGAGAGAAACAATACTTTTGATAGAATAATGAAACAATACATAACTAAGAAAGTTATTGCACTTAAACAACACAGATTTTCATTCTCTGATTCCTGATATTGAAAGCATTTGTAATAAAATGATCTGATTTTTTTTTTAATTTCTGTGGTTTTATAGTTTCCTGACTTACGTCTATAGACAACCAAGCTATTAAAGTGCATTTTCTTTTTAATTCATACCACACTAGTGAATCTTATCAGAAAATTATATTTGTGTGTTTATTTCAGTAATGTTATTCATAATTGGTATGAACTGCTGCTATTATACATATTAATGAAACATTATTATGACCACGTAACTGTGGAAACTCACAACTTACACCACTGGAGGTCCACTCCAAATTGAAGATTGTCTGTGTATATGAAACACATGCAGTTTCACCACAAATAAAATAACTTGGCCTAAAATGATAACAGTATTATGTACAAATGCAGAAAAATAATTTTATGTCCAATTTTTGTATGTAAATTTCTTTCATTTCTTCTTCTTTGTATGATTTCAATCATGCCCTTATCTGTGGAAAGAATTACTAATACTCTCCAACTACTGTTGCACATTCTTCTTCCTCTACAGTGATCAAATTTTCTCTCAGCCTCAGTCCTGCTATTATACAGAGTGGTCCAAAAAAATGTATCCACTGTTAAAAGTCCATAACTTGCAAACTAACTGATGGAGTTGTCTCACATTTGGTGAAAGTGTAGCTTAAAGTCCAACCTAAAGATATCACTGTAGGTGTTCGAAATGGTCACCATTAAAATCCACACACAAATGATGCCGCCGACTGCAACATGAACTACTGACTGCAACGTGTTCAGTTGGATATTTGCACATGAATGTATGATGGATTCTCGAAGTTCATCCAAAGTGCATGGCTTTTCTTGTTAAATGACGTCCTTTAGCGTTCCCCACAGATAAAAGTCCAGAGGAGTTAGGTCTGGGGAACATGGTGGATTTTTGTCGTATACACCCTTACACGATTTTGGTAGTGGGCTGGGCACCATCTTGTTGAAAGTAAACTCTTCTACCTCCATAAAAGTCTTGGATGTCGGGTAGAATGGATATCTGAAGCTTCTGAAGGTACACCTCACCAGTAACTGTGCCGTCAAAGTAGAATGGCTGAATTAAGCCCCGGTAAGACAACCCATGCTACACATTTATGCTGACAAATTCAGGGCTTTGTCTACATGGATGTTTGGATTTTTGGCAGCCCAGTAGATGCAGCTGTGGTGATTTACCATACCATTGAGTTTGAACTGCACCTCATCAGACCACACAATCATCTCTGAAAACTCTTCATTGTTGCACACGATGTTAGTAAACCACTTGCAGTTCTCCATTCTATGATCTGGGTCATCCTCGTTCACTGCGTGTAGCAATTGTGGGATGTAGCACTTCCACTTTGCTTTCTTCAAAATTCACCGAACACTTGAGCGACTCACTCCTGTTTCATGGGCACACTGTCTCACAGAGTTCTGTGGTGAGCAAGTGAATTGTTGTAACACACGATGGGAGTTAGCTGGACTTGTTACTGTTACAGGTCATCCAGATCATTGTTTGTGTACATCTTTAACACAGCCTTTGGCATCAAATTTGTCTGAAATGTGACAAATCGTTAAATGTGTCATTGGCTCTGTTTGATATTCATTTCACCATTGCCGTTGAACCTCATTAATGTTTTCGTACTTAAAATACCACTTCAAAACTGGCTTCCTTTCTTCGAATGCAAGCCTTGTGCCAGTCATGTTTACTCGAGTAACTAGGTGCAACTAAGAACAAAACACTGACTATATGGTGACTGTCATCTGACAAAACAAAACAACGCAATACAATGCTTGTGTGGCGATTGCCAGAACTACAAACTATTGCACTACCAAAGATAAGACAACTCCATCAATTAGTTTGCCAGTTATGGACTTTTAAACAGTGGATATATTTTTTCGACCCCTCTGTATATATTATCACAATATTTTAGTATAAAAACTAATAAAATATATCATAAATTTTTAGTCAGAAATACATGAAAACTACAAGGATATTCAGAGTATTAATACAGCACTTGTTCCTTTAACATGATTTATGTAACCCACAATCATATCATTGCTAAGGTGTGTAACCAGGGATTACTACTGCATGTTTCTCCACCACTGTCCCCTCTAGACTCAGCCCATCTAAGTTTATAAGCTTTTCTGCCTGTACTGAAGTTAGATCCTATGCAAGATGAAAGTTACTTTCTTTATTGTTTTGTAGAACACAATACTTTTCTATTGCGAAACATGACATTCTCAAATATTAAAATGAGTTTACAAGAATCATAATACACAACAATGTCACATGTATTACAGGGAGGATCACATGCTAATGAGCTCCAAACGTGAAACAGCTACTATGTTCTACTGCATGTTACTCATTCATATAGCCATTCTGGATTTCACTGTGTTATTTCTGTATGATATGTTATGTACATTGGTAAAATAGGTATGTATTGAACCATATTTTTGCTGTTAAATCATTATTCTGATACACGGGTAAAGAGATATAGTAACACAGGGAAATAATCATCAGCTTTTGGCACAAGGGGGGCAGTATTTCTGAAATGCCAACACAAGTAAACTTGTTGTTTTCCTTTGTTATGGCAGTGAAACATGAATGTAGTAATAGCACAGGTTTAAATAACTGTAACAGAAACAGCAATGCAGTTTTTCTTATTGGTGTAGGGGGTGAATATTGAACTTGATGGCACAGCAATATCAACTAGCATGCTACTGTGAAATAGTTCAATGTTAATATAATCCAGATGGTAACCAGACTTGTGTCTGCCACAACATTATACAAACCATGCTACATACCAGTGAGTGCCTATCTTGCTATCAATGGTACGATCATCATAAATACTTTAATTTCTCTGATAGTACACAAACTCAACCGGTAATATATTGCATGCTGTTTGGGATGGCCAGGACCAGACAGGTGAGGTTTGATCATCCTTTTGTTTTGAAGTAAAATTTCAGGTTAAACCATAATGAAAATCTGTTCATGTTTGGTATACAGCTTTACCCGGAGGACACCACCAGTTCAGAGGTGTTGATACAGGGGGGCTGATAGGAAGCAGTCAGGGAGACAAGGTGCATCAGTTTGGTTTGGGTGCCAGCAGAGAAGAGAGCATTGCCATCATGGCTACATCTCTTTGGTTGTCACCCCAGGGCTTTATGTCATACATCCCACACTCACTACTGATTCCCCCTGAGGGGCTGCAGAAGTAACAGCACCATGTACTCCACATTTTTGTCTTATTCATGTGAAAAGCTCATGGCATGACCACGGTGGGTAGCCAGGCCAAGCCAGCTCTGAGTAGTGCTTCTTTGTTAACTGAAGTTGAAAGGCAGATATCAAAAACTTTTAAAAATTTGTTTTTCCCTACCACAATTCCCTCTGAATTAATGGTCCAGCACAATGTTTCGAGCATACATTTCCTGATTCATGTAAGGGGTGAGTGACAGAGTATACAGCAAGAATCACTAGAGAACAAATACACAGAAAAAATGTCTCAGAAATATTTGTTGCATTCTGCCGAACCACTAATTAGCATGGAAGACATTTTTGACTCATTTTTATTGTAACTATTTACAGATGACATTAATCTCTACTGTACGTATTTTCCTGGCTCGATGAGATGTTTCAGCAAAATATGTGGCTTATAGCATAACTAGAAAAGTTCGTAAGTAAGTGGGAGAACATAGTGAAGAACAAACCATACCCGAAATTCTAGAATAATTAATTCAGTAGTACATTCATATTATCAACTCTGAAGTTGTGTTCACTGCCAAAATTCTAAATCACACTCTTCAGTCATGGATATATGTATTTACATTTATCAGCAAAATGTTATCCACAGATAATTCTGTTTATTATAAAATGATTACAACTGTGAGAGTGGTGTTTTATAATTTACTATATATGCATCAGTACCTTACTTGTATAGTGCCATACACCCTGTGCCATACCCCCTTTGTTTTAGACACTTTGGAAGGCTGGTATATACAAACAGTTCATTTACTGTTTAAGTAAACATTGTAGAAGGTTATGTATTTCAAGTCCTTTAGTCTGTAATTTCATGTCGACCTTAACTTTTTATTTTTGTCCAGTTTTCCTAATTTCATCATTCGTGATGAGTATTCTATATTCATAGGCTTTCATGGTGAGAGACAGTTTCCATTTAATTATTCTTGATTGTTGGTTGTGTCATACTCTAAACAGACGAGCCCATAATTTCGCTGCTATTGCAGGTGCAGATCCAAGGAAGGTGGAACAGTGGGATTATCATGGAGATCTTGATCTCCTCCACCACCCACCCACCCGCCCTCTCATCCATCCTCCCACATTTTAGTAGAAGTCTTTATATTTGTACAATTATCAGTTTCCAAATTTTGCTTCTAACAACCAGAAAATAAAGTACACGAACACTAAGAGTGTTCAAGATAGCAAGGTACTTTAGAACATACAGGCAACATCTAATACAGCATTCTTCTGAGTAGCTTGTGTGAGAGGCAGGTAAAAGTGCTCTTTTGCAGGCCAACTTACCTGGTGTCAATAACAAATGTGACACACATCATGAGTGCACAGGTGGAAACAAAAAGACACAGGAAGTTAAGTAAGGTGAAACAGAATAGATAAAAGACCCTCTACATAAAATAGTCACATCCCAAATATATGTGGAAACAACTGAAGAAACAGCATTTCCCTCATTTACTCATTCATATAGCCACAATCTGCAGACCGGTGATCACAATGGTACTGTCTCTCAAATTCTTGAACATATGTTTCTTTTTAATTGCAGTTTTTGGTGGAGATACCGCTAAAGCAATGTACCACTCACTGATGTAAGCAACCTTTATTATTGTTATTATTATTATTAAATGATATTTTAATACATTAATATTAATCAAGCAATATATTATTACAGTATAACATTCCATATATACTTTATTATTATTATTATTACACTGAAGAGCCAAAGAAACTGGTACACCTGCCTAATATTGTGTAGGTCCCCCATGAACATGCAGAACTGACACAACACGACATGTCATGGACTCGACTAATGTCTGAAGTAGTGCTGGAGGAAACTGACACCACAAATTGTGCAGGGCTGACAATAAATCCATAAGAGTACAAGGGGGGGGGGGGGGGGTAGAGGGGGAGGAGATCTGTTCTGAACAACATGTTGCAAGGCATCCCAGATATGCTCAATAATGTTCATGTCTGGGGAGTATGTTGGCCAGTGGAAATGTTTAAACTCAGAAGAGTGTTCCTGGAGCCACTCTTTAGTGGACGTGTGGGGTGTCACATTTTTCCTCAAATTGCCCAGGTCTGTCAGAAGGCACAATGTACATTAATGGATGCATGTGATCAGACAAGATGCATTTGTACATCGCCTCTCAGAGTCATATCTAGACATATCAGAAATCCCATATCATTCCAACTGCACACACCCCACACCATTACAGGACCTCCAGCATCTTGAACAGTCCCCTGCTGACATGCAGGGTCCATGGATTCATGAAGTTGTCGCCACACCCGTTCACGTCCATCCACTCGATACAATTTGAAGCAAGACTCGTCTGATCAGGCAACATGTTTTCAGTCCTCAACAGTCCTATGTCCATGTTGACAGACCCAGGTGAGGTGTAAATCTTTGTGTCATGCAGCCATCAAGGGTACATGAGTGGCCTTCAGCCCTGAAAGCCCACACAAGTGACGTTTCGTTGAAACTGCAGCAATTTTTGGATGGGTTGCACTTCTGTCATGATGAATGATTCTCTTCAGTTGTCATTGGTCCCATTCTTGTAGGATCTTTATTCGACCGCAGCGATGCCATATATTTGTTGTTTTACCAGATTCGTAATATTCACGGTACACTTGTGAAGTGTTAGTATGGGAAAATCCACACTTCATTGCTACCTCATAGATGCTGTGTCCCATCCCTTTTGCACTGACTATATAACCAAATTCAAACTCATGTAAACCTTGATGACATGCCATTGTAACATCAGTAACTGATCTAACAACTGATCCAGACACTTGTTGTCTTCCATAGGCACCGACGACCACAGCATCGTATTTTGCCTGTTTGCATATCTCTGTATTTGAATATGCTTTCGTATACCAGTTTACTTGGCGCTACAGTGTATTAAAGCCATACACATTTGTGGTATGTTGAAAGTATGGGCAACTGAAAGCTGTATTTAGAGGGGAGGTAAGAAACAAAGACAGTAGCAAACTGTGGTCAGTCCACCACAACCCCAGTTTGAACCAAATTCTGGATCCGTCCCTGCCTTCATCAAAATGTGTAATACAAGTTGATATCTGACTTACTGACTTCCTGCAGTCTCCTGCAAAACTTTGTTATTATAAGGATAGGGTATCACTCACAATATTTAAAAAACAAATTGATATAAAACTTGTTTTAGGTCAGTCTGCTGTTGTTGTTGATCCCAGTCAGTTGTATTTAACTGCCCATACTAGTCAATCGTGTCTCTTTCTCTTCACATCTGCAGAACTAATGCAACCCACATCCTTTTTAACTTGCTAACTGTCATCTAGCTTTGGTCTCCACAATTTTAAATTGCCTCCTTCCCCCCCCCCCCCCCCCCCCCTCACCCCAACCCCCCTCTTGACACTCCTGCCACACAAACACATATACAGTTCCCACGTTTACGAAGGTGCTCATCTATTGGTGACAAGAAATATGATCTATCAACCAATACCTCCTTTTAAGGAGTTATGTCTGAAATTTCTTTCCTCCCCAGTCTATGCATATAATCTTCAGTATTCTTCTGTAAAACTACATTTCTAAACATTCTATTCTATTCTTATTTGAACTGTTTATTGTCCACATTTAAGTTCCACACCACACTACACTCCAAACAAATACCTTCAGAAAAGACTTTCTAGCATTTAAATTTATATTTTGTACCAAGGAATGATGTATTTTTGTCAGAAAAACTTCGCTTGCTTTTGGCTCTGAGTTTCATATCCTATTTACATCAGCCATCGACACTTATTTTCCTCGTCAAATAGCAGAACTCACCTACCACTTTTAGTGTCTCATTTCCTAATTTCATTCCATCAACATCACTTTATTACTGTTATTGATAATCATTTTTTCTATCTTACCTGTCTTTTCAAGACACTATCCATTCTTTTGAACTGTCTTCCATATCCTTTGACATCACTGAATGAATTATAATCTCACTTGAGAAACTTCAAATCTTTAATGCCTTTTCAAAATTTGTCCTTGGTTTCCTTTAATGCTTGTTCAATGTGCAGATTATAAAGTATCAGGGAAAGGCTACAACACTGATTCATATCATTTTTAATTACCACATACAATTCATATCCTTCAACTGTTAAGACAGCAGTCTCATCTCTGTACAAGTTTTTGCTAACCTTTTGCTCCCAGTATTTTATCCCTCCTATTTCAGAATTTCAAAGAGAGTATTCTAATCAGCATTTTCAATAGCTCTCTCTAAATTAACATGCATCGTAAATGTAGAATTGCCTTTCTTCAGCAACTGTTGTATTATTAGTTGTAAGGCCAGTATTGTCTAGCATCTTCCTGCATTTCACAGGAACACAATCAGGATTAGATTAGATTAGATTACATTAATACTTGTTCCATAGATCATGAATACGACACTTCATAATGATGTGGAACGTGTCAGGTTAATAAAAGATGTCTGTACGAGATATTACATTACACAAAATATTGCATGACACTAATGTTTAAGTTTTTTTTTCCTTAATTTATATCTAAAAATTCAGCCAATGAGTAGAAGGAGTTGTTATCTAGAAATTCTTTTAATTTATTTTTAAATGTTGGTTGGCTATCTGTCAGACTTTTGATGCTGTTTGGTAGGTGACCAAAGACTTTTGTGGCAGCATAATTTACCCCTTTCTGTGCCAAAGTCAGATTTAACCCTGCTCATTCTGTGTCTAGCTGCTGCACAGGCAACTGCATTGAATGCCGCCAACATGCCTTACAGGAGATATCGACGTCGTCATCGCACAACAGTTTACAAAAATATAGAAAACATTGAACTTACTACAACATCTGGTGACAAGAAGAATCACATTCCTGTCAAGAGTGTTGCAGCCGACGACTCATCGATGGACCTTCTGTATTTCTTGGATGTTCTCTTCATTTTAGCTTCTTCTGTTGTTCACTAAGAATACCCTCAATATGCTGCACAAATTTGAAGTTTATGGTTTGTAGGGATCAGTTTTGTTTGAAAAAACAGATTGACTTATCAGTACATAGTTCGGTCAAGAAGAATTACAAAGATTTTTCCAAACCTCTATATTAGCCAAATGTGAACAGACTGCATTACCAAGGCTGTCCTGTCATCTACAACTAGAAGTACTATTTTTGAAGACACGAAGTAGTGGATCCTCGTAAGAGTCACTTTACACATTGAGTGCAGCATTATGTCACAAAAGCAGCTCTTTCCTGATTCTCTGAGCTATCCAACAAAAATTCTTACATAAATCATGATCAAAGAACTTCAACTTCCCATTCCAAAAATTCAAATATACACACTTCAAAAAATGTTTTACATCACCACAGTTCCCAGAACCCAGAAGGTAGACGATGACTGTGGGTATTGTATCACAGCCACAGCCCCGTTGACTGTTCAGGGATGCCACTAAACCCACCCAAAGATGTAAATAACCATGCATGGTCAGCGCCTATTAGATGGAGGGGGTCCAACAGTCAATCAGTTCCAGTCATTCCACTAGGATGGAGGTACATGGCTCATGTTTTCTGTAGTTCATCCATTCCTAGATGGTCAATACCACAGTTTGATCATGTCTACATTGTTACTTTGTGCCAGGAAAGACTGTCAACCAGGGAAGTGTCCAGGCATTTTGGAGTGAACCAAAGCGATCTTGTTCGGACATGGGAGAGATACAGAGAGCCAGGAACTGTTGATGACATGCCCCACTGTTTTTGGGTGGCATTGTGTGTGGCCAATTTACACTGCTGGTGGTCATGGAAGGCGCCATAACAGCTGTGCAATAAGTGAATGCTATCCTCTGACCAATAGTGCAACTGTATCAGCAGCATATTGGCGAGGCATTCATCTTAATGGACGACAATTCATTCCCCCATTGTGCACATCATATGAATGACTCCCTTCAGGACAATGACATTGCTCAACTAGAGTGGCCAGCATGTTCTCCACACCTGAACCCTATAAAACCTGCCTGGGATAGATTGAAAATGGTTTTATATGGATGACATGACCCACCAACCACTCTGAGATTCTACGCCAAACCGCCATTGAGGCATCGTAATTGTATACTCCTAGCTCACTCATTTGTTACATAGTTTAATTTTTAATTTCTTTGCGTGTTTTTGGTACTTGCATTGTTTAATTCATAAATTTCGGGCGTATTATAGTATTTGAGAGTTGTAGCATCGCGTTTTAGTACCTGAATAGTGTAAATTCGCGTGGTCGTTTGTCTACTGTTTTTGTTTTGAACGGCCAGTGTCGGTTGGTCGCAGTCAGTGTGCTCCCTGCCGCCGTTGGATAAGCAGCTGCAGCAGCAAGTCGTATACTCCTAACTCCTAGCTCACTCATTTGCTACATAGTTTAATTCTTAATTTCTTTGCGTGTTTTTGGTACTTGCATTGTTTAATTCATAAATTTCGGGCGTATTATAGTATTTGAGAGTGTAGCATCGTGTTTTAGTACCTGAATAGTGTAATTTCGCTTAGTCTCCTTCCGCCGCCGAGCAGTGTCAGCAGTGCGCAAGTAGCAGCATTACTGCATTTACTAGGCAATCTTGTATTTTAATAACCGTTTAAATTTTGTCGATTTGTTTGCGCTCTCTGTAGATTAGTTCAGACGTTCTTTGCAAAACAGTTTTTAGCATGGATAGGGACTGCAACTGCTGTGTTCGGATGCAGGCTGAGTTGGCATCCCTTCGCTCCCAGCTTCAGGCAGTGTTGGCTTCGGTCACACAGCTTGAGGCTGTTGCCAATGGGCATCACTGTGGGGGTCCGGATGGGGGTTTGTCGGGGACGGCCAGCTCGTCCCACGCATCCCCTGATCGGACTAAGACTGTGGTTGCCCGGGATACTGCCCGCATTGAGGCTGATCCCTCACCTGTGGTAGAGTGGGAGGTCGTTTCAAGGTGTGGCAGGGGGCGAAAGACATTCCGGAGGGCTGAACGGAAAGCCTCTCCAGTTTGTCTGACGAACCGGTTTCAGGCTCTGTCTCAGGCTGATACTGATCTTCGGCCTGACATGGCTGCTTGTCCTGTTCCAGAGGTTGCCCCTCAGTCTGCAAGATCCGGGCAGTCGCAGAGGGTGGGCTTACTGGTAGTTGGGAGCTCCAACGTCAGGCGCGTAATGGGGCCCCTTAGGGAAATGGCAGCAAGAGAGGGGAAGAAAACCAATGTGCACTCCGTGTGCATACCGGGGGGAGTCATTCCAGATGTGGAAAGGGTCCTTCCGGATGCCATGGAGGGTACAGGGTGCACCCATCTGCAGGTGGTCGCTCATGTCGGCACCAATGATGTGTGTCGCTATGGATCGGAGGAAATCCTCTCTGGCTTCCAGCGGCTATCTGATTTGGTGAAGACTGCCAGTCTCGCTAGCGGGATGAAAGCAGAGCTCACCATCTGCAGCATCGTCGACAGGACTGACTGCGGACCTTTGGTACAGAGCCGAGTGGAGGGTCTGAATCAGAGGCTGAGACGGTTCTGCGACCGTGTGGGCTGCAGATTCCTCGACTTGCGCCATAGGGTGGTGGGGTTTCGGGTTCCGCTGGATAGGTCAGGAGTCCACTACACGCAACAAGCGGCTACACGGGTAGCAGGGGTTGTGTGGCGTGGGCTGGGCGGTTTTTTAGGTTAGATGGCCTTGGGCAAGTACAGAAAGGGCAACAGCCTCAACGGGTGCGGGGCAAAGTCAGGACATGCGGGGACCAAGCAGCAATCGGTATTGTAATTGTCAACTGTCGAAGCTGCGTTGGTAAAGTACCAGAACTTCAAGCGCTGATAGAAAGCACCGAAGCTGAAATCGTTATAGGTACAGAAAGCTGGCTTAAGCCAGAGATAAATTCTGCCGAAATTTTTACAAAGGTACAGACGGTGTTTAGAAAGGATAGATTGCATGCAACCGGTGGTGGAGTGTTCGTCGCTGTTAGTAGTAGTTTATCCTGTAGTGAAGTAGAAGTGGATAGTTCCTGTGAATTATTATGGGTAGAGGTTACACTAAACAACCGAACTAGGTTAATAATTGGCTCCTTTTACCGACCTCCCGACTCAGCAGCATTAGTGGCAGAACAACTGAGAGAAAATTTGGAATACATTTCACATAAATTTTCTCAGCATGTTATAGTCTTAGGTGGAGATTTCAATTTACCAGATATAGACTGGGACACTCAGATGTTTAGGACGGGTGGTAGGGACAGAGCATCGAGTGACATTATACTGAGTGCACTATCCGAAAATTACCTCGAGCAATTAAACAGAGAACCGACTCGTGGAGATAACATCTTGGACCTACTGATAACAAACAGACCCGAACTTTTCGACTCTGTATGTACAGAACAGGGAATCAGTGATCATAAGGCCGTTGCAGCATCCCTGAATATGGAAGTTAATAGGAATATAAAAAAAGGGAGGAAGGTTTATCTGTTTAGCAAGAGTAATAGAAGGCAGATTTCAGACTACCTAACAGATCAAAACGAAAATTTCTGTTCCGACACTGACAATGTTGAGTGTTTATGGAAAAAGTTCAAGGCAATCGTAAAATGCGTTTTAGACAGGTACGTGCCGAGTAAAACTGTGAGGGACGGGAAAAACCCACCGTGGTACAACAACAAAGTTAGGAAACTACTGCGAAAGCAAAGAGAGCTTCACTGCAAGTTTAAACGCAGCCAAAACCTCTCGGACAAACAGAAGCTAAACGATGTCAAAGTTAGCGTAAGGAGGGCTATGCGTGAAGCGTTCAGTGAATTCGAAAGTAAAATTCTATGTACCGACTTGACAGAAAATCGTAGGAAGTTCTGGTCTTATGTTAAATCAGTAAGTGGCTCGAAACAGCATATCCAGACACTCTGGGATGATGATGGCATTGAAACAGAGGATGACACGCGTAAAGCTGAAATACTAAACACCTTTTTCCAAAGCTGTTTCACAGAGGAAGACCGCACTGCAGTTCCTTCTCTAAATCCTCGCACAAACGAAAAAATGGCTGACATCGAAATAAGTGTCCAAGGAATAGAAAAGCAACTGGAATCACTCAATAGAGGAAAGTCCACTGGACCTGACGGGATACCAATTCGATTCTACACAGAGTACGCGAAAGAACTTGCCCCCCTTCTAACAGCCGTGTACCGCAAGTCTCTAGAGGAACGGAGGGTTCCAAATGATTGGAAAAGAGCACAGATAGTCCCAGTCTTCAAGAAGGGTCGTCGAGCAGATGCGCAAAACTATAGACCTATATCTCTTACGTCGATCTCTTGTAGAATTTTAGAACATGTTTTTTGCTCGCGTATCATGTCATTTCTGGAAACCCAGAATCTACTATGTAGGAATCAACATGGATTCCGGAAACAGCGATCGTGTGAGACCCAACTCGCCTTATTTGTTCATGAGACCCAGAAAATATTAGATACAGGCTCCCAGGTAGATGCTATTTTTCTTGACTTCCGGAAGGCGTTCGATACAGTTCCGCACTGTCGCCTGATAAACAAAGTAAGAGCCTACGGAATATCAGACCAGCTGTGTGGCTGGATTGAAGAGTTTTTAGCAAACAGAACACAGCATGTTGTTATCAATGGAGAGACGTCTACAGACGTTAAAGTAACCTCTGGCGTGCCACAGGGGAGTGTTATGGGACCATTGCTTTTCACAATATATATAAATGACTTAGTAGATAGTGTCGGAAGTTCCATGCGGCTTTTCGCGGATGATGCTGTAGTATACAGAGAAGTTGCTGCATTAGAAAATTGTAGCGAAATACAGGAAGATCTGCAGCGGATAGGCACTTGGTGCAGGGAGTGGCAACTGACCCTTAACATAGACAAATGTAATGTATTGCGAATACATAGAAAGAAGGATCCTTTATTGTATGATTATATGATAGCGGAACAAACACTGGTAGCAGTTACTTCTGTAAAATATCTGGGAGTATGCGTACGGAACGATTTGAAGTGGAATGATCATATAAAATTAATTGTTGGTAAGGCGGGTACCAGGTTGAGATTCATTGGGAGAGTGCTTAGAAAATGTAGTCCATCAACAAAGGAGGTGGCTTACAAAACACTCGTTCGACCTATACTTGAGTATTGCTCATCAGTGTGGGATCCGTACCAGGTCGGGTTGACGGAGGAGATAGAAAAGATCCAAAGAAGAGCGGCGCGTTTCGTCACCGGGTTATTTGGTAACCGTGATAGCGTTACGGAGATGTTTAATAAACTCAAGTGGCAGACTCTGCAAGAGAGGCGCTCTGCATCGCGGTGTAGCTTGCTGTCCAGGTTTCGAGAGGGTGCGTTTCTGGATGAGGTACCGAATATATTGCTTCCCCCTACTTATACCTCCCGAGGAGATCACGAATGTAAAATTAGAGAGATTAGAGCGCGCACGGAGGCTTTCAGACAGTCGTTCTTCCCGCGAACCATACGCGACTGGAACAGGAAAGGGAGGTAATGACAGTGGCACGTAAAGTGCCCTCCGCCACACACCGTTGGGTGGCTTGCGGAGTATCAATGTAGATGTAGATGTAGATTCTTGCATTTCACTGGAACACAAACAGGTCTCCCCAGAAGTCTGGATCCACCACTTGTTTCTCATTCTACTGCAAATAACTTGTGTCAGTAATTTGCCATATGGTTTGTTAAACTAATGATCCAATAATATTCACATTGGCCTACTTGGCATTGGAATTCTCTCTCCCATTTTTAAATCTAATGGTATTTTGCTAGTCTCATATGTCTTATACAGCAAATGGAATTGTTCTATCATGGACAGTTTTTCAGTGTTCTCAGTGATTTTGAACATTGTCTACTCCAGGGGCCTTGTTTTATCTTAAATCTTCTCATAGTATAATATCCCATCTCAGCATTATTTACTTCCTATCCCACTTCTATAATATTGCCTTTAAATTCATCTCCTTTCTGTTCCCCATCTTTTTTTAGTATTGTTGGTCAGCTGAACTTTGGATACTCATAAAATTTCTTTTTTCTCCAAAGTTTCCTTTAATTTTTGTACATATTTGAATGTTTATACAGCTTTACATACATGCTCCAGCCATTTCTGCTTTTCCATTTACGCTTTCTGTAAAGCTCATACTTTATACAGCTGTATTCCCTTTTGCATTCTTCATTTGGTGCATTCTCATATTATCTCCTTTAATCAATTAAATTCAATGGCTTGAGTGTTCTCCAAAGATTTATAATGCGTCTTGTCTTATTGCCTGTTTGACCTTCTATTGCCTTTATTATCTCATCTATCAAAGTTACCTGTTCATTCTCTATTTTATTCTATTCCCCTATTTCTGTCCACTGTTGTCTAATACTCTTATCTTTTGTAGCAGCACCATAATAAGATATCTTATGCAGTTCAGTAAGAATACCATCAATATGCTCCACAAATTTTGGGTTTATGATTAATAGGGATCAGTTTCCATTTGAAAAAACAGATTGACTGGTCAGTACATAGTTCAGTCAAGAAGAACCACAATGATTTTTCCAAACCTCTAGCTTGGTTGCTAGCATTAGCCAAATGTTAACAGACTGCATTACCAAGGCTGTCCATTCATGTACAGCTAGAAGTACTTCTTTTGAAGACATGAAGTAGTGGTTCTTCGTAAGAGTCACTTTACACATTGAGAGTAGCATTATGTCAAAAGCAGCTCTTTCCTGATTCTCAAAGCTATCAAACAAAAATTCTTACATAAATTATGATCAAATAGCTTCAGCTCCCCACTCCCAAAATCCAAATATACACATCAAAACAAGTTTTGCATCACCCCGGTTCCCAGAACCCCCAAAGATAGACATTGACTGTGGATATTTTATCACAAACACAGCCCCTTTGACTGTTCAGAGATGTCACTAAAGCCACCCAATGATGTAAATAACCTTGCATGAGCAGCACCTATTAGATGAAGGGGGTCTAACAGCTGATCAGTTCCAGACATTCCACCAGGAGGGAGATACATGGCTCGTGTTGTCTGTAGTTTAACTATGCCTGGACGGTCAATACCGTGGTTTGATCATGTCCGTATTGTTACTTTGTGCAGAGAAGGACCCTCAACAAGGGAAATGTCCAGGCATTTCAGAGTGAACCAAAGTGATGTTGTTCGGACATGGAGGACATACAGAGAGACTGGAACTCTTAATGATATGCCCCACTGAGGCGCCCCAAGGGCTACTACTGCAGTGGATGACAGCTACCTACGAATTATGGAAGAATGCTGACAGCAGCACCTCCACGTTGAATAATGTTATGACTCAAACTGTGTACAAAAGGCTACATGATGTGCAACTTCACTCGCAATCTCCATGGCGAAGTCCATCTTTGGAACCACGACACCATGCAGTGCAGTACAGATGTTCCCAACAACATGCCAAATGAACCGCTCAGTATTGACATCACTTTCCCTTTGTCAAAGACTGTTGCATACGCCTTCAACCAGACAATCGTTGGAGATGAGTTTGGATTCAACCCAGTCCGGGTGAATGCCTTAGACACAATTTCCAGCAAGTGCAACAAGGTGGAAATTCCCTGCTGTTCTGGGGTGGTATTGTGGGGGCTGACGTACACCACTGGTGGTCATGGAAAGCTCCATAATGGCTGAACGATACATGAATGCCATCCTCCGGCCAATAGTGCAACCATATCAGCAGCATATGGGTGAGATATTCGTCTTCATGGATGATAATTCATGCTCCCATCATGCACCTCTTGCGTATGACTTCCTTCTGGTTAGCAACATCGGTCAACTAGAGTGCCCAGCATGTTCTCCTTACATGAACCCTATGAAATATGCCTAGGGTAGACTGAAAACGGTTGTTTATTTACGACATGACCCACCACCCACTCTGAGGGATCTATGCCAAATTGCCATTGTCGAGTGGGACATTGTGGACCAACAGTGCCTTGATGAACCTGTGGACAGTATGCCACGACGAATACAGGCATGCATCAATGCAAGAGAATGTGCTACTGGGTATTAGAGGTACCTGTGTACAGCAGTCTGGCCCACCACTGAATGTCTCGTTGTATGGTGGTACAACACTCAATGTGTGGTTTTCATTAGCAATAAAAATGGTGCAAAAGATGTTTGTGTTGATCCTTATTCCAATTTTCAGTAGAGGTTCCAGAACTCTTGGAACTGAGGTGATGCAAAACTTTTTTTGATGTGTGTATATCGAATTTTATCCTGCACCTCTTACAGAATTGTAGCGGAAATGCAGAAGTCAGTACATTGTAGTTTGAAGTGTTATAGTCCCAATGAAGGCTACATCCAACAGTGGGCAAGCTGTTGGTCTATCTTTTGAAAATATGACACAACCCAGAAGAAGTTATGCTGTTGGTCGATCTTTTGAAAATATGACATAACCAAGAAGAAGTTATCGAAACAATTTGCTAATTAACCAATATTATTTGGTACACTCTAAACCTGCTTCACAAAAATATTACAGGAAAATTCCTCATTTACAAAGTTTAGTAAGAAGATAGTGGTCTGAATTGATAATTGTTGAGTTTTAGCAGCCTTGCTGTTTGTCACAGAAGGAATGTTATTCATTTATTGGCTAACAGAAATAAATCAAAATAGGCAACAATTTTCCACCACTGCTGATCTCAGGTTTGAGCACCCATAAGCTCATCCTTCAATATTACACAAAGAACAAGTCCTCTGGAAACTTAAACAAGTGAAGAATCTTTCCATGTACCACACCTGCCGGTTTTTATTATATACAGGATGTTTTGAAGAAGGTGTTTTATATTTCGTTAAGTTGGAAGTACAGACGAAATCAAGGAAAAATTATGCTTTGAACATAAGGTCTAAAATGCATAGCTTAAGACCTATGAGAACCTGTTCATATTCATTGCTGTGAAATGCATCTCTTCTACTGCAAGCTCTTTGCTATTACGAATGACCTACAAAATGTTGTTATCAAATGCGAACTTATTGTTCTGCTATTGTTGAACAGTAGGGTTTCTAGTGTAACCTGCTTGCTATTCCATGCAACCTGCACTTGTGATTCATTGTGAAAGGAGGTGCTCCATGTACAACATGAAATGTTAAAGCATATCACACACTTATCAAAACATATACTGGTTCCATGAGAAATTATTTACACCTCATTGCTCAGCTGGATGGCTCTGTTGGCAGAGTCGATACTCATCCATAAGTTGGGGTACTGACCATAAAGAGGAACATAGGACAATCTGTGTGGAATTGTTTACATATTATGAATCTCATTGTGAAAATTTTTTGTCAAATATCATTACAGACAATGAAACATGGTTTCATCATTTCAAACTGAAAACAGAATGGCAAGGACCACACCACCTCTCCTCTGAAGAAATAGTTCAAAGCTGCACTCACATCTGGTAAAGTCATGGTGATGGTCTTCTGGGACTCTGCTGGGGTTATTCTGTTTTAGGTCCTCCCTCTGAAATATGTTGTGCTACTCTCAGGAAATTGAAGGAATGGCTTCAGTGTAGTCATTGCTACAAAAATGTGAACAAATTTCTCCTTCTCCATTATAACTGAACACTTCAACGAGTCTGCACATCCAAGATGAGTTCACAGAACTTCATTGGATTGTTCTTCCTCATCCACCCTTCACTCTGGATCTTGCACCTTCCAACTTCCATCTGTTTGTCCCATTGAAAGATGCACTCTGCAGGAAGCAGTATGTAGATAATGGGGAATTTACTGATGTGGCAAGACGTTGGCTCAGACATTGACTGGTAGAGTAGTACCACGTGGGCATGCAGGCTCTCCCAGTAAGGTGGCATAATGCTGTCACATTGAAAGCAGATTATATTGGAAAAGGGTTTTGTAGCCAAAAGAGTGGGTAATAAAGTGGTATGATGTAATCCTGCCATTCAGAACTACAACAAAGGTCTCTCCTGCTGTGGACCTTTTTCTGCATCTGACCAATCAAATGCAAGTGTACCTTCATCATGCAATTATTTAGGAATACACTGGTCCTGATCCAGGCAGTTCCATCACAGCCAGTCAATGGATGCCTTCTGCTACAGACCTAGTATCACTTCAGACCACACGTAGCCTTCACCTCTAGTAGACGGAGCTAAGTTCAGTGATGAATTTTTGGGCACAGTGGTATTATTATTACTGTTAGACTCTTCTGGCAAGACTGAAGGGACTTTTAAATTATACTGATCTTGTTGGAACCTAAAATTTCATTCTGTTCAGACTTATGCCTGCCAATGATAGCCTGGACTTAAAGATTTCTGAGTGTTCAGTCTTGTAGGAAGACTGTATCTTACCATGGGGAAGGTTTTAGGGTGTTTCCATAATAGAGGGTTTGTGTTATCAAGCATTCAGTACACTTTCCATCTAGTCTAAGATTTATGGCCAGACTACTGACTCTTTTGCACTTTCTCAGTGTTGAACTTCAGAATCACTCTTAGGAGAGCGTTTGTGCTAAGTTGAGGAAAATCATTTTGTAAGTAAATGGAGACAAAACTTTATTCTTATATTTCCTTGTGGAAGTGCTCTGAGTGTGGAATACTTGAATCATACACAAAATAAAACGCGATTTGAAACTTGTACACTATGTAGCAGTTTTCAGAACAGCAAAGTGACAAGGTTGTCATGAGAAGAAGTAGCTATAATTTGTGACTTGTAATTTAAACAAATGATTAAATGAAAATACATAGTGAGGTGACTCTCAGTGATGTCAAACATGTAATATAACAAGAATATATGTGGGAAGGATCCATATGGCACATGTGGTGAAGAAACAGAAGCAATCACATGTTCAGTAACATGCTCCGAGATGGCATAGTATGATTGTGACCATTCAGTTGGACTGGGTAGGTTCCTTGTGGTCGTGCACACACACAGCTCTTGCAGCTAAGTTGGTACAGGATGTGACATAGGTCTAGAATGGAAGGTTGTTGTGGACAGATTTATGGAACCTGTTTTACTCCTGGACCATTTGTAAGATGTGTGATTGTGGCAGAAGAAAATAAGGAGCAAAACAATATATTACATAGGCTGGTAGAGAGCTGCCCTACCACATTTGGAAAGGTGAAAAGGGTAGTCGTGACAGTATTCCTCATTTTAGCTTAGTAATAAGAGTGTTGTATATGTATGGAGGTAGCCCATAATTAATTTTATTCTGAGCAAGTTTGATAGTTTCAACTAAGTTTGCCAAAAGGCTCAGAAAGCCTTCCAGCAGACTCTGAAATAGAATACTAGTCATTTAAAATGTGGTGAATAAGCGTGAACTGTCTATGAATCTTTCATGTGGAATAGATGACATCTGAAAAATTTTGATTCATTCAAATATATCTTTCTAATATAATCTGTCTTTATGGTCAAGTCCCAGAACAGTTTCTGCTTAAATTCTGTTGTGAGTGAAATTTAATTTCAAAAGCACTGCAATATGCAAAACCACAGTTCTATAAACATGAATTACTTTCATGTAGATTCTACATATCTCCTTAAGATTAAACTGATGTCATATATCCTAGTGCCAGAAAAAATCTTTATCAAGCTTACTGCACAGATAATGCAGAAAACAGATAAACTTTACAAATTAAAAACTTAAACATGTTTCAATAGGTGCACTTAAAATTATTTGAGTGTGTAGATTCAAGGATTGAAATACCTTCCATTAGATAACAATGTTCATTACAAATAGATCTCAATTTTCACAGTGTACTGATATTTGGGATAATTCTAAGTGTACTCTGAACTATTTACCACACAGTAATAAATAAACAACAGGTATGAGCTGCAGTTCTATTCAAAGAATTCGCATACCTCAAAATTTCATTATTTCATTCAAAGTGTTCCTAATCATAAAGAATTTGACATTGTAATGATGATTAACATTCATCATCACTCGTTAATGAACAAAGTAAGAGCATATGGACTATCAGACCAATTGCGTGATTGGATTGAAGAGTTCCTAGATAACAGAACGCAGCATGTCATTCTCAATGGAGAGAAGTCTTCCGAAGTAAGAGTGATTTCAGGTGTGCTGCAGGGGAGTGTCGGACTGTTGCTATTCACAGTATACATAAATGACCTTGTGGATGACATCCGAAGTTTACTGAGACTTTTTGCGGATGATGCTGTGGTATATCAAGAGGTTGTAACAATGGAAAATGGTACTGAAATGCAGGAGGATCTGCAGCGAATTGATGCATGGTGCAGGGAATGGCAATTGAATCTCAATGTAGATAAGTGTGATGTGCTGTGAATACATAGAAAGATAGATCCCTTATCATTTAGCTACAGTATAGCAGGTCAGCAACTGGAAGCAGTTAGCTCCACAAATTATCTGGGAGTGCGCATTAGGAGTGAATTAAAATGGAATGATCATATAAAGTTAATTGTCGGTAAAGCAGATGCCAGACTGAGATTCATTGGGAGAATCCTAAGGGAATGCAATCTGAAAACAAAGGAAGTAGGTTACAGTACACTTGTTCACCCACTGCTTGAATACTGCTCAGCAGTGTGGGATCCGTACCAGATAGGGTTGATAGAAGAGATAGAGAAGATCCAACGGAGAGCAGTGCGCTTAGTTACAGGATCATTTAGTAATCATGAAAGCATTACGGAGATGATAGATAAACTCCAGTGGAAGACTCTGCAGGAGAAACACTCTGTAGCTCAGTACGGGCTTTTGTTGAAGTTTCGAGAACATACCTTCACCGAAGAGTCAAGCAGTATATTGCTCCCTCCTACGTATATCTCGCAAAGAGACCATGAGGATAAAATCAGAGAGATTAGAGCCCACACAGAAGCATACCAACAATCCTTCTTTCCACGAACAATACGAGACTGGAATAGAAGGGAGAACTGATAGAGGTACACAGGGTACCCTCCGCCACACACTGTCAGGTGGCTTGTGGAGTATGGATGTAGATGTAGATCACAGCCTATAGTTACGATTTCTGATGTCTACTTATCTCTTAAACTTATAAATACACACCTCATGCCCAACTGAACTAATCACTATTGTATTCTATAAAACAGCGAGAAAGAAAGAATCTTTCAGTGTTCTCTTATCTCATATGTCCACTGTTAGCAACTCCATTCGGTCCTTCAACTGCTATTGCCTTAGGAAAACATACTCACTTTTTCTGCACATGTATAATACTCGTATTTTACTGCATTTACTGTATGTTCACTTTGTTACATCTGAGCCAAGTAACTATAATAAAACTTCTTAGAGGGTGAATTATCTGACTCTTTGGGAACAATAGAAGTTACACTTCATTTCTAAACATTTATAAAAATTGACAGCATACTAAAGTCATATTTATGTATACCAGGATTGTTCCTTGGAAAAGGGTACACATGATTTCCTTCCCCAACCTTTTATAATCCAAGATTGTGCTCTATACTTAATAGCCTCAATGTCAATGGGACATCAAACTCTAATCTTACTTCTTTCCTTTGAATCCCCATATGTTAATGTGCTGGGTGGAAAGAAGTAGTCTGAGAAGCTTTTAACACCGTTACAGGGGATGTTATGCTGAGAGATAGTTGTTATGAAAAAAAATTCAATATGTTGCAGTGTTTCAAACACCTTCAACACGAAAGTTAGCTAATCAGTTTTCAGGTACACAAACTGAAACATCCTGCCAGAGATAGTGTCATCAAACTTATCCTTCATTTGGTTTCCTCAAACAAAACAAATGAAGCTTTTGCTCTTCTATCTTAAATTTATCTCTACTTAAAAAGGCACAGACCCACACATTTCTGTACATTGCCACATTTTAGCACATGCAAGCACTTGAGTTTATGTACACAATGACTTGATTGGCTAACTTCAGTCCTACATATCTCAGAAACCGTGCCATGTTGAGATTTTTTTTAACATTTATTTTTCAGCATAACCTCCCCTGCAACACACAAGCTTTTTCGATCATTTCTGACCACACAGTATATAGAGTGTGAGGGGGAAGGCAGGAATCAGATTAGCTGTGGCATTCTGCCCATTTGTCTAATGTAGAGTTCCTAGGAAACGTGCTTTCTTGGATAGCTAGACAACAATTCAAGCAAATCATATTAATGAAGTTTATTACAGTTAGATAAATGACATTATTTAACATTACATATTCACAAAGGTGTGTCACAAGCAAAGGGTGACATACAAATAATCAATGTCCATTGGTATATACAATTCCAATATAATCAAAACAATACAGTTCATAATTCACTGCTGTAGCGTTCAGAGGATGATTTGTCTTCAACTCGGGCCGCAGGCAGTTAAAGTGGGGCTTATATTCGCTTCGTGTAGTGGCCACGCCTATCTGAGAGTCATCCTAGTGACAAGTTGGTCAGTGTTGGTCAGTGTACTATTGGCTGATATTGTCTCAGTGCCCTCTCTCCTGTAATGTTCCTGGATGACATGCCGAGGCTTGACATTACGGCGGAACATTACCATCTGTCTACAAGCTTTTATAAAACCACACTCAGGACTATGTCCCAATAAGTGTAATTCTGTCATGACTACTCCTTTACTGCCAGACACCACACTTAGCAAATTTTCCATTAACATTTACCACTTTGCAGCATTTGCTGACCACTAATTTATATGTTTGATGTGAACAGTTTGTTCTGAAACTGTGATTTAGTAGCCTTATGTCCAATTCTATAAAGAGCCAGCTGTTGTTATTGAATCACCAAATTAAACAATATTTATAGATCATTCCCAGTTAGTTTAATTCCTCTTCCATATTAACAATGACACCTAAGATATTTTATATGAATTTTGGGAGAGGTATCATCAAATGAACTATGTTGATCACTATCAAGGTATGACAGCTGCAAAAGTCACTGCAGAACTTAACGTCACACCCAGGAACCCTATCAGCACTGAACAACACAAAGATAACTCCACAAGCAGGGGATTATAGGGCAACCTGGAATTCCGAAATCACTGATCTGTAATGCAAATGCCTGTAACAGAAAAATGTGGCGTGGAGCATTAAAACCATGACTATTGAGGCAATGAAAGCAAGTTATTTGGTCAGATGTGTCTTGTTTCTCTTTATTTCCAATTTCTAGCTTAGTTTATGTCCTAAGGGTGAAATGTAGTGGGTGTTCAGTGATGATTTTGATGGACATACGCATCATGGAATTCCACAGTCCTCATGGTTACTTTATAAGTTCACATTACTGCCAAGTATTATGTGAACAGTGCAGCTGATCAGATCCATCCCATAGTACAATATTTGTTCCCCAGAGCTAAAGATGTGTTCCAAGAGAACAGAGCCCCTGTTCACAGAACTCGCAGAATCAAGGACTGGTTTTGTGAGGTTTAGGAAAAATTTTCACATCTCCCCTGGCCACCACAGTCACCAGATCTCAATAATATTGAGCATTAATTGTCTACTTTTTAGAGTAGGGTGCATAATCACTGTACACCTCCACATCATAATGTGAACTTACCACTGTTTTAAAGGAAGAATGGAATAAGGTTCCACTGTAAACCATATAGAAACTGTATTTTTCTATTCCAAGACAACTAAAAGTTGTTTTGAATGCCAACAGGTTTCCTACACCGTATTAGGCAAATTAAACACTGATCAGCCAGAACAATACGACCACTGACATACTATCGATATAAACCTCTCCAGGTGATAGCAGCATCACCTGGTGGAGAATGATGACTAGTCAGGCACACACATGTTGCATGTAGTATCAGTGAGCATGCTGTCCATGTGTAGAATGAGGAAGCTGCATGATCTATCTGAGTTTTATCAAGGGCAGATTGTGCTGGCCTGGAGGCTCAGGATGAGCAGTTTTGGAAACTGGATCACTGGTCAGACATTTGAAGAGTGCTGTGGTGAGTGTCTTCAGCATGTGGCAAAAGCAAGGTGAAACCAAATCCAGACATCGTAGGTTAGGGCGGCCATCCCTCATTCCATATGTTGGACATTGTAGGCTGGGCAGACTGGTGAAACAGGACAGCCAGCCAAATGCAGCAAAACCAACATCAGTCTTTAATGCTGGGTAGGGTACAAGTCTAACTGAACACACAGTGTATTGAATACTCCTAACAGTGAACTTTGGCTTCTCATGGCCCTTGCATGTGCCAATGTTAGCACCTCAACTTTGGCATCTACAGCTGAATTGCACATGTGACAACTGGCGCTGGACACTGGTGCAATGTCAGAGCATTCCATGGTCTAATGAATCTTGATATATCGTTCATCATTACAATGGGAGGATTTTAATCCATTGTGTTTCAGATGAACAGCTCCTGCCAACCCCCTCCCCATCCACCTGCCCCATTCGGCAATCAGGTGACATGTATGGAGATGTGGTGCCAGTTGTCTCCAGCAAGCTATGAAGGCCTCACCACTGTTATCCATGCCAAATGTGGACATACTGGTTTTTAGGCAGGTGGTCATAATGATCTGGCTGATCATTGTATATTGGGTTTTTGATGTTCCATATTTTCACCCTCTGCCCCTCCCCCTATTATTAACTGAATCCAGTTCATATTGTTCCAAACATAATAACAAAATCACAATTAAAATGTCAATAATGCCCAAATATTGTTATTCAACACCATCAGTGCGTGAAACCTGCTGTTTAGCTATCTGAGATACCTTGACTACAGTAACCGCAAAAATGTATGTTAGATATCAGTAGCAAAAATGTATAAAAGGAAGAACATTGTGGTAGATAACCATGTTGCAGTTTCCCACCCCAAAATCCAGATAAACTTTCTAAACATCAGTACCACTCATGAATTAGTTGTTAAACCTGCTCTGACTGGATTACTGTTCCCTACAGTACAGTACAAGGAGCAATCTGTGATAGTGGGACTTGAAGTAAGTGTACAATAACACATGGCACTGCAGTGCTTGTGTTATTCAGAAGTATGATGCAATCCAAAAGAAACTTGCATTGTACTTCTGAATAACATAGGCACTGCAATATCTTACTTATCCACCAACACTGGGCAAGTGACTACAAATGGCAAAATGTCTGCCAGGTACGGGAATATACATAATGTATGTACAAGTGCAGGCTGTAGGCTTATGGTTGATGGCATATGGAAGTTTGGGTCTGGAAATCACACATGCTCAGAGAGACTAGTGGTAAAATGACCACTTAACGATAAACAGGAAAGGCGGGTTTGAGTTCCAGTCCAGCACAAATTTTCGTTGTCATCATTCCATTATACAACTGATGGTTGCCTGTACTTGCAGCTGCAAATACATTTCATGTATGTGATCAGCATGTCATCAAACCCTCCAGCTGCTATTATCAGCGGATTAATGCTAATTATTCTGATGCTTCATTAATGAAGCAGTTTCTCAATTGGCATCATATGTGTGAGGGGACACCATTCCAGAACTCCAAAAAATCTGAGGAGGTACTGGGAATCAAACCTAGGTCCTTCTCTAACAGTACTAACCATTCAGCTATGGAGGCAGTCAAAAATGATTTTACCCTGTGTTTAAATACAAATTTTAAATGGAGGTCAGTATCCTCGGCCAATAGAGAAAAGCAATTGTAGGTCTTTTCCAAAACTTTGGTAATGATCACACTAGTCTGAGTAGTTACTACAGCATTGATCTAACTAGTTCTATAAGAGCAGCGCCTAAGCAAATGTTTTGCTCACATCAACGCAAGATCTTAAAATCTAAAATTCTTGTACATTTGTTCCAGTGGGACCTCAGAAGTTACTGCCCTTCACAGTTGGTTTCTGCTGCAGGGAGATAACCTGTACAGGAATTATCTCTGAAAAAGTAGCACTTATTAGGGGTATTTTACCACAGTTTGATGGGATGTGTTACTAATTGCAAATAGAATATAATTAATTAATTACTAGTTGTTTTTATTATTAGTTATTATAGTATGAAGGCTTTCACGACCGGATGACATATCTTCTGGTAAACCTTCCGGGATGTAAGGTCATGGTCCATGAAACTCTTCAGCTCCTAACGTTTCGTCCAGAGCTGCGCTGGACATCACTCACCGGAGGAGAAACACCTCTGAAGATGTCCAGCACAGCTCTGGACGAAACGTTAGGAGCTGAAGAGTTTCATGGACCACGACCTTACATCCCGGAAGGTTTACCAGAAGATATTAGTTATTAATTCATGATGCTCCTATGACACGTCACATGTGGTTCATTTTCTGACAGTTGTGTATGTGGTGTTAAGCCCTATTCCTCATTTTCTGATTATCAGTATTTATTGGTCCGTTTTGATCTGTTAAATAGTGCACTGAATATAGAAATCAAATGAGAGACAGATAAAAATCTAAACTTCTGCAACTAACTCAACTAACGTCAATTTGGGTTCGATGATGGTCTTCCTACTCATCAAGCAATATTCTGTTTTCAACAATCAAGTTTTGAAATCCATTTCCGAAAATATTTCTTTAGCAGGTAACTTTTGTTATCTCTCAAAAACATTTGATTGAGTGAACCATCAAATTCCTTTTTTAAAAAGGCTGAGTATTATGGTCTAGGTTGTGATGTTGATTTGTGGCTTCATTCATATCTAAAGGACTGAAAGCAGATTGTAATGCTGAATGGTTCATTTGATTCATTCATTTAAATCATCTTATTGGTGCACCTTATGTTGTGGTGTGTCACAAGGGTCTGATTTAGTTCCACTGCTGTTTCTTAGTTTCATTAATAACCTGGTCCCTACACAAAAAGTAGGTTAACCCTTTTTGCCTACAATACTACAATTCTTATTGACAGCTTCTCAGTTAACAATTTTGAACAAACTGAGAATAAAGTTTTCACTTAAATCTTATACAGAATTTCTTCAAGTAGTCTCCCTTTCAATGCAGATGAAACCCATAACCCGTATATGTGTTTACATATACCAAAACTAGAACTTGAAGAAATTAACATAAAGTGTAGAGGATAGTCACTACAGAAAGTTGAGAATACAAAATTCCTGTGTGCTTATATAGACAGAAAATGTAATTGGTCAACCTACAACCTTCATCTTTTTCAAACACTTCATTCAGCATGATTTGCACTATGGATTAACACTTCAGTGGCTGAAACATCCACCATAGATGCTTACTTGGAGACCTGTTTTGAAGGATGGAGATCCTTACCTCTACCTAACAGTATAAATTTTCGTTGTTGACTTTTGTCCGTAGTAAATTTTCTCTCTTCAAATACACCAGCAAGTATTTTGTGTACAACACAAAGTCTTGATGTGGTTCAAGAAAGAGTTTATTTTTCCAGCATTATGCAGTTTAATACACTGCTGCCACTTACTGAATGTCTTCATAAATAGTAGTCCAAATTTAAACAAATTAATGATAATAATATTTGTTCAGCATTGAATAACCAAATACCATTCCTAGAAATAACGTAGTTTCAGGACATCATACAGATTGTTCTTCTGACTACACCAGTTCACAAATTACAAACTAAAGATTTGTGTGTAACAATACAGTGTAATGCATTTTACATTTGTTAATATATAAACAGCATCATCATCATCATCATCATCATCATTTAAGACTGATTATGCCTTTCAGCATTCAGTCTGGAGCATAGTCCCCCTTCTAAAATTCCTCCATGATCCCCTATTCAGTGCTAACATTGGAGCCTCTTCTGATGTTAAGCCTATTACCTCAAAATCATTCTTAACCGAATCCAGGTACCTTCTCCTTGGTCTGCCCCAACTCCTCCTACCCTCTACTGCTGAACCCATGAGTCTCTTGGGTAACCTTGCTTCTCCCATGCGTGTAACATGACCCCGCCATCTAAGCCTGTTCGCCCTGACTGCTACATCTATAGAGTTCATTCCCAGTTTTTCTTTGATTTCCTCATTGTGGACACCCTCCTGCCATTGTTCCCATCTACTAGTACCTGCAATCATCCTAGCTACTTTCATATCCGTAACCTCAACCTTATTGATAAGGTAACCTGAATCCACCCAGCTTTCGCTCCCATACAAGAAAGTTGGTTGAAAGATTGAACGGTGCACAGATAACTTAGTCTTGGTACTGACTTCCTTCTTGCAGAAGAGAGTAGCTCGTAGCTGAGCACTCACTGCATTAGCTTTGCTACACCTCGCTTCCAGTTCTTTCACTATGTTGCCATCCTGTGAGAATATGCATCCTATGTACTTGAAACCGTCCACCTGTTCTAACTTTGTTCCTCCTATTTGGCACTCAATCCGTTTATATCTCTTTCCCACTGACATTACTTTCGTTTTGGAGATGCTAATCTTCATACCATAGTCCTTACATTTCTGATCTAGCTCTGAAATATTACTTTGCAAACTTTCAATTGAATCTGCCATCACAGCTAAGTCATCCGCATATGCAAGACTGCTTATTTTGTGTTCACATATCTTAATCCCACCAAGCCAGTCTATTGTTTTCAACATATGATACATAAATAATATGAACAACAGTGGAGACAGGTTGCAGCCTTGTCTTACCCCTGAAACTACTCTGAACCATGAACTCAATTTACCGTCAACTCTAACTGCTGCCTGACTATCCATGTAAAGACCTTTAATTGTTTGCAAAAGTTTGCCTCCTATTCCATAATCTTGTAGAGCAGACAATAACTTCCTCCTAAGAACCCGGTCATATGCCTTTTCTAGATCTATAAAGCATGGATACAATTCCCTGTTCCACTCATAACACTTCTCCATTATTTGACGTAAGCTAAAGATCTGGTCCTGACAACCTCTAAGAGGCCTAAACCCACACTGATTTTCATCCAATTGGTCCTCAACTAATACTCACACTTTCCTCTCAACAATACCTGAGAAGATTTTACCCACAACGCTGATTAAAGAGATACCTCTGTAGCTGTTACAATCTTTTCTGTTTCCATGTTTAAAGATTGGTGTGATTACTGCTTTTGTCCAGTCTGATGGAATCTGTCCCGACTCCCAGGCCATTTCAATTAGCCTGTGTAGCCATTTAAGACCTGACATTCCACTGTATTTGATGAATTCCGACTTAATTTCATCCACCCCAGCTGCTTTATTGCACTGCAACCTATTGACCATTTTCCCCACTTCCTCAAATGTGATCCTATTTCCATCATCATTCCTATCCTATTCTACATCGAAATCTGAAACATTACTTATCGTATTTTCACCTACATTGAGCAACTCTTCAAAATATTCCCTCCATCTGCCCAAGGAATCCACAGGATTCACCAGCAGTTTTCTTGACCTGTCCAAAATACTTGTCATTTCCTTCTAATCTCCCTTTCGAAGACTGCTAATTACACTCCAGAATGGTTTTCCAGCAGCTTGGCCCAAAGTCTCCAACCTGTTTCCATAGTCTTCCCAAGATTTCTTCTTGGATGCTGCAGTTATCTGTTTGGCTTTGTTTCTTTCTTCAACATAACTTTCTCTGTCTACCTGAGTTCTAGTATGTAGCCATTTTTGATACGCCTTCTTTTCCTTTTACAGGATGCCTTGACTGTGTCATTCCACCAAGCTGTTTGCTTCATCCTACCTTTACACACTACTGTTCCAAGACATTCTACATCTACATCTACATTGATACTCCGCAAGCCACCCAACGGTGTGTGGCGGAGGGCACTTTACGTGCCACTGTCATTACCTCCCTTTCTTTAGCCACTTCTAGTACTGTGTCCCTGTACCTTGTCCATTCCTTTTCCAATGACTGTAATTGACTACATTCAACTAACTGGTACCTTTCTGAGATTGCTGTTATATACTTGTGCCTGATTTCCTAATCCTGAAGTTTCTCCACTCTTATCCTCCTACATATGGACATGGCCTCCTGCACTTTCGGCCTCACAATACCAATTTCACTGCAGATTAAATAATGGTCAGTGTCACCACAGAATCCCCTGAATACACGTGTGTCCCTCACAGCCTTCCTGAATTCCTGATCTGTTATTATATAGTCAATGACAGATCTGGTTCCCCTGCCTTCCCAAGTATACTGGTGAATGTTCTTATGTTTAAAAAAGGAGTGTGTGATTACTAAGCCCATACTGGCACAGAAATCCAAGAGTTGTTTCCTGTTCCTGTTGGCCTCCATATCCTCTCCAAATTTACCCATAACCTTTTCATACCCTTCTGTTTGATTTCCATTCCTGGCATTAAAATCACCCATGAGCAGAACACTGTCCTTATCATTTACTCTAACAACTACATCACTGAGTGCATCATAAAAACTATCCAGCTTATCTTGATCTGTCCCTTCACAATGCGAATATACTGACACAATACTAATTTTCTTGCTAGACACTGCCAAATCTATCCACATCAGTCATTCGTTTACATATCTTATTGCAACTACGCTGGGTTCCATTTCTTTCCTGATGTAAAGCCCTACACCCCATTGTGCTATTCCTGCTTTGACTCCTGACAGGTAGACCTTGTATTCTCCCACTTCCTCTTGTTTCTCACCCCTTACCCAAATGTCACTAACAGCTAAAACGTCCAGCCCCATCTTACTTGCAGCCTCTGCCAGCTCCACCTTCTTCCCAGAGTAGCCCCCATTGATAAACAACAGCATTACAGGAATTTTTTCTATCATTATACAGCTTGTGAATTACCTGAAACTATAAGTTTTAAATACTTAAAAAGCACTTTTCATAATGGTATAGACCTCAACAAGAGAATAAATGGGATTTTCAGTTAATATTTTTTAGATGTTCATTTAATTTGCTTGTAGGAAGAGATGTCAGGCCTTAAGTTAGGACATGGCTAGCTTCAGCCCATTATGAAGGGCATTTTTCTTTCTGTGCCTATTTGCATGGTATCTTAATTTTTGTATTTTATTACATTGGTGTAGATCACAGTTTAAATTAGAATTTATTGATTTCACAAACATTATAACTTCTAAAATATATACACTTATAAGGGTAAACATACGTTTTTTTTTAATGAGGTTTCTTCATGATCCTCTAGGTTTGCACCACAAATACCTTTGATAGCTTTTACCATAGTGTTAATGATGTGCTTAGGTTGATTTGTACTGTTGCATGCCATATTTCTACCACACAGTTTAAATTTAATGACAGTAATGTAGGACAAGGAATTTTTAGTACACCCATATCCTTAGAATATTTACTAACCATGTTATGCAAAATATGTTTCTAAACAGCTTTCAGTGTAAGGAATCTGTATGCATGTTCCATTTGAGGTTTCCAGTATTGTGATTACCAAGAATTTGGCCAGCTTTCCTTTTTTAAAGTGTCAGTCCTTAAAGATAATTTAATGGTAAATTCTATTTGCTTCCGGATGTTATATTCCATAATCACAATCTTTGGAACACTGACATTTAAATGGATTTCATTGAAATATGGTCTACTTCACTATTTCACTGGTAATGCTTCTGCACAGCACATCCAGATGGTTATAAGCTCTCTTTACATAACTTTCTAAAAAGCTTTGATTTACTGGTAAACTAACTAATGCATATAAACAGAAGAGTAAATCTGTGTGGGAACTTCAGTATAGCCTGTGCAAACTAATCAAAGCCAAAAAACAGAATTACTGAACCTGCTTTCAACCATCAACTTAAAAACTACACATAACAACATCAGCCTTGACAATTGACTAGATATTCACTAATATCCAAATAAACTAGCAGAAACACAGGACACAGGCTTTGGGGACCAGGTAGATCAAAAACTTACCTTTGACTTAGAAAATTAGCTTAACTCAACAAACTGCTACAGCCACTGCTTGAGCAAAGAAAACTGGGAAGAAATATACAAATGTTCAAATACTGATGACACTCTTCATAGTTTCAATAGCAACTGTACTTATTATTTTTATCACTGTTTCCCCATTAAAAAGAAAAAAATACAAAAAGAAAGTAAAAAAAGATATTGGATTACCATTGGAATATAAATATCTGAAAAAAGGCTTTTGCACAAAACATCCATACAGAACATATCTTCAGAGTTTAATATGTATAAATCCTACACGAGAATCCTCAGCAGAGTTGTAAAACAGGCAAAAACAATAGCAATCGACAAACACATAAAATCTCTGAAAGTAAAGTAAAAGCCATGGGAAATACTCCCCAAGAATGGAAACAGTAAAAGAATGTCCAGAACTCCAAAATATTAACCTCCCAGACGCTCAGCAGTATTATTGGACCCCAGAAGAACTCCAAGTAACGTTTGTCCATTTCACACAGGTAGCAGGAAATCCCATACAGAAAATCCCACAGTGTCCAGTAATAAATCAGTTCAAATGTAAATCATGATAAGACTCTCTTCCTATTCCTGACTAGTGAGGGTGAAATACTAGACACAATTAAGAAACACTAATCAAAACACTCCTTTGGTATAGGCAGTATACCCATCTTGAGTGTAAAGAAATTTGTTCCCTTCATAGTCAAGCTTCTAGTCTACAACTTCAACTGATTCCCCCCCCCCCTCCCCCCCCCCCTTCCCCTCTCCCCACCAAAAAAAAACCCTGGACACAGCTTAACTAATGACCCTCTACAAAAAGTGGATAAAAATAAATATATCCAACTGCAGGCTCATATCACTCTTATCTCGATTTTCCAAAATAATGATGAAAATCTGCCATTTAAAAAGACTTTACAGAAAACATAGTTGTTTCTTAGACTCTCAGTATGGTTTTCATAGATCCAGATCTACCTAGACTGCCATCATTGCAATACTGAATGAAGCCTTTAAATGTAATTGACAATAAAGAGCATGTGTCTGCAATTTTTCTAGATCTCTCAAAGGTAAGTGTTGTCATTAGCTACAACACTTTGCTTTTAAAATCTTACCCAAAACCATAGGGAGTAATCCAAAATAAGATAATGGTTAGTTACTCAGGAAAACTGTGTAATAAGTAGCATGTACCATAAGACTCTTTCTGGGACCAGTTTTGTTTCTGCTTTACATAAATTAGCTGCAACCAACCATCCCATATCAGCAGAATTTTTACTGGGATATGTCATAATCTTCTGCAGAAACTTGAGTGCTAGCAAAATTTGTTTCACAGCTGAAAAGAGAGTTGTATGAGCCATGGAAAGGACAGCTCCCAGAAGCATGTCATTATTGTAGGGATTGTGTTAAGTGTGAAAAAGTAAAAGAGAATTAAAAATTCAAGGTTCTGTGTACAAATATCTCCCCAGTAAATGTTCTTACAGATAAATAAATATTTTAGTGTAAAGAAGTAGAATATTATATGACACATTTTTATCATGATGTCATATAAATAGTAAATTGTAATTTTCAAATTTGTGTCTTTTCTTCAAAATGCAGTATTTGTAAACTATGGACAAAAAATACTGCAACAACCTGTAAATATGATGGAGAGTACATTTGTGTCCCTTGTGAAAAATGATGTTTTAAAATATGATCATACAATGTGGTAAGAATGATAAACATCCTACTGCCTTTTGTGTTTTGCTGAAGAGTATCCATGCATGTTCCTTTTTAAGATTTAATCACAGTCTCAATTGAAAAAAGGTAAGTATGAAGAGTTTTTTTGTATGTAAACACCTCCATATTTGTAATAGATATACAGTTTATAATCATTGCATTACTTAATTCATGTTGTCTCATCTCCTCACAAAGCTCACTTGTTCCGTATTAGTTTGTATCTATGTATAAAAATAATGAAGTGCATCAATAAGACAATATGCTGCAACTAATCTATAGTCTGCATTGAATATTATTTTAGAGTTAGTAGAACAGTACAAGTACTGGTACTTTACATCATTAACATACGTCATGAAAGCAAGGGCGAAAAAATGGAAACTTGAAGCACTCCCTGTTTGATATCCATAAGTTTGGATTTGAAAGACCCCCTGTTTCTTTTAAACAACACAAACGGTTCCTCATATACAATTTATTAGTTCATAGCCAGTACCTGTTATACCCAGGTTCCACAGCCTCTCAAGTAATATGGTGATGTTGACATAATCAAAAACTGTATCAACATCAAGGGACACGCCAGTAGCATACTCCTTGTTCTCTGTGCCTGTTATTATTTTGTTGTTAATTGTAATTCAGCTACTGATATAAAGTTATTTTTCATAAAGTCATTCTGACTTTCAAATAGTAGATTGTGTTGCCTCAGGAATGTAATTAGTCTAGTATAAATGACTTCCTCAGTTACCTTAGAAAGTGCAGATAAGATTAATATCGGAGACTGTTTTCAGCTGTAGATTTATCCCCTTTCTTTAAAACAGCGGCTACTTGTCTATTTTTGGATTCTTTGGGAAACTGCCTGATTCAGTTCTATCATTTACCGTTGTGGCCATGGAATCATATATGTTGTCTGTGCACCTTATTAATGTGTTGATAGATAAACCATCATAGCATGCTAATTTTGTATCTTGTTAGTGACCTTACTATGTATTTTATTTCCTTGCTGTTAGTTGGGGCTACGTATATGCTTTGTTTAAATGAAATGTACTTGTACCTATACTGCAGATTGTTGTAATGGTTACTGATGGACTTTCCAACAAAAGACAAGTACTCGTTAAAAACATTTGAGGCGTGATATTTGCATTTGTGACAGAAAAAACATACATACATAAAGGAGGAGTAATGCAACATAAACGAAAGTTGGTAGGCATAATTCTACTTCTGAAAGATGATGTCTGTACAGATTTCACACCAGTCACGTTAGAGTAGCAGCTCTGTGAGGATGAAAGTCAGGTTTGCTTCAAATACATGCTGTAACAGTCTTGATTGTTAGTTACCTTTTAGATTGGACATGCTGAGTTGATGTTAGTCAAGAATTCCTGCAAGGTGTCAAAGATGCCATTATCAGCCACTCAATGAGTTTGAACTAGGTCATGTACTAGGGCTATGAGAAGCTTATTGTTCCTTCTACAATACTGCAGAATGACTTGCTATGAATTTAGCCACTGTACATGACAGCTGTAGGCAGTGATCATGAGAATGTATGGTCATCTGAAGACCAGACTCTAGATATCCAAGTGAGAATAAGGAGATGGAAGACTATCGTGTTTATTATATGACTCTGGCGCATCACAGTTCACCTGCAGCAGTAATTTGAGATGCACTTGGTGCCACAGTGACACTACGAGCTGTTGTGAATCAGTTACTTCAAGGATAGCTCTGAGCCAGAAGCCCTGTAGCGTGCATTCTGCTGGCCCCAAATCCCCGCTGCTTGTTATTTCTGTGGTGTCAAGCAACAGCTCATTGGAGGGCAGGGTGGAGGTCAGCTGTGTTTTCTGATGAAAGTTGGTTCTGCCTCGGTGACAGTGATGTCTGTGTGTTGGTTAGAGGGAGACCAACTGAGGTCCTGCCACCAACCTTTCTGTATGCTAGACATGTTGAGCTAACACCTGGAGTTATCTGCTGGGCTGTGATTTAGTATGCCAGCATGAACAATCTCGTGATTATCCCATGCACCCTGACTGCAAATTTGTATGTCAGTCTGGTGATTCGACCTGTTTTGCTGCCATTAATGAAATGCATTCCTGGGGCCTGTTTACCATGAGGATAACGGTCACCCACATACTAGTGCTGTAACCCAACATGCTCTATGGAGTGTCGACAAGCTGATTAGGCCTGCTCGATCACCAGGTCTGTCTCCAATAAATCACATCGTCCGACGACAACTCCGGCGTCATCCACAAACATCTCATCTAACGTTCCTGTATTGACTGACCAGTTGTAAGGGGCATGAAACTCATAATTTGTGTGTGTGAAACCTTATGGGACTTAACTGCTAAGGTCATCAGTCCCTAAGCTAACATACTACCTAACCTAAATTATCCCAAGGACAAACACAGACACCCATGCCCAAGGGAGGACTCGAATCTCCACTGGGACCAGCCGCACAGTCCGTGACTGCAACGCCGTAGACCGCTCAGCTAATCTCGCGTGGCCATGGAACTCTATTGCACAAACTGACATATGGCACTTGTACAACACAATTCATGCATGTTTACATGCTTGTATTCAACATTATAGTGGTTGCCTCAGTTATTAATGTGTCATCATTTCGTATTTGCAATGGCTTATCTCATTGTTACATTATCCTGTGATCTTGCTGCATCAGTCACTTAAATATGTTACCCTGGCAGATGTATTCCTGAAGTTTTATTGATCTACATTAATTACTATTTATGTTAATTGCCCTAGCAATCCCTAAAGCGATTTATAGCTTCCCAAACAGCTAAGCCAGTCTTAGTCAAGTTTCTTACCTTCATGGCTACCTATTTACTCCTATTTTCTAACAGCAGATATTTGTAACAATCAGGATAGTTCTTAAATTCTACCTTCAGTCTATTATTATTGCTATTCTTTAGCACTTCAAATTGTAAATGTCTAAGTTTGCTCTTGCTGTTCTCAGATCATGATTTATCGAGGGTTTTTTTTTTTTTTTTTTTTTTTTTTTTACTTTTCTAGTAATTTACTGACAAGACACATTTCTAGGTATGAGGCATCAAAGCAAGAATAAAAGTCTGATGCAAATTCTTTGAATATAAAGGAGTTATTTTTAAACCATTTCAATCATTTTTGCTTACTGTTGAGATCTTCAGCACTGTTGTCGCAGGTTGTTCATCACGTAATTTTTCTTTTGGCTTCTGATACGAATATTTGAAGCTTCTATCAGCACCTCTACAGCATGATGGAGAGAAATGCCAAGCTTCAGAACTGATGCGTTATTTGTAAAGTGATACATGTTAGTTATAACGTTATCAATGTATGATTTGCTGTTATTAACCTCTCTAGTGGGCTCATATATCAGATAAGTTAAGTTAAATTGACCTACTATTAGCCTTAGGTCTTTTGGAACTGGAGTCAGTAGGCAGCAAGTAAATTTTTGTATCTCTATTAAGTATGATGTTAAATCAGCAATTTTTATGCAGTTATATTTTGTCTGTGCCAACAAGCAGGTCATTAAGACCTCAAAAGAAAAAATCTTACTCTGTATTTCACTGCTTACAGAGCTTCATTTGTTTTGTTATGGTGCTGATAGTGTTCATGACTGTGACATTCAATTCTTCAGACTTTTGGAGCTGTCATCCCTTTATCTGTTATCACAGTCCTCATTAGATTAGATTAGATTAGATTAGATTAATACTAGTTCCATGGATCATGAATACGATATTTCGTAATGATGTGGAACGAGTCGAATTTTCCAATACATGACATAATTAGGTTAATTTAACAACATACTTAAGTTAATATAACAACTTTATTTTTTTGTGGTTTTTTTCTTTATTTTTTATTTTTATTTTTATTATTTTTTTTTCAATATTTTATTTTTTTTCTTTTTTTTCTTAATTTATATCTAAAAATTCCTCTATGGAGTAGAAGGAGTTGTCATTCAGAAATTCTTTTAATTTCTTCTTAAATACTTGTTGGTTATCTGTCAGACTTTTGATACTATTTGGTAAGTGACCAAAGACTTTAGTGCCAGTATAATTCACCCCTTTCTGTGCCAAAGTTAGATTTAATCTTGAATAGTGAAGATCGTCCTTTCTCCTAGTATTGTAGTTATGCACCCTGCTATTACTTTTGAATTGGGTTTGGTTGTTAATAACAAATTTCATAAGAGAGTATATATACTGAGAAGCTACTGTGAATATCCCTAGATCCTTAAATAAATGTCTGCAGGATGATCTTGGGTGGACTCCAGCTATTATTCTGATTACACGCTTTTGTGCAATAAATACTTTATTCCTCAGTGATGAATTACCCCAAAATATGATGCCATATGAAAGCAATGAGTGAAAATAGGCGTAGTAAGCTAATTTACTAAGATGTTTATCACCAAAATTTGCAATGACCCTTATTGCATAAGTAGCTGAACTCAAACGTTTCAGCAGATCATCAATGTGTTTCTTCCAATTTAATCTCTCATCAATGGACATACCTAAAAATTTGGAATATTCTACCTTAGCTATATGCTTCTGATTAAGGTCTATATTTATTAATGGCGTCATACCATTCACTGTACGGAACTGTATGTACTGTGTCTTATCAAAATTCAGTGAGAGTCCATTTACAAGGAACCACTTAGTAATTTTCTGAAAGACAGTATTGACAATTTCATCAGTTAATTCTTGTTTCTCAGGTGTGATTACTATACTTGTATCATCAGCAAAGAGAACTAACTTTGCCTCTTCATGAATATAGAATGGCAAGTCATTAATATATAATAAGAACAACAAAGGACCCAAGACTGACCCTTGTGGAACCCCATTCTTGATAGTTCCCCAGTTTGAGGAATGTGCTGATCTTTGCATGTTACGAGAACTACTTATTTCAACTTTCTGCACTCTTCCAGTTAGGTACGAATTAAACCATTTGTGCACTGTCCCACTCATGCCACAATACTTGAGCTTGTCTAGCAGAATTTCATGATTTACACAGTCAAAAGCCTTTGAGAGATCACAAAAAATCCCAATGGGTGGTGTTCGGTTATTCAGATCATTCAAAATTTGACTGGTGAAAGCATATATGGCATTTTCTGTTGAAAAACCTTTCTGGAAACCAAACTGACATTTTGTTAGTACTTCATTTTTACAGATATGTGAAGCTACTCTTGAATACATTACTTTCTCAAAAATTTTGGATAAAGCTGTTAGAATGGAGATTGGACGGTAATTGTTGACATCAGATCTATCCCCCTTTTTATGCAAAGGTATAACAATAGCATATTTCAGTCTATCAGGGAAAATGCCCTGTTCCAGAGAGCTATTACACAGGTGGCTGAGAATCTTACTTATCTGTTGAGAACAAGCTTTTAGTATTTTGCTGGAAATGCCATCAATTCCATGTGAGTTTTTGCTTTTAAGCAAGTTTATTATTTTCCTAATTTCAGAGGGAGAAGTGGGTGAGATTTCAATTGTATCAAATTGCATAGGTATGGCCTCTTCCATTAATAGCCTAGCATCTTCTAATGAACACGTGGATCCTACTATATCCACATTTAGAAAATGATTATTAAAAATATTTTCAACTTCTGACTTTTTGTTCGTAAAGTTTTCATTCATTTTGATGGTAATACTGTCTTCCTCTGCTCTTGGTTGACCTGTTTCTCTTTTAATAATATTCCAAATTGTTTTAATTTTATTATCAGAGTTGCTGATTTCAGACATGATACACATACTCCTGGATTTTTTTTAATAACTTTTCTTAATATAACACAGTAGTTTTTATAATTTTTGATAGTTTCTAGGTCACTACTCTTTCTTGCTGTCAGATACATTTCCCTTTTCCGGTTACAAGATATTTTTATACCCTTAGTAAGCCATGGTTTGTTACAAGGTTTCTTACGAGTATATTTAACTATTTTCTTGGGGAAGCAGTTTTCAAATGCATTTACAAAAATGTCATGAAATAAATTATATTTTAAATTGGCATCAGGTTCACGGTACACCTCATCCCAGTCTAACTGCTGTAGGCTTTCCCTGAAATTTGCAATTGTTAAATTGTTGACTGAACGTACTACTTTGGAGGACTGTTTAGTATTGCTGAATGGAGCTATGTCATATATTGTAACTAGCTGTGCACCATGATCAGAAAGACCATTCTCAACAGGCTGAGCATTTATCTGGTTAAACTTATCTTGGTCTATAAAGACGTTATCTATCAGTGAGCTGCTATCCTTTACCACCCGAGTAGGAAAATTAATAACGGGTGTCAAATTGAAAGAACCGAGTAATACTTCAAGGTCATTTTTCCTATTACCCTCTTTCAGAGAATCTACATTGAAGTCCCCACAAATAATAATTTGCTTCCCCCTGTCTGACATATAGCACAACAAGGAGTCCAAATTTTTCAGAAATAGATGAAAATTTCCTGATGGGGACCTATATACAGTTACAATTATAAATGTGCCTTTATTTAATTTAAGCTCACAGGCACATGCTTCTATATGTTTCTCTACACAAAACTTTTTTGTTTCTATACTTTTTGCACAATGATAACTTTTGACATATATGGCAACTCCTCCTTTCTCCATATTTTCTCTCATTACATGTGCAGAGAGCTTATAACCACTTACATTTACCTTATCCATATCAGTAACAATGTGATGCTCAGACAGGCATAGTATATCTATTTCATTCTCAGCTTTTAAATCTTCCAAACAAACCAGAAGCTCATCTACTTTATTCTTTAAACTCCCAATATTTTGATGAAATATACTTACATTATTTTTAATTATACTTTTATGAGAACCTTTCCTTATTCTAACATTTGCAGTACTCTCCTGTCTGAGTTTCTCATTGTGCTTAGGCCTAGTTCCTATACCAGTGGTCACATGGTGTTCAGAGAGGCAGATTATGTCAATTGGGTTGGGTGACTTTAGTTCATCAATGCAATTACCTAGGACTGAGATACAACTTGGTGGAGATAAAATTTCTGGTGATTGATGAAAATTTATAATTGATAGCTGTGATCGGTGATCCAATGTGCTAGAATTGTGCTGTTGAATTTCTTTCAATGGCCATCTGTCACAATCACTCAACACATGTGTTTGTTCACATTGTGACTTTTCCACTTTCCCAGTGTGTGGTATAAATCTTTGATATGATGTCTCTTGAAATATCAAATACTTTGACTACCTTGGTTACAGAAGTTATACAAGTGTTAAAAGTTGTCCCATGTTCAAATTCACTTAGCTCTGACATAATGCACTCAAAACCACACAGAACACTGTTCTGACCACTACTGACACTTGCAGCATACTGTGAAAATTGGAAAGGTGTTGTTCATAGTCAAAAAAAGCAGCACAGACTGCAGGCTTGGCTATCATTGGCACTCGTGTTGTAGTGTGTGTTTCTCACTGTGTTCTCACATATTTGCCCAACCCATGTAATGTCTTTTCCTTACTGAAGAAAGTGATTTACAATGAATAATTACATAATTATGTTATTTAGTTTTACATGGAATGTATTAGCCACCAATTACATTAATAACTTACTGTTGAAGAAGTTTTGGACAGACCGCTGCATAGACTTGTTCCTCATTTCAGTGCAGGGATTCCACGTACAAATTTTGTGCTGGCATCCCAGATACAATCTGTTTATGGACATCAGATACGTGGTTCATATGTTTACTTATACATCGGAGAGAAACAATACTTTTGATAGAATAATCAAATAATACATAACTAAGAAAGTTATTGCAGTTAAACAACACAGATTTTCGTTCTTTGATTCCTGATATTGAAAGCATTTGTAATAACATGATCTGAATTTTTTTTTAATTTCTGTGGTTTTATGGTTTCCTGTCTTATGTGTATAGACAACCAAGCTATTAAAGTGCTTTTTCATTTTAATTCAAACCACAATAGTGAATCTTATCAGAAATTTATATTTGTGTGTTTATTTCAGTAACGTATTTCACAATTGGTGTGAAATGCTGCTATTATACATATTAATGAAACATTATTCTGACCATGTAACTGTGGAAACTCACAACTTACACCACTGGAGGTCCACTCCATATTCAAGATTGTCTGTGTATGTGAAACACATGCAGTTTCACCACAAATAAAATAAGTTGGCCTAAAATGATAACTGTATTATGTACACATGACAGAAAAATAATTTAATGTCCAATTTTTGTATGTAAAGTCCTTTCATTTCTTCTTCTTTGTATGCTTTCAATCATGCCCTTATCTGTGGAAAGAATTACTTATACTCTCCAACTCTTGTTGCTAATTCTTCTTCCTCTACAGAGATCAAATTTTCTCTCAGCCTCAGTCCTGCTATTATACAGAGTGGTCCAAAAAAATGTGTCCACTGTTTAAAAGTCCATAACTTGCAAACTAACTGATGGAGTTGTCTCATTTTTGGTGAAAGTGTAGCTTAAAGTCCAACCTAAAGATATCACTGTAGGTTTTCGAAATGGTCACCATTAACATCCACACACATATGATGCCGCCGAACTGCAGCACGAACTATTGACTACAACGTGTTCAGCTGGATATTTGCACATGAATGTATGATGGATTCTCGAAGTTCATCCAAAGTGCATGGCTTTTCTCTTTAAATGACGTCCTTTAGTGTTCCCCATGGGTAAAAGTCCAGAGGAGTTAGGCCTGGGGAACATGGCGGATACTCCACAGCACCTCTAAGGCCTATCCATCTTCCCGGTAGATTTTCGTCGAGATACACCCTTACATGATTTTGGTAGTGGGCTGGGCAGCATATTGTTGATAGTAAACTCTTCCATCTCCATACTAGTCTCAGATGGCAGGTAAAATGGATGTCTGATGTTTCTGAAGGTACACCTCACTGGTAGCTGTGCCATCAAAGTAGAATGGCCGAATTGAGCCCCGGTAAGACAACCCACGCCACACATTTACCCTTGGAAATTCACGGCTTTGTCTACATGGACGTTTGGATTTTCAGCAGCCCAGTAGATGCAACTGTGGCGATTTACCATACCATTGAGTTTGAACTGTGCCTCATCAGACCACACAATCATCTTTGCAAACTCTTCATTGTTGCACACGATGTTAGTAAACCACTTGCAGTACTCCATTCTATGATCTGGGTCGTCCTCGTTCATTGCATGTAGCAATTGTGGGATGTAGCACTTCCACTATGCTTTCTTCAAAATTCACTCCTGTTTCATGGGCACACGGTCTTACAGACTTCTGTGGTGAGCAAGTGAATTGTTGTAACATACGAAGGGAGTTGGCTGGACTTGTTACTGTTACAGGTCATCCAGATCATTGTTTGTGTACATCTTTAACACAGCCTTTGGTTTCAAAAGCGTCTTGAATGCGACGAAACGTTCAATGTGTCAGTGGCTCTGTTTGATACTCATTTCGCCATTGCCGTTGAACCTCATTGATGTTTTCATACTTAAAATACCACTTAAAAACTGACTTCCTTTCATCGAATGTAAGCTTTGTGCCAGCCCTGCTTACTCAAGTGACTAGCTGCAACTAAAGACAAAACACTAACTATATGGCGACTGTCATCTGACAAAACAAAACAACGCAATACAATGCTTGTGTGGCAATTGCCGGAACTACAAACTATTACACTACCAAAGATGAGACAACTCCATCAATTAGTTTGCCAGTTATGGACTTTTAAACAGTGGATACATTTTTTGGACCCCTCTGTATATATTATCATAATATTTAAGTATAAAAACTAATAAAATATATCATACATTTTTAGTCAGAAATACATGAAAACTACAAGGATATTCAGAGTATTAATACAGCACTTGTTCCTTTAACATGATTTATTTAACCCAGAATCATATCACTGCTAAGTTGTGTAACTAGGGATTACTACTGTCCCCTCAAGACAAAGCCAATCTAAGTTTATAAGCTTTCCTGCCTGTACTGAAGTTAGATCCTATGCAAGATGAAAGTTACTTTTTTTATTGTTTTGTAGAACACAATACTTTTCTATTGTGAAACATGACATTCTCAAATATTAAAATGAGTTTACAAGAATCATAATATACAACAATGTCACATGTATTACAGGGAGGATTACATGCTAATGAGCTCCAAACGAGAAACAGCTACTATGTTCTAATGCATGTTACTCATTCATATAGCCATTCTAGGTGAATTTTGAACTTGATGGTACAGTAATATCAACTGGCATGCTACTGTGAAATAGTTCAGTGTTAATATAATCCAGATGGTAACCAGACTTGTGTCTACCACAGCATTATAAAAACCATGCTAGATACCAGTGACGTGAGTGCCTATCTTGCTATCAATGGTACTACCATCATAAGTACTTTAATTTCTCTGATCTTACAGAACCTCTACCAGTAATATATTTCATGTAGTTCAGGGTTGTCAGGATTAGGCAGGTGAGGTTTGATCATCCTTTTATTCTGAAGTAAAATTTCAGGTTAAACCCTAATGAAAATCTGTTGATGTTTGGTATACAGCTTCACCAGGAGGACACCACCAGTTCAGAGGTGTTGATACAGGGGGGCTGATTAGAAGCAATCAGGGAGACAAGGTGCATCTGTTGGGTTTGGGAGCCATCAGAGAAGAGAGTATAGCCATCATGGCTACATCTCTTTGGTGGTCACCCCAGGGCTTTATGTCATACATCCCACACTCACTATTGATTCTTCCTGAAGGGCTGCAGAAGTAACAGCACCATGCACTCAGCATTTTTATCTTATTCATGTGAAAAGCTCATGGCATGACCATGGTGGGTAGCCAGACCAAGCCAGCTCTGAGTAGTGCTTCTTTGTTAACTGAAGTTGAAAGGCAGATATGAAAAACTTTTAAAAATTTGTGAATGTATGCTTTCCTGGTGCATACAGCTGGTGAAGAGTTCTCGGGCTTCCAGCCAGGTGGCGGTGTCTTCAAACTGCGACGTTTCAATGAGTGACATACTCGTCATCTTCTGGCGAAGTGCCGAGACTTTGCGGATGCCGGTCCCTTTATACCTGCAGTGTGCCCCCCACCACCTGGCTGCAGGAGGCTGAATCCAGAGGAGCCGGTGGGCAGGGTGGAGCGAGAAGCGGGTGCGCCGTTCGTGTCTTGGTCAGAGCATTATGGTCGCGTCTCATGAGCTGGATGGTTCTTGGTGCATTCCTGGCGTATTGCAGCTAATGCTGGATTCCAGGCCATGCTCAGTTGGTAACCTCTGTCCCTGTTCACAAGATTCTCGTGGACCCGTATTTCTATTGATTCTTTAATGATGCTGTCCAAATAGCTCCCGGCTCAGCACAGCACCCTGGTGTTCTCGAAATCAAAGGTGAGGTTTTCTTTGATGCTATGTTCAGCTACAGCAGATTTCTCTATCTGTCCAAGTCGGACATGCGTGGTGTGTTCCTCGCACCTTTTCCCTACCACAATTCCTTCTGAATTAATGGTCCTGCACAATATTTCGAGGATACATTTCCTGATTCATGTAAGGGATGAGTGATAGAATATACAGCAAGAATCACTGGAGAACAAATACACAGACAAAATGTCTCAGAAATATTTGTTGCATTCTGGAGAACCACTAATTAGCATGGAAGACAGTCTTGACTCATTTTTATTGTAACTAATTAAAGATGGCATTAATCTCTACTGTACGTATTTTCCTGGCTCGATGAGATGTTTCAGCAAAATATGTGGCTTATAGCATAACTAGAAAAGTTTGTAAGTGAGTGGGAGAACATACTGAAGAACAAACAATACCCGAAATTCTCAAATAATTATTTCAGGAGAGCAGTCATATTATCAACTCTGAAGTTGTGTTCACTGCCAAAATTCAAAATCACACTCTTCAGTCATGGATATATTTATTTACATTTATCAGCAAGTTGTTATCCATGGATAATTCTGTTGATTATAAAATGATTACAACTGTGAGAGTGGTGTTTTATAATTTACTATATATGCATCAGTACCTTACTTTTTAAGATGGTTATGTATTTCAAGTACTTTAGTCTGTAATTTCATGTGGACCTTAACTTTTCATTTTTGTCCAGTTTTCCTAATTTCATAATTTGTGATGAGTATTCTATTTTCATAGGCTTTCATGGTGAGAGACGGTTTCCATTTAATTCTTCTTGCTTGTTGGTTGTGTCATACTCTAAACAGACGAGCCCATATTTTTGCTGCTATTGCAGGTGCAGATCCAAGGAAGGTGGAACAGTGGGCAGTATCATGGAGATCTTAATCTCCTCCCCAAGCCACCCACCCACTCATCCATCCTCCCACATTTTAGTAGAAGTGGTTATATTTGTACAAATATCAGTTTCCAAATTTTGCTTCTAGCAATCAGAAAATGAAGTACATGAAAACTAAGAGTCTTGAGGATAGCAAGATACTTTAGAACCTACAGGCAACATTTAATACAGCATTCCTCTGAGTAGCTTGTGTGAGAGGCAGGTAAAGGTGCTCTTTAGCAAGCCAACTTACCTGGTGTCAATGAAAAATGTGACACACATCATGAGTGCACAGATGGGAAAAAAAAGACACAGGAAGTTCAGTAAAGTGAAACAGAATAGATAAAAGACCCTCTACATAAAATAGTCACATCCAAATATATGTGGAAACAACTGAACGAAACAGCATTTCCCTCATTTACTCGTTCATATAGCCACTATGTGCAGACCGGTGATCACAATGGTAGTGTCTTTCAAATTTCTGAACATATGTTTTTTTTTCAATTGCTGATTTTGGTGGAGATAATGCTAAAGCAATGGAACACTCACTGACGTGAACAAACTATTATTATTGTTGTTATTACTGTTAAATAATATTTTTATATATTAATTTTAATCAAGCAATTTATTATTACAATATAACATTTCATATACATTTTATTAATATTATTACACTGAAGAGCCAAAGAAACTGGTACACCTGCCTACTATTGTGTAGGTCCCACACGAACATACAGAACTGACACAACATGACATGTCATGGACTCGACTGGAGGAGGAGATCTGTTCTGAGCAGCATGTTGCAAGGCATCCCACATATGCTCAATAATGTTCATGTCTGGGGAGTATGGTGGCCAGTGGAAGTGTTTAAACTTAGAAGAGTGTTCCTGGAGCCACTCTTTAGTGGACGTGTGGGGTGTCACATTTTTCCTCAAATTGCCCAGGTCTGTCAGAACGCACAATGTACATGAATGGATGCATGTGATCAGACAAGATGCTTATGTACATCACCTCTCAGAGTCATATCTAGACATATCAGAAATCCCATATCATTCCAGCTGCACACACCCCACACCATTACAGGACCTCCAGCAGCTTGAACAGTCCCCTGCTGACATGCAGGGTCCATGGGTTCCTGAGGTTGTCACCACACCCATTCACGTCCATCCACTTGATACAATTTGAAACAAGACTCGTCTGATCAGGCAACACGTTTTCAGTCCTCAACAGTTCTATGTCCATATTGATAGGCACAGGTGAGGCGTAAATCTTTGTGTCATGCAGTCATCAAGGGTACATGAGTGGCCTTCAGCCCTGAAAGCCCATACCAGTGATGTTTCGTTGAAACTGCAGCAATTTTTGGATGGGTTGCACGTCTGTCATGTTGAATGATTCTCTTCAGTTGTCATTGGTCCCATTCTTGCAGGATCTTTATCTGACTGCAGCGATGCCATATAATTGTTGTTTTACCGGATTTGTAATATTCACGGTACACTTGTGAAGTTGTAGTGTGGGAAAATCCACATTTCCTTGCTACCTCATAGATGCTGTGTCCCATCACTTTTGCACTAACTAGATAACCAAATTCAAACTCATGTAAACCTTGATGACATGCCATTGTAACATCAGTAACTGATCTAACAACTGATCCACACACTTGTTGTCTTCCATAGGTACTGACGACCACAGCATCGTATTCTGCCTGTTTGCATATCTTTGTATTTGAATATGCATTCCTATACCAGTTTACTTGGCGCTACAGTGTATTAAAACCATACACATTTGTGGTATGTTAAAAGTATGGGCAACTGTAAGCTGTATTTAGAGGGGAGGTAGGAAACAAAGACAGTAGCAAACTGTGGTCAGTCCACCACAACCCCAATTTCAACCAAATTCTGGATCCATCCCTGCCTTCATCAAAATGTGTAATACAAGTTGATATCTAACTTACTGACTTCCTTCAGTCTCCTGCAAAACTTTGTTATTATAAGGATAGGGTATCACTCACAATATTTAAAAAATTCGACATAAAACTGATTTTAGGTCAGTCTGCTGGTCTTGTTGATCCCAGTCAGTTGTATTTAACTGTCCATATTAGTCAATCGTGTCTCTTTCTCTTCACCTCTGCAAATATAATGCAACCCACATCCTTTTTAACTTGCTAACTGTCATCTGGCCTTGGTCTTCCTCCACAATCTTATTTTCCTCCGCCCCCCCCCCCCCCCCAACCCCACCCCCTCTTGACCATCCTGCCACAAACGCACAGACACTGTTCCCACATTTATGAAGGTGCTGATCTATTGGTGACAAGAAATATGACCTATCAACCAAAACCTTCCTTTAAAGAAGTTATGTCTAATATTTCTTTCTTAAGCTTCTATTCTATTCTTATTTGAACTGTTTACTGTCCGTATTTAAGTTCCACACAACACTACACTCCAAACAAATACCTTCAGAAAACACTTTCTAACATTTAAATTTATATTGTGTGCCAAGACATGTTGTATTTTTGTCAGAAACACTTTACTTGCTATAGGCTCTGGGTGTCATATTCTATTTATATCAGCCATCATCACTTATTTTCCTGGTCAAATAGCAGAACTCACCTACCACTTTTAGGGTCTCATTTCCTAATCTAATTCCATCAACATCACTTTATTACTGTTAATTAACTGATAATATTTGGAGACACTAAATCTGTTCCTCAAAAATAATACAGGAAAATTCCTCATTTACAAATTTTAAGTAAGAAGATAGTTGTCTGAATTTATGTTCATAGAGTTCTAGCAGTCTTTCTGTTTGTGGCAGGCAGAAGGGATGTTATCCACGGTTTGCTAGCAGAAATAAATCAACATAGACCACAATGTTCCACCACTGCTGATCTCAAGTTTGAGCACCCATAAGTTCGTCCTTCAATATTACACAAAGAACAAGTCCTTTGAAAATTTAAACAAGTGAAGAATCTTTCCATGTACCACACCTACCAGTTTTTATTATATACAGGATTTTATGAAGAAAGTGTGTTATATTTTGTTAATTTGGAAGTACAGACCAAATCAAGGAAAAATTATGCTGTGAAGATAAGGTCTAAAATGCATAGCTTAAGATCTATGAGAACTTGTTCATATCCATTGCTGTGAAATGCATCTCTTCTACTGCAAGCCCTTTGCTATTAGGAATGACCTACAAAATGTTGTTATCAAATGCGAACTTATTGTGCTGCTATTGTTGAACAGTAGGGTTTCTAGTGTAACCTGCTTGCTATTCCATGCAACCTGCACTTGTGATTCATTGCGAAAGGAGGTGCTCCGTGTACAACATGAAATGTTAAATCGTATCACACACTTATCAAAACATATACTGGTTCCATGAGAAATTATTTACACCTCGTATCTCAGCTGGATGGCTCTGTTGGCAGTGTCGATACTCATCCATCAGTAGGGGTACTTAAACATATGTGACTGTTGGATTGCTCATCACCTAATAGAAGACCAAAAAGAGCAACAAAGGACAATCTGTGTGGAATTGTTTACATATTATGAATCTTACTGTGAAAATTTTTTGTCAAATATAATTACGGACAATGAAACATGGTTTCATCATTTCGATCTGAAAACAGAATCGCAATCCATGGAGGAGGACCACACCACCTCTCCTCTGAAGAAATAGTTCAAAGCTGCATTCACATCTGGTAAAGTCATGGTGATGGTCTTCTGGGACTCTGCTGGGCTTATTCTGTTTTAGGTCCTCCCTCTGAAATATGTTGTGCTACTCTCAGGAAATTGAAGGCATGGCTTCATTGTGGTCATCACTACAAAAATGTGAACAAACTTCTCCTTCTCCATTATAACTCAACACCTCACTAGAGTCTGCACATCCAAGATGTGTTCACAGAACTTGATTGGATTGTCCTTCCTCATCCAACCTTCAGTCTGGATCTTGCACCTTCCAACTTCCATCTGTTTGTCCCATTGAAGGATGCACTCTGCAGGAAGCAGTATGTAGATAATGAGGAAGTTACTGATGCGGCAAGACGTTGGCTCAGACATTGACTGGTAGAGTAGTACCATGTTGGCATACAGGCTTTCCCAGTAAGGTGGCATAATGATGTCACATTGAAAGTAGATTATATTGGAAAAGGGTTCTGTAGCCAAAAGAGAGGGTAATAAAGTGATATGATGTAATCCTGCCATTCACCACTACTACAAAGATCTTTCCCTCCTTGGATTTTTTTTGTCATAAAATTGGTGTTAGGTCTGTCTGCTGTTGTTGTTGACCTCAGTCATTTGTATTTAACTGTCCATACTAGTCAATCCTGTCTCTTTCTCTTCACCTCTGCAGAACTACTGCAACCCACACCCTTTTTATCTTGCTAACTGCCATCTAGCCTTGATCTTCCTCCACAATTTTATTCCTCAACTGCCCTACCCTCTCTCCCTCCTCGTCCCCCCCTCACCACACACACAGACACAGTTTCCACACTTACCAAAGTGATGATCTATTGTTGGCGAGAAATATGGTCTATCGAGCAATCCCTTCTTTTAGTGAAGTTATGTCACAAATTTGTATATCCTCCCCAGTCTATGCATATAATCTTAAGTATTCTTCTGTAAAACTACATTTCTAAAGCTTCTATTCTATTCCTATCTGAACTGCTTACTGTCCACATTTAAAGTCCACACAACACTACACTCCAACAAATACATTCAGAAAGGACTTCCTAACATTTATATTGTGTGCCAAGAAATGATGTCTTTTTGTCAGAAACACTTTACTTGCTATAGGCTCTGGGTTTCATATCCTATTTACATCAGCCATCATCACTTATTTTCCTGGTCAAATAGCAGAACTCACGTATCACTTTTATTGTCTCATTTCCTAATCTCATTCCAGCAACCTCAGTTTATTACTGTTAGTAATTATCATATTTTCTACCTTATCTGTCTTTTCAAGACAATATTCATTCCTGTGAACTGTCCTCCATGTCATTTGACACCCCTGAAATAATTATAACCTCACTGGAGGACCTTTAAATCTTTAACACGCTTTCGAAATTTCTTCTTGGTTTCCTTTAATGCTTGTTCAATGTACAGATAATAAAGCATCAGTGAAAGGCTACAACATTGATTCATATCATTTTTAATTGTCACATACCGTTCATATCCTTCAACTCTTATAACAACAGTCAAATCTCTGTACAAGTTTTTGCTAACCTTTTGCTCCCAGTATTTTATCCCTGCTATTTCAGAATTACAAAGTGAATATTATAATCAGCATTTTCAAAAGTTCACTCTAAATTAACAAGCATCATAATTGTAGAATTACCTATCTTCAGCATATGTTGTAATATTAGTTATACGGGCAGTATTGTCTAGCATCTTCCTGCATTGCACTGGAACACAAACAGGTCTTCCAGAAGTCTGTATCCACCAGTTGTTTGTCATTCTTCTGCAAATAATTAATGTCAGTAATTTGCCATATGATTTGTTAAACTGATGATCCAATAATATTCACATTGGCCTACTTTGAATAGGAATTCTCTCTCACATCTTTAAATCTAATGGTATTTTGCTAGTCTCATATGTCTTATACAGCAAATGGAATAATTCTGTCATGGACAGTTTTTCAGTGATCTCAGCGCTTTTGAACATTGTGTACTCCAGGGGCCTTGTTTTATCTTAAATCTTCTCATAGTATCATATCCCATCTCAGCATTGTTTACTTCCTATCCTATTTCTATAATATTGCCTATAAATTCATCTCCTTTCCATTCCCCATCTTTGTTTTTTACTGTTGGCCACCTGAACTTTGGATATTCATAAAATTTCTTTTTTCTCCAAAGTTTCCTTTAATTTTTGTACACATTTGAATGTTTATACAGCTTTACATACATCCTCCAACCAGTTCTGCTTTGTCATTTACCCTTTCTGTAAAGCTCATATTTTATACAGCTGTACAGCTGTATTCCCTTTAGCATTCTTCATTTGGTGTATTATCATATTTTCTCCTTTAATCAGTTAAATTCAATAGCTTGAATGTTCTCCAAAGATTTATAATGGGTCTTGTCATGTTGCCTATTTGACCTTCTATTACCTTCATTATCTCATCTATCAAAGTTACCTGTTCATTCTCTATTTTATTCTATTTCCCTATTTATGTCCACTGTTGCCTAATACTCCTATCTTTTGTAGCAGCAACATAATATAATATCTTCTGCTGCTCAGTAAGAATACCATCAGTTTGCTGCACAAATTTTGAGTTTATGATTAATAGGGATCAGTTTCCATTTGAAAAAAAACAGATTGACTGATCAGTACATAGTTCAGTCAAGAAGAACCACAATGATTTTTTCAAACCTCTAGCTTGGTTGCTAGCATTACCCAAATGTTAACAGACTGCATTAACAAGACTGTGCTATCATGTACAGCTAGAAGTACTTTTTTTGAAGACATGAAGTAGTGGTTTTTCGTAAGAGTCACTTTACACATTGAGATTAGCATTATGTCAAAAGCAGCTCTTTCCTGATTCTCAAAGCTATCAAACAAAAATTCTTACATAAATTATGATCAAATAGCTTAAGCTCCCCACTCCCAAAATCCAAATATACACATCAAAACAAGTATTGCATCACCCCGGTTCCCAGAACCCCCAAAGATAGACATTGACTGTGGATATTTTATCACAAACACAGCCCCTTTGACTGTTCAGAGATGTCACTAAAGCCACCCAATGATGTAAATAACCTTGCATGAGCAGCACCTATTAGATGAAGAGGGTCTAACAGCTGATCAGTTCCAGACATTCCACCAGGAGGGAGATACATGGCTCGTGTTGTCTTTAGTTTAACCATGCCTAGACGGTCAATACCATGGTTTGATCATGCCCGTATTGTTACTTTGTGCCAGGAAGGACCCTCAACAAGGGAAGTGTCTAGGCATTTCAGAGTGAACCAAAGTGATGTTGTTCAGACATGGAGGAGATACAGAGAGACTGGAACCGTTAATGTTATGCCCCACTGAGGTGCCCCAAGGGCTACTACTGCAGTGGATGACAGCTACCTATGAATTATGGAAGAATGCTGACAGCAACACCTCCACGTTGAATAATGTTATGACTCAAACTGTGTACAAAAGGCTACATGATGTGCAACTTCACTCGCAATCTCCATGGCAGTACAGTACAGATGTTCCCAACAACATGCCAAATGAACCGCTCAGTATTGACATCACTTTCCCTTTGTCAAAGACTGTTGCATACGCCTGACTTTCTCAGTGTTGAACTTCAGAATCACTCTTAGGAGAGCATTTGTGCGAAGTTGAGGAAAATCATTTTGTAAGTAAATGGAGACAAAACTTTATTCTTATATTTCTTTGTGGAAGTGCTCTGAAAGTGGAATACTAGAATCATACACAAAATACCAAGCTATTTGAAATTTTTACATCATGCAGCAGTTTTCAGAACAGCAAAATGACAAGGCTGTCATGAGAAGAACTAGCTTTAATTTGTGACTTGTAATTTAAACAAATGATGAAATGAAGATCCATAGTGAGGTGACTCTTAGTGATGTCAGACATGTCATATAACAAGAATATACGTGGGAAGAATCCATATGGCACAAGTGGTGAAGTAACTGTTGAAGTCAATCGCATGCTCAGTAGCATAGTATGATTGTGACCATTCAATTGGACTGGGTAGGTTTCTTGTGGTCATGTGCACACACAGTTCTTGCAGCTAAGTTGGTACAGGATGTGACATAGGTCTAGAATGAAAGGTTGTTGTGGACAGATTTATGGAACCTGTTTTACTTCTGGACCATCTGTAAGATGTGTGATTGTGGCAGAAGAAAATATGGAGCAAAACAAGATATTACATAGGCTTGTTGAGAGCTGCCCTACCACATTTGGAAAGGTGAAAAGGGTAGTCATGACAGTATTCCTCATTTTAGCTTAGTAATAAGAGTGTTGTTTATGTATGGAGGTACCCCATAATTAATTTTATTCTGAGCAAGTTTGATAGTTTCAACTAAGTTTGCCAAAAGGCTCAGAAAGTCTTCCAGCAGACTCTGAAATAGAATACTAGTCATTTAAAATGTGGTGAGTAAGGATGAGCTGTCTATCAATTTTTCATGTGGAATAGATGGCATCTGAAAAATTTTGATTCATTCAAATATATCTCTCTAATATAGTCTGTCTGTATGGTCAAGTCCCAGAACAGATTCTGCTTAAGTTCTGTTGTGAGTGAAATTGAATTTCAAAAGCAGTGCAATATGCATAACCACAGTTCTATAAACATGAATTACTTTCATGTAGATTCTACACATCTCCTTAAGATTAGACTGATGTCATATATCCTGTGCCAGAAAAAATCATTATCAAGTTTACTGCACAGATAATGTAGAAAACAGATAAACTTTACAAATTAAAAATTTAAACATGTTTTAATAGGTGCACTTAAAATTATTTGAGTGTATAGATTCAAGGATTGAAATACCTTCCATTAGATAACAATGTTCATTACAAATAAATCTCAGTTTTCACAATGTACTGAAACTTATGATAATTCTAATTGTATTCTGAACTATTTATCAAACAGTAATAAATAAACAAAGCTTTGTTCCATAGAATTTTCATACCTGAAAATTGCATTTCTTCATTGAAAGTGCTCCTAATTATGAAGAATTTGACATTGTAATGATAATTAACATTCATGACAGCCTAGAGTTATGATTTCTGACGTCTTATAATCTCTTAAATGTATAAATACACACCTCATGCCCAACTGAAGTAATCACTATTGTATTCCACAAAACAGTGAGAAAGAAAGAATCTTTCAGTGTTTCTCTTATCTCATATGTCCACTATTAGCAACTCCATTTGGTCCTTCAACTGCTATTGCCTTGTTGTTGTTGTTGTTGTTGTTGTCCTCAGTCCCGAGACTGGTTTGGTGCAGCTCTCCATGCTACTATATCCTGTGCAAGCTTCTTCATCTCCCAGTACTTACTGGAACCTACATCTTTCTGAATCTGCTTAGTGTATTCATCTCTTGGTCTCCCCCTACGATTTTTACCCTCCACGCTGCCCTCCAATGCTAAATTTGTGATCCCTTGATGCCGCAGAACATGTACTACCAACCGGTCCCTTCTTCTTATCAAGTTGTGCCACAAACTCCTCTTCTCCCCAATTCTATTCAATACCTCCTCATTAGTTATGTGATCTACCCACCTAATCTTCAGCATTCTTCTGTAGCACCACATTTTGAAAGCTTCTATTCTCTTCTTGTCTAAACTATTTATCATCCATGTTTCACTTCCATACATGGCTATACTCCATACAAATACTTTCAGAAACGACTTCCTGACACTTAAATCTATACTTGATGTTAACAAATTTCTCTTCTTCAGAAACGCTTTCCTTGCCATTGCCAGTCTACATTTTATATCCTCTCTACTTCGACCACCATCAGTTATTTTGCTCCCCAAATAGCAAAACTCCTTTACTACTTTAAGTGTCTCATTTCCTAATCTAATTCCCTCAGCATCACCTGACTTAATTTGACTACATTCCATTATCCTCGTTTTGCTTTTGTTGATGTTCATCTTATATCCACCTTTCAAGACACTGCCCATTCCGTTCAACTACTCTTCCAAGTCCTTTGCTGTCTCTGACAGAATTACAATGTCATCGGTGAACCTCAAAGTTTATATTTCTTCTCCATGGACTTTAATACCTACTCCGAATTTTTCTTTTGTTTCCTTTATTGCTTGCTCAATATACAGATTGAATAACAGCAGGGACAGGCTACAACCCTGTCTCACTCCCTTCCCAACCACTGCTTCCCTTTCATGCCCCTCAACTCTTATAACTGCCATCTTGTTTCTGTACAAATTGTAAATATCCTTTCGCTCACTGTATTTTGCCCCTGCCACCTTTAGAATTTGAAAGAGAGTATTCCAGTCAACATTGTCAAAAGCTTTGGGAACAATAGAAGTTTCACTTCATTTCTACCAATTTATAAACACTGAAAGCATACTAAGTCATATTTATGTATACCGGGATTGTTCCTTTGAAAAGAGTACACCTGATTTCCTTCCCCAACCTTTTATAATCCAAGATTGTGCTCTATACCTAATAGCCTCACTGTCAATGGGACATCAAACTCTAATCTTGCTCCTTTCCTTTGAATCCCTATATGTTAATGTGCTGGGTGGAAAGTTGTAGTCTGAGAAGCTTTTAACACCATTACAGGGTATGTTATGCTGAGAGATAGTTGTTATGAAAAAAAATTCAATATGTTGCAGTGTTTCAAAGACCTTCAACACGAAATGTAGCTAATCAGTTTTCAGGTACGCAAACAGAAACATCCTGTCAGAGATAGTGTCACCAAACTTATCCTTCACTTGGTTTCCTCAAACCAAACAAATAAAGCTTTTGTTCTTCTATCTTAAATTTATCTCTACTTAAAAAGGCACAGACCCACACATTTCTCTACATTGCCGCATTTTAGCACATGCAAGCACTTGAGTTTATGTACACAATGACTTGATTGGCTAACTTCAGTCCTACATATCTCAGAAATAGTGCCATGTTGAGATTTTTTTTTTCAACATTGATTTTTCAACATAACCTCCCCTGCAACACACAAGCTTTTTCGATCGTTTCTTACCACACAGTATATAGAGTGTGAGGGGGAAGGCAGGAATCAGATTAGCTGTGGCATTCTGCTAATTTGTTTAATGTAGAGTTCCTAGGAAACGTGCTTTCTTGGATAGCTAAACAACAATTCAAGCAAATCGTATTAATGAAGTTTATTACAGTAAGATAAATGACATTATTTAACATTGCATATTCACAAAGGTGTGTCACAAGCAAAGGTGACATACAAATAATCAAAGTCCATTGGTATATACAATTCCAATATAATCAAAACAATACAGTTCATGAGTCACTGCTGTAGCATTCAGAGGATGATTTGTCTTCAACTCGGGCCGCAGGCAGGCGAAGTGGGGCTTATATTCGCTTCGTGTAGTGACCACTCCTATCTGGGAGTCATCCTAGTGACAAGTTGGTCAGTGTACTATTGGCTGATATTGTCTCAGTGCCCTCTCTCCTGTAATGTTCCTGGACGACATGCCGAGGCTTGGCATTATGCTGGAACATTACCATCTGACTACAAGCTTTTATAAAACCACATCCAGGACCATGTCCCAATAAGTGTAATTCTGTCATGACTACTCCTTTACTGCCAGACACCACACTTAGCAAATTTTCCATTAACATTTACCACTTTGCAGCATTTGGTGACCACTTATTTATATGTTTGATGTGAACAGTTTGTTCTGAAACTGTGATTTAGTAGCCTTATGTCCATTTCTCTAAAGAGCCAGCTGTTGTTATTGAATCACCAAATTAAACAATATTAATGGATTATTCCCTGTTAGTTTAATTCCTCTTCCAGATTAACAATGACACCTAAGATATTTTATATGAATTTTAGGAGAGGTATCATCAGATGAACTATGTTGTTCTGTACCTTGTTCTTTATTTTGGGAATATATTTGTTCCATGGGAACCCAATATCTACATTCTCCAAATAACAAACTATACAAAACAGGACAAATCATAGTTTCAAAACAAATTACACTTAGAAACAGCAATTGACTTTCACAAGTCTGTGTCAATATTAGGTACACATTATCAGCTTCTGCGATAAACACCTGATTGTCAGTCCATTTTCCAGGTTATTTTCTCTTCAATCATTGTTGGATGATATCTTAGAGCATTGCTGTTGCATCCATGACCTTCAATTATAAACCATATGTGAAGGGTACCCTTAGATCTGGCATGGTCTGTTTCGATCCTCTGAGCCTACACCAAATCTTTCTGTGTACCTACACCAAATCTTTCTATGTAGTTCAGAACCTGGTATTGGTACAGTGAGGTCTTTATATCAACTATGAAGGAAACCTTTGTTCCACTTTCATCGCATTTTCTTTACTTACTGAAGGAAAATGGGCTAAAGCAGCAATGGTACATAATACTCCCAGATGGGACTGTGGTACATCAGGTGGAGGAGAGAAGTGTTATTCATAATCGTGTTGACTGGAAATTTTTTTGTGAGTATGGAGGTTGGTCCATTCCCTAATGATGGCCTGTTGTTGCCTCAGGTCCAGTGCAGCACGTCTGCCAACGGATAGAGACAAGAGGTTGGTCAGAATTTCAGAATTACAGTTATAGTATAAAATATTGATTGCTACTTACTGCAGTTATAGAAAAAAATATGGATTGCTACTTCCTGTAAAGATGACACATTAAGATGTAGACAGGCACAACTAAGAGACAATTACACATTATTTTTTGGCCCCAGCCATCATCAGAAAAAGAATACACATTCATTCAAACAAGCAAATACATCTCATGCACACATGAAGATCATATGTGGCAGCACAGATGGGAATGCATTGCCATATGAGCTGGCAGAGATGGTGGCCATGTGTGGATGTGATGTGCTTGCTTGTGTGAACAAATGTGTATGCTTTTTCTGACAAAGGTTATGGCTGCAAGTTAATGTGTAATTGTCTCTTAGTTGCACCTATCTGCAGCTTAATGTATCATCTTCATGTCAGTAGTAATCTATCTTTTTCTTACATTTTTGATATTCCACTGTGGAGTTCCCATTCTTTGAGTTACAGTTATGGTTCACAATAATTCATTATTGTACACACAGTTTTGTTGGTGTGGCCACTGTTGCTCAATAAAGATACACAATACTCTGCAGTTTGGTACACTAGAAACTATGTGGTGACATGAAGAAATCTTTTTGTATTCCCCTGTTTATTCCTGCCAATATACTTAATATGTCATTTCTGATATTTAGTTTTTGTTTTGTCAGTTGTGAGTGATTTCAATATCTCAGAAAACCGATGGACCAACTTTTGGTATCATTTAGACAGACTTCTCCTTGTGCATAATTATTCAGTGTGTCAAGATTGGTACCTTGTTTAAAATTGGAGGAGAAAATTTTTTGGGAATGAATGGAAGAGGTGTTAGAGAAAAGTCATTAAACCATAGGCAGAGTTTGCCAAGTAATAAAGCTGTATTAAAGATTGCACTATGACTCTGTTATTCAGAAATAGGACTCAGTCCATAGTCCTGATGGTTATGTGCATGTGGATGAATGGGGAAAAAGAACTGTTAACTCTAAATGCAGAATACAGGAGTTGAATAAACATATGAATACACCAAAAGAAATGCAGATGACATCCAAGCCTGCAGGCTATGATGTTGTGTTTGCCCTCAAACAGCACATGTGTGTTGCTGCTAGTATTTTGCAAGTGACAGGCGTGCCAAGAAAAGTGTTCTGTGTAGATTTGAGTAAATTATGTTAGAGCCAATTGAATTTAAATGTGGGCAAATTGTTGGTGCTTGTTTCACATCTGTTTCTATAACTACAGGAGGCAAAGCACTCAGTTTTTCAGGAGGCACTATATCAAAGATCTATACCACACCGAGGGAAAGGGGAAATACATCATGTGCTAAGCCACACCATGGACAAAGTTTATGTTGAAGGATCATGGAAGATGGTCACTGAAGAGCATTGTGACAAAACAAAAGGGTATGACAGCTGCAAAAGACACTGCAGAACTTAACATCACACTCAGGAACTCTATTAGCACTGAAACAACACAAAGATAACTCCACAAGCAGGGGATTATAGGGCAACCTGGAATTCCGAAATCACTGATCTGTAATGCAAATGCCTGTAACAGAAAAATGTGGTGTGGAGCATTAAAACCATGACTATTGAGGCAATGAAAGCAAGTCATTTGGTCAGATAAGTCTTGTATCATTTTATTTCCTATTTATAGCTGAGTTTGTGCACTAAGTGTGAAACATGGTGGGTGTTGAGTGATGATTTGGGTAGACATACACATCATGGTATTCCACAGTCCTCATGGTTACTTTATAGTGTCACATTACTGCCAAGTATTATGTGACCAGTGAGGCTGATCAGATCCATCCCATAGTACAATATTTGTTCCCCAGAGCTAAAGATGTGTTCCAAGAGAACAGAGCCCCTGTTCACAGAACTCACAGAATCAAGGACTGGTTTTGTGAGGTTTAGGAAAAATTTTCACATCTCCCCTGGCCACCACAGTCACCAGATCTCAATAATATTGAGCATTAATTGTCTACTTTTTAGAGTAGGGTGCATAATCACTGTACACCTCCAACTCATAATGTGAACTTACCACTGTTTTAAAGGAAGAATGGAATAAGGTTCCACTGTAAACCACATAGAAACTGTATTTTTCTATTCCAAGGCAACTAAAAGTTGTTTTGAATGCCAACAGGTTTCCTACACCATATTAGGCAAATTAAACACTGATCAGCCAGAACAGTATAACCGCTGACATACTATCGATATAAACCTCTCCAGGCGATAGCAGCATCACCTGGTGGAGAATGATGACTAGTCAGGCACACACATGTTGCATGTAGTATCAGTGAGCATGCTGTCCATGTGTAGAATGAGGAAGGTGCATGATCTATCTGAGTTTTATCAAGGGCAGATTGTGCTGGCCTGGAGGCTCAGGATGAGCAGTTTTGGAAACTGGATCACTGGTCAGACATTTGAGGAGTGCTGTGGTGAGTGTCTTCAGCATGTGGCAAAAGCAAGGTGAAACTAAATCCAGACATCGTAGGGTAGGGCGGCCATCCCTCATTCCATATGTTGGACATTGTAGGCTGGTCAGACTGGTGAAACAGGACAGCCAGCCAAATGCAGCAAAACCAACATCAGTCTTTAATGCTGGGTAGGGTACAAGTCTAACTGAACACACAGTGTAGTGAACACTCCTAACAATGAACTTTGGTTTCTCATGGCCCTTGCATGTGCCAATGTTAGCACCTCAACTTTGGCATCTACAGCTGAATTGCACATGTGACAACTGGCGCTGGACATTGGTGCAACGTCAGAGCATTCCATGGTCTAATGAATCTTGATATATCATTTATCATTCCAATGGGAGGATTTTAATCCATTGTGTTTCAGATGAATAGCTCCTTGACACTTGTACAGCAGGATGGAAACAAGCTGGTGGCAGTTCCATTATGTTCTGGTAAACATTCTTGTAGAATGTGGATTCAGTGGAGCTCATGCAAAACACTGTCACTGCCAATGGTATCATACACTGGTTGCAGACACTGCCCCCCCCCTCCCCACCCCCTCCTTATTATTAACTAAATCAAGTTCATATTTTTCCAAACATAATAAGAAAATCCCAATTAAAATGTCAATAATGCCCAAATATTGTTATTCAACACTATCAGTATGTATAAACCTGCTGTTTAGCAGTCTGAGATACCTTGACTACAGTAACCACAAAAATGTATGTTAGATATCAGTAGCAAAAATGTATAAAAGAAAGAACATTGTGGTAGATAAGGATGTTGCAGTTTCGCAGCCCAAAATCCAAATAAACTTTCTAAACATCAGTACCAATCATGAATTAGTTGTTAAACCTGCTCTGACTGGATTACTGTTCCCTACAGTACAGTACAAAGAGCAATCTGTGATAGTGGGACTTGTAGTAATTGTACAATAAGACATGGCACTGCAGTGCTTGTGTTATTCAGAAGTGCAATGCAATCTGAAAGAACATTGCATTGTATTTCTAAATAACATAAGCACTGCAATATCTTACTTACCCACCAATACTGGGCAAGTGACTACAAATGGAAAAATGTCTGCCAGGTACGGCAATATACATAATGTGGTTGATGGCATAAGGAAGTTTGGGTCTGGAAATCACGCATGCTCAGAGAGGCTAGTGGTAAGATGACCACTGACGATAAACAGGAAAGGCCGGTTTGAATTCCAGTCCGGCACTAATTTTCATTGTCATCATTCCATTATACATCTGATGGTTGTCCATACTTGCAACTCCAAATACATTTCATGTATGTGATCAGCATGTCACCAATCCCTCCAGATGCTATTATTAGTAGATTACTGCTCATTATTCTGCTCCTTCATTATTGAAGCAGTTCCTCAATTGGCATCATATGCCTGAGGGGGCACTGTTCCAGAACTCCAAAAAATCTGAGGAGGTACTGGGAATCAAACCTAGGTCCTTCTGCACTGAGGGCAACAATTCTAACGATTCAGCTATGGAGGCAGTCAAAAATGATTGTACCCTGTGTTTAAATACAAATTTTAAGTGGAGGTAAGTATTCTCAGTCAATAGAGAAAAGCAATTGTAGGCCTTTTCCAAAACTTTGGTAATGATCACACTGGTCTGAGTAGGTACTATAGCATTGATCTAACCAGTTCCATATGAACAGTGCTAAAGCAAATGTTTTGCTCACATCAAGGCAATATCTTGAAATGTAAAATTCTTGTACATTTGTTACAGTGAGATCTAAGAAGTTATGCCCTTCGCAATTTGTTTCTGCTAGAGGGAGATAACTTGTACAGGAATTATCTCTGAAAAAGTAGAACATATTAGGGGTATTTTACCACAGTTTGAAGGGATTTGTTACTAATTGTAAATAGAATGCTATTAATTAATTACTAGTTGTTTTTATTATTATTTATTAATACATGATGCTCCTATGACACTTCACATGTGGTTCATTTTGTGATAGTTGTGTATGGGGTGTTAGGCCCTAATCCTCATTTTCTGATTATCATTATTTATTGGTCCATTTTGATCTGTTAAATAGTGCACTGAATATAGAAATCAAATGAGAGACAGATAAACATCTAAACATTCTTATTTTCATTAATGACCTGTGACACAGTCCCTATACAAAAAGTAGGTTAACCCTTTTTGGCCCACAATACTACAATTCTTATTGACAGCTTCTCAGTTAACAAACTGAGAATAAAGTTTTCACTGAAATAATATACAGAATTTCTTCAAGTAGTCTCCCATTCAATGCAGATGAAACTCATTACCAGTATATGTGTTTACAGATACCAAAACTAGAACTTGAAGAAATTAACATAAAGTGTAGAGGATATTCACTACAGAAAGTTGAGAATACAAAATTCCTGTGTGCTTATATAGACAGAAAATGTAATTGGTCAACCCACAATCTTCATCTTTTTAAAACAATTCATTCAGAAAGATTTGCAGTAAGGATTAACACTTCAGTGGCTGAAACATCCATCATAGATGCTTGCTTGGATACCTGTTTTGAAGGATGGAGATCCTTATCTCTACCTCACAGTATAAATTTTCCCTGTTGACTTTTGCCCATAGTAAATTTTCTCTCTTCAAATACACCAGCAAGTATCTTGTGTACAGCACATAGTCTTAACGTGGTTAAAGAAAGAGTTTATTTTTCCAGCATTATGCAGTTTAATACACTGCTACCACATACTGAATGTCTTCATAAGTAAAAGCCCAAATTTAAACAATTTAAGGATAATAATATTTGTTCAGCATTGAATAATCAAATACCATTTCTAGAAATAATATAGTTTCAGGACATCATGCAGATTATTGTTTCGAATACATCAGTTTACAAAATTACAAACCAAAGATTTGTATGTAACAATATACTTTAATGCATTTTACATTTGTTAATATACAAATAACAGCATTACAGATATTTTTACTATCATTATACAGCTTGTGAATTACCTGAAACTATAAGTTTTAAATACTTAAAAAGCACTTTTCGTAACGGTATAGACCTCAACAAGAGAATAAATAGGATTTTCAGATAATATTTTTAAGATGTTCATTTAATTTGCTGGTAGGAAGAGATGTCAGGCCTTATGTTAGGACATGGCTAGCTTCAGCCCATTATAAAGGGCATTTTTCTTTCATATAATGCTGTTCTGTGGCTATTTGCATGGTATCTTAATTTTTGTATTTTATTATGCTGGTGTAGATTACACTTTAAATTAGAATTTATTGATTACACAAACATTATTACTTGTAACATATGTACACCTATAAGGGTAAACATACATAATTTTTGAATGAGGTTCCTACATGATCCTCTAAGTTTGTCACCACAAATAACTTTGATAGCTTTTTCCATAGTGTTAATAATGTTCTTAGGTTGACTTGTGTTGTCGCATGCCATATTTCTACCACACAGTTTAAATTTAATGACAATAATGTAGGACAGGGAGTTTTTAGTACACGCATATCCTTAGAATATTTCCTAACCATTTTTATGGCAAATATCTTTCTAAATAGCTTACAGCATAAGGAATCTGTATGCATGTTCCATTTGAGATTTCCAGTATTGTGATTTCCTAGAATTTAAATGGATTGCATTGAATTATGGTCTACTTCACTATTTAATTGGTAATGCTTCTGCACAACACCTCCAGATGGTCATAGGCTTTGTTTACACAACTTCCTAAAAAGCATACAACCACTGCTCAACAAACTAATGCATAATTATAAACAGAAACGTAATTCTGTGTGGTGACTTCAGTATAGCCTCTGCAAACTAATCAATGCAAAAAAAACAGATTTACTGACCCTGCTTTCAGCCTTCAACTTAAAAACTACACATAACAACATCAGCCTTGACAACTGACTAGATATTCATTAATGTGCAAATGAAGTAACAGAAACACAGGACACAGGCATTGGGGACCAGCTAGCACAAAATCTTACTCAATGTAACTCAACAAACTGCTACAGCCACTGCTTGAGCAAAGAAAACTGGGAAGAAATATATAAATGTTCAGATACAGGTGACACTCTTCATAGTTTCATTAGCAACTTTACTTATTACTTTGATCACTGTTTCCCCATTAGGAAGAAGAAAATTCAAAAAGAAAAGTAAAAAAAAAAATTATTGGATTTCCATTGGAACACAAATATCTGAAAAAAGGCTTTTGCACAGTACACCATACAGAACATATCTTCAGAGTTTAATATGCATAAATCCTAAAAGAAAATCCTCAGCAGAGTCATAAAACAGGCAAAAACAGTAGCAAGTAATACATCCATAAAATCTCTGAAAGTAAAATAAAAGCCATGGGAAATACTCTAAGAATGGAAACAGTAGTTGAATGTCCACAACTCCTAAATGTTAACCTCACGGGAAGCTTAGCAGTAATATTGGACCCCAGAAGAACTCCAAATTAATTTAGTCCATACTTAAGACAGGTAGCAGGAAATCCCATACAGAAAATCCCACAGTGTCCAATAATAAATCAGTTCGAATGTAAATCAAATGATAAGACTCTCTTCCTGTTTCTGAATACTGAGTGTGAAATGCTAAACACAATTAAGAAACACAAATCAAAGCACTCCTTTGGTATAGGCAGTATACCTGTCTTCAGTATAAAGAAATTCGCTCCTTTCATATTCAAGCTTCTAGTCTACAACTTTAACTGATTCCTTAGTGACCTTACTATTTATTTTATTTCCTTGATGTTACTTGGGGCTACGTGTGTGCTTTTTTTAACTGAAAACGCATGTACCTATACTGCAGATTGTTGTAATGGCTATTTATCGACTTCCCAACAAAAAACAAGTACATTTGACGTGTGATATTGGCATTTGATGATACTCTCTTTATACATTGTGACAGAGAAAAGATTACAACGCCAAGAAGAAGTAATGCAACATAAACGAAAGTTGGTAGGCATAATTCTACATCTGAAAGATGATGTCTGTACGGGTTTCGCACCAGTCACATAAGAGTAGCACCAGTAGCGGCTCTGTGAGGATGAAAGTCAGGTTTGCTTCAAATGCACGCTATAACAGTCTTGATCGTCATTTACCTTTGAGATTGGACGTGTTGAGTTGATGTTAGTCAAGAATTCCTTCAGGGTGACAAAGACGCCATTATCAGCCCCACAATGAGTTTGAACTAGGTCATGTACTAGGGCTACGAGAAGCTTATTGTTCCTTCTACAATACTGCAGAATGACTTGCTATGAATTTAGCCACTGTACATGACAGCTGTGGTAGTGATCATGAGAATGTATGGTCATCTGAAGACCAGACTCTAGATGTCCAAGTGCGACTAAGGAGATGGAAGACTATCGTGTTTATTATATGACCCTGGCACGTCACAGTTCATCTGCAGCAGTAATTGGAGATGCACTTGGCGCCACAGTGACACTACGAGCTGTTGTGAATCAGTTACTTCAAAGATAGCTCCGAGCCAGAAGCCCTGTAGCGTGCATTCTGCTGGCCCCAAATCCCCGCTGCTTGTTATTTCTGTGGTGTCAAGCAACAGCTCATTGAAGGGCAGGGTGGAGGTCAGCTGTGTTTTCTGATGAAAGCTGGCTCTGCCTCGGTGACAGTGATGTCTGTGTGCTGGTTAGAAGGAGACCAGCTGAGGTCCTGCAACCAACCTGCTTGCATGCTAGACATGTTGAGCTAGCACCTGGAGTTATAGGCTGTGGTGCGATTTTGTATGATAGCATGAACTATCTCGTGATTATCCCATGCACCCTGACTCCAAATTTGTACGCCAGTATGGTGATTCGACCTGTTTTGCTGCCATTCATGAATTGCATTCCAGGAGGTGCTTTCCAACTGGATAACGGTATTACACATACCGGTGTTGTAAACCACCATGCTCTACGTATTGTCAATATGCTGAATTGGCCTGCTTGATCACCAGGTCTGTCTCCAATAAATCACATCATTGGACAACTCCAGCTTCATCCACAATCATCTCATCAAACGTCCCTGTATTGACTGACCAGGTGTAACAGGCATGGAACTCCATTCCACAAACTGACATATGGCACATGTACAACACAATGCATGCACATTTACATGCTTGCATTCAACATTATAGTGGTTACTTCAATTATTAATGTGTCATCGTTTCATATTTGCAATGGCTTATCTCATTGTTACATTAACCTGTGATTTTGCTGTGTCAATCACTTAAATATGTTACCTTGGCAGATGTATTCCAGAAATTTTATTGATCTATATTAATTACTTTTTATGTTAATTGTCCTAGCAATCCCTAAAGCGATTTATAGCTTCCCAAACAGCTAAGCCAGTGTTAGTCAAGTTTCTTACCATCATGGCTCCGTATTTGCTCCTAGTTTCTAACAGCAGATCTTTGTAATGATCATGATAGTTCTTAAATTCTACCTTTAGTCTATTATTATTATTGCTATTCTTTAGCACTGCAAATTGGAAAAGTCTAAGTTTTTGTCTTGCTGTTTTCAAATAATGATTTATCCAGTTTTTTTTGTACTTTTTTCCAGTAATTTACTGGCAAGATCATTTCCAAGTGCGAGGCATCAAAACAAGAATAAAAGTCTGACGCAAGTTCTCTGAATCTAAAGTACTTATTTTCAAACCACTGCAAGGTTGTTAGCTTCCTGTTGAGATCTTGAGCACTGTTGTCGTATGTCATTCATCACATAATTTTTCTTTTTGCTTCTGATACAAATATTTTAAGCTTCTATCAGCGCCTCAACAGCATGGTGGTGAGAAATGGCAAGCTTCAGAACTGATGCATTATTTGTAAAGTGATACATGTTAGTTATAGTGTTATCAATGTATGATTTGCTGTTATTAACCTCTCTAGTGGGCTCATATATCAGATAAGTTAAGTTAAATTGACCTAGTACTAGCCTTAGGTCTTTTAGAGCTGGAGTCATTAGGCATCAAGTCAATTTTTGTGTCTCTATTTAGTATGATGTTAAACCATCTATTTTTATGCAGTGCTGTTTTGTCTATGCCAACAAGCAGGTCATTAAGAACTTCAAATAAAATATCTAGGTTACCACGTGGAGGTGTGTATAGGCCTCTAATAGACCTATTTAAATACTCTTTCCCCCAATAGTTGTTAATTGCTGCTAGTTGTATTACACCTTCTATTCTGAAAGTACTTACATATATTACTTTATAGTTACTACCTCTTGCTGCAAACCACCATGTTTCTCTTTTCTGCTGAAGGCAGAGCAGAAAATCATGGAGATTGGCTGACATACACTAATTAGCTCATCTCTATACCAATGTTCACTTATAAGTAAAACTTCAGAGTTATTAGTCGTTGCAGTGATATCCAATTCACTGTGCATATTGCTAAGACTTTGAAAGTTTTTTGAATTAATTTCAATTTATGTTAGGGTTACTGATAACTGGTTGGTGGTGCCACTCTTCCAAATCGTTCAGCGCACCTTGCAGGATTCCCTCATTCCCATTTTGATGATTACTACGCGTATTTTGGTTCCCGATATGGTCTATTAAGTTCGTAGATAGAAGATTCTCGCTTCATAGTTTTCGGATTTTGGTGTGATTGTCGTGTTTTGTTTGCTGTAGAGCGGTTTGCCTTGAGTTATTATCTATATTAATTGTGCTACATTCGTTTCCATTGCCCATATGATTGATGCTGTGTTTGTACTTGGGTACCAATTTTTTATTTGTTATAAATTGTGATCTGTCAAGAGATAACATGACCATTTGTACTGATGTTTCGTTCTCTGTATTCGAGTGGTATGGTGGGAGAATCTGGTGCTTTTTTTTTTTCCTCATGGCTCCTAGTGTGAAATTTGCAATTTCATTTTTGCCTATGTTGCTTAAGTGAAACCCATTTCGCATATCATATAATGTCCCTGCGAAGTTCACTTGTTGTAATTGCTGTACTATTAGTGTATTTTCGACACAGTTTATAGTTCTACCTTTGAACAGTTACTCCTTTGTTCATACATGGCGAATTTGGAATGTCATGTCTAAATGGCACCCCAATTAAAACACTTCTATTTTTACAGTATAAGGTAGTTTGTTTCGTTGTTGCAATTACTGCAATATCACAAGTGGACGTTTTGGGAGTGTTTTGAGTAATGTTTTTCAGGACGATACTTGCATTAGCCTTGGGTAATCGTAATCTAACGTTTGATGTGTGTATCTTCATTTAGAAATTCAGATAGTTTGCTATCCTGTCAGTCGCCCAGGAACTTGTTGCCCCACGAATTTTGTTTCACATGAAATTTTGTGGTTAATTCACTCTATTTTGGGAATTAATGATCGATATCTTAGATTTTTTTTTTTTTTTTTTGGACTTTGCTTACATTGTTTTTTGCGAGTGAATGTAGGTTTTACCTGACGTAGACTTTGATGCGCCCTACCTTCTGACCCTCTGTTGATATCCACAGTATTGAAGGATCATGATCCTTGTTCACAATTACGCACTTGTGTTTATCAGCATACCTAATCACATGTGGATCGGTCAAACACAATACCGGCACACAACTTGCATGTTGATTGCTTTTTGTTGTTGGCAGTTTTTTCTTCAGTTCTTCGTATTTCCTCATGTGGCCTTCACACTCAGAATATGTTGCAACTAAGCCTCCTTTTAGTACTATACATTAATTTCCTCTTCCTGTGATGCCAAAAGAACCTCAAGATTGCTTACTGCCAAGCTATCACCAAATAGGTTTTCTCTCACTATTTCATGTTTCTTCAAGAGTTCTTTATGTCCTGGACACATTGCTGCTACAGTTTATTTTAATGTATTAATTTATATTTTCTGAAAGAGTGCGAGTCCTTTAATTGGTTTTCTACTACTCGTAACTGTTCTGTTGTAACCCTGAACAGTGAGCGCGCATAATTAAACAACACGCGCATCCACGACTGCCTCTTGGCAGGTCCCCGGACTCGTACACGCTATGTGGACATTCGCGCGCCGGAGATCATCGCCATCAGTTTCGCGTGTGTGTGCCGTCGTTTTGTGTTTTCTAGTGTCCGCCGTCACGCTCATACGTTCACCTGTGCCGTCGAATTCATCAGTGTTATGTGCGCCGTGTCAACATGTTTCCAGTGTCGTTATCGTCGAGTGTGAACGGCTCCGTGTTTTTTGTATTTCTGTGTCCACTATTTTCTGCCCGTCACTTGTCTATTCTGGATCTTCTTTCTGTGTTATATCATTCTCAACACTAAGGCTAAAGAGCGGCGTAGCATGCCGCTGCCAGCTACCTGATTGTACAGGTATAAAAATAACAATAAAGAAAAAAAAACAACCGGGCCCTTGATTATTCTGATGTTTACGTGACAGTTGTATACTTCATTGTTAGACTGGGCCTTAATGCACTGGTTGGTTACATGTGTTTGTATTGATTACTACGTCATTCGGTGCCTTGGTGTACGCCTTCATGTGGAAGCGGAATAAAAGTTTGTTAGTGGGAATTCTGATATTGTGGTTGTGCAATGTTCCAATTTTTTGGCGGCGAGTGCAGTATTCTATTCCACGTGTTTCGTTTCATGGCTCACTATGGCCAATAGGGCAGTGGAAGAAATTCTTCAGTCTCTTGTTGAACAGCATCGAGGTCTTACCAGCCAGCAGCAGACCTCCATGGCACTAAACGGTTTTACAGCATCACTAACGTGCCTGGGCTCATCGCCGTTCCCACAGCCCCCACCGTTTCCTCTTTATGATGAGTCCGCAGAAGACTGGGATGCGTACGAGAAACACCTTCAGTTATATTTCCAAGATTTTGTTGTCGCCGACCCCAACGTGTGCAAGGCTCTCTTTCTGTCATAGATTTCTCCTCATGTTTATCACCTTTTCTGTCAGAGAGCTCCTCTTCAGGAACCCGTCAGTCTGTCTTTTGACGAAATGTGACAGTGGCTCTCTGCTTATCACTGCAAACATATGCACGTTGTTGTCAAAAGTGACCGCAACAGTCGTACAGAGCTTGGGCAGTGGAACTTCACGGGATTAACCACCGTTGTCAGTTTGTTACTACAGCTTACCAGGAATAATATGCTGATTCGATGGTTCGTGATGCTACAATTCGCTTGGCCATTGATAGGGAAGTTCATGAGCGCGCTTTAGAATGTGAAAATCTCTCTTCCACATTGCAACATTGCCCAGTCTTTTGAAGTATCTAGGGAAGCAAGAAATTAAATAGAAGCTTGGTATGAAGTGGGCGTCATTGTTTCTCCTCAGCCAGCGTTGGTTAGCTTACGGAATGAGGGGAAAGCGGGGGTGGGGGGGGGGGGGGTGGGGGGGGGGGATGATACTTATGAATGATTTTTTGTTTCATATGCAGTTCTAGCTACACTATTGCAAGTCGTTGCCTATAGTAGATTACTAAGTAATTACAAACCGGGAGGAAAATGTAAATTTTACTTTAATGCCTGTAAAACACCCTATGTAGATCTTATTCCTGACCCTACTACTTTTAGTTTCTCTGAACAACAGTTGAATGGTATTGCTCTGTGTCTTAAGAAATTAGTAACATACTTGGGCCTTACACTCAATGAGAAACTTCTATAGCTATTCTATCAGAGAAATCTAAATTTACAAGTCACTCACGACACTCAGTATTTTGAATAGCTGAATGTAAAAATCTGGGACACACATTGAACTACTTGATTACAATTACCCAAAAGCTTTACTGGGTATGAGCATACTATGAGTGCGTAATGTATGGGTAATATTTTGAAATTTTAGACTCTGCCAGTCTAGCAACAAGTCAACATAAAAAAAAAATGGAGAGCCACCACCATCTAATCAACATTCAGCAGTCCACAACATCTGAATTACATTGTCACTCTCACAATTGCTGGCGCTTCCTAAACTTGTCACTACTTCTACTACCTCTCGGCAAGTACACACACCCTACTTCACAAATAATTTACAGGAAGTGACACCTTCATCTGTATTCATATAGTGTTGGACATGACTGAAATTTAGTCGTTGATGAACCCCAGAATTACATTGATTTAAAAGTATTATGATACATTATATGCACTAAACAACATTTTAATGTCATAGTTTTAATGTATTAAATGAATATTATGGCTTTGTAGTGGTTTACACTGATGAGACCAAGCAGACACCCCCCCCCCCCCCCCCCCCCCCCACTCACCTGCTCCATCACTTTTCCTAACAGCATCTTAACAATCATCTGTCCAAGTAATTCAGTGCCTAAGCAGAAATCAATGCAGCTCCAAATTGATCTGGTATTATTATCAGGTGCTGTGGTTATTCATCACCTATGATTATCTACATTACATCCAACCTATTCTGCTCTTTTACACCGGAAATAAAATGGCCCATATTGTTCGGGATGCTTCTTTTCAGTTCTTTAGGAACAAAATACAAATAGTTTCTGGCTTTTTCTGAAGCACCGTTCAGGCATATAACATTACAGAACAATACCTTTCAGTGTCAAAGTGAAGCAACTCCTAGTTTTAAATCAGTCTACCAGATGATATTAAGTGAAATTGTTTATTATTTTCAATTAGGTTACTACCCATCATAACATCACATCTTTCCTGGTGAGAGGAGTCATATGTTGGTCTTGAATTGTTTACTTGATGATTTTAGTTTACTGATAGGTAGTGACCATGAATTTAACTGCACACATTCAGTACTTTATGAGATGATGTGAGAAATATAGTAAACATTTTTACGTTTTATGTCCTCTTTTACATTGTTTACTCTGTGATCAGACAATTAAGTGCATTCTACATATAATACTATGGGGCATGGAGCGTGAATATGTGCACACTGTTGTGTGTGTGTGTGTGTGTGTGTGTGTGTGTGTGTGTGTGTGTACACGCGCGCGCGTGCGATAGACCAGTACCATACTGAGGTCTCTTTGTATCTGGCAGAAGGAAAATAGTGCTGATGACATTTTTGTGATGTTGGCAAGACTGTATGGATCATACCGTTATTTACTGGAAGTATAAATTTTGTTTCATTATTGATTATTCATTGACTATTAGACTATGACACAACTATAGGTAGCAAGATATCATATACAATACTTTTGTAGATATCTCTGCTGGAATAAGACTAACATCAGAATAGGAGAGTTAAGTACTGAAAATTCCCATGATCAGCAGTTGGCTTCCTGCTCTTTTAACAAAGGTGAATATAATGCCGAATACTCCAAACTGAGCTTTCAGAAAATCTCATCTCTTGTGGTGACTAGCATATTGCGACTAAAGGCCACAGCTCAGAAATTACGGACATGGCTGAAATCCTTATAGTTCACATTAAGAAAATTTTTTCAGCTCTTAAAGTCACACCATCAATGCAGTTAAGAGAAAATGGTTTACAACATTTGGCCACAAATTTTGATGGATACATGTTAAAAGATTTTGTGTATATAAGCCCCCTGAAATAGTAATTCCAACAGAAACATATCAGCCACACAGAAATGACCCAATGTGATAAAGAATGCAATAAAGAAAGCTGAGTAATCATTAATTACAGGAAAATGTACAGTTTATGATGTCATATACCCTTCCGCATGGCAATGACACTGTAGAGGCATGCAGGAAGTCTTACATGTGTCTGAAGTCCTCTCAAGTGAAATACGTCAAAACTGTTATGAGTGGGTCTGCATATTAGAAGCTGACCATTATAGCCCCGTCATCCAGTTCAAAATACGTTCAGTGGACGATATGTCGAATGATTTCCCAGGCTAAAAGACTACATATACATCATGTAACACCACACCTGAGAACAACTGGCACGGCTGCAAAGCATTTGAAGCGTCAGAGAAGTAGCTTAGTAAATTTCATAACTTCCAGTTCATGAGGCAATCAGTTATTCACTAAATTAAGCTTCTATCAGACCTGCTGAATATAAATAATGTGCCCCACATTTCCGCCTCCCCCCCCCCCCCCCCTCTCTCTCTCTCTCTCTCTCTCTCTCTCTCTCACACACACACACACACACACACACACACACACACACAAATCTCTCTCAAACACACACACACACACACACACACACACACACACACACACACACACACACGCACACACAAAAGGAGAGTGAATGGAACTGGTAGACATAAACAGGAAATTGAGCTCTCTTTTATAGTACTGTTGCTTTGTATTATCACTGAGATACTATGTAAAAGAAGCAGCAAAATATTTTGTAACAGAAATTAACTACTGCTATTTATAAATATAATACAGTCTTCAGAGATTTTCAATAACATTAGCCAGAGTTGGGCACTGGAATGAATCAATGGCAATGGATGAAAATTTGAGCCAGACCAGGACTCAAACCCATATCTCCCACTTAACATGGGAGGTCGCCTAATCTGCTTTGGCCACATCAGATTGCTTTCAATCCTACCCAAATTCCCAGCCCATTGCACAGTACTAGCATAGTGTCACCTACCCCTGAACCTCTCGCTCGCCATTTTGGGTTTCTGCAGAGATGGAGCTCGTTTAGATTACTCATTTAAATAAAAATCCTCTCACAAGTAAATAGGAAACACAGCTTACAGTTTTAATGATGCCATAGCTGTATCATCTCTAACAAGACCATGTGAAGCAGAGCGCAGTGTTGTTTAACATACGAGATGTGACAATAAAGAAACCAGGCTCATGCACTAACTCTTTACTGAAAACGGTTACACAGCTGAAATGTCCCCTTCAGTGCAGTCCCTGCACCGCTCAATGCGAATTTTCCTGTTTTGGAAACAGTGCAGTAAGTATTTTTTCTGTTATGCTGTTCAGGAGGCTCTTCACTTTGTCCTTCACTGCATCCACGGACTTGAACCCGGTTCCTTCGAGCGCAGACTTAAGTTTCAGGAAGAGGAAGAAGTCGAATGGTGCTAGGTCAGGCGAATACGATGGATGTTCCGTCATTGGACGTTGATTTTCACCAAGAACCTATTCACAGTCTTCGTACTAAGGGCTGGCACGTTATCCTGACTAAGAATCCGTGAGCGATTCTTCCACAGATCTGGTCTCCTTCGTCGCACACATTCATGGAGGGTCTTCAAAACAGCTACATGATAAGCCCGATTGATAGTCTGTCCTTCAGGCACCCAATCAATGTAGATGACCACTCGGATATCGAAGAAAACAATCATCTTTGCTTTGAATTTTGATTTGCTCATGTGCGCTTTCTTCTTCTTAGGGCTTTGAGGGCTCTTCCAATGCATGGATTGTCGCTTAGTCCTTGGATGGTATTGGAATATCCATGTTTCACCACACTTAATTACTTTGCTGAGGTAATCAGGGTCAATTTCAATGTTTCCAAGAGTGTCAGCACAGCAGTGCATTCGATGTTGCTTTTGCTCGTTTGTGAGAATTCTTAACATCACTTTAGCACAAAAGTTTGTTATGCCCAGATTACAGGGGAAAATCTGTCTAACGGTTCCCTTGTTGATGCAGGCAAGTTCTGAAATTGCTCGAATGCTCCGGCGGCGGTCTTTTCGAACAATTCTACTGACCTTCTCCACATTATCTTCAGTTTTCGAAGTGGATTTCGGATTGTCTTCGATGTTTTCTCTACCGTACTTGACCCTCTTAACCCATTCGAAAACATGCGTACGAGATAGACACTGATCACTACAAATTTGTTTCAACAAATAGTAAATTTCTGTGGCGGATTTCCCAAGTTTTGAAAGGAATTTGATGTTAACACATTGTTCACGTTAGAGCGTAGCATAATTTCGAAGGAACTCAGATACAACACCCGTTTCTGAGAAGGCTTATAGCCTGACCACAGCTGCGTGAAATATTGTACATGTGCCAAGGAGAGTCCCTAGGTTATTACCCCACTCCCCAATCTTCTCGTTGTCATCGACGAAGCCGGAAATATGCTTAAGAACCAACACTGTTTCTTTATTGCCACAACTCGTACTTTACGGTTAATAATTTTAATATAATACAGTTCCTTTTTACGTAAATAAGAGAAATAAATAACTGACGCCATCTTACATTATTGTTCATTTGTTGAGGTGGATCTGACAAAAACTCCTATTGTGCCAAAAAGGGAGTCATTATAGGAAGGGATCTAAAGGACCACAAAATATTAGATCCTGTGGTGCTAAACTTTAGGAGATTTCAGTATGGTCGGCCCTTTTATAACTGAGGGAGAAACCATAAAATAAATTAAAAATTAGGGAAATTTATTACTCTTAAATTGTTTGCCTCAGTTAATGGCTTCTCATGTAGAGTCATTGTATCTTGCTCTTCTCTTAAAACGAGGAGGAAGGTCACATAAATATACAATACATCACAGTTGTAAAAACACATTTTATTTTAACATACGTAAACGGCTTTTGCAGTGCAGCACATCAAGAACATTTCAGAGTTCAGAAGGAAGACATTCATAACACTGCAGTAGGTCATTGTTAGGAGATAAAATGAGTGCAAACAAAAATTACACTGCAATATGTAGTGCGTTATGCTGACTCATGATATAATGTTGATAATATACTGAAACTGCTCATTGTTTTTAGCAAAGTTTATATGTTATGTGTTATTGTTACAGCCCATGGCACTCTTCCAGTTCGCGTTCACCTTTGCGTGCTTTCTACTGTATAAGTGGAACCTGGAATTTTTTGGTAAGTGCTGTCTATTATCATATTATGAGGGCATAAATTAACGATTTTGAATTGCTACTTCAAGCACTTCTGCACACTACCTTACCACCTGTATACTGTATACATTGATCAGCTAGAACATTATGACAACCTACCTAGAAGCCAGTACGTCCACTTTTGGCGCGGATAACAGTGGCAAAGGATCGTGGTATGGAAGCAATGGGGCCTTGGTAGATCGCTGGAGGGAGTTGCCACAACATCTGCACAACAATTCCCGTAAACAGCGGGGATGGGAGCGATGAACTCTGACGCCACGTTCAGGCACATCCCAGATGTGTTTGATCGGGTTCAGATCTGGCGAATTGGGAGGGGGGGGGGGGGCAGCACATCCTCGAACCACTCCATCTCACTCCTGGCCTTGCTACATGGCACGTTATCTTGTTGAAAAATGCCACTGCAGTCGGAAACATAATCGCCATGAAGGGATGTACGTGTTCTGCAACCAGTGTAAAATGCTCCTTGGCAGTAATGGGGCCTTGCACTGGTCCAATGGATGTTCACGTGAACGTTCCTCAGAGCAAGCTGCCACCAGTTTGTACCCGTCTCACAGTGCACGTGTCAAGGAACTGTTCCCCTGTAAGACGACGGATTCGCGTCTTCCCATCGGCATGATGAAGGTATCGGGATTCATCAGAATATGCGACGCTCTGCCACTGCGCCAACGTCCAGTGCCAGTGGTCACATGCCCAATTCAGTCGTAGTTGCAGATATCGTAGTGTTAACATCGGCAAATGCAATCAGCTGCGAAGGCCCATCATTAGGCGTGTTCAGGACACTGTGTGTTTAGACGCACTGTCCTGTTTTACCAGTCTGCACAGGCTACGACGTTCGACATCCATAATGAAGGGTGGCCGCCCAAGCTCACGTCACCTTGGTTTCGCCACGTATTGAAGACACTCACCACAGCACTCTCCGAACACCCAATAAGTCGTGCAATTTCCGAAATGCTCGTACCGAGCATCCGGCCGATCACAATCTGCCTTTATCAAACTCAGATAGAACGCTCGCCTTACCCATTCTACACACAGACAACACACTCACTGGTGCCTCATGCTCCGTACGTGAGTCTGACTAGCAGTCATCCCTCACCAGGTGTCGCTCCTATCGCCTTGTATCGGTAGTGGGTCGGAGGTCATTATGTTCTGGCTGATTAGTGTAAGTACTGTACACTCATAACATCCTACAGAGAGACAGTGAATAAAACTAATTCAATAATCTAGACCTTTATGAGCAAGTACCTGCCCTATAATTAGTGTTTTCAGAAGGTGAAACAAGCTGTAATAGCAGCAAGTGTGTCGTGTTCCTAAGGTACTTCTCATCTAATTACTTCACTGTAAAATGTTTAAATGTGTGTGAAATCTTATGGGACTTGACTGCTAAGGTCATCCGTCCCTAAGCTTACACACTACTTAACCTAAATTATCCTAAGGACGAACACACACACCCATGCCCGAGGGAGGACTCGAACCTCCGCCGGGATCAGCAGCACAGCCCATGACTGCAGCGCCCAAGACCGCTCTGCTAATCCCGCGCGGCACTTCACTGTATGTCCCCAGTTTTTTGGTATTAACATGTAGGGGTCACTGATTGCGCATGGCCAGCCTAACATAAGATTTGAAATAGAGTTTTTTTTTCATGAAACTCGATCCAAGATGTCGAACATGGCAAAAGAAATCCACAAAGTAGCAAAAAATGTTTTCCTTTATTAAGTGAAAAACTGCAGCTCCGTCAGAAAATGTCAGATGAAATAGTTGTAGTGCTTCAAGCCAGCTATCTACTGCTTTTTTGTAAGTATCAATTGCTTTCTTACGCTGTGAGATTTATCGAAAAAACCGTTAAATCGAGTTCTCTATAACTGATTAACATTCATGTACCCATACTTGCTAATTACTGTATGTATAGCCCGTAGTAAATAAAAAATAGTTGTTTGGAAAATTAGGAAATATTAATTATTTTTCGAGATATGTTGTTCCCGTCAAGTGGCTAGATCTTCGCAGAGGATGGCCCTACACTGTAGGTTTTACGCTTATCATCTTTGCAAAGTGGTGTTCTACTGTTATATTAAGTAATTTCTACGATTTTGTTAATTGTAAGGATCAGTAATAGCTTCGAAGAACTTGCTCGTTTGTTGGGCGGTTTTTTTTTAACTATCTCAAATTTTATTATATGAAAGTAACTTTTAATTAAAGATGTTGCCTACATTTTTTCACAAATTTAAGTAATAAAAATTCTACAACTTCTGGAGCCGAGATAACTTTGTTCTTTACTTATTTTCATTTATTTATCTATAAATCTAATGGATGTATTTGACATGTTATGGCGATGCACTTGATGGAGGATAATATTGAGTACTTATATTTTCAAGAAAAAATACTAGGATATGTTTCATTTATTTTTAGTATTAGTAATTTAGTATTAAAGTGAAGCCTGTAAGCGCGGAGTGCATTAGTTGTAGCGGGTGGCAGAGTGGGGGCAACCAGCGCTTGCATGCTATGAACACTGATTCTAAATGGCCCACGGTTGCAAAATCCTTTTGTACTCACTCTGAGGTAGCTTGACGAAATAAACCTGGCAAAAGAGCCCCAGAAAGATTTAATTTTCATTGAATGTACATTATTTTATCTTTACCATCATGATAAAAACTTTATGTTATTACAGCAGTATTTTCACGTAATACCTAAACCTTTTTGCTTGATTAATGATACTTACGTTGTACTTGTTGCTGGTTTCGCTTGCTTAAATACATAAGATTCTTTAAACATATCCTGTTATGTTGAATTTATTTAATTTTGCAACAAAAATAATTACATGCTGAAGTAATTGTTAAAGAAACGAATAGTAAGTGTAACGTATCATTAATTAAGCAAAACTCTTAATGTTTTACATGAAAAATACTGTTGTAATAATACAAGTTATTAAAATGAAAGTAAACAGCATCTAAATTAAATAAAAACTAAATATTTGTGGGGCTCTTTTGCTTCTAAAGTGAAAATGACTATAACATTCGTGTTCATCCCGTCAAGCTACCCCAGAGTAAGTACATAAGGATTTTTGCAAGTGGTGCAGAAGCCAAGATAGCGTAGATTTCGCAAGCACGAGCCTTTTATAGTCAGTTTTCAGAGCGAGTGCGCACCGGTTTCCCCATAATCCACTGCCCGCTGCCGGTGACGCACCACGCTCCCGCACGTTTCATTTTATTACTCCATTACTCAATGACGGATTCGGGGGGGGGGGGCATGGGGACAGGTAAACCCCCTCTCCCCCAGGTAGTCCGAAATAAAGACAGAGAGAGTGAGAGAGAGAGAGAGAGAGAGAGAGAGAGAGGATGGGGGGGAGAGAGAGGGAGAGGGAGGGGGAGAGAGAGAGAGAGAAAGAGAGAGAGAATCTCGACATAATCACAATATTTATTTATGGGCAGTATGTAATTGTGAGTTTAAAAAATGCAAAAAACATGCAATTAACAGAACGTATGACCTGTGTTATGCCGTCATTTGTTTGCTTCTCGTTTCTTTTTTGGTCAGAACTTAAGATAAAAATACAATAAAATATGACGTCCTTTATCGTATCGTGATTGCGTAACAGACAAATGAGCTATTGCATCGGTCGCTGTGCAAGAAAAGATAAATCTTTTACTTTGTGAAAAATTTATAAATTTTTGGGGCTGTATTCAGGCTCATAAATTCAAATAATTTTGGTAAATATTTGATATTGCAGGATTATTTTCCTACACAGTAAGAAACAGAAATGCCACCAGTTACTATGAACAGCTTCATTTGAAGCTACAAGTTTCGATTTTCCACCATTGCTAGGCTTCTTACAGTCAGTACATTTGTTGTTCTACGTGCCTTCACATTTCGCCAAAGTCCTCCTGTTAGAAAATAGAACCTTTTATTCTCTTTGGTGTATTTCAGTCATGATGGAGCACTTCTTGTTGAAAGCCACAGTGAGTAATACAGTGTGTATCATAATTAATGGCGTAAACGCACACAGTTGAAAGTACACGATACTAGAAGCAAAAAAGTCTCAGTAAACATAGGGTCGAAAATGCATATCATAAGAGCTACGAGCAATTTTTCATCTTCGATACTGTGAAATAAATCTCTTCTTCTGCAAGTTCTTTGCTTTCCATATTTTGAGAAGTGGTAGTATGGACCAAAACAAGAAAAAAATGCCCAGTAAACATGTGCTCTAAAATGCATATGTTAAGAGCTATGAGCACTTTTTCATCTTCGCTACTTTGAAAGATAACTCTTCTAATGATCAAATGCTCATAACTTTCAAGGTATGCACTTTAGAGCACACGTTTACTGAGACTTTTTTGCTTCTAGTATCGTTTACTTTCAATTGTATGCGTTTACGCCATTAATTATGGTACACCCTGTATACATGGTACCAACACTATAAATGTGAAAGTAACTCTGTCTGTCACCTTTTGAAGGTTGAGCCACTAAATCGAAGTTGATGAAGTTTGGTATGGAGATAGCTTGAACCTTGTGGTAGAACATACGCATCTTAAAAAAAAAAAAAACAAAAAAAAAACAACTAAGCAGAGGTGATAATAGTCGACAATAATGAATCAAAGCAGCGAAACGTTTGTTGGCAGTGCACTCTTTTGTAACCTAATACGTTGCTTAAGCGATAAGAGCTACTCCGAGTTGGAGAGTACTGAATTGTAGATCATAAAAAGATCTACACAAAAGTCGACGAGCGCAAAGGCTTGCCTTTTATGGCTCACCCATAATCATCATTTTTGTCTTGTCATTGCGCCTACCGTAATTAATCCGAATGATAAAAATAGTGATTGTGGGTGAACCATATGGGGCGAAACAAGCGCTTCATCATTGGAAGAGGTATAGAGAGGCAAGTTAGTGTGGCGGGGCTTATCCCAGTTCACTACTACCAGCGCCACGTTATTTTAACGTGCCTGTGCTTAACATACAAAGTCCTGCTCCATAATCTAAGAGTGAAATTAAAAATTGAAATAATTTCCACAAACTTCATCAGAATATACTTATGTATATTATGGTTAACATTGCTATGTCTCAGAATGATCAAATTAATATGTCAGGCAAAACATAGGATCTTCAGAAAAAATAAATAACGCTAAATAATAAGACCAGAAAGCAAAAAATTGGTCAGAATATGCAAAAGTGTCACAACTGAAACTTACAAGTTCCAACTTGATTTTTGTCGAAATTGACGTTTTTACGGAAAATTGAATGCTCTAAATATTAGACTCAGAAAGATGAAAATTCGTACGTAACCCAGATATATGTAAAAACCTGATATATGTGACACAAATAAGCTACCTCTACTAGGTTTCAAGTTATTTATTGAAAACCACATTGTAACAGAAAGTTCTACTTACAGCACTCGTTTGCAATAATCTGATAATACAGCTGTATCTAGTTCCAAGACTGTATTGTAAACAATAATAATTGCAAGGAATCTTAAAAAGGTAGTGCAGAGGTCATGTTCTACTGTCAATTCCGTTCTAAGAATTCTAGCCGACAGCGTTTAAATCCAGTCGAGTTAAAACTTTTTCAGTAGCAAAAGCAAACTTAACTTTATTTATGAAAAAATTAAGAAGATTGTAAACCGTTAAACGACAGACATATTAATTAATGTGTGTTCGAGAAAGGGGTCATTTAAACGTTCCTACCTGTGCCTAAGGCGGTTGATAGCAGATGTTCCGTTTGGCGGTCCGTTGCATCCATATATAAATAAGGTGTAAAGTACAGCAATTTAAGTGCCTTCTTTAAAACTAAGAAACGACTATATGATTGTATACCGCCACCCCAGGCATAAAAGATAAGCGTTTTCTCATGGACTTCTTTGTAAATTTTTTTGAGATCTGTGTTTTAGTATGACGTCCAATTACGTACCACATATGGATTAGGCTGCGTACTGCTGACGGCAATCTCTTTACTGTATATAGCAGATTACCTTTAAAGGGCTCAAAAAACATTCTTCAAACTATGTCGCAACAATTCTGATTGGACTAGCCTTCAAATAATAATAAAAAACTGCGTTGCAATCGATGCATTCGTGTTGAAGCTGTGATGGCATAGACAGAAAGACGTTTAACTTACAACACCTGAATTCCTGCAATGGAGTTGTGGATGGGGCGGCACATATGCACATCGCGATCTGTGCTTCTCCGATGTTTACTCATCACAACAATACTACTGATACGCTAACGAAGCCGCACTTAAAGGCTAGTTGAATATATATGAATAATTTCTTTTCGAGGAAGATTCAAACTCCTGTAACCATTACTGGAATTCAATAAAACTTTCTGCAGCTATCAAAATTAAATTTTTTGCAAATTAGAAATTTTGATGACATTTTTCCGCAACTAAGATATAAAAGTTTTTCATGATAGTAAAAATTTTTTGTAAAACGATATTTATGTATGATTTTGTTGATCGAAAAAAATTTCTTGAAAACTTGTCACGTTTTTTACAGAAACTTTACAAGGCCGGAAGAAGAGATTGATTCAGTACAACACTTTGTGTGTGTGTATGTGTGTGTGTCTGTATATTAAAATTAGTCTAACAAAACCTATAAGTACATGTTCACCTTTCTGATTATTGTGCCCCCCCCCCCCCCCCCCCAGAAAAAAAATTTGGGTTCACCCCTGCAGTTACCAATACTAAAAATCAGTCAACCGTATACTAGTATTTTTTCTTGAAAATACAAATATTCAGTATAAACCTCCATCAAGCGCATCGCTATAAACTGTAAATTTCGTCCACTAGGTTAAAGAAAAAAGTTATCTCAGCTCCAGAAGGACGGAGAAATTTCTTTTCAAATTCGTGAAAAAAATCTGCAATACCTTTTTTTTAAAGCTGCCTTCACTGAATAAAAACTGTGGTATTTATTTAAAAAACAGGACCCACAAAAGTGCAAGTTCTTCGAAGTCATTTTTTTATCCTTACGATTAATAAAATCGTAATTATGAGGGAAAGTTTAAACTGATCGTAAATCTCTCTCTGTGTGTGCCGAGTAAGTGGATGAAGGACGGAAAAGACACACCGTGATTTAATCAGAAAATTCTGCGGAAGCTGATACTGAGACACTCCCGGTTCAAAAGAGAAAGTGGAAACGTCGACAGATAAAACTTAATAGAAATTCGTGCATCTACAAAAAGATCGACGCGCGAAGTATATAACTTCCACCTTAGCGAAAGATCATGCCAAGAAATTCTGTTCCTACGTAAAGTCACTAAGCGGGTCGACGTCTTCCACACAAACACTTGCTGAACAGTCTGGTGAGGCAACAGAAGACAGCAAAACGAAAGCTGGAGTGTAACATTTCGCGTTTAGAAAAATCATTCACGCAGGACGATCGTATAGATGCCCGTGTGGAGGACATAGAAACAGCCATACCTCGCGTTGAGAAGCAACTGCAGGAGATGAAAACAGGTAAGTTCCGGATCGTATCCAAACACGGTTTTACAGAGTACTCTTCTCCACTGGCCCGTTACGTAGCTTGCGGTTATATCGAATCTCTCGCCCAACTCAAAGTCGCAAACAACTGGAATAAACGGAGGTCTCTTTCGTATATAAGAAAGGTAATAGAGCGGACGCGCCAAATTACAGACCAATATCTTTATTGACATTGATTTGTTGCAAACTTTTAGGCATATTCTAAGTTCGAACGTAACAAATTTCATTGAAACGGAAAAGCTTCTAGCCACAAATCAGCACGGATTTAGAAAGCAGCGAAATTCAGCTTGCCTATTTCTTACGCGACATCCTGCGAACCAACGATGAAGGGCAAGAGGCAGACTCCATATTCTTATATTTCCGGAAGGCGTTTGACACGGTGCCCTACTGCAGACTGTTGACGAAGTTCCGCGCATAAGGAATAGGTTCCCGGATATGTCATGGGCTCGAAGACTTCTAAAGTGACAGAGCCCAGTATGTTGTCCTCGACGGCGAGTGTTTATTAGATCAAGGGTATCGTCAGGAGTGCCCCAAGTAAGTCTGATAGAACCACTCTAGTTCTCTGTATACCGTGCATAAATGATCTGATGGATAAATTGAACGGCAATGGGCGACTGTTTGCTGATGACGCTTCAGCGTTCTGAAAAGTGTCGACGTTGATGACTGTATGAGGATAATTAAATGATTTCGACAGAATTTCTGTTTGGTGTGACGAACGACAGCTTGCTCTCTTTGTAGAAGTTTGTAAGTCAATGAAGATGAGTAGGAACAACCATCCCAACTCAAAGGGGAATCCCTGGAGGGAAGACGTTTTTTTGGCGAAACACTATTGGGAAAATTTAGAGGGCCATGATTTGCAGCTGAGTTCACAACGATTTTCCTGCGGCTTACGTACATTTCGCGTAAGGACAGCTAAAATAAGATAAAAGAAATTTGGGCTCACACGGAGGCATAGAGACAGTAGTCTTTCCCTCGCCCCATTAGCGTCTGGAATAGAAAAGGGAACGACTGGTAGAGGTACAGGATACCTTTCGCCTTGCACCAAGGTTTCTTGTGAAATATGCCTGTAGATGTAGAACGTGGAACTGATATAATTATTAGCACAATGGGCAGATTATTGTTTGTGATTTATTGTGATAGAAACATATGAATTTAATCTGTGATAGAAACACATGAATTGTGTCAAAATAAGTATAGTACAGGGTCGATGCCATCAGTCTAGCTGGGACCCAAAAAGATATATTCCGTGGAAATAAAATGATGATCATATACTCCACTTTCATTCCTGCAGCTGACACTTCTAATGCTTTTATTTGTTATGGTTTGGAAATTCCACTTTCAAGTGCCAAATTTTCATAATTTCTGAATATTGTCAACATAAGTTTGTTACCAAACATGGGGCCAAATTCAGTCATTACTACATAAAATGGCGTTCCAAATGTTCTCGTATTCTTATCAACAAAATCACCACTACCACGGCAATGAGGATATTAACTTCAGTCCCCTACTGATTCTCATCATATTGTTTGTATCAGTGGCATCTTTCCCTTCTCATTCATACGTTATATCTTTGATATCGAGATTTATTAGGTAATTGCATGGGGAAAACTCCTTTGCCAAGTGGAGAGGTTTCAAATATTCCGTAACTATTTATTACTCACACAGCCGTTTCGGCTTCTGTTTAACCTGACGTTTAGTAGCTGCCTCTACAAAGCTGCTGAATTTCTTATACTCGTATACCTTACCGAATTCAGAATGGTGCTATACACAGAGTAACTTTCCGTATCTAGAAGGGAGCCAGTAATTCTGGTGATATTTCTATTATTATTTTACAGTCAATAAGATTTGTCTGTCTCAGATAAAACTAAGTCAGTGAGGTGATGCTACGGTGAGATACCTGCAGCACTTTCCACTGACTGCTATTGCTCCCAGGTGGTTCACCCATATTTGACTAGGTGATAAACCTGTTGCGTCCCCACGAACATGTAGGACATCAGAATTCGACTAGTACTGCATGGTTAAACAAACCTAACACTTGGAAAGCGTTACAAGTTACATGTTACACAGCCTGAGCGTGATCACCAATTTCGCTCAGCAGCAATGTGCCCCATAGCGCGCAGCTCTCCAGGGTTTCTCTATTTCTTAATTTATTATATACAGGTTCGCACCAACTTCCCGTTCCGAGCTCTTGTAGTGGAATACTGGCGGTGCTGATCACCTCCAGTTCAGAAAATCCGTATACGCCTACCTCTAGCTTGGTATTTGCTAACCAGGTTCCCCGAGGTAGAGATGGATAGGTTCGGACGGAATCGGTTCCTTGGACCTGCATCAGTTGAGCTAGCTCTTCTTCTTCTGGTTCCTATCCGTTCCGGATGTTGGCAACCATCTCGGCAGTGCTTTTCCTATCACTTGCAGCTCTAAATAGCTCTGTAGATGTTTTAGAGGTCCACGTTCTGATGTTCTTAAGCCAGGATATTCTTCTCCGGCTGATGTTTCTCTTCCCTGGTATTTTTCCTTGTAGGATGGTCTGGAGGAGATGGTATCTGTTGTTGTTCCGCATGACGCGTCCCAGGTACTGAATTTTTCTTGCTTTCATGGTGACCAGTACTTCTTTCGATTTCTTCATTCTTCGTAGAACCTCGACATTTGTGACTTGCGCTGTCCACGGTATTCTTAACGTTTTCCAGTACAGTCATATCTCAAAAGCCTCCAGCCACTTACCGAACGATTCTGTCAGAGTCCATGTTTCAACACCATAGATGAGGGTGAAAAATACGTAGCAGCGTCGTAGAAGTCTGATCTTCGTCATCATTGCTAAGCCATGATTCTTGAAAAGGTTACTCATCTTATTGAAGACAGCACTGGCTTTTCCAGTTCGAGTTCTCGCATCATCAGAAAGATCCCACTGGTGATTTATTGTAGTGGTAAGGTACGTCTATTTATGTACTTGCTCTATGTGATTTTGGTCTATCTTAATGTGACATGCAGGGACTCCGTTTTCACTGATTATCATTGTTTTCGATTTTTGATGGTTGACATCTGGACCGTATTCAGAGTCTTTTTTGTGCAAGTCTATCGACAAGGTACTGCAAACTATCCTCACTATCAGAAAATATTACTGTGTCGTCAGCATATCGGATATTGTTGATATATTTTCCGTTTAAGAGCACTCCCATCTCTACTTCATCAAGAGCTTCCTTAAAGATGTATTCTGAATAGATGTTGAAAATCAGTGGGTATAATATACAACCCTTGCCTTACACCTCGTAGAAGCTACGCCTTCTGTATTTTCTCTGTCCAGCCTCACAGTAGCCGACTGGTTCCGATATAGTTTCACACCTATACGTAGGTCTTCATCATCTAAACTAATGCTTCTTAAAATGTCAACAATCTTCTGATGTTTTACTCTGTCGAAAGCCTTCTGATAATCAATAAAGCAGGCATAAATGTCGCAATTCACGTCTCTGCACCTTTGAAATAGTACCTGGATACTCAACAATGCTTCGCGCATGCCAAATGCATTTCTGAAACCAAACTGTGTAGACGAAATTTGTTATTCATTGATTTTGTAAATTCTTTGGTGAATGACCCTCAGAAAGATATTTAGCAGTTGATTCATGAGGCTGATGGTCCTGTATTCACCACAAGTCTTAGCTCCGGGCTTTTTGGAGAATGTAATAAATTCGGATTTAAGCCATTCCCGTGGAATGTTACCAGAGTCGTAGATGTCATTGAATATTGCAGTCAACCATTTTAAATTATCCCCAGAGAGCAGCTTGATAATTTCGGCATTCACATTGTCGGGACCAGATGATTTACCATCTTTCATTCCATTTATCGCAGCTTGTACTTCTCCCAGCAGAATTCTAACTCCTGTTTCGCAATATATTTGAGGAAGTTCCGTCCGCTTGTTATAACAGAGTTGTTCTGTGTATGTTTTGTATGTTTCTTTAAGCTCATCTTGTCCAAATATTATTTTTCCTTCATTATTCACCAACCTGTTTCATATCTTTTTTATGTAATTTCGTCACTTCCCTGACTTTTTTATGAGTATTGAAACTATCATGTTTCAATTGTAACTTCTCTGTTTCATTGCACTGTTCCTGTATTTGTCTTTCCTTAGCTTCTCGTATCCGTTTCCTGATCAACTTGTTGATATTCTTGTATCCATCAGGATTACTTTTCACTTTCCTCCTTCTGTCCATCATTTTAAGTATCTCTTCAGTCATTCATGACTTCTTTTTGGTGACACTGGATTTCAGAGGTTCTTCTTTAATTGATTCCACCACAGAGTTTACCTTTTTAATTTTCTCTTCGGTGCACAAGTTACCTGACAGAGACTTTAGTACTTTATTAAGATGGACTACTGCATTTTCTCTTATGGAATATTCTTTCAGTTTGCGGACATCATACATTTTGGCATTTTTCTTTTGAATTCTCTTCATTCTGATTTTAAACACAACAGCTAGGGGAACGTGGTCTGGGTTAATATCGGCACCTTGATAGGTTTTCATTGAGAGACAGCTGTTTCTATACCTTTGATTTATCAAGACATAATCAATCTGATTCCGGGTAATATTTTCGTCTGAATCTCTTGGGGACTTCCAGGCGTAGAGACGTCTGGGTGGTAGTGTGAAGAATGTGTTAGTTGTTACGAATCTCCACTCTGCTGCAAATGCACTGAGTAGTTCGCCTCTCTCATTCCTGTCACCAAGTCCATAGTGAATTATAATGTCACCTTCGGATCCCCTTCCTATTTCTGCATTAAAATCTCCCATAATTATTGTAAGATCTTTTTCGGTAGTTGTTGCAAAACACCTGAGATTTGGGAATAAAATTCTGCAACTCCTTCATCACTATGGTCTGTTGTTGGAGCGTAGACCTGAATAACGTTCAGTTGTGCGGGTAGAGCACTTATTTGGAGTAACACCACTCTCTCTGAGACAGTTACACAATTAGTGACACATTCTGCGATTGCTTTCGATACTATAAATCCTACTTCAGACTTATACTGTCCGTGAGATGTTCCTGAGTAGTAAATTCTGTGTTCATTGATGTTACAACAACCTGAACCTGGCCATCGCATTTCACTAATTCCCATGATCTTAATGCTCATTCTTCCCATTTCTTGGATTGCATTGTTGATTATTCCAGCGTGAGCCATCGCCTTCACATTCCATGTGCTTATCGTTATACTATCTTTCAATGATACTCTCTTCTTTGTGACAGCGTTGCTCAAAACTGTCCTTCCGCTCCCTCCGCCCCCCCCCCCTCCCCTCCTTAGAAGATCGAATTTGGGGGGACTTGAAACTCCGGAAAATTTTGTTTTGAACACAGCCATGATGTGTAACTAGACAAATCCATAGGATCTTTAATGTGGTGGTTTCTCGTTGCCTTCCACATTCTGTTGACCAATCTGGTTTTTCCGCCTTCAGGAACGATTTCTCATCCCTAGGACAACGGAGTGACCTATCGTTTACCTGCTCATCCGCCCTCCAAGGAATGGTTGAAATGGCTCTGAGCACTATGGGACTTAACATCTGAGGTCATCAGTCCCTTAGAACTACTTAAACCTAACTTACCTAAGGACATTACACACATCTATGCCCGAGGCAGTATTCGAACCTGCGACCGCAGCGGTCGCGCGGTTCCAGACCGAAGCGCCTAGAACCGCTCGGCCACACAGGCCGGCGCCCTCCAAGGAGGACGTTGGAAATTGGTAGAAGGGGACCACTTATACCGGTGGTCACTCGGTTTTGGTCGCAGTTTAATGTCATGCCCGGGACGAGTTGAGCTAGTGATGGATGTAAATCCGAGAGCAATTCGGACACTCATCCTTGGACTCCCATCGATTGTGTATCCAGGCTAGCAAACATGTGACGCGCTGCCGGAGTTGGAAACGCAGTGGTGGAATGGAAGGGAGACCGAGTGGTAAAGCCCGCGCCAGATGAGGAGTCTACTGTAACGGCAATACGGTAATTAAATGGTTCAAATGGCTCTGAGCACTATGGGACTTAACTTCTGAGGTCATCAGTCCCCTAGAACTTAGAACTACTTAAACCTAACTAACCTAAGGACATCACACACATCCATGCACGAGGCAGGATTCGAACCTGCGACCACAGCGGCCGCGCGGTTCCAGACTGTAGCGCCTAGAACCGCTCGGCCATCCCGGCCGGCTACGGTAATTATATGCTCCAGCAGATCCACACAGCCGCTGTGACCGGCGGCGAATCTGCCTTCTGTGAGAAGGTGGCTCAGGCCCGACCGGCAGGCCGCTGTCCGTCCCGTCTTCCTGTAGTAGTCATTTTGTTCAATGCAGCCCCGCCCGACCGTTTCCTGGATTTGTGTTGTTATTCACTGCGCAACTGTCTAAGTTCCGTTGAAAGGTGAGGCTATTACTGAAAAGTTATTTCGAACTATGCTAACTATTGATTGTGTGTGACTAAAAAGTCTGCAGTAACTTTTTATTGCTCGGCTTTGGTGTATTTTATGGTATGATTTTAAGGTATGGATATCTTTTCGTGGTAAATAGGAAGGTACAGTCCAAATTTTCTATTTTTATGATTTTTTAATTATCATATTTTTCTAAGTTTTAATTTATTTTCACTGCTGTCCGTCAATCAAATGTAGCAATTTTAATTGACCACATGACGTTTTGACTGCATCTTGTCCACTGATTTAATAATCGATAACTAGTTAAGCTTTTTAGTGACACCTGTCTAATGTGTGTGTCCACGTGATGCCAAGAAAATAAAGCTAAATTTCGATATTGTTCTCTAAATCCTGCGTACAATCCTAGAATTGGAACGGAAAATCTCGTTCGACATATGAAGAAGAAACACAACAGTGTTTCTCTACAGCGTCAAATACTCGAAATAAATTATCTTCTAATGAATAATTTACCAATATCAGGACCAATTCTAATAGTACTAATCACAATTCTGTATCTAAATCTGTACCTTCCCGTTTAGTAGAAGTTTTACCGTCCACTTCAGCAGTCTTGCAGCCCAGCATTAGAGTATGTCAAGAACTCCAAGCAGTATGTCAAACACCAAAATCAAATTTAATTACAAGTTATACGACTAATACAAGATACCCGCCAATTCATCGTTCCAAGCAAACTGATAATCAGCTACTAAAAATGATTGTAAAAGAATACCACTCATTGAAAATTGTAGAAGCTCATGAATTCCGAAAACTGCTTAATTTACTTTGTCCAGTATATAAGATACCAACAAGAAAAGCAGTATCTTGCAGTTTATTGCCTGCTATCCACAATGAACTAAAGGGAGAAATTTGAAATTTATTTAGGCGAGGAACAGATGTGTGTTTAACTGCTGATGGATGGACATCTCAGAATAATGAAAACCATTTCTACGTCATCACAGCCCCTTCATCGATGAAAACACGATGTTGCAATATGTACTGCTGGATTGTATTCACTATCAAAGCCGGCACACGGCTAACAATATAGCAAAAATGGTTGGAGACGTATACGAATGCGGTATATAGAATAATGTTATTGCCATGGTCACGGATAATGATAGCAACATGTTAACGGCTGTCACAATCGCAGGGTGGAGACGAGTGAGATGCTTTGCACACTCCTTAAATTTGGCAGTAAATAGTAGTCCGGAATAAGAAGAAATCAGATCAGTTATAACAAAAGTCAAAAGTACTGTCGAATGTTCTTAGCAAAGTTCATAAGCGTTATCAGGGCTACAGGATAATCAAGAACAATTAAAGCTTCCAATATTGAAACTGAAACAGGGCTGTGTAACTCGTTGGAGCTCCACAGATGATGCGATTAGTAGATTTCATCTAATGAAGCCTGTTATGATAACTATTCTAGATATTGAAAACCCACAGCTCAATAATTTATCTGTTGAGAAATGGAAAATTATTTCAAAATGCAAAGAAGTTTTACACAAATTTCACCGAGCGAGGTGGCGCAGTGGTTAGCACACTGGACTAACATTCTGGAGGACGACGGTTCAGTCCCGCGTGCGGCCATCCTGATTTAGGTTTTCCGAGATTTCCCTAAAATCTCTTCAGGCAAATGACGGGATGGTTCCTTTGAAAAGGGCACGGCCGACTTCCGTCTGCATCCTTCCCTAACCCGATGAGACCGATGCCCTCGCTGTTTGGTCTCCTCCCCCAAAACAACCCAACTCAACCCTTTACGCATATTTCATGTTATTACAGAGTCTCTTTGCTCAGAAAAACATGTTTACTCCACAATAGCATCCGTTTATGTATGTGCCATGATTGACAAATTAAATGGATACTTTACAAAACAAGATAAAAGTTGCAGTGAAGAACTATGCCAGACTAAGCGCGAGATAAATGCAAGATTAGGTGGGGCTGAAACAGAAGAATTAATAGCTCCAGTAACGTTGCTAGATCCAAGGATGAAGCCTCATGGTCTAGCGTCTAAAAACACAGAAAAAGCAATAGGTGACCTCAAGCACATATGTGCTACAATTAAGTTAAATACTGACCAAAACCATCAAGACTTTAATAGAAACAATGAAGAGTCTCTCCCAGGTCAACATGAATGTCAGTCGATGATTTGCGGAAAATTTGACCAGCAAGTTAAAGAATTTCCTTGCTACACAAAATCCTTCTGCATCGAGGGCTATGGAAATAGATAATTATATTACTGAAGAATTACTTGACAGGATTCAAGATCCTCTTATCTAGTGGAAACAACGACAACATATTTATCCACATCTCTTTGAAGTGATGCTAAAACGGCTGTATATTACTGTCACCCCTGTGCCATGTGAGAAGATTTTTTCCAAGATGAGCCAAATAATTAGTGAGCGACGGAACAGACTGAAGCCTAAAAAATTATACCAAATAATGTTACTTGCTCACAATTTAAAATAACTGAGCTATACATGCTTGTGGACAAGTTTATATCTATTTGCATGAAACATTGCTGAGTCTGAATGTAATTTATTACATAGCCAATACTCCTAATTATTTAAAAATATTGATTCATTAAAACTGTTTTTACAGTAAGAAGTAGTAGTTAACAAAGAATTTAGTTTTGTAGAAATAATTAGGCAAATACTAATGTGATTTGGGTGACGTGTAATAATTGATGACTGTGACTTTATAATGCGACAAAGTTTTTGTTATTTTCGTGTAATTAGATGTAATTTTATCACAGTTAACATCCTCTTATTAAAAAAAAATCAGTACTAAGTTATTGACTGCATATTATACACTCCTGGAAATTGAAATAAGAACACCGTGAATTCATTGTCCCAGGAAGGGGAAACTTTATTGACACATTCCTGGGGTCAGATACATCACATGATCACACTGACAGAACCACAGGCACATAGACACAGGCAACAGAGCATGCACAATGTCGGCACTAGTACAGTGTATATCCACCTTTCGCAGCAATGCAGGCTGCTATTCTCCCATGGAGACGATCGTAGAGATGCTGGATGTAGTCCTGTGGAACGGCTTGCCATGCCATTTCCACCTGGCGCCTCAGTTGGACCAGCGTTCGTGCTGGACGTGCAGACCGCGTGAGACGACGCTTCATCCAGTCCCAAACATGCTCAATGGGGGACAGATCCGGAGATCTTGCTGGCCAGAGTAGTTGACTTACACCTTCTAGAGCACGTTGGGTGGCACGGGATACATGCGGACGTGCATTGTCCTGTTGGAACAGCAAGTTCCCTTGCCGGTCTAGGAATGGTAGAACGATGGGTTCGATGACGGTTTGGATGTACCGTGCACTATTCAGTGTCCCCTCGACGATCACCAGTGGTGTACGGCCAGTGTAGGAGATCGCTCCCCACACCATGATGCCGGGTGTTGGCCCTGTGTGCCTCGGTCGTATGCAGTCCTGATTGTGGCGCTCACCTGCACGGCGCCAAACACGCATACGACCATCATTGGCACCAAGGCAGAAGCGACTCTCATCGCTGAAGACGACACGTCTCCATTCGTCCCTCCATTCACGCCTGTCGCGACACCACTGGAGGCGGGCTGCACGATGTTGGGGCGTGAGCGGAAGACGGCCTAACGGTGTGCGGGACCGTAGCCCAGCTTCATGGAGACGGTTGCGAATGGTCCTCGCCGATACCCCAGGAGCAACAGTGTCCCTAATTTGCTGGGAAGTGGCGGTGCGGTCCCCTACGGCACTGCGTAGGATCCTACGGTCTTGGCGTGCATCCGTGCGTCGCTGCAGTCCGGTCCCAGGTCGACGGGCACGTGCACCTTCCGCCGACCACTGGCGACAACATCGATGTACTGTGGAGACCTCACGCCCCACGTGTTGAGCAATTCGGCGGTACGTCCACCCGGCCTCCCGCATGCCCACTATACGCCCTCGCTCAAAGTCCGTCAACTGCACATACGGTTCACGTCCACGCTGTCGCGGTATGGTACCAGTGTTAAAGACTGCGATGGAGCTCCGTATGCCACGGCAAACTGGCTGACACTGACGGCGGCGGTGCCCAAATGCTGCGCAGCTAGCGCCATTCGACGGCCAACACCGCGGTTCCTGGTGTGTCCCCTGTGCCGTGCGTGTGATCATTGCTTGTACAGCCCTCTCGCAGTGTCCGGAGCAAGTATGGTGGGTCTGACACACCGGTGTCAATGTGTTCTTTTTTCCATTTCCAGGAGTGTATAACCCGTTTGTAACAAAACGGCAATCCTTCTCGGTCACAGAAGATTCACTTCATAGATACTCTTCGTCCGCCGGCTGTAGAGTCAGACCAATACAGGTCCAGGGGCCACGGATTCACTTCACAGATACGTTCCGTCCAACCGGCTGTAGAGCCGGATCCATACAGGTCCAGTGGACACGGAACCTGGATGCATGTCCGCAGAGCTGGATGCAGACCCGGACCCAACTCCTTTAAAGTCTTGGACCTACCCATCTCTACCTGGAGGTGCTTACCATTTGACAGGACCCAAGAGGCATGCTATGGACGTGACGGTATACCAACCCCAAAACCCCCTTCTTTCGTGTCTATATCGGTGATGAATAGTAATGATTATTTTGAAGGGTATCAAGAAAGTTCTCAGTAGCTGATTCATTAGAACTCATATCAGCAAACCATGACGAGAACTTAATGACACTCTTTACAAAAAATAAAGGCTTTCGACAAAACATACGTGCCAATAACTTCCTAAAAATGCGCTAATATACACACACACACACATTTATGCTTGAGGCAGTCTGTCTGAACTGAAAATATACCTTGCAAAAACCTTTAAAATATTCGAAATGGAAGATACAACACAGAACGAGAGAAGATAAGTCCACGAATCAGATCTGTTGTGATCGTACTCGAAAATGCTACACTGGTCTTTGACGAATATTTTATCTGCTGTGGATTAACCGCCAAGCCTTAAAAATTACTCTTTGGAACTCACAAAAACTTAAAGAGAAATAGATTAGCTTCTGACAAGCTACAAGGTTTCCGGGGGTTCTACCCCGCCCACGACTGGGACGTTACCAGCCTAGTGCACTGCTTTCCATTCTCTTTGATCCATACGTGTATTCGAAGTAGTATACAATTCTTTTCGACTAAGATAGCACATTTCTACACTCTCACACACACAAAAAAACGGTGCACCACGAAAAAATTTTCTGAATTGGATGGAAATCTGTAGATGTGATGTACATGTACAGACAAAAAAATCATTTCATTTTCAGAAAATATTGCTCATTCATTCAAGAGGAAGAACATCACAATCTGAGCAAGTCAGTAGCGCTGTGGTCCACATCTGGCCCTTTTGGAAGCAGTTACTCGGTTTGACCATTGATTGACAGTTGTTCGATCTTCTTCTGAGGGATATCGTGCCAAATTCCGTCCAGTTGGCGCGTCAGATCGTCAAAATTCCAAACTGGTCAGAGGGCCCTGTCCATAATACTCCAAACTTTCTCAACTGGGGAGAGATCCGGTGACCCTGTTATCCAAAGCAGGGTTTGGAAAACCCGAATACAAGCAGTACAAACTTTCGCCGTGTGTGGATGGGCATTATCTTGCTGAAATTTAAGCCCAGTATGGCTTGCCGTGAAGGGCAACAAAACTGGGCTTAGAGTATCGTCGACCTAGCGCTGCGCTGCATGGGTGCCGGAGATGACAACCATTTCAAAATGAAATAACGCTCCAGACCATCATTCCTGCTTTCTAGACCATTTGGCGGTCAGGTTGGTACCTCACCGCTGCTCAGGGCACTTCCAGACTCGTCTTCGCTCGTCATCTGGGCTCAGTTCGAATCTGGACTCATCAATGGAGACAATTACACTCCAATCAATGAGATTCCAGGCCGAAGACGCGTCTGGGGACGACCTGGATAGTTGTGAGATACAAACCTGACTGTCGCCCGCCTTACAGCTTGACAACTAGGGATGATAGTCTGAGGTGGCATTTCTTTTCATATCAGGACCCCTTTGGTTATCAACTGCGGCACGCTGAAAACACAGTGGTACCACGTCCATATTCTACGCCCCGTTTTGTTGCGCTTCATTTCAAGCTATCCTGGGCTTACACTTCAGCAAGGTAATGCCCCTCCATACGCGGCGACAGTTTCTACAACTTGTCTTCGTGCTTGCCAAACGCTACCTTGGCCAGCAAGGTCGCCGGATCTCTCCCCAGTTGAGAAAATTTGGAGAATTGTGGGTAGGGCCCTCAAGCCAGCACGGGATTTTCACGATCTAACGCGCCAATTTGACAGAATTTGGCACGATATCTCCCAGGAGGACATCCAACAACTTTATCAATTGCTTGCATAATGGACAGAGGTGGATCAACACGTTATTGACTTACTCAGTGTTTGAAGCTCTTTCTCTTGAATAAACCAAATTTCCGTCCCATTCGGATAATTCCTCCTTAATGTCTCTCTTTCTCTCTCTCTTTCTCTCTCTCTCTTTCTCTCTCTCTCTTCTCTCTCTTTCTCTTTCTCTCTCTATCTTTGTTTCCTGTATTATACAGGAAATTATCCTTAGCTTAAGACACTTGTGCATATGATACACTGTTTCGTTTTCCAATCACTCGTCCTACAGCGGGAGTACTGGAGCTTTCATATGTAACGAATCTAAATGACTCTTTCATACAAAGAGAAATATTCGACCTGTTTTTGAGGTGTTAAGTAATATCGCACTTGCTCAGACGATACATAGACCAACAGTACTATAAACGTACACTGTTGGTTAGTGTAATGGGGATTGCCCTGTGGTCGCAAGTCAGTTGTCCCGAAAAGCAGAGCTCCAAAAAGGCCATGGCTGTGTGGCTTATTCAGTGCTGTTATTAAGAGTGCTCCTCACTAGATGCCAACGTCATAACAGAATTAATACATATCAATCATGGACGTATTTGTAAATGACTGTATGCCAAAAGTAAAATGTAGTGAAAACGTGATAATGGGACGCTAGATAAGCAGTCGTTGCCGAAAAATGACATTCCAAGCCATGTAGCTATGCAAAAACAGCGATGTTCGTCGCGTGAGCAGTACAGTAACTCATTGTTACTGGTGTCACAGATACTTTTATTTTCCCTGGAACGCGTTCGAATGAGTATTTATTTACAGTATTAATCCCACATCAGTATCTACAAACTGAATGACTGGTACATTTCATTCCAGGGGTTCGAGATCAACGCTTACGTTTGATGCTGAGTGAAATAGCATTCGCCATCCAGGAGATCTATCTCCAGTAAGTAATTCGTATCTTAGTGTTTCCTGCGCTTTAGCACAAATATTACTTGTGATTTGAATGTGTCATTTAACAGTAACCATCAATTATGAGTATGTTGTAATGAGTACTTGTAATCGTAGTAGTAGGCGGCCCGCATAATACAACATTAACAATTTGTTTTCAAACCATTCACTGCGTACATTAGCAGTGACTAGTCATCGTCCTGGAACTACGAGCTTTTGCCTTACAAGGCATTTTTTTCTTTAGAGTTGTGAGATGAATTGCTGCAACAACGAATAATTTTTTATTTCCGCAGTAGTTATTCTACACAGTCGCAGAGAAAAGTATCTGCTTAGAGCAGAGTGAGAACCCTGTTAGATGTCCTAGATGACTATGTTAGTTCTCCGGTATTGAATTATTCCTCAGGTGTTGACACGAAGGAAAATGATGTAATTATGTAATCGATATCTATGCTTATGTTTACAGGTACCCAGATATAGTAGTCATCATAGGATTGACCATCTCCTTTTTCAGTCTCAGATGCGTCCGCTTCAAGTGGGTAAGTACGCCTCCCTCATTTTTATTTTCCATATAATTTATTATTTTCAAAACTTTGGTCAAATGCAGTTCATTATATACTGGAGAATCAAGGCGCATTCGCCAGTAAAGGAAATTTGCTGCTAATGTCATAATAGTCGGATAACGTAATATTATGAATTGTATTTTGTATGTGTTAACATTGTGTCCGTCGTAAGTAGCTGCTAATTAACAACAGAAATCATCCTACAGCGACGCGTCTGCAAACAGAACTGTTAAATTGACGGAATGGTTCCGTACTCGTAACAAAAGTGTATATTTCACTATATCTCACTGAATATAGAGCTCCAATTTTTTATTGTTGTTAAATATACGCTAATGATAATAGTTCATTGTTTATATGTGATGAAGAGGACATAGTACATAAGCAAAGGCATTATTATCTTCAGTTCGTTGCGGCCTCTAGCTCATCTACATTTACATCTACATCTACATGGATGCTCTGCAAATCACGTTTAAGTGCCTGGCAGAGGGTTCATGGAACCACTTTCACAATTCTCTATTATTCCAATCTCGTATAGCGCGCGGAAAGAATGAACACCTTTATTTTTCCGTACGAGCTCTCATTTCCCTTAATTTTATCGTGGTGAACGTTTCTCCCTATGTAGGTCGGTGCCAACAAAATATTTTCGCATTCGGAGGAAAATGTTGGTGATTGGAATTTCGTGAGAAGATTCAGGCGCAACGAAAAACGCCTTTCTTTTGATGATGTCCAGCCCAAATACTGTATCATTTCTGTGAAACTCTATCCCATATTTGGAGATAATACAAAACGTGCTGCCTTTTTTTGAACTTTTTGGATGCACTCCGTCAGTCCAAACAGGTAAGGATCCCATACCGCAAGCGGTATTCTAAAAGAGGACGGACAAGCGTAGTGTAGGCAGTCTCCTTGGTAGATCTGTCACATTTTCCAAGTGTACTGCCAATAAAACGCAGTCTTTGGTTAGCCTTCCCCATAACATTTTCTATGTGTTCCTTCCAATTTAAGTTGCTCGTAATTGTAATACCTAGGTATTTAGTTGAATTTACGGCTTTTAGATTAGACCGATTTATCGTGTAACCGAAGTTTAACAAGTAAGAAGTAAACTACTAAACGTTTTGCGTAATTAACAAATCGGATTATATTTACTGAACTGGGTGTCGGAAGGCTCACTGACAAAGTTACAGCTCTGTTTCAAGATTTTTAAAATATAACAGGTACCTAAAGAAATCAGAAATGTTCAGAAACACACGATATATATTTTTCAAGATGAACTAAAGCTTACAAACCTCGGCTACTATGCCAGAGTAGCATATAGTTGATTTAGTTACCTGAAAACTTAGTGACATACTTTACGTAACGTGATGCAGAAACTGTATTGCCAGTCGATGCCATTCTAGAGAGATCATTTTGGAGTTTGTATTAACTAAACGAAACTCTTATTTGGTGTTGTTTCAAAAAAAAATATTATTATTGTGAGAGCAAGGTTTCGGTTTATCAACCAATAGTCTAGTACACAACTGATCAGAAAGATGGCAATCAAGTAAAGATAAACAAGCCAACATCTTGATCTATCGATTTCTGACTTAAAATATAAAGGTTATGTCAGATGAATATTTTGACACAGTTACATTTGTGTCCCAAAACGTTCGCTAAGACAGGATTTACAATAGCTATGAATAACATACACTGAAGTAAAGTTATGTGCACAGGGCATTGTTTCATTATCTGTTTATGAATGAAAGCACCCAGCTTTCGCTTATTTGTAGAGGTTGTAACGTTGTCTGAATGGAGTGAATAATTCAATTCAGTCTGCTCACTCAATAGCAAATATGGGAATACACATTTTTCTCCATAATGAGTGTAAAGCGATTTAATCTCATAAAAGTCGTCGTACATGAGCATGCAATATCTCATCTCCGTACCATAACAGTTACCAGCATTCAACCAGTCACTAACTAAGATGTAAAGTCCCATACGTTCACCAACTTTGATAAACACCCCACACCTCTTTTTCCTGAAATTCTCTGATTGTATAGGTACCTCCGATCTGTCCAGACTAAAGAGAGGCGAAATTAATTCAGTAAGCTGAAGAATTCTTCTCCAAAAAACAGTCATCAGTTTTGGCATTATCTAGGCGAGCCATTCCTGCACGGCTGTGAATAAGACGTAGTGTCCAGAATGAAATTTTCACTCTGCAGCGGAGTGTACGCTGTTATGAAACTTCCTGGCAGATGAAAACTGTGTGCCGGCCCGTGACCCGAACTTGGGACCATTGCCTTTCTCGGACAAATGCTCTACCGACCGAGCTACCCACGCACGACTCACGGCCCTTCCTCACAGCTTTACTTCCGCCAGTATCTCTCATCTTCTACCTTCGAAACCTCACAGGAGCTCTCCTGCGAAATTTGCGGAACTAGCACTCCTGGAAGAAAGGCAAAGGTCCCAAGTTGAAGAGTCGGTCCAAAAAAATGTTCAAATGTGTGTGAAATCTTATGGGAATTAACTGCTAAGGTCATCAGTCCCTAAGCTTACACACTAATTAACCTAAATTATCCTAAGGACAAACACACACACCTATGCCCGTGGGAGGACTCGAACCTCCGCCAGGATCAGCCACACAGTCCATGACTGCAGCGCCTAGTCCGCTCGGCTAATCCTGCGAGGCAAGCGTCGGTCCAGCACTCAGATTTAATCTGCCAGTGAGTTTCAGAATAGCGCATATTCCGCTGCAGGGTGAAAATCTCATTCAGGAAACATCCTCCAGGCTGTGCCAAAGCCATGTCCCTGCAATATCCTCTCTTACAGAAGTACTACTTCTGCAAGTTTCGCAAGAGAGCAGCTGTGAGGTTTGGAAGGTAGGAGACGAGGTACTGGGGGAAGTAAAGCTGTTGAGGACAGGTTTTGAGTCGTGCTTGGGTAGCTTAGTGGGTAGAGCACTTGCCCGTGAAAGGCAAAGGTCCCGAGTTCTAGTCTCGATCCGGTACACACTTTCAATCTGCCAGGAAGTTTGAAGACGTAGTCTGCCTGTTGCCTGTACTGCGCACCAGCCGCTGATAGTAGGAATACTGACAATCTCCGAGAAATCTGAAAGTTTTGCAGACAAGTGTCTCGGAAACCTATTTGGATTTCGTCGTACAGGTATCGAGTTTCTTGTGGAGTGGTTACTCTAATTCGAACTTGTACTGGAGTACGACCGACATTTTCTTTGCCTCGCTACAGTTATCAGAGCTATAAAGAGCCCAATAAGCATCAAGATGTCTTTAAATTCGACCATGAAGACCTATGTCAAAATAACACCCTCATGAATTACACACGGAACTTCTCAACACGCAACTGGTTCAGACGAGTGATCTTCTTTATCTTTGAATCAGGAGCCTGTTCGAGTTGAAATCCTGTAGGTTGAATATTTCCGTGATTTCCGTAAATCGATTTAGGCAAACGCCGGGACAGTTCCTTTGCAAAGGATACAGCCGTCAGTCATCCTTCCCCACACTGTTCTATCTGCAATTACTTTATCATCGACGGGGCATTGGAACCTAATCTCGTTTTCTTGCGACATTAGAATGCATGACAATTACTCTACGTACACACAAACAGACACGCAGTGTCACTCTGGTAGTCATAATTACACTGAAATATCCGCAAATGACCAACCTAAGCTGAAACCGGTAACGTTCACAGAACTGTCTTACTTATCTTCATCAGTCGATAGAAACTTTTAGAGGAGCACGTTAATACAGTAACTATGAATGTATAAAACGTTTTGTGAGAACATTTGGATAAAATTCTAGGCTCTCGATTATACTATCCATTGTCTCCCTCCTGAAAATAAAGAACTGTAGGAAAATGACAGATGTAGATGGTGTCAGCATACCCCCAGCTACACCGACGTCCAGTTTGATACGTCTTGGCTAACGTCATGGTGAAGCATAGTTTTTGTAGTCTCCGTTGTAAGGGGCGTTACTCCATCTGGTGATGCTTGTCATTTCCTTGACCATTAGTTGTTTTCATCATGATTTTTTTATTTATTTGTTATTTATATTCACCATGTTTAGTCATGCTCAAAAGTATCCGAACGACCTGAATTGCAGTTCGCCTGATTCGCATGCAACCCACATAACTCAGCTGTTTAGCAGGTCCTCTAATCGCTCCTTGGTACAGTCGTTTGACTATTGAAAATGGTTCCAACAAGTCACCACTAGAAAATACTGCTCTGTATCGCAATAACTCAAGATGTAAAGTAATACCACGATACTAGAAATTTCAGGGTACACTTTATCACAGATAAGACTGTCCTTAAGGCTTGTAAGCTCACATTCATTGCAATAAATGACATACCTGAAATGTTACCACTCTCATTATTACGTCAGTTAGGTACTGCACGTAGTACGTTCGTCGTAGTACGTTCGTCGTATTCAAGATTACCTCTTCAGAGTAACGTATCGTACTTATTATTTAACACAAAATGACATTAAAAATTTAAGTTATTCACGAGCAGCTAGTTGAGAATATGTATGAACTTCAAATGACACGGCGAACCGTCTCGTTCTGCATACGGATTCAAACCCATGTGATGCAGACTGAGATTTAGTGACTGACGGAAACTAACAGTCATTCCTGACTAGGCATACAGACAGTGATATACCTCGATTTTAGACAGTATCAGTTAGCAAATATCAACTTTAAATTACGTAACGTAAACATTTTTAACGGACGCGAATTTTCACCCAGCATCGATTGTCCCTGTTAACGAACTACGAGAGATGTTAAATATTGCTTCTTCACAAGTAACGTACTCGGAAATTCCCTGAGATAAAGCTTTGTGTTGAACAGGGACTCGAACCCAGAACCTAATCGGATTGTTATCGAAGCCAATCAACTGTGATATATCGGATTTTCCGGCAGTAGCTAGATGTTTTAACTGAAATGACGAGACGAAACCTTAATTTTTGCCTTCGCAGGACAACAACCCGGCACCTATCACTGTTATATTCTAGAGGAAACGAATTTTAAATGTGGGTTTGTTACACCAGCAGCGACATGTGAGCATGTTTGAACTAGAAATAATATGACGAAGAGTTCAGTGCTGACTGGGAATCGAACCCCACACATATCGTTGTTGACTACACACAAACAGACGTCAGATACGGAATGTTTCTCCACCAGCAGCTCGGAATAACATCCTTGAACTTACAGTGATCTCGCAAATAGTTATATGTCTCACTGGGAGTCAAAAACGTCAGATATCGTTAATGTTGACAACGAATGGAAATGCATTAAAAATCGAAATTATTATCCATCAGCAGATAGGCGTTCTCATGCTAAAGCTTGATAATTCATAACGAAACCCTTAGTGCCGGGCCAAGATTCGAACCCATTCACGCGCAATATGTCGAGATGTTGAGGAAACTGCAGTTTTGAACAAACAACAAATTGTAGTCGAGCTGTATTGTCGCGAAGGGATCAAATTCCGCGTTAAGGGCGGTCTGAGTTGCATTCCCAGTTCAGAACCAATTTTATCGGCATACAGAAGCTCAAATAAAAGATGGAATAAGTGTCCCGTGGCCCTACATAGCGTTTGTTTCGTCACTATTAATAAATAACTAGTATAAGAAAGGATACTGGTGATAGAGCTTCTACGTGTCTCCTCTTCTGACTTTATTGTGGTTCAACCTAACGTCTACTTGGTAGAGAAGGAATATCATGTTTGATGTGAATTTCAGACCACAATGCCATTATACCTTCTTCACTTGGCGTAGCCATAAGCGAATAGAATCTGTCTCTCCCTGTCAAAAAGCATCGGCAGAAGTTGGAATCGAACCCAGGCCATCAGTATATGAATCTATCATCAATCCAACAGACCACCAAATCATCTTCTCTGTGACTTACTTTTCTATCGTAACACCGATGCGACACACTCTATGAGAATTCTGACACACAGGCTCCCTGTCGTGGTTTGCAGCCTCGGCTATCCAGTGCATACATTCCACTCTATATTGCAATCACCGAAATAAAATGACGTAACTGCCACCTACATAGAACTGCCATCAATGTAGGATGCAGAAATTTAAACAGGAAGTGTTCCTTCCCATTTGAGCTACTCTGTTGCCCTATCTGTTTGTTGAAACCGCCGTGCAGTGCAAAGGAAAAGCTGTAACTGTCTCTCAGAAGTCTAGATTCGGCCATATGCACTATCTCACAGCGCTGTGGAATGCGAAAGTTCTGGAGGAACTGTTGTTGACTTCTGGAGCTGCTGTGGCTACGTGATAGCTAGTAGCATAACGGTAAGCGTCATGCACTGTAGATAAGACGTCGCGATTTGTATTGCATTCGCTGCTTTGCACATAATTCCCTTCACTTCTCAACCCAAAATAGTCACATGTGGAAAAAGGCCTAACTTCTGCTACATTTTGTTCTTTTCGGGTTTAATACACGGCCAGGTAGCAGATAAGCTCTTGTATTATACAATCCTGGAAATGGAAAAAAGAACACATTGACACCGGTGTGTCAGACCCACCATACTTGCTCCGGACACTGCGAGAGGGCTGTACAAGCAATGATCACACGCACGGCACAGCGGACACACCAGGAACCGCGGTGTTGGCCGTCGAATGGCGCTAACTGCGCAGCATTTGTGCACCGCCGCCGTCAGTGTCAGCCAGTTTGCCGTGGCATACGGAGCTCCATCGCAGTCTTTAACACTGGTAGCATGCCGCGACAGCGTGGACGTGAACCGTATGTGCAGTTGACGGACTTTGAGCGAGGGCGTATAGTGGGCATGCGGGAGGCCGGGTGGACGTACCGCCGAATTGCTCAACACGTGGGGCGTGAGGTCTCCACAGTACATCGATGTTGTCGCCAGTGGTCGGCGGAAGGTGCACGTGCCCGTCGACCTGGGACCGGACTGCAGCGACGCACGGATGCACGCCAAGACCGTAGGATCCTACGCAGTGCCGTAGGGGACCGCACCGCCACTTCCCAGCAAATTAGGGACACTGTTGCTCCTGGGGTATCGGCGAGGACCATTCGCAACCGTCTCCATGAAGCTGGGCTACGGTCCCGCACACCGTTAGGCCGTCTTCCGCTCACGCCCCAACATCGTGCAGCCCGCCTCCAGTGGTGTCGCGACAGGCGTGAATGGAGGGACGAATGGAGACGTGTCGTCTTCAGCGATGAGAGTCGCTTCTGCCTTGGTGCCAATGATGGTCGTATGCGTGTTTGGCGCCGTGCAGGTGAGCGCCACAATCAGGACTGCATACGACCGAGGCACACAGGGCCAACACCCGGCATCATGGTGTGGGGAGCGATCTCCTACACTGGCCGTACACCACTGGTGATCGTCGAGGGGACACTGAATAGTGCACGGTACATCCAAACCGTCATCGAACCCATCGTTCTACCATTCCTAGACCGGCAAGGGAACTTGCTGTTCCAACAGGACAATGCACGTCCGCATGTATCCCGTGCCACCCAACGTGCTCTAGAAGGTGTAAGTCAACTACTCTGGCCAGCAAGATCTCCGGATCTGTCCCCCATTGAGCATGTTTGGGACTGGATGAAGCGTCGTCTCACGCGGTCTGCACGTCCAGCACGAACGCTGGTCCAACTGAGGCGCCAGGTGGAAATGGCATGGCAAGCCGTTCCACAGGACTACATCCAGCATCTCTACGATCGTCTCCATGGGAGAATAGCAGCCTGCATTGCTGCGAAAGGTGGATATACACTGTACTAGTGCCGACATTGTGCATGCTCTGTTGCCTGTGTCTATGTGCCTGTGGTTCTGTCAGTGTGATCATGTGATGTATCTGACCCCAGGAATGTGTCAATAAAGTTTCCCCTTCCTGGGACAATGAATTCACGGTGTTCTTATTTCAATTTCCAGGAGTGTATATGGGGAGAGCGCATCGTGCCAAAATAGTCAGAAAAGTATTTTCTACATTAGCTGTCGTCTGTTGTGGCATTTTATTCCTCTTCAAACCTTGTTCGCAGCTTTAACTCATAACAAGTTTTCTACGTGCATGTAATCAATAAACTGCATGTGCATTGTCAGACTGTTATAGATAACAGCAAAGAATTCGCATATACAGTATCATTGATGATTAATTTCTCTACTCACTTAGATTTCCATTGGGTCTATGTTTAATTGGTGTGCTGTGTCATACTCAACAGATATGCAAATGTGGCATTTCATAAATAACGTTATTTATTCCAGAAACCCAAAATTTTCTTATCATCAGCGGAAAGAGGCGTTACCTGTTGCGCAGCATTGTAAGTTTTTCACCATTGCACTATGAGCTGAAAGTATTTTCTTGCGATTTGCTTATCGATGTTTGATCCGACTGCTTGCAGCTCTTTCACAGAAGGGATAATAACGTTACAGCCAGCGATAATGGAACCTCGAACCATAACAGACGCTTTTTCACATGTCAGCACGTCACCACAGAGCTAGCGAAGAGATATGTATTGTGCCTTCCTCTTACATGGCCAATAGTGGCTAGAACTCGTAAACCGCTATTTAAAGGACGAAATTAGTTGCGATTTCCACGTGCAAAGACTTTCCTGTGCTGAAAACGGTAAATTTATAATCTTCTGTTAAACCTCAAGCGATAAGAACTCAGATTATTCAATGGAAATGACAGGAAAAATCAAGTGAACTTTGAGGCTTAATTCCGTGCTTACCAGGAAGTAACTCGTCGATCACAGTGTTGCCAAACATACCTTGCCTTGTTGCCAAATCTCAGTTACAGTACCAGCAGGACGAAGACGAACCAATGTGATCCTACAGCGGGCTGGGAAGCGACCATAGCTGGCGTCTCAAAGACACGGCTGCTACGGCCTGGAATACATAAAGCGTATGATTCGCATTTCAGTAACTATGCTTAGGAACTGGAGTGTAGTTACTAATAATACTCAGAACTTACTGTTAAGTAAGCATCATAAATCAGTAACTCTCATAATTGTTTTTATATTTATTTCGTAAGTGTACTCAAAACTAAGAAACTTATTCACGGACGTTTTTGTGCCTCGCCGATACTCGAGCACAACAAACAAATAAAAATGAAAAGGAAATCTGTGTGTGTGTGTGTGTGTGTGTGTGTGTGTGTGTGTGTGTGTGTGTGTGAGAGAGAGAGAGAGAGAGAGAGAGAGAGAGAGAGATAGAGAGAGAAATAAAAAAGAATGAGAGAGAGGGTAAAAAATTGTTGTAAAAAATCGAATACTGGTATGTAAAGAAATCTTTCATTAAAATGACACGTTCCACATCATTACGAAATTTCGTATTCATGATCTATGGAACAAGTACTAATCTAATCTAATTTAATCATATCATATTGCTGACTAGCCATGAAGAGTCATGAAGTACCGAAATTTTCGCCAATATCAGTAACCAAATCTAGGCTTGAAAATAAAGGACGACAGTTTTTGTGATAAACTGGGACTCCTATCAAGACCCTTTCATCCCTGTTAACTAACCACGAAAGATGTCTGATATACTTCAATTCAGAAGTAACAAAGTGTGTATGCATTTAAAGATGAAGCGCATGATGTGAAGTTCTGTGACGGAGATATGAACCCAACACGTAATCAGATTGTTAACTAAATAAAATCAAATGTAACGTGTCGGTTTTTCTTATCAACTGCTAGGTGTTTCAATCTAAAATAAGGATACAAATTCTTGTGCCTGAGTGACAATCGAACCGCACTCCTATCGTTCTTCTTTATCGTCCACGAATATAGCTTAAGTATGAATAGTATGAATTGCTTACTCACCAACAGTAAGATGTCTGCGTGTTTGACCAGAAATTGTTGTCAACACATGAACAGATATTAAAAATGCACGTTAAATTTCAGTAGCAGGCCGGTGTGCACGTGATAGGGCTTGAAATGAAATGACGAGTATTTTGTTCTGGATCAGGATTGGGATCCACATACACCTAGAGAAGATTGCATTCTTTGGAAAAGGAACGAAATGATTGAACTATACTGTTCCGAGAGATTCAGATCCTCGAGAGAGGAGATACCAATTCGAATCACAGTCCAGCACCAAATTTTTCAACGTCTCTAGTTCAATCAAGTACAAGTAAAATAAATGGCTATCGGTTCATCAAATAAAATAAAATTTTCTAATGCAAGTAAGTTTACTGGCGATAGTATTTCTGTTTACCATGACGTCCACCTATGTCATTTCCCAACGTAAACCGGCTGTGCCCAGTTGGGAATGAAGGAACGTGATGTTTAATGCGTATTCTGGATTATAACATCTTTCTCTTGAAGTTACCAGAGGTAAAGTAAATCTTTTTGTGCCTCTTAAAAGTGAATGTCTGAACCCACGCATTGCACCTGTGATAGTTCGTTCCACCAGACCATTGTGGCCACATTTCCCAGCTCCAGGAGTGTGCTGTAATGGATGATGTGCTTAGCTTACAAAATTAGTCACGGTGGAAAAAATGCGAGTCTATTAAATGGTAAAGTAGAAGCAAGCTTCTGACGTGAAGATTATGCTATTCTCATGTCAGCAGGATGTAAAGACTCTTCTAGGCATCATAGCCTCGATGTGAAGCCATTTTGAAATTTTCACTAATTTAGCAAATTTCTTAGTTCGAGAAAATCCACTGTGAAATGTGAAGTTACCGGATAATTCGATTATTACCGTCATTATTACTATAATTTTCTTCATACCGCTGCTGGAACACATGTGCATGAACATCGTTTAAGGCCTTTTGGTCATTATAGAAGTAGTTGCCCAAGAACAGGTTCTTTCGCTGTCTACAGAATCCTTTTCATGTTAATATCAAACATGAGCAGTTACTGTTAGATCGCATTCAAACTAAAGTAATTGATGAAGACTTACTTGATAACAAAAATGCGCGGCCTTTCTTCATTTGCTTGCGCTTAGAAATGGCTATCGAATACTGCCCAACCAAAAGCCTTCCGATATACGTCATTGTTAGTTTTTCCATATGATTTGGTCGACGTGACCTGTTTCAAGTTGTGTATGAGAGAGAATGTTTTAGAAAATCAATTGTTTTCCTTTGCAATAAACAGAGAGATTTTCATTCTAAGCTATCCAAGTCCAAAATTTTCGCAATATTAGTTCAAATTTAATATTCGCTTTTATAATGTAGGAAAGTATCTCACAATTGCTAAACCCGCATCAGACTCACTGTCCTAACACTTAGTCGTTGACCATAAATTCTAGCCCAGAGTGACACCAGTTTAAGTAACCTAATGTAGCGAAGACTGTCTGCCAGTGCTCTTTCTCACCGGAAAATATGCAATTCACTCATTGGGCTCCATAAGTACATTGTAACAGTAATTTCTGTGTGTATGCAATGCATACGGATCGTAGAATTTAGTGGCGCTCTCTCTTCCACTTCTGTATACCATATGCGTAACCTAAAGGAGCTCTTTGTCGTTACAGGCCCTGGGCGGTGCAACATCGTATTGACAGTAGTAATGTGCTAATACTGACAACCTCACTGTTTGTTTTACCTGACTTTGTAATCATTTAAATAAAGCAATATGACCTTCCGGTGGGAGACATTTCGTCCCCGTTTTCCTTCTGTGAAATTTGTCAGTAAGCGTTTTGCCTTCCAATCAGCGATATGCGGCAGAGTACTGCCAGTAAACAATTCACAAAGCACGATTTAGTGCCGTTAAGACGATTTCTTTAACATTGGCGTAGCTGAAGGAATCTAGTTTCATCTTAAATCGTCTTATGCAGCAACGTTCACAGATATGTCAAAAAGGAAAAGCTCTTTATCCAGGTACGAAGGTTCTAAAACAAGCTTCCCACAGTTCGTGTCAGGTTGATCTTTTCGTCTGATAGCACTGTGTAAGTATTTTGTCTAAGAGGTATCACAAGTAGTGTTCCTGTATCTGTAGGAATCATTGGTTGAAAACGAGTTTAACACCACTGCGTACAGTGCTGCTAAATATTCAAAATGATTATCAACCTAAGTCTGCGTTCATCCACAAACTGAGGCGTATTTGTAATACAGAAGCTAGGCTGTGTATCCTTGTCTTCCTTGAGTGGGCATTGGAAGGCGTTTACACACACGTATACGAGGGTAATCCCAAAGGTAAGATATCCTAAGGGACACGCAAGTGCCAACGCAGGCACAAACGAGAAACCTTAATTTTAATGCCAAGCAGAAACCACAGTGTTGGCTGCATGGTGGCAAGGTGATAAAGAACAAGACTGCGGATACGAAGGCCTCAGGTTCGATACCTCGTCAGTCCCACGATTCTTATGTGCCATTTTACACTTATTTCCCCTCGGGCCGTGTTTGTTGATGTGAAAAATGCCGAGTTGCACTGTGTTCCGAAAGCCACGTTAAACTGTAGGTTCCCCTATTAACTGGCTAGATAAGTCGACTCAAAGGTTGGAGGAAAGCAACGGCATACCACCTCAAACAAGACCGTGCCTATTAAAGCACTGTAGTGTTCAAACCACTCTTCCAGCTAATGACTGCTTTACCTTCTGTGGGTTCCAAAATTAATGATTTTCGGGTTATTAACATTTTTGTGTTTTCATGCTGTATCTTTGATAGCAGTAAACGCAAAACCGGCCGAACACTGTCACCGTTCGAGTTGTCAAGGTGATAGACGACGATGCTGTCGACCCCAGTTACAATCTTGGTCATAGCTATGTTTCAGTTGAATACCTCTATGTGCCTTTCTGCGTATTTCAAGATATACTTTTATACACTAGGTACGCATCCAAATTCATATCTGACAGAGTTGTATTTAGCAACATGAATCAGATATGTTTTCCGTGCAATGTATCGGACAACACGTCAGTGCAGCGAGATTTCGTTTGTCTATTGCGCATGGTGCAAGAAATATTTGTGTTTTGCTTGTTTCTGTGATAGGTTTCACCCCACTGAATGCGAGCAAGCTCACGAATAGACTGTCAATAACTGGAATTCCGCAATATTACACCTAAAAGCTGTATTTTTGCATTATGTAGCCCGATGAAAATAACTGTAAACAGATAATATGCCTACTTGCTTATTATTCGCGCTTCTCGATCCTTTCCTCAAAAAATAAAAATAAAAATAAAATGAGAGAGAGAGACACAGAGAGAAAACAGAAATGAATTCCAAATATCAGCTCAGTGACGCCATGAACGTCTCGTGATGTAAAACAAGGATAGTTGATAGGTAATATCTTGTTGTACTAGCGATATATATGGCTACAGGGTTCTTTCTTTTCTCTCAGCAAACAATCAGAACAGAATTCAGTAACAAAGTCGTAAGAACACCTACGCAGTGCGCCAATTAAACACTCACCCTTTCTTGGTTATTTTGTTAATCGTCTGTAATGCAGTAAACATCTTTGATTATTGATTTGTTAAAAGAATGGCTCCGAGCACTATGGGACTCAACTGCTGAGGTCATTAGTCCCCTAGAACTTAGAACTAGTTAAACCTAACTAACCTAAGGACATCACAAACATCCATGCCCGAGGCAGGATTCGAACCTGCGACCGTAGCGGTCTTGCGGTTCCAGACTGCAGCGCCTTTAACCGCACGGCCACTTCGGCCGGCTATTGATTTGTTATTACTACCATTGTTATTGTTATTCGTCACCTCACAACAGCTTTCCTATCACTCATTGCCGCCGATGCACGTAACGAATGGATCAGGATGAATGGAATGTGGGATGTTTCGTCACGGGGAATATACACATTTATCTCGGCGTCTTGTGTTCAGGGTGATATGAAAATCTCAATAAGAGAAGACGACAACGGGATGCCAATGATGCAGGCAATAACACCAACTATTTCTGTCGACTTAACACCATGATGACAGACAAACTGGCGTCTCACTTTATTTTAATTATAATTCGTTATCCTTCTTGCGACATCGTTTTAATACCTCGTGGGAGCAGGCATAACATTTTGCTTTTTGAACACCGACCAATAACACACATAAACAATAGATGGAAGGATACAAAGAAACAATGAGATTCATGGGTGTGGATCCAGTTCATCATTAGAATACTAAACAAGAGGGAAACATTACGAAAGCAATTAATACGCTAGTTAGTTCAAAAAGTTCAATTGGCTCTGAGCACTATGCGACTTAACTTCTGTGGTCATCAGTCGCCTAGAACTTAGAACTAATTAAACCTAACTAACCTAAGGACATCACAAACATCCATGCCCGAGGCAGGATTCGAACCTGCGACCGGAGCGGTCACTCGGCTCCAGACTGTAGCGCCTAGAACCGCACGGCCACTCCGGCCGGCCGCTGGTTAGTATACATTATTTGTATAGATCTGAAGACGAAGGAGCGCAGATCCTCACAGTGCCCCCATCTGCACTTGAGTTTCTCTCTTAATGGGCATAATTTTTAGTTTCTTCTCTTCTGAATTTTCAAATGAATTGATTATTACGTGGTACAGAATAATTAGTTAACTGTTTTCCTTACAGCTTCCATTCGCACCGACATTTTTCTACATTCTCGTTCAGTTCATGAAATTCTACTTGTATGATCACAAGAATGCACATAGGTGTAATCGATCTCGGGGTGCAAAGTGTTTGTTATCTTAATTTTCGTGACAGGTGGGCAAAGTTGATTTCCAAAGACTTTTTATTGTACTGAAATAATCTTTTGTCACAAAGTAACATGGTAAGTTCAAATGGTTCAAATTGCTCTGAGCACTATGGGACTTAACTTCTGAGGTCATCAGTCCCCTACAACTTAGGACTACTTAAACCTAACTAATCTAAGGACATCACACACATCCATGCCCGGGACAGGATTCGAACCTGCGACCATAGCGGTCGCGCGGTTCCAGGCTGTAGCGCCTAGAACCCCTAGGCCACCCCGGCCGGCAACAAGCTAAGTGTTTTATTAGTATATATTTTATGGGAAACTGTAATCCTTATGGAAGATTACACACCTGAATGTTTGACACAACTGGTAGGAGAAAACGCTGCATATTGACCAAACCCCGCGCCTCCTCCCGGTATCCTCCTATGACATAAGAACGGGGTTCTCCTCCTATAACGCTACAGAGCTCTTCCTAGCACAGCTGAGAATTGGCAACATCGTCACAAACATTTGGCAACACTGTGACAATGCAATCAATTCCACGTATGGTACTGAATTGACTCGCTAAATTCACTTGATATTCCCTTTCCATTTGAATGACTCGTGCTATGTAATCCTCATGTAAACTAAGACACAGACAGAAAATTCAATTTTTCGCAAAAGAAATGCTATTCTTCACATAAGTGACAACTTTTATTATCTTTCACGATGCGTTATGAGGCTGAGCGAGCAATACCATGAGGAGAGTGGCGTGCTGGCAGCAGGGTGTCCGTAGCCCCGTGTTACCACCCGTGTCTTGTATTTCAACGGTTCAAGAAGTCGTCTGTTCTAACCGTCATATGGGCTAGCGTGCGTGAGCTTTTTTTTGTGGTTTATTTTATGGAACTTCGAATTTCCAGAAAAAATCTGTAACGAAATCAGAAGAAAACTTTTACGCATCAAGTCCTCTTGGTAGCTCGACTCAGTAAGTTGTGCTAATGGTCATAGATCTAAGCTTTCTGACTACCAACCTGCTTCACAATACAAGCGTCTCTCAAGAAATTCGAATCGACCCTCAACGGTACGAAATTCAATATTGTTCTTCACTTAAGACTCACATGCCAGGGTGATAACTATGAAGGAAATGAATTGATAAGCTAATCGCGAGAAAATACTTTCAGCTCATAGTGCAATGGTGAAAAACTTACAATGCTGCACCACAGGTAACGCCTCTTTCCGCAGGTGACAAGCAAATTTATGGTTTCCAGGAACACATACCTTTATTTATGAAATGCCACATTTGCATACCTGTTGAGTATCACACAGCATACCAATTAAACATAGACCCAATCGAAATCTAAGTGAGTAGTATTTTACTAATTCGTGCCGACTGAGATACTCAGTTTTATTAAAACAAACGTTCGTCGTAAGATTATCGTAGATAGTTTCATTTCATTTCTTATAATACAGTGCACAATTTTCGTAAGGTTTCTTTTAGTGTTGGTAAACCAATACTAAACATGCGAATTCTCTGTTGTTGCCTATAACAGTCTGACAATGCAAATGCAGTTTATTGATTACATTTATGTAGAAAACGTTTTCTGAATTAAAGCTGACAAACAAGGCTTTAAGCAGAATAAAATACCACTACCAGACGAAAGCTCATGTAGAAAATACTTTTCTGACTATTTTAGCACGATACGCTCTCCCCATACATAATACAAAAGATCCGAGATGCATCTGCTTCCTGGCCGTCTAATGAACCTGAAAACAAAAAAAGTCACAGAAGTTAGCCTTTTTTCCACATGCGACTATTTTGGGTTGAGTATTGAAGGGAATTAAGTGCAAAGTTCCATTAATTTGATAACTTCAGTAGACAGCAGAATTGCATTTTAAAAAATGTAGTCGTGAACGTAATAGAACTCGCGACATCTCATCTACAGTGTGTGATGCCTAACGTTATGCTACTAGCTATCACAGAGCTACAGCACTTCCAGAAGTCAACAACAGTTCCTCCAGAACTTCCGCGTTCCACAGTACTGTGAGATAGTGCATATGGCAGGATCTAGACTCCTAAGAGACAGACAGTTACAGCTTTTCTTTTGCATTGCACGACAATTTCAACAAACAGATCGTGCAGTAGAGTAGCTCAAATGGAAAGGAACACCTCCTATTTAAATTTCTGCATCCTACACTGTTGGCAGTTCTGTGTGGATGGCAGTTACGTTATTTTATTTCGGTGATTACAAAATAGAATGGAATGTATGCACTGGATAGCCGAGGCAGCTAGTTCATGGCGATTCGGTCAACCAAGTAACTGAATATACTGAACATGCTGCAAACCACGACAGGGAGCCGGTGCTGCAGAATTCTCATCAAGTGTGTCGCATCGGTGTTACGATAGAAAAGTAAGTAACAGAGAAGATGATTTGGTGGTCTGTTGGATTGATGATAGATTCATATACTGATGGCCTAGGTTCGATTCCAACTTCTGCCGATGCTTTTTGACAGGGAGAGACAGATTCTATTCGCTTATGGCTACGCCAAGTGAAGAAGGTATAATGGCATTGTGGTCTGAAATTCACATCAAACATGATATTCCTTCTCTACCAAGTAGACGTTAGGTTGAACCACAATAAAGTCAGGAGAGGAGACACGTAGAAGCTCTATCACCAGTATCCTTTCTTATACTAGTTATTTATTAATAGTGACGAAACAAACGCTATGTAGGGTCACAGGACACTTATTCCATCTTTTATTTGAGCTTCTGTATGCCGATAAAATTGGTTCTGAACTGGGAATGCAACTCAGACCGCCCTTAACGCGGAATTTGATCCCTTCGCGACAATACAGCTCGACTACAATTTGTTGTTTGTTCAAAACTGCAGTTTCCTCAACATCTCGACATATTGCGCGTGAATGGGTTCGAATCTTGGCCCGGCACTTAGGGTATCATTATGAATTATCAAGCTTTAGCATGAGAACGCCTATCTGCTGATGGATAATAATTTCGATTTTTAATGCATTTTCATTCGTTGTCAACATTAACGATATCTGACGTTTTTGACTCCCAGTGAGACATATACACTCCTGGAAATTGAAATAAGAACACCGTGAATTCATTGTCCCAGGAAGGGGAAACTTTATTGACACATTCCTGGGGTCAGATACATCACATGATCACACTGACAGAACCACAGGCACATAGACACAGGCAACAGAGCATGCACAATGTCGGCACTAGTACAGTGTATATCCACCTTTCGCAGCAATGCAGGCTGCTATTCTCCCATGGAGACGATCGTAGAGATGCTGGATGTAGTCCTGTGGAACGGCTTGCCATGCCATTTCCACCTGGCGCCTCAGTTGGACCAGCGTTCGTGCTGGACGTGCAGACCGCGTGAGACGACGCTTCATCCAGTCCCAAACATGCTCAATGGGGGACAGATCCGGAGATCTTGCTGGCCAGAGTAGTTGACTTATACCTTCTAGAGCACGTTGGGTGGCACGGGATACATGCGGACGTGCATTGTCCTGTTGGAACAGCAAGTTCCCTTGCCGGTCTAGGAATGGTAGAACGATGGGTTCGATGACGGTTTGGATGTACCGTGCACTATTCAGTGTCCCCTCGACGATCACCAGTGGTGTACGGCCAGTGTAGGAGATCGCTCCCCACACCATGATGCCGGGTGTTGGCCCTGTGTGCCTCGGTCGTATGCAGTCCTGATTGTGGCGCTCACCTGCACGGCGCCAAACACGCATACGACCATCATTGGCACCAAGGCAGAAGCGACTCTCATCGCTGAAGACGACACGTCTCCATTCGTCCCTCCATTCACGCCTGTCGCGACACCACTGGAGGCGGGCTGCACGATGTTGGGGCGTGAGCGGAAGACGGCCTAACGGTGTGCGGGACCGTAGCCCAGCTTCATGGAGACGGTTGCGAATGGTCCTCGCCGATACCCCAGGAGCAACAGTGTCCCTAATTTGCTGGGAAGTGGCGGTGCGGTCCCCTACGGCACTGCGTAGGATCCTACGGTCTTGGCGTGCATCCGTGCGTCGCTGCAGTCCGGTCCCAGGTCGACGGGCACGTGCACCTTCCGCCGACCACTGGCGACAACATCGATGTACTGTGGAGACCTCACGCCCCACGTGTTGAGCAATTCGGCGGTACGTCCACCCGGCCTCCCGCATGCCCACTATACGCCCTCGCTCAAAGTCCGTCAACTGCACATACGGTTCACGTCCACGCTGTCGCGGCATGCTACCAGTGTTAAAGACTGCGATGGAGCTCCGTATGCCACGGCAAACTGGCTGACACTGACGGCGGCGGTGCACAAATGCTGCGCAGTTAGCGCCATTCGACGGCCAACACCGCGGTTCCTGGTGTGTCCGCTGTGCCGTGCGTGTGATCATTGCTTGTACAGCCCTCTCGCAGTGTCCGGAGCAAGTATGGTGGGTCTGACACACCGGTGTCAATGTGTTCTTTTTTCCATTTCCAGGAGTGTAACTATTTGCGAGATCACTGTAAGTTCAAGGATGTTATTCCGAGCTGCTGGTGGAGAAACATTCCGTATCTGACGTCTGTTTGTGTGTAGTCAACAACGATATGTGTGGGGTTCGATTCCCAGTCAGCACTGAACTCTTCGTCATATTATTTCTAGTTCAAACATGCTCACATGTCACTGCTGGCGTAACAACCACGCATTTAATGTTCGTTTTCTCTAGAATATAACAGTGATAGGTGCCGGGTTGTTGTCCTGCGAAGGCAAAAATTAAGGTTTCGTCTCGTCATTTCATTCAAATCCGATATATCACAGATGATTGTGCTTCGATAACAATCCGATTAGGTTCTGGGTTCGAGTCCCTGTTCAACACAAAGCTTTATCTCACGGCATTTCAAGTACGTTCCTTGTGAAGAAGCAATATTTAACATCTCTCGTAGTTCGTTAACAGGGACAATCGATGCTGGGTGAGAATTCGCGTCCGTTAAAAATGTTTACGTTACGTAATTTAAAGTTGATATTTGCTAACTGATACTGTCTAAAATCGAGGTATATAACTGTCTGTATGCCTAGTCAGGAATGACTGTTAGTTTCCGTCAGTCACTAAATCTTAGTCTGCATCACATGGGTTTGAATCCATATGCAGAACGAGACGGTTCGTCGTGTCATTTGAAGTTCATACATATTCTCAACTAGCTGCTCGTGAATAACTTAAATTTTTAATGTCATTTTGTGTTAAATAACAAGTACGGTACATTACTTTGAAGAGGTAATCATGAATACGACGAACGTACTACGTGCATTACCTATCTGACGTAATAATAAGAGTGTTACATTTCAGGTATGTCATTTATTGCAATAAAAGTGAGCTTACAAGCCTTAAGGACAGTCTTATCTGTTTTAAGGTGTTCCCTGATATTTCTAGTATCGTGGTATTACTTTACATCTTGAGTTATTGCGATACACAGCAGTGTTTTCTAGTGGTGACTTACTGCAACCATTTTCAATAGTCAAACGACTTTACCAAAGAGCGATTAGAGGACCTGCTAAACAGCTGAGTTATGTGGGTTGCATGCGAATCAGGCGAAACGCAATTGAGGTCGTTCGGATAGTTTTGAGCACGACTGTACATCCATATTCTGCAAACCAGTGTGAAGTGCTTGGTAGAGGCTACTTCCCATTCTGCCAGTTGTTAGGGATTCTTATCGCAGCGTTCGCGTACGAAGCTGGGAAAGAACGATTGCTATAACGCCTGTGTGTGCGCTGTAATTAACCTAATCTTGCCTGCGACAGCGATACGTAGATGGCTGCATTTCCTAGACTCTTCACTTTAAAATGGTTCCTGAAACTTTGTGAGTAGGATTTCACGGGATGGTTTGCGTCTGTCTTCAAGCGTCTGCCACTTTACGATTTTCAGTATCTCCATGACGCTCTCCCATTAATCAAACAAACCTGTGACCATCTGTGCTACCTTTCTGTATTGTATGAGTTGAGCGAGTATATTTGTGATTCATTCATACTATAGTCATACATTTTTTTCTATATTTATAATTCAGGCGAGGATGCCAATGATCCCTCCAGTGCGGATACACATCAAGTTTGAATTCTTACGGGAATTGGCGAGATACCGCGAGCAATGAAGATAATGGGGAAAGAGTACTACAGCAGCAGTGTGTGAATAAGTTGAGAATTTGGGTCTGACGGGAGGTGTGCTAGGGTATTCCGTGGACTTGCGATGACCATGGTTCCGGACGGCGCATTGGTCAGCGCATTTGCCTAGGAAACAGGAGAGCTGTGTTTGAATCCCAGTCCGGCTCAAATTTTCAGCTTTCCCCACTGATTTAAATCAGTGGCCACTGGAAGCTAATGTCTTTATTTCCTTTTTATCTCGACACGATTTTTCGTTTTTTGAAGTGCACAGTTTTACATTTCTGAACATTTATAGCAAGTTGCCAATCTTTGCACCACTTCGAAATCTTGAGAAGATCTGACTTAATATTTCTTCAGCTTTCAGGCAGTGCTTCATTACAGATAACTACATTATCTGCGAAAAGTCTGAGGTTTCTACTATATTGCCTGCATGGTCATTAATACGCAACTTAAACAGGGAGGCACTCAACAAACTTCACTGGGATACACCCTTAAGTTACTTTTACATCTGTCGATGATTCAGCATCGAAGATCTTGCGGTTTCCCTACCAAGAAATGATTAATACAGCTACAAACTTCGCTTGATACCTTATAGATTGGTACTTTCGATAGTAAGAGGACCTGAGGTACCGAATCAGATACTCTTAGAAAGTCAAGACGTACTGCGTGTAAACGACTGGCTACATCCACGTTTTCAGGATGCCACTTTCAAGCCCTGATTTACAAATAAAAATGAAAATACATATAAATTTTAGAACTGTAATACATAGACGATAATGATGAATGACATGATTTTAACGATGTTGATAAGGTATATTCTTGTCAGTGAATGTGTTGGGCGGTCTTGGTAACTCTAGGTAGGGAACTTTTGTGTGAAAGGTATTCGAGCGAATGTTATATGAAAATTAATGTAAATGGAAGAATGTACTGACAGTTGACAAATAGGGATTAGGACATGGTAGGATATGAATTAGACAGGATGAGAGGGAGTTCGAGCCTTCATTTGGAATTGGACGGATGAGCTACGTTACAATTGGTAGTTCGGGTATATGTCAGAATTTATTTAATGAACATGCAGAGGGAGGCAGTTAAAATTGATCTCGGTAAGGATGAGTGGTTTTGGAAGGTGAAAGTTTGAAATGGTTCAAATGGCTCTGAGCACTGTGGGACTTAACTGCTGAGGTCATCAGTCCCCTAGAACTTAGAACTACTAAAGACCTAACTAACCTAAGGACATCACACACATCCATGCGCGAGGCAGGATTCGAACCTGCGACCGTAGCGGTCGCGCGGTTCCAGACTGTAGCGCCTAGAACCGCTCGGCCACCCGGCCGGCGAAGGTGAAAGGAAGGTGTGATGTGCTAATTCAGGTATAAGAGTCTCGACAAATCAGAGTTCCCATGTATGATAAGTACAATTGGGTACTGAAGCTCGCATTGAGATTTAGAGCAGAATAAGTTGTTCTAGCTGTCTGAGGAAGTGAGACAACTTTATAAGCTGCTACCAAATCCATAGAGGAGAATGGGGTCCTGGCGTAGACCACCGAGAAATTTTATTCAAGTTGAAAGCAACATATTCACAGAGAGTATATTATAAAAGAAAACCGTCGCGAGTTTCTTCGCGGTTTTAAAAGATGTCAGTGTTCCAGGAAAGCTTTTCCAATAGCACGAAGTATGATTCCCAAACACAGCAGACACAAGGCATCTTTGTGTTCCTTCTGTGCATAACAAAACTAGGTCCATGCTATGCAGCGTCACATTCAGCACTGTTTTCGATATTTAGGTACTTAGTTCTACAGTGAACATAGACTTGTACTATATTACTGGACATCTCTCATCTTGACTGCTCAAACATCGCTAGAAATACATCGTTCCGTAAACTAAAAATGAAAAGAAAGAGTTTCGATGATCCGGTAGGTAAAACGTTATTAATATAAAATATGTGTCAAAATACTGTCCCGCTTGTCTTGCAAATCCTTTTCAATCGTTGAACGCTTTATTTGACGTTATATGCGTTGCGCAATTCACGTACGTGCTCTCGATCTATAATTGCAATCGGTGACATGATTACATGCCATATTTAGCTTTCGTTACACTGAAGGTTTCTTATGTACACATGTATGGCCTCAGTTTGAGTAACTGATGCTATTTCCTTTTTAGGGTTCCGTACCTCAGACGGTAAAAACGGAGTACTTATAGAATCACTTTGTTGTCCGTCTGTCTGACTGTTAAGATCCCCTTTCCGCAGGAACGGCTAGAGATATCAACTTAAAATGTATGACAGATAGTAAGATGTGTGTGGTCCCTTGGCGGTGTGAACAGTTTCAGCTTCTAAGTCAATGCAATTAAAGGATATGGCCATTCATGTCATATATTTCGACACTCGTAAACCTATTCATCAAAACCTATAGGGAACTTTCCATTGACCTAGAATAATGAAATTTGACAAGACGTGAGGTTTCACGGTACAAGTAAGAGAAAAAAATCCGGGAACTGTTATTTTTATTTATATTACATAAAAGTATTTTTTGCCATTTGTTGTGCGTCTGCCCGTCTGACCTTCTGTTAAGAACCTTTTCCTTAGGAACGGGTAGTGGTATGAAGCTGAAATTTTGGTGAAATACAAAGCTCTACAGTCCCTTGGCAATGTAAATAATTTAAGCTTCCAAGTCAATGTAAGCAAAAGATACGGCCATATATCTCTCATATTTTTGTACTCGCAAACCTATAGATGAATCATCTACAGGGTAGTCAGAAACAGTCTGAAAAGTTTGTAAGGGTATTGCAGACTAGGTTGTGCAGAGAAATAATCGTTAAGAAAAAAATTCGATACATTAGGATTAGAGTTAGCCAATTAGGCCGTTGCGCTCACAAATTCTAGGAGCCCACCAGTAATGGTGTCGCCAAACGTGCTCTTCCTTTGGTTTCCTAAAACTGAATAAGAGATCGATACAGAAATTGGGCATAGGACGGCGGTTTGGATGGAACCCGAGCCAAAGGCTTGAGTGCCATCATGTACGCTATGAAGACAACTGGCAGGCCGCTTGAATTTGCGCGCACACAAGCCTGATTGGACGAATTCAGTGTTAATTAATTAGGAAACGGTGCAACTTATCGCATTTTTCTTAGGAATTATTTCTTAGCGCAGCCTCCCCTGGAACACGCCTGCAAGCTTATCAGACACTTTCTGGCCAGCTTGTCTCTATAACTCGGACCTGGTGGTCTAGCAGTGAAGAGTTTGCCTGGAAACCTCGAAGTCGTGGGATCTAATCTAGATCGGACGATGGATTTTTCAGTTTTCGTTTTAGCCTTGCCTTCACTTCTCAGCGATGTGAGGAGTTGCCAGAAGCAGCACGTGGTTAGTATTCCACAATAAACTGTAGGTCACCTTTCCCCGATTGGATAACTTGGGTGGATTAGGGACACGCAAGTGGCCAAGGTGGCGTCCAATATTAGGACTTGCACTCAGCCATTGAGCCACGCGAAATTACTCTATAGTTACTCCAGTTAGTCCAGTGTGGACTGTAATTATTGTAATGCCTCGAAACTTGGTAGACATTCTAATGCGTTAATGCAGAACAGATACTCTATAGTTAAAGGAAAGTCGTTGTTTAACGTTGCTACTAAATCTCTAAAAGTTCTGGACTGATTTACATAAAATCTTTACACGAAACTTTAAATAAACGTTCGGACGGACATAGGCTACTCATTTTTTAATCTATACACTATGTCATCAAAAGTATCGGGACACCCCCAAAAACAAACGTTTTCCATATTAGGTGCATTGTGCTGCCATCTTCTGTAAGGTACTCCATATCAGCGACCTCAGTAGTCATTACACATCGTGAGAGAGCAGAATTTGGCGCTCCGCGGAACTCACGGACTTCAACGTGGTGAAGTGACTGGCTGTCACTTGTGTCATACATCTGTACGCAAGATTTCCACACTCCTAAACATCCCTAGCTCCACTGTTCCCGACGTGTTAGTGGAGTGGAAACGTGAAGTGACATGTACAGCACAAAAGCGTACAGGCCGACCTTGTCTGTTGACTGACAGAGACCGCCGACAGTTGAAGAGGGTCGCAATGTGTAATAGGCAGACATCTATCCAGACCATTACACTGCATGAAACTTCCTGGCGGATTAAAACTGTGTTCCCGACCGAGACTCGAACTCGGGACCTTCTCATTACACTGCAATTCCAAACTCATCAGGATCCACTGCAAGTACTATGACAGTTAGGTGGGAGGTGAGAACACTTGGATTTCATGGTCGAGCGGCTTCTCATGAGCCACACGTCACGCGCGTAAATGCCAAACGACGCCTCGCTTGGTGTAAGGAGCGTAAACATTGGACGATTGAACAGTGGGAAAACGTTGTGTGGAGTGACGAATCACGGTACACAAGGTGATGATCCGATGGCAGTTTGTGGGTATGGCGAATGTCAGGTGAACGTCACCTACCATTGTGTGTAGTACCAACAATAAAATTCGGAGGCTGTGGTGTTATGGTGTGGTCGTGTTTTTCATGAAGGGGGCTTGCACCCTTTGTTGTTTTGCGCGGCACTATCACAGCACAGGTCTACATTGAAGTTTTAAGCACCTTCTTCCTTCCCACTGTTGAAGAGCAATTCGGGAATGGTGATTGCATCTTTCAACACGATCGAACACCTCTTCACAATGCACGGCCTGTGGCGGAGTGGTTACACGACAATAACATCCCTGTAATGGACTGGCCTACACAGAGCCCTGACCTGAATCCTACATAACATCTTCGGGATGTTTTGCAACGCCGACTTCGTGCCAGGCTTCACCGACCGACATCGATACCTGTCCTCAGTGCAGCACTCCGTGAAGAATGGGCTGCCATTCCTCAAGAAACCGTCCAGCCACTGATTGAACGTATGCCTGCGGGAGTGGAAACTGTCATCAAGGTTATGGGTGGGCCAACACCATATTGAATTCCAGCATTACCAATGGAGGGCGCCATGAACTTGTAAGTCATTTTCGGCCAGGTGTCCGGATACTTTTGATCACATAGTGTATGTATACAAAGTTATATATTTCTTCTTCCTCTCTTCTCTTCTCTTCTCTTCTCTTCTCTTCTCTTCTCTTCTCTTCACTTCTCTTCTCTATATGAATAACAGAAGTCGCCACTTAGCGTCTGTTGGTATGTGCAGGCTACTTTCACGAACTGGGATTTTGATCCGGTTTTCACTAATACCGGTGGTATTAAATACAGTGCAGCTACTCAGAGAGGTCCAGTGTGGACTGTAATTATTGTAATGCCTCGAAACTTGGTAAACATTCTAATGCGTTAATGCAGAACAGATTTACGCTAGGAAAAAGTTAGTTCTTCCAGTTTTGGCCACCAGGTGCAAATATGGCGATGGGAATGTAAGAAAGACGTATAGAAATGTTTCCATATGCAATGGATTTCTGCTGGAGGTGTGCAGAAAACGTCAAACAAGTGACAAAGGCATAGTGTTGACTTTATTATTAACCGCCTATTACAAAATTTGTTCAATACTAGTGCTTCTGACGTCGACGAGATGCTGCATCCGTAAAACGACGTGATCAACAACTGCTCGCAGCAGTTCCAGTGGAATCTGAACAAGGTATTCCTGTGTAATGCCCATCAAATCAGGTAGAGATCGAACGCGTTCCAAGTAAACGCGTTCTTTTACATACCCCAGAGCCAAAAGTTACATCGATTCAGATCAGATGACCTTGCAGCAGTCCATCTGGAAAATCTCTGGAGATAATACGTTCGTGGATGGTTGCATTAAGCTGATCATTCACTGGGTGAGAGACATGAGGCTTGGCCCTCTCTTGCATAAATACAGTAGTTTCCACATAGTTGCGGTCTTCCAGAGCAGAAATAATATGCTGTACAAGGAGGTCTCGATATCGTGTAGACGTCACGGTATATATGGCAGACCCCATTGGTGTATTCTCTTCCAAAAAGAACGGACCGAGAATAAAGGTGCTTGTGATTCCACAACACACAGTCACATATGGCAAGTGCAGTAGCCCTTCGTAAAGAACACGCCTGTTAAAAATACGACAAATTCGGCAGTTCTGTGTACTCATAGCACCCTGTAGTACAAAATGTGCTTCGTCACTCCGCAGAATATTGCACAGCGACATGTCATCAACTTCGATCCGTGCCAAAAACCTAAGAGCAAATTCAGAACGTTGCTGTGGATTATGGGGTTCCATTTTCTGCGCCGCCTGGATTTTATACAGGTACCATTGTAAAACAGACTGTACAGCTTCATGTACTGTTGTCCATGGGATGTACAATTCTCGTGACACTGCACGAGCACTAGCATCGCCTAGGGCACATGCCGCATGGTAAGTTACAGCAACAGTAACCTCGTAACACCTTCCTCTTGCAGATGCCACACCAAGCTCATCCGTGTTTTAGAATCTTATTATCATCTTCTTTAAACAATTTAAAGGCATCATACCTCTCCTCAGGCCTTTCATTCGGAGACACTCTCTCAGTGCAGCACTGTAACTACTGCTGCTCACATAAAACAGTTTCACTAACAGTGCACAGTCTCTTTTCTAGATAGACATACTATTCACTCACGTCGTGACTCGTCAAATGATAACGTGGATGTCATACAGTCATACTAACAGTGTACGCGCCAGATTTGAACCTGGTAATCAAAATTGGAACAAATATTTTTTCCAGCATAAATCGGTTCCACATAAACGCATTTGCATATCTAGCAAGCTTAGCTGCCATATGATAAACCACCCAGCAGATTCGATGATGCGTAAGGAATTTTTTTGTATATAATTTAAAAACATTTCGTACAAACAGTCTGATTTATGATAAACTAAAGTTTTGTTTTTAAAAACGAGGCCACTGCCATCTATCGAACAACGGCCATAACCCGACAGCAGAGCGCACCTGCTGTGTGTTTCTGCCTGCAGCGCGAAGACGCTCGCCTTGTTTATGTCCTCTGGCTGACACTAACGTAACGCTGTAACGGAACAAGATCATGGCGAAACAATACAGGAAATCAGCACTGAAATTTGCATTTCGAAACGACCTTGCTATGCCAAAAGCTCTCGAAGTCGAGCGCCTTTTAAAGGAAGACGCCAAGAGCCCGGTTGCTGACATCGTCAGCATCCACTTTTAGATCGTAAGTAGTATGGTCAATGTGAAACGTACATTACATCTGACAAGATTCTTCAAGAAATGAAACAAGAACTCCTCTTCTACTACGCACACACAAATGTTGACAACTTCGAGGCTGACTTTGCTGGTCTGGGCCTGCAGATTATTTGCATATTCGAACTACCCTTCGAATTCTCGGCGGCAGACGCGGTAACAGTGCTCTGCTCCTACAGCACGGTAAAAGAACACGTGGCAGAAAAGTGGACCCAATTTAAGAAGTGTCCAGTCCTCAACGGAGTACGCAAGTGCACATTGAAGTCCACTGACACATGCCTTCATACCGTGCGGTTCTAGGCGCTGCAGTCTGGAACCGCGGGACTGCTACGGTAGCAGGTTCGAATCCTGCCTCGGGCATGGATGTGTGTGATGTTCTTAGGTTAGTTAGGTTTAAGTAGTTCTAAGTTCTAGGGGACTGATGACCTAAGATGTTAAGTCCCATAGTGCTCACAGCCATTTGAACATACCATCATAACTCAAAATAGGGGGCTGCTGAGCGATAATTATTTATGACGGCCAGCCTAAAACGTGTTCCAGTTGCGTCAAGGAAGGTCACCTAGTTTCGAATGCCGCCAGCGTCGGACCACACAACTTCCACCGTAGGATGTGGTACCTCCATCGACGTTGACATAGGAATAGAAAAGCAACTGGAATCACTCAACAGAGGAAAGTCCACTGGACCTGACGGGATACCAATTCGATTCCACACAGGGTACGCGAAAGAGCTTGCCCCCCTTCTAACAGTCGTGTACCGCAAGTCTCTAGAGGAACGGAGGGTTCCAAATGATTGGAAAAGAGCACAGGTAGTCCCAGTCTTCAAGAAGGGTCGTCGAGCAGATGCGCAAAACTATACACCTACATCTCTGACGTCGATCTGTTGTAGAATTTTAGAACATGTTTTTTGCTCGAGTATCATGTCGTTTTTGGAAACCCAGAATCTACTATGTAGGAATCAACATGGAATCCGGAAACAGCGATCGTGTGAGACCCAACTCGCTTTATTTTTTCATGAGACCCAGAAAATATTAGATACAGGCTCCCAGGTAGATGCTATTTTTCTTGACTTCCGGAAGGCGTTCGATACAGTTCCGCACTGTCGCCTGATAAACAAAGTAAGAGCCTACGGAATATCAGACCAGCTGTGTGGCTGGATTGAAGAGTTTTTAGCAAACAGAACACAGCATGTTGTTATCAATGGAGAGACGTCTACAGACGTTAAAGTAACCTCTGGCGTGCCACAGGGGAGTGTTATGGGACCATTGGTTTTCACAATATATATAAATGACCTAGTAGATAGTGTCGGAAGTTCCATGCGGCTTTTCGCGGATGATGCTGTAGTATACAGAGAAGTTGCAGCACTAGAAAATTGTAGCGAAATGAAGGCACTTGGTGCAGGGAGTGGCAACTGACCCTTAACATAGACAAATGTAATGTATTGCGAATACATAGAAAGAAGGATCCTTTATTGTATGATTATATGATAGCGGAACAAACACTGGTAGCAGTTACTTCTGTAAAATATCTGGGAATATGCGTGCGGAATGATTTGAAGTGGAATGATCATATAAAATTAATTGTTGGTAAGGCGGGTACCAGGTTGAGATTCATTGGGAGAGTCCTTAGAAACTGTAGTCCATCAACAAAGGAGGTGGCTTACAAAACACTCGTTCGACCTATACTTGAGTATTGCTCATCAGTGTGGGATCCGTACCAGATCGGGTTGACGGAAGAGATAGAGAAGATCCAAAGAAGAGCGGCGCGTTTCGTCACAGGGTTATTTGGTCAGCGTGATAGCGTTACGGAGATGCTTAACAAACTCAAGTGGCAGACTCTGCAAGAGAGGCGCTCTGCATCGCGGTGTAGCTTGCTCGCCAGGTTTCGAGAGGATGCGTTTCTGGATGAGGTATCGAATATATTGCTTCCCCCTACTTATACCTCCCGAGGAGATCACGAATGTAAAATTAGAGAGATTAGAGCGCGCACGGAGGCTTTCAGACAGTCGTTCTTCCCGCGAACCATACGAGACTGGAACAGAAAAGGGAGGTAATGACAGTGGCACGTAAAGTGCCCTCCGCCACACACCGTTGGGTGGCTTGCGGAGTATAAATGTAGATGTAGATGTAGATGTAGATGTAGACGTCGTACTCGGCAGTGCTCACGACGCCTCCACCTGTTCATACAACAACCTGCCACGGACTGACGCCCGGCCGGTCAGTCAGCCTGGCCAGTAACAGAACTCTGTACTATGCCAAGCATACCACTGGAACACTGCAGGTACCACCACCATCACCAGGATGACTATATCGATTCACTTATTGTACCTTTGTACCAGCGATGCGTGCGTAACTGCCATTGTCCAACACGGAAAGCCACACACGATAACACATGTTCACCGAAACGACGAAATGGGGCCGCATTACCGTATCGGAACTTGGCCGCTCCTATTCCTCAAAGGAAGAAGAACTGAACCCTCAGGACGCCAACCACAAGGCTGACATCATTAATACCGACTACACTCCTGCAGAACAGGTCGCAGTATGGTTGGCCCTAACCCTCTGCGGCGGACGGTAAACAACAGGAGGGTTTCACTGCACTCCTATCAACCGCTATAACCCTGTGGAACATGAACAGACTTCCACGCCCACGTCGTGGGCTGACGACGTGGATGTGTGGCAGGACGTCGATACAGGGCCCACTGAGATTGTACGATGCCATGATTGCCATGGTCGTCTAGGTGTGACATCACTCTCGATGTAGGCTTCTCTCCACCATCACTGTGGATAAGCCTCCTCAACAACCACACCGCCAGGCTTACCACTTGGCCACAATCAATGTCAATATGGTTACCTCCCCTGCCAAGATCAAACTCTTGAGTAAAACAGTACAAGCCTGTGAGGTAATGGGCGAATTGTGGCGCCCTGAAAATATTCTAAGTTCGGAGTTGGCATGGTCGCATGGACCGCTCGGCAGGCGCAGGCCGCTGAGCAGGCCGACCACGTGGTGCCAGACGTTGGCCGAAGCAAGAGGGGTCCAGTCCGATCGCATGGCTGGGAATTCCATGTTGACGCTGTGACGAGGACGGTGCTTTGTGTCGATGAAGTAGACGTCTATGCCAGGAGTGCCAAAGATGGCGGACTTTGTGAAACCATAATAGCAGACATTTCACAGTTCGTATAGAAATTAAAAGTAGCCAGATGAACGATGATACCTCAAAAAGAAACATGTACATTACCATTACTTGCACGACGATTCTGATGGTGTAATCAGATTCTCAATATCTTTATTAGTTTAAAGTTTAGTACCTGATGGTAAATTATACAAGTAACACCAGCAACGAATTTCCAAAACCTAAACGATTCATCCGATTTTCTCGATCGACGTGACTTTAGAAAGCTGTTAGTGTAAACCTAAATTGGTATAAATTACAGGCATTTAACTTGAATAGTACATGAGTTATTGGAGGTCAAAGTGGCCGATTACTATCGATCGCGTCAGGCCATAAGTACTCCACAGTCACACGAAAAAACGGTTGCAGCATGCTTATAAATATATTTATTCGTCTCTGTCTTTGTTTATATCCAATGTATTCTATTCATGAAGAAATTGGTCAAATATTTACTGTGTTTTAGAAAGCACAGAGACATTAGGCTACAGGCCTACTCTTGCTGGCTATTCCTTTGACATATGTTTATTTAATTTGTTTATGTATTTAATAAATTATCGCCTGAGAACGGCGATCGTCTCCATCGATTTCGATCGGTTCTTCGATAGAGAGCACAGTAACCTCCTTTTCCTGGTGATGGACCATATAGGATATCCCTCAAGACTCAGCGACATCCTGTGGTATTTTTTTGTAACAGCCAGTTATCAGATACAGGTCAACAGACGGTAATTGGACCCAATACCCATTAAGAGGTCTCTACGACAAGGTTACTCCCTTTTTACCTACCTTTATGCAACTGCACGCGAGGGACTCCTCGGATGTCTCACTCAGCCTTAGGCTATTTGGCATCACGCTGTGGGATATCACCTTCCGCTTTAGGGTGTACGCTGACGCCCTGTTACTGCCGGTTCATTCCACCAGTGAAATCCACAGTGTGCTAAACTGGATCGAGCGATACAGACAGGCCATGGGCAGTCTTTTGAATATGAACGAGTCAACGGCAATGGATATCAGTCGTGGTCTCTGGCCAGGTGCTGTTGGCCCCCTGCCGCCAGTTTCTAAACTGAGATATTTGGGAGTCACGTTTACGAAGGATGTGCCCAGAATGGCCATGGAAAACTATCGACACTTACTACTGACCATACACATGATGATGCACGAGAACCTGCTCTGGAACTTGAACCAGCTGTAAGGTTTGTAATACCTGAATCTCTATGATGCGTCAAAACTCCATCACGTGGCACAGTCCTCCCCCTAGTGATGATGATAGGACGCAGACTTCAGGCAGCCTTCGGTTACTACCTATCAACAGGACACAGGTTTCAAGTACGCTACAAAACTCTCTCACCCTCCATCTGTTTGATGAAGGGCTGGGCCTGGTTAACACCTGGGCACAGGCAGTTACCCTCTATATTAGCAAGATGATGAGACGATGGACCAATCAACATACCTCATTCCTAGATCGTCTATTGGAGGTTTTGATGCCAGTCTCTCACGTCTTGCTGGTGCCGGTGATGCTCGTTGCATCACAGCTCTCCCATGTATCGATATTCTTTCTTGGATACAATTATGTGATCTCGAAGTTTCCCGCAATACACCGTTACACAGGCAGTTCCGTGTAATGTGGTACAAACCAAGTACCCAACTGTCGAAAACGATACACCACAACTGTATGCCAACACTGTGCACGTGACATGGTACGAAGTCACCAACAGAAAGGTATGCGATGAGACATTGGCTCCATGCTATCAGATTAATGGATTCCCCCCTTTCTCGTGACTGTCACCTTCTGGACTAAGCTGAACATCGCTGCATGTGCGCATCGTCTTCCGGCTTTTGGTGACTGGCACAGAAAATATTAGCTTGTTAACTCCGCGTCACATCCGACGTGGTTGAACCTCGGACCCTCTCCTATCCAGATGACTATTACTTTCCACCTGCAAAGTACCATGTAATTACATGATTTAAGGGAATGGTCATCGACTATGTCTTCGGTAAAGGGGAGAAAGTGGCGGTTGATTACTAGTGGTACCTGCAAAATTCTCGCATGGTCGTCAAATGCATATCTAAGTAGTGTACGATCTTTGGAAATTATTTTCGCAATGTTTTCGTTAATCACCCTCTAGTTGAAGACTGACATGCACAGTCTGACGTTCCGCGCAGCATCACAATGAAGACAGAAAGTCCTGAACTGCAAGAAGCGAAAAGGAAAAGAGATTGGTTGATTGATGGAAAGCTACGTTAATTGAGGCATTAGCAAAGCAGAATAAGTCTGTTGTAGATATTTTTACACAGCATTGTTGGAAATAGAAAACGCCAGTTACAGTGCACAAGAAACATACAGTTGCACCATTCCTGGAAGAAAGGTTCTTTTAGCTGAAGTCAATCAAATCTATGAATGTTATTTTGGTTTTCTTTTGAATAACACTTTTTGTACGGGATGTTCTACAGGGCTTCGTTTGTACACAATTACTAATTATAATCATGTAAAAATTATAGATCATCTTGGGAGAATGTTTAGGAATAATTAGGGGAAACGCCTGCAGAGAAATAGTTCATTATTTTTATCGTTGGGTAACAGGGGCGGTGCCAAGTAGGGGTAGCTTTAATTTTTGTGTCATTTTTTTAAGATTAAACATTATTAGACAAGTACATATTAAAAAAAGGGACTTTTGCGTCAAAAAACCAAAAGTTACATGATCGAATTCTGGCCGTGTCTATTTTTTTCACTCTGCGTCTTAGCCCAGCATGCGGCTAGAATTCCACGTTACACTGCAGTTGCCATTTTCCTGGTTTCATAACTCATTAGGGACATGCAACTCGCCTAAGTGATATCCAGTTTCAGGAGAACTGCCTAGCAAAACGGCATCCGAGTCCACAGCCTGTGCTTTTCAATTATTTATGCATAGAGTGAAAGGTAACATGTGATTCAGCTTAACTTCGTTTGTGTAGAAAAACTTTTGCATTAGAGCAGCAGATGACTCAACTTTAGGCTCCCTGCTTTCGTTGAGTCAAACATAGATGCGAAGAGGATTCTCCGCATAGTGGGGCGAAAGATCCTAATTCTGTGGATACTTTCAAATTACAAAGAAGACTTGTAAACGAATCTCCACTGGCGGGAACGAGATTAAGATTTCGGAAATTTCTTGCGGATGAAAGAACAAGATTTCGAAACACTTCTGCAGATTTTTAAGGGGCGCATTTCGAAATATGACAACAATTTCAAACTGTAAATTTTCGTTCCCTCAGATTACGGGTCGCAGTTCACCTCAAATTCTTCGAATATTGGGCAGTGAGCTATCAAATTTGAAGTATCGAAATTAATATTACCAAGAGCGAAAAGATAAACATCTCACCATGAGGCTTACATGTACGATTTACAATCTGAAATAATCAAATATTTTTAGCCTATAGTTTCTCTGCAGTCGTTCAATGCGTCGGCTTAACGCCTCCTTACTGTGAGGGTCTGTATACCCGCATGGTAGCACTCTACTGGTCGACGTCGGAGCCAACATCTTGGTGTATCAGTAAGCTCCCCATCATTCAGGTACTGCTTACCGAGGAGTGCAACCTTCCCTGGGCCGAAGAGATGGAATTCGGAAGGTGCAAGACCCAGGCTGTAGGATGGATGAGGAGGGAGGAGGAACAGTACAATGCAATTTGTCAGCTGCTGTCGGGTGCACATACTTGTGCGAGGTCTTGCGTTTTCATAGAGGAGAGGTTCGTTTGCATTTTTGCAGCGACGAACACGCTGAAGTCATTTCTTGAATTTCCTGAGAATAGCACAACGCCACTTCAGAGTTGATAGTTGCACCATGAGGGACCACATCAAACAGAACATTCCCCGCAGGGTCCAACAAAACGGTCGCCATGACTTTACCGGCTGAAGGTGCGGCTTTGAACTTTTTCTTCGGAGGAGAGATGCTGTGGAGCGATTCCATGGATTGCTATTTTGATTCTGGTTCGAAGTGATAAACCCATGTTTCATCGTCTGTGACGATCAGATTCACAACTGGCAAGCAATTCCGCACAGTTGATTCTTCGTTGCTCCCTCAGGTCTTCTGTTAGGCGACGGAAAACCCAGCGGAAACACACCTTTGAGTACCCCAACTGATGGACGAGTGTGTAAGCACTAACAACGGAGGCGTCCAGTTGAGCAGCGAGGTGTTTGATTGTGACCCGTCTATCTACTCGAATGAGAGTATCCACACATTCCACCTTTGCAGGAGTCAGCTGTTTGCGGCCGGCCCGCACCCGTGACTTTTCAAATGGTTCAAATGGCTCTGAGCACTATGGGACTCAACTGCTGAGGTCATTAGTCCCCTAGAACTTAGAACTAGTTAAACCTAACTAACCTAAGGACATCACAAACATCCATGCCCGAGGCAGGATTCGAACCTGCGACCGTAGCGGTCTTGCGGTTCCAGACTGCAGCGCCTTTAACCGCACGGCCACTTCGGCCGGCCCCGTGACTTTTGTTCGATCTTGTATGAATTATGACAAACACTTCGCCCAACGGCTCATGGTGCTTTTGTTCACTTTCGGGTCTCTGTGGACATTCTGCAAGCGTCTGTGAATATCTGTGATGCTCTGGTTTTCCGTCAAAAGAAACTGAATGACAGCTCTTGCTTGGAACGCATCTCCATTTCAGACGCCATTTGGAAAGCTGCGTATAGCCTCGCCACCTATTGGAACATCATGACACTACAGGCTGAAGCGGAAATACTCCACAATGTTCCACTGCAAATTCCACATTTTTTCCTTCGAAACTGGCCAAGAAGAAAAAGTGTTGCATTACTTATTGAACGCCCATCGTAAAACGTTTTCCGAAAAAGTACTGCAACAACTGTACTTCGTTAACATAAGATAGTTCAGTTTACCAGTGCAGCAGATGACTCAATTTTTAGCTTTCTGCTTTCCTTGAATCAAACCAATATGTGTACACGTTTTTTTGAGCGATACGGCGAAGAAGTCTTCCATAAAGAGCCCACGACGAAGAACTGTGTCAGTGGGTGTCAAGATTGCAGCACTGTCATACTAAGCTTCACAACAGGAGTACTGCAACACGAGCTAAACGTGTAGTTCATGAGTACTTTTTCTTATTTTTTCTTTTATTTGTGCACCTAAGCCAGCCTTCAATAGATATTGAATCACTCGCTGACACAAACATCCATGAACTTTTCGAGATTTTTGGTAATAATGTTGAACAGCGACTTGGCTTTGTACTGGATGTCCCACCTAACTGTACCCCATATATTTTCGATATGAAACAAAATTTGGAAAATGCAGTTGGTCAGGGATGTACCTATGTCAGAGGCTCACACAATGGGCAGAAATGCGCAATCCCTACAAGTAAAGTAACATTACTTTCAACACAGAGTTACGTATTTTTCAAATGGTACCTGTGAGCTTCCTCCATCGAAGTGAAAACTAGAATTATGTTATGGCAGACTTGGTTTCACTGCTCTAAAACTTATACCTTCTGGAACACTTAGACTTTGTTGTTGTTGTAGTCTTCAGTCCAGAGACTGGTTTGATGCAGCTCTCCATGCTACTCTATCCTATGCAAGCTTCTTCATCTCCCAGTACCTACTGCAACCTACATCCTTCTGAATCTGTTTAGTGTATTCTTCTCTTGGTCTCCCTCTACGATTTTTACCCTCCATGCTGTCCTCCAATACTAAATTGGTGATCCCTTGATGCCTCAGAACATGTCCTACTAACCAGTCCCTTCTTTTTGTCAAGTTGTGCCACAAACTCCTCTTCTCCCCAATTATATTCAAAACTTCATCATTAGTTATGTGATCAACCCATCTAATCTTCAGCATTCTTCTGTACCACCACATTTCGAAAGCCTCTATTCTCTTCTTGTCTAAACTATTTGTCGTCCATCTTTCATTTCCATACATGGCTACACTCCCTACAAATACTTTCAGAAAGGACTTCCTGGCACTTAAATCTATACTCGATGTTAACAAATTTCTCTTCTTTAGAAACGCAGTAGCAAAACTCATTTACTACTTTAAGTGTCTCATTTCCTAACCTAATATCCTCAGCATCACCCGATGTAATTCGACTACATTCCATTATCCTCGTTTTTCTTTTGTTGATGTACATCTTTATCCTCCTTTCAAGACACTGTCCTTTCCGTTAAGCTGCTCTTCCAGGTCCTTTGCTTTCTCTGACAGAATTACAGTGTTTTAATTTCTTCTCCATGGATTTTAATTCCTACTCCGAATTTGTTTCCTTTACTGCTTGTTCAACTTACAGATTGAATAACGTCGGGGATAGGCTACAATCCTGTCTCACTCCCTTCCCAACCACTGCTTCCCTTTCATGCCCCTCGACTCTTATAACTGCCATCTGGTTTCTGTGCAAACTGTAAATAGCCTTTCGCTCCCTGTATTTTACCCCTACCACCTTCAGAATTTGAAAGAGAGTATTCCAGTCAACATTGTCAAAAGCTTTCTCTAAGTCTACAAATGCTAGAAACGTAGGTTTTCCTTTCCTTAATCTGTTTGCTAAGATAAGTCGTAGGGTCAATATTGCCTCACGTGTTCCAACATTTCTACGGAATCGAAACTGATCTTCCCCGAGGTCGGCTTCTACCAGTTTTTCCATTCGTCTGTAAAGAATTCATGTTAGTATTTTGCAGCCGTGGCTTATTAAACTGATAGCTCGGTAATTTTCACTTCTGTCAACACCTGCTTTCTTTGGAATTGGAATTAATATATTCTTCTTGAAGTCTGGGGGTATTTCGCCTGTCTCATACATCTCGCTCACCAGATGGTAGAGTTTTGCCAGGGCTGGCTCTCCCAAGGCTATTAGTAGTTCTAATGGAATGTTGTCTACTCCCGGGGCCTTGTTTCGGCTTCGGTCTTTCAGTGCTCTGTCAAACTCTTCACGCAGTATCATATCTCCCATTTCATCTTCATCTACATCCTCTTCCATTTTCATAATATTGTACTCAAGTACATCGCCCTTGTATAGACCCTCTATATACTCCTTCCAGCTTTCTGCTTTCCCTTCTTTGCTTAGAACTGGGTTTCCGTCTGAGCTCTTGATGTTCATGCAAGTGGTTCTCTTTTTTCCAAAGGTCTCTTTAATTTTCCTGTAGGCAGTATCTATTTTACCCCTAGTGATATAGGCCTCTACATCCTTACATTTGTCCTCTAGCCATCCCTGCTTACCCATTTTGCACTTCCTGTCAATCTCATTTTTGAGACGTTTGTATTCCTTTTTGCCTGCTTCATTTACTGCAGTTTTCTATTTTCTCCTTTCATCAATTAAATTCAATATATCTTCCGTTATACAAGGATTTCTACTAGCCCTCGTCTTTTTACCTACTTGATCCTCTGCTGTAATGCGGGTTGCCTACGCTCACCTGAAGCCTACCTGCTGTGGGAAATCCTTGCTGCGCGCAGAATGGGCAGAAACTGCGGCGCCGTTGCCATCCTATAAAGTCTACGTACTTCAGAAAGTATGAGGTTTAGAACAGTGAACGTAAGTCTGCTGTCACTAATTGTAACTGAAGTTATCATTTCCGTAGAGATAACATACATACCCCATTTAAAGAAACGTAACTTCGTGTTGAAAGTTATGTTTGTTTACAGTTATGGATTGTGCATTCCCGCCCTTTATGTGAGCCCCATAGTTGCATCCCTGTCCAATTGGGATTCTCACATTTTGTTTCGATTCGGGAACATATGAGATGATAAAGTGATAAAGTCAGGTGGGACACACTGTACAAAGACAAGTCGGTGTTTAACATTGTTACCAAATACCTCGAAAAGTTCTTGACCGATTTACTTCAAGTTTTACATGGTACTTTGATAAACATTTACATGGATATAGGCAGTATATTCTTTTTAAATAAAACAATGTGTCAGTTTTCTCTTAAAACCGACTGCGAGAAGGGATACGCTGTGAAAATGTGCGGTGTTGTCTTCTTTCTCGCATTTCGTTTTAACTACAATAATAGTGCATTTAAACCACTGAATAGATTTTTTTATACAGTAAATATTAATTCTCACGATATATATTTTTAAACAAAAATTGTATGCACAGCAATGGGCTGTTTTGTTTTCCTCCTCGCATTCGATTTTCACGGAAAACAGGAAAGTTTTATTTATGACTTATCGGCTTATGATTAGAATGCTACTACGGAACCTGAATTGGGAAGAACAAAAACTAAGGCTCAGTGTCTGGGAGAGGGCTTAATAGGACATAGAGAGGGGGAAGGAGGAGGTAGGCTGGGAGTGGGAAGGAGGGGATGGAGAGAGAAATGTGGGAGAAGGAGAACAGTACGTACATCTAATTCATGTACAAATTTAACAATAGCGAATTATTGCTGGGTTCGACAGTCTGTATATATAATTAAGTTAATATAATTAAGTTTTTGCGGAATCCATAGAGCGTACTCCTGCTCGCCCTTGTACGGTTATTTTCTTTTTGTAACTACTGTTTATATTACTTTGTAACACCTTGTGAACTGCATTACAGTGTCATTATTTCTTCTGTTCTACAGGCCATAATCAACGTTATAGCATGTTTGACAATGCCAAAGGATATGGTGCAGACTATGATTTGGCGGATGCTATTAAGTGAGTATACAGACTCTAATACTAAATTTAAAAAGTGTCGCTTTCGTTTTGATGATACTTCATTTATTATTATTGTTATTGTTGTTGTTATTATCATTATTTATAATATTATTGTGACATATTGATATTTTTACAACGAGAAAAAGTTCAAAAAACACCTTTAAAGATACTGAATTCATTTATTCTCTGTGAAGTAGGAATATAATGAATGTGGCTGAGAACCAAGTTGGATTCAATATAGTAAGACTTGATACGAGCTAAGTCGACTTGGCTTAAGGACGAGGGATTGTAGTTGACGATGGATTATAGGTAGATATTTTCACGCTTTTCTATGTGGGGCAGTCAAATCAAAACCGAACACCCGTCACAAGAGGACCATGGAATAGTTCCATTGAAAAGTAATTACCACACGCATTACGACATTTATTCCTCTGGGAAACGAGACGGTCAATTCCTGTTTCGTAGAACACAGTCGGCTGCTGACGGATCCACAACAGCAACCACTCTCGCACTTCCTCCTCCGACTGAAACCGACGTCCACGCATGTCTTTCTTCAGGTCACCATAGATGTGAAATTTTCACGATGAAAAATCCGGTCTGTACGGGGGATGTTGCTGTATGTCCCAACCAAATCGCTGAAGCATAGCCGTAGTCCAATTGGCAGTGTGGAAGCAGGCGTTATCGTGCAACAGGGTGATTACATTCGACAGTTTTCCGACACATCGAGGGCAACAGCAAAGTCAACAGCGGGAATATCTCACACCTCCCCGCCAGAGACATCCAAAGCTGTTCACACAAGTTCTGGTAAGGTATGACGGCCTTCTTCTTCGGCTGCAGGGGCATTCTGCTCGCCGATTTTCTGGAGCGTGGAACCACAAACAATGCGCAGCGCTATGAAGACACCTTACAGGAACTTCGATTAGCCATAAAGTCAAAATTCCCAGTAATGCCGTCGGACGGAATCAGACTGCTGACAGCCACCACACTGCCAATCGGACGAAGACTACTCTTCAGCGATTTGTTTCGGAAACATTGTAACTTCCTCCGTATAATCCGGATCTATCATAGTGTGATATTCACATCTTTATCGGCCTGAAGAAAGACATGCGTGGATGTCGGTTTCAGTCGGACGAGGAAGTGCGAGAGTGCGTGGGGTTGTGGATCTGTCAGCGGCCAATCGCGTTCTATCGATCGTGTCGTCTCCCTGAGGGACAAATGTCTTAACACGTGTGGCGACCATTCCCTGATCCCGTTGTGGTGGGTGTTCTGCTTTCATTTTACTGCCCCTTTAAGATCTGGAGTGAGAGTCTTTTCTGTACCATGGGATAGGCTGTGGGGTGTCTGGAAATGAATAAGTGATCAGGTGTATGCTGCTGGAGGCTTCGCATATTATGGAACACTGCTGCTCACTTTTATGGGGTGTACCGATTTCTGGAGGTAATGTGTGAATAGTAAAGGGTATGTATGACAGAATGCGGGCAGATGTGAAAACAGGAGCAAGAACGTGACAAGCAATAACTTACACAAAATGATCAAAGAACAAGTGGGAAAAGTATCACTTGGTAGAACACAATTTTTGTAAGGTCTGAAGGATTTAATCCCCTTTTTTGGTTTGTGTAATTTCCAGGTTCATATTAGTTCTGTTGCCAGTCCCATACATTTTAAAGTATTAGTAAGTTGGATGGAATGGTTGTGGCTGGTGCTGTGGAAGCCACAATAGGTAGATGGCTCGAATTCTGTTTAACGCCTATTTTTGACAGGATAGACCGTTAGGTACCCACGTTATACCTTGACATGAAATTGTTAAGCTGTATTTGATAGAATGTTTGGGAAGATTGAAAAGATTTGATAGAGGGCAAATAATACGGTGTCGTCAGCTTTATTAAGAAATCAGTCTTCACGGAATACCAGCAGTGGTGCGGGCAAATCAGATGTCTAGAGTACCGACTCTCAGGTCTCTCCTGCCGACGGGTGGAAGAGATGGGTGGGAGTATGATGTTCAGTAATACACAAATTATGTTTGGAGTTAAGAGAGAATACCGGGAAGCTTCACACGATCGACAATTGTTCGTTCGGTTGGTAGGATAAGAGACGAGTGAGTTCTGAAAAAGTGGTCTTCAGTAGAATATTTGGGGTTAAAGCTGCTTGGAGTGTGGGAAGGATTAGATGCCGTTCGACTTGCTCACCATTTAAAGCGCACGAATCAGTCCAGTAACCATGCCGATGGGTCAGTAGAAAGAAGTTCCCATACTGGGTTAGTTGTACGTCAGAAATAAGAGGCTTTTGGAGGTAGAATGCTGATCCTTAGATTCTTAATATCTGACCGATATTCCTGTGTAGGGGAGGGAGACAACTTCAGGATTTCATATCCCTACAGTGTGAATAGTGATTATTTTCCATGAACACTTGAATTATAACGTTAATTTGATAAATTTTAGCCATCAGTATTTCCTAGGGAAATGAGTGCTGATACAAAGAAGCAGCAACCATTGGAGTAACATTGCCGGATCTCATATTCACGCAGGCTGCACGCTCAACACATCACACAAAGTAAGGGGAAGGACACGTTCTTGCGCCTTCAGAAGCTAACGATACTGAGAAAATTGTCCATTAATTGGTATGTTGGAGAAGGAGTTCTATTACAAAACATAATTTTCTGTACTTCCGTTTCATACCCTAAACACGAATTACCCCACAATTACATGGTCGCCCAGATATAACACCAAAACTGACTTATCTGTCAGTATTTTCTGCCTTTCAAGTAAAAGTATCGGAATGAGGTACCACACCTCTTTCGATAACCAGGAAACAATGACACTCAACATTCAAACATAAACTGTTCACTGAATGAGCACTAACTCACTGTATTTTAATCATTACTTTAGGTCTTTTTATTTTTTTAGGGGACTGGAGAAACGATACACACATAATAACCTGTTTCACTGGCAGGAGGACGTTCATAACCCTCAACGATATTATCTATGAACAGCTGATTCTCTCCTAACACGAGAGGAGGATTACAATGTAATCTCACTGCGAGCAAAAAACTTTTTAGAGACGGGATACATGGCCCATTTCCTTAACGACTGCGTAATATATCGTCTGACGGAAAGTAATCTGATCCCATTCATTCCGAGTGCCAGTCCAATCCTGTAACGAGTGCGCCATACTTCTAGCTTGGAATTTTCATGTGCTTCCACATGAAAATATGCCACCTCATATGCAGATATTGCATTGTACAAATACATCATTCCATAGATGTTTGTTCAGTGGTTAAGGGTATTGGCCTCTTACCGAACCGGAACACATCTGCTGTCACTTTGAACAACCAAGTTTGTCTGTGGTTCAGTGGCTTGTTCGTGTCCTCTCTTACAAGGGGACCGCGCATACTCGGAATCACCGGTTTCGTCCAAATTTATAATGTATGCGGCGCTTTGCCACAGATGAAAGACCGCGTGAGACGACGCTTCATCCAGTCCCAAACATGCTCAATGGGGGACAGATCCGGAGATCTTGCTGGCCAGGGTAGTTGACTTACACCTTCTAGAGCACGTTGGGTGGCACGGGATACATGCGGACGTGCATTGTCCTGTTGGAACAGCAAGTTCCCTTGCCGGTCTAGGAATGGTAGAACGATGGGTTCGATGACGATTTGGATGTACCGTGCACTATTCAGTGTCCCCTCGACGATCACCAGTGGTGTACGGCCAGTGTAGGAGATCGCTCCCCACACCATGATGCCGGGTGTTGGCCCTGTGTGCCTCGGTCGTATGCAGTCCTGATTGTGGCGCTCACCTGCACGGCGCCAAACACGCATACGACCATCATTGGCACCAAGGCAGAAGCGACTCTCATCGCTGAAGACGACACGTCTCCATTCGTCCCTCCATTCACGCCTGTCGCGACACCACTGGAGGCGAGCTGCACGATGTTGGGGCGTGAGCGGAAGACGGCCTAACGGTGTGCGAGACCGTAGCCCAGCTTCATGGAGACGGTTGCGAATGGTCCTCGCCGATACCCCAGGAGCAACAGTGTCCCTAATTTGCTGGGAAGTGGCGGTGCAGTCCCCTACGGCACTGCGTAGGATCCTACGGTCTTGGCGTGCATCCGTGCGTCGCTGCGGTCCGGTCCCAGGTCGACGGGCACGTGCACCTTCCGCCGACCACTGGCGACAACATCGATGTACTGTGGAGACCTCACGCCCCACGTGTTGAGCAATTCGGCGGTACGTCCACCCGGCCTCCCGGATGCCCACTATACGCCCTCGCTCAAAGTCCGTCAACTGCACATACGGTTCACGTCCACGCTGTCGCGGCATGCTACCAGTGTTAAAGACTGCGATGGAGCTCCGTATGCCACGGCAAACTGGCTGACACTGACGGCGGCGGTGCACAAATGCTGCGCAGCTAGCGCCATTCGACGGCCAACACCGCGGTTCTTGGTGTGTCCGCTGTGCCGTGCGTGTGATCATTGCTTGTACAGCCCTCTCGCAGTGTCCGGAGCAAGTATGGTGGGTCTGACACACCGGTGTCAATGTGTTCTTTTTTCCATTTCCAGGAGTGTATATCACCAGCAGAGTGCCCATTGATTTTCAAATGACTGGACGGAATGGACTTAGAATAATTAAGGTCCCGATTTTCCTTGAATACGATGTTAAAAGTGCGCCATGCCTGTCTGATAAAGAGGCATTGGCAATCATCGCACTTAATTTTACAAATACCGGAGCCCATGTGGCGGTTGTGGGTCCTAGCTTCTTGGTGCCGGTACTGACGACCAGTTCCACTCGGTATAGGCCGGTCGAAGTGGCCGTGCGGTTCTGGGCGCTGCAGTCTGGAACCGCGAGACCGCTACGGTCGCAGGTTCGAGTCCTGCCTCGGGCATGGACGTGTGTGATGTCCTTAGGTTAGTTAGGTTTAAGTAGTTCTGAGTTCTAGGGGACTTATGACCACAGAAGTTAAGTCCCATAGTGCTCAGAGCCATTTGAACCATTTGAACCACTCGGTATAAAACATGCCACTGTGACTCCAAATGTTTTGAGTCATTGGCCAGCTTGATCTGAAATTTAACCTAAATAGAGTAGCTTACTGATTGAATTTCACGGAATATACTCATCGGTGGGTGTCAGGGTAATGCGATGGTGAATACCATCAAGTCCTCTATGTTGCATTTGCTGAGTAAGGGTGTCCACAGCCTGAATTGTGTAGCTGCTGGAGCTTGCAATGTACCTGATAATTTCAAGTTCAGTTTTATATTCCTTTTCGTAAAGAGGTACTTTGGTAGCTCGGTGCACCATTGCACGTGAAGCAGCAATCTTATATTTTTGTGAGTGGTTCGATGAGCTGTGGATTATATTGTCAGTCGTAGCCTCTTTGCTAAAAATGTGATAGGAATCAAAATGATTTGTACATCCAAAGAGGGTAAAGTTAAATTTTAAAAAAAGTTTAAAAATCATTTGCTAAATAATATGGCCCCAGTGGCGAGCCTAAGTCCTTCATGGTACACCACGTTCAACATTTTGAAATAAGATGTTCTTCAGATCCATACACCAGGAACCCACAATCAAGCCGAGATCGCACTAAGGCCCTGATAAACTGGTACAGACAAACCAGGCCTGCTCCTCGTGAATTGTGTATAAGATATTTTGAAATGCTGTACTTTCATGGAGCGTCTTTTCAGGCCCTTTTAAGGTATGGCAACGATGTAAGTTTAGAGTCAAATATCAGACTCAGAAATTTCACCATGTCTTTAAGTTTAAGAATCCTTCGTCCTCAACTCAGGGAAGTTGAAAACCGAACAGGAATGACTAAAAAGGACGCACACAGATTTCTCAAATGAGAATTAAAAACCTGTCTCCTCTGTCCATTCACTACTGTTGAAGAGTCAGTTGCAACTGATGAGTTGTTGTTGCAACACTTGAAAAGAAACAAAAGACAGGGAAGTCATCAACAAACAAAGAACACTGGACACGAAATGTAACAATGGACGAGATAGTATTAATAGCTATTGCAAAGACAGTCACGCTTCAAACACTACCTTGAGGAACAACGTTCTCCTGCTCAAAGCGATCAGAGAGGGAATCATTGACTTGATACCTTAAATGACTGGGCGAGAGAAGACTATTTGAAGACTGGAAGACACCCTCTAAAACCCCATTCACCAAGCTGCCCGAGAACGCTACGCTGCTAAGTAATATCTTGGGCCTTATCGATGTCAAAAAAAAAAAAAGTTCAAATGTGTGTGAAATCTTATGGGACTTAACTGCTAAGGTCATCAGTCCCTAAGCTTACACACTACTTAACCTAAATTATCCTAAGGACAAACACACACACCCATGCCCGAGGGAGGACTCGAACCTCCGCCGGGACCAGCTGCACAGTCCATGACTGCAGCGCCTGAGACCGCTCGGCTAATCCCGCGCCTATCAATGTCAAAAAATATACCTAGGAGATTATGCCGGTACAGGAAAGCTTGTTGTATAGCCGCTTGCAGGAAGGCTAGGTCATCAAAGGGGAGCGATACCTCATGAACCCATAGTGAAAGCGACCAAGGAGCAGTCAGGATTCTAGGATCAAAACAGGGCAGCAACTCCAATGTTTTTCCACCCAACTAGTGAGGACAATATTACGATAACTACTCACGTATATTTGGTCCTTCCCAGGTGTTAAGAGTGGAATTAAAATGTCACTTCTACACAAATTAGGAAAGTAACCTGATGTCAAAATGAGATTAAAAGTGGCGAGAAGTATTCCCTTTCTGTGCCCCGTGAGGTGCTGTAACACACTATAATGGACCCTGTAGTGACCAGATGATGTACCACGAGCTGCAAATAATGCAGTATTCAGCTCTAACGTGGGGATGCGGCAGTTGTCTTTTCCACCCGTGGTGAAACTGAATCTCAACTGACCCTCCAAGCAGCCACTCTCTAACGCTAGAAATCTAAATCCTGATGGGCTGTGGCGGTGGCTATGGGAAAATAGACCACCAAGGTCTGAACACTGTGTCATGGGGTGGTCTTCAGACTTCAATTCCCTATTGCAGCATCAAATCGTCACCTCCCACCTCTTACAGAAATCCTCCTGATGGCCTCGCATACGACTGTACTTTCAGTGAAACAGTTTATGGTGGTCAGGAACTGTTCTCCTCAATAATTCGGCAACATTTCGCTCTCGCTACCCGAAATACTGTGTGGTTCTCTCCAGTTGACTGGCGCTTGTACCTACGCAGAATTGCCCACCTGGACCTGATTACAGAGTAGCATTGGTCGCTACACCAAGAGACAGGCTGCCTTTATAGCTGGCCTAAAGACTGCAGAATGGATGCTTCAGCAGTATGGCAGATTGTTTGGGTAATATGATCAACCCATTCTTGGACACTGTTAATGTGTTCAAACACATCATGTTGGCTGTAAAGCATCCAGTTTGCCCTTCGAAGCATCCATCATGGTGGTTGTCTTTCAGGTTTCACACTGTCTGGCAGGTGAATCCAGACTGGGAAATCGTCACTTGAGTGCAAGTCATCAACCAGTTACCATTGAGCAGTGTGTGCAGGTGTTGGAGAGCATACCGAGAGAGACAGCAAAAAATGGCTCTGAGCACTATGGGACTCAGCTGCTGTGGTTATAAGTCCCCTAGAACTTAGAACTACTTAAACCTAACTAACCTTAGGACAGCACACAACACCCAGCCATCACGAGGCAGAGAAAATCCCTGACCCCGCCGGGAATCGAACCCGGGAACCCGGGCGTGGGAAGCGAGAACGCTACCGCACGACCACGAGATGCGGGCGAGAGAGACAGCAGTAAACGACACTGTAGCAGTGTTGAAGTATGTGCTCTGCCCCATGTTCAGCATACACGCATGTGAGAACAAGGGAAGGTTCTCAGCTGCTCTACCCAGGGGGAAGATTGCCGCAGAGCCCTAAAGCACATTATGTTGTTTTACAATCACGACACAGGTTGAGAGGGTCTGGGAGCTGAGTAAGGATGCCATGGGAGCCTCTTCATCTAGCACTCATTTGGGAGCAGGTAGAACGAACATATTGTCAACTGATAACGCACATGCACCAATACAGCGACTAATAGCATGCTATATATATGAAGACAATAACTGTTCTCGAAAGAACAGAATACTGTTGATGGCCGTGCAGCTTTTCCCTGGAATAAATGATGACTAACTGAAACCCTCAGCTGCCGACAGGTGTTGTTGATATACCTCGATGTGGACAGCTGAAAATGTGTGCCCCGACCGGGACTCGAACACGGGATCTCCTGCTTACATGGCAGACGCTCTATCCATCTGAGCCACCGAGGACACAGATGAATAGGGCGACTGCAGGGACTTATCCCTTGCACGCTTCCCGTGAGACTCACATTCCCAACTGTCCACAATTCTACATATGTAATGTACCTTATAGACATTTGCCCATCCACTCATTACTCGCGCACGCTTTGGCGATTCCCGTAAGAGTTTGGGTAACCTGTGCGCATTCGCACAGACGAAGGTCAGTGGCTGGGTAGCCCTTAACTATATATATGAAGACAGTAACTATTCTCGAAAGAACAGAATACTGTTGATGACCGTGCAGCTTTTCCCTGGAATAAATGATGACTAACTGAAACCCTCAGCTGCCGACAGGTGTTGTTGATATACCTCGATGTGGACAGCTGAAAATGTGTGCCCCGACCGGGACTCGAACCCGGGATCTCCTGCTTACGTGGCAGACGCTCTATCCATCTGAGCCACCTAGGACACAGATGAATAGCGCGACTGCAGGGACTTATCCCTTGCGCGTTCCCGTGAGACTACCATTCCCAACTGTCCACAATTCTACATATGTAATGTACCTTATAGACATTTGCCCATCCGCTCATTACTCGCTCACGCTTTGGCGATTCCCTCTGTGGCTCAGATGGATAGAGCGTCTGCCATGTAAGCAGGAGATCCCGGGTTCGAGTCCCGGTCGGGGCACACATTTTCAGCTGTCCGCATCGAGGTATATGAACAACACCTGTCGGCAGCTGAGGGTTTCAGTTAGTCATCACATAATAGCATGCTGTTTGTGAGAGAGAGAAGCGAGAGATGGTAGGCATTGTTGACGAAAGTAGCCACTCCTGCTTTAGCTCTCTCTCCACTAAGGTCATCCTTTTGGAGAAAATAATCACATAGCTCAGGGGCATCGGAGAATTTAAAATGTGCGTCTTGAAGACAGAGACATATTGGCGTACCCTGAGTTAACAGACGTAGTTCCTCCACATGTATCCTGAAACCATTCAAGTTTCACTGCAGTAGGAAGCCATCTAAACGGTAAAGTTTTCCTCTATCTCTCCCCTTTCCGTACCTCCGTGGTGAGGAGATTGTATCAGGGGAGTGGGGATGGTAACGTGAAGGACTCGTCGGTTCCCTCAGGCAGACGTCGACACCTGCACCATCGTCCGATCGATCGCACAGGACAAAGGTTGCGTGGTCTGATGTCTTCGGACCTGATCATTTTGGTTTGATGGTTTTCGACCACAGCTTGGACTTCAGGGATGATGGCAAGGCCATTTTAACACAAACAGTTTTTTGGGACTCATATATCATCTGTTGTGAGAGTTTGTTACCTTTAGGAAGAGTATGTTCCCCAGCCACCATTACTGCCGTGGTGGATAGGCTTGGTTGTTGTTGGACTAGCGGTTAACAGGTGCAGGTGGAGGTGCAATGGTCAGCTGCCAACGCCAGTTTTCTGCACAGGCTGCTTCAACATTGAACAAATGACTGCACAGAAGTTGGTGTCTCCGAAGCCTTGAACGTCTTTTTCGCGTCCGTATATTAGAGCTGTTGCGTCACATTAATTTCCTCGATATTCTTCTCTTTTGCAAAGACAGGACATTCTTTGCTCAAAACAGGATGGACTTTGGAGCAATTGACACACATGGGCTGGGTAGTACGTTGGATGCTGGAGTCGTGGGCAGTGAAGGCTGCATCTTCCATAGATAGCGTAACCATTATGACCCATGGTGGTACGACCAAAGTGTTGACTCTTAAAGTAGAGCGTTACATTTGGCACATAGGGCCTAACGTTAACGTGGAGAAGGTCGGCCACAACACATTCGGGCAACTTTGGTAAATGGAATGTCAGACGCTGCCATTGGGAGTTCGCCTTCATCCCGTTTCATGACATTCTGAACTTCACCGATCCTCATGCTTCCTAATTCCGGTTGCAGTTTTTTGGTATCCCTACCCATAATTTTCTGGCATCTCACAAGTCCTTTACAACACAGATGTCTCAGGTGGAATAGACACGAACTCCTGGGAGTAAAGGAAAGAGATTTAGACTTCACGGAAGTCCAGCAAACAGTTAGGCAACAAAGCATCTACCCAAATAGAGCCCTGCTTGCCTGGGTACGCCTTATACAACTTCTGTGCAGCAGGTTCCCCAGAGGCTGCCCGCTAACGACTGTTCCGTCTCAACTGGCATGCATCTCATCGGCACGCAGCACAATTTGAGATTGAAGTTCTTTTGTTTTTTTAATTAGGTTTTTACTATTCTCACAGTCAAGGCAATCAAGCCAAGAGCCCCGTTCCCTGCGACATACAAGATTCCACCGCCGTGCCACACGGTGGTCGCTGAAGTATGCCAAAAAACTGGTGACGATCACCAGTCCCCAGCTCAGTAAACCTGGGCTCGCCATGTCTGTACCCAGCAAACGAATACTGAGCTCCCTGAGGTGCTCACCATTTAGAACTAACCGGGGAACACATGTGGCCTTATCGAAAACACCACGGATGTGGTGAGCATTACACCCAATTTACACCTGCTGGGGTGATATTCATCGCAAAAACAGGGAAAGTAGCAATTTTCTCGGCATCTTGCGCACGCCATAAACGCCGAATTTTGAGAATTACGTGTTTGTTTGAAAACTTCTAAAGAAAATCAAAGCTCTTTTACATATATAAAAGATTCGCCCGCATTGCAGAGATGCAGAGACTGGCAGCAAATCACGCGGTACACATGATTTCGCCAAATATTGACGAGGATAGGTGCTGATGCCCAATGGACTATATTTTGATGCATTCTTCTCGGGATGTGATGTATTTTTCTCTCTCGGTGACATAGTAGCAATTTTGAAGATTTTTAATCAAAGTCTGTACCTGACGATAAAAACGGATATCACCGAGTTGCACTAACGGAGTGCATTTGAGTGAAGTCACTTTAGTTGTGCACGATGACAATCCTTCTTCATCCTGAAAACTCTCGTCGTATAATTGGGGATTTGTTTGTCCGTTCCACGAGTCAGTTAACAGAAGAAATTTGTTCTCCTACACACAGCGCCTCATCACGTTACACACAATTATTTTTTTTTTTTTTTTGTGTAAGGCTGATGAAACCCTCTCACATTTTGATGAAGTATTGACGACATTACGATATTTTGCCACGTGCCCATCTTCGTTCCAAAAGAGCTCTCTTGTAGCCATATGTAGACTGTTCGCAATAATTTTCCAGAAAGGGCTGTAACATGTAGCGCTGTATATGAGTGGGCTATTTTGTTCATATTTCGATTTATTTGTAGTGTAAGTAATGTAAAAGCTGAACATGAAAATGTTTTCCCAGAGGGATTCGGCCCACGACGCTCGGTTGAGCGTTCCCTACTCTTTCGGTTGTGCCAGAGATTGCTTGAAATTACACTAACGAAAATGTCCCATGCGTAGCCTGACCCGCCATTTTTTTCTAAACGTTTGGCCGTATGGAGCTATCAGTTCTGTCCGTTTTATTTCGGGCCAAGCTCTGCATTTACCATAAATTGGGTCGAAGTCAGTGATGACGGGTAGGCGCAGTCCCCTTGTAAGTCGTACTCAACGTGTTTAACCGCCTTGCATACATTCAGCCTTCTTGTCATTTTCTGTATTCTGTACCTGATGGTGTATTCCATCAGGTAGTTACAGTAATAGCTGCCTGTATTTGATGCAGAGGATGTGGCTACTTTCTGCTGTTGTGCGGTCTCAAATACAAGACATAGGCGCGTAATATTGGCTTTGACCATGCACACCTGAACTTTCTGGGTGCTTGACTTCGTATAGAAGTTTTGTTTCTACACATGAAGTAGAGAAGAAGCGTAGTTTACCACTCGGCAGACACTTTAAGACTTTCATCTGCCAATTCCCAGGCTGTAATGCATGTAACTGTGAGAACAACTCTACTCTCTGAGCTGCTTTTTCCTGCTCTGCCTGCAGCAACATGCATTCTACTCCTAAACATGCAATTGTTTGCCATACAAAAAGGAAGAAAGTAGAGGGAAAATTTTCTAGTTTTCAAGTGAGATTCTCTTGCAGACTACTGCTGCAACACAACAATCTAATTTAATTTGAACAATTTTTACTTACTGGTGTTTTAGTGGTTTTTACCTAATTTATTGAAACCCGTGTATTTCGTTTCCTGCTTGGTTGCTATATATGATTTTTCTACCTCTTTAACTAATAAATTATGTATTTCATGCTATCCATTTGACAACGTACTAATTTCCAAACTGCAGCAATACTCCAAAAGCCGACATATAACTCGAGGAGGAAATTCTTGTTTTCTTTTTTTTTTTTTATATATATCTGAAGCCATCACATTGCACAACCTGCTTTCTTGTTTCCTACTGCAAGCCATTCTTTATAGGTTTCTGGCGCGACAACTGGAGTTATTCTTATGATACATAAACAATCTTCATGTTGTTTCTTGGCGTATTATAAAGTGTATCAAAAAATATAAGCGGAAAGCATACTGAATTTTGTTGTTATTGTGATCTTCAGTCTGAAGACTAGTTTGTAGCACCTCTCCACGCTAGTTTATCTTTTGCAAGTCTATCTCTGCAGAACTGTAATAACCTTCATTCACTTGAAACTGTTTATTGTAGGGAAGCCTTGATCACCCCCTACAATTTTTATCTCACACGCTTCATTTCATTACTAAGATCAACAATTCGTACCTGCCTCAGCATTAGTCATACAAGCCTATACTTTCTTTAGTCATGTAGTGTAATGAATTTCGCCGGCCGCGGTGGCCGAGCGGTTCTAGGCACTTCAGTCTGGAACCGCGTGACTGCTATGGTCGCAGGTTCGAATCCTGCTTCGGGCATGGATGTGTGTGATGTGCTTAGGTTATTTAGGTTTAAGTAGTTCTAAGTTCTAGGGGACTGATGACCTCAGATATTAAGTCCCATAGTGCTCTGAGCCATTTGAACCATTTTTTTGTAATGAATTTCAGTTGTCGCATATTCGGTTCCGTACCTCTTCATTAGTCATCCAAGCAATTCCACTGATTTTCAACATTCCTCTGTGGCACCACATTTCAGACCTTCTGTTTTCTTCATGCCTGTACAGTTCATCGTCCACGTTTCACTTCCGTAACAGACTACGCTTCAGACAGATACTTTCAGGAAAGACCTAACACTTATCACATTTTGAAATATTTCTGTTTTTCAGAGACGTTTCTTTTAGTACTGACAGTCAGCATTTTATAGTCTATTTAATATGTTCAGCAGTTTTTCTGCTAAAATAGCAAACCTCGTCAGCTGCTTTTAGTGTCTCATTTTCTAATCAAATTTCGTCGTAATCAACTGATTAGTTTTACCTTTGTTGATGTTCGTCTTATTACCTCCTTTCGAAACATCAATTTCGTTCAATTTAAAACGCCCTGTGTTAAGAAGGGTAATAGTATTTCATATCCTTTACACTCTTTATTAACACTGATATCTAACGTAGTTTCCATACTGCATTAACCTTCTTTTACCTTTGTTGGTGTTCACTTTATTACCTGTTTTCGAGATGTACAATTAAAAGCACCCTGTGTTAATAAGGATAATATTATTTTACACGCTCTACATTGTAACGTTCTCTAAAGTTTAGAAACAGCTCGTTCTACGATAAGCTGCGTCTTTATTAACACTGGAATCTGACGCAGTTTCTGAAGACTTGTAGCCCTCACATCCCAACAAAAAGATCCATAACAGACGTCACTATTTTTTGGTGAACAATTTCGTTTTTTACAATAATTCAGACGTAATAATCATCTCAATCAAACGATTGACATACCAGATGCTTCCACACAAATTTTTGGTATGCAGCGTCATACGCTGAGAAACTGCCTCTCTCAAAACTCCTTGCAACGACCTACACCTGACATTTGCCTCGTGTGATTGGCATATTCCTTTTTCCTTGTAATGGTTCGGAGTCACGACAAGCTACCTGAACATAATCGTTGACCTGTAAGTGGCACCAGACACTAATCTCGTTGCTAAGTTTGATGTGAGTCACAACTTTTGCTGTAAGAGATGACTTCAAAGACTGTGAACGATCTTTGATAAATTGCTGGAATTATCTTCGAAATCATTTGCAAATACTGTGAACTCTTTCAAACATCCCTCTCTCATGTCTGATATTATTTAATTGTTCCTCTGCAATAGTGAATCTCCATCTAAAGTGAAATTTTGGTTACCACGAACAAAAAAAAAAATCTCGTGCTCGTGGCACATTTGATCGGATATTCTTATGTTCATAATTTTCTAACTAAGCAGCAGTGTTGAACTGTAACTAAAGACTAAAACTACACTCACCTAACCGCTTCTTTGTCTCTAGACAAAGAAAGGAGAGAGAGTTGAATGTCATAGGACCACTGGTTTCGTAATATTAGTCCATATCAGCACTAATAGTTGTCTCCGGTGAGAGACACGTATTCCGCATATTCGAGTGCAGTTTTCTGCTTGAAGGTAACAGTTAGCTGAGTTTGTTAATGCATTGTGTTAGAGAGCGAAAGAAGGTGGCGAGGGGATGGAAGGAGGGAGGGAGTGAGACAGAGACAGCGGTAGGAGAGTGAGGGAGAGTAGAAAACTTGCAGAGGGTGGGGCAGGGGGCACAGAAATCATGACATAGTGGTACAGTGTGTCTGATTCTTAACAATGGCCGATTAATACAGACCTATAACTGAACATAAATTTGGTCTCACGTAAGAACAAGAAATCTGACTCTGTGAACATTGTCTGTTTTTGCTGATATATAATACAGCTAAATTCTGCATCTGCACAGTAGCTAAATATAATGAACCATTTAAATTAACGACAGCTTGCTCATGGCTAATTTCGACAACTATCCATCGTTTTAATTCGTAAATATATATCTGTGACATCTTTATCCAATCATGTATGACAAAACTGACAATAAGAAAGTGTGTTTTATTAGAGAGAATGTATGAGATGGCTGAGGTTTGTTTCAGTGACCAGCGCCATGGGATTTGTTTATGTGCATACAGAATGTATTCGTCTGCTTTGCAGACGACCACGTCTGCCTGAAGACCAAATTCCACTGGAGCAAATGATGTAAGCAGAAAACTTAAAACTGTCAAAAACTACTAAAAGTATGCATTGCCTAAATCAAGTTATCTATTCCTATATTTACGTGCTGTGATTAGTTACCTGGAGTAGTATAGAATAAAAACAACTAACAGTTTTTCTTCCATTGTCATGACCAAGAATTTTGTTGTGTTTCATCTTCATGTATGGAACTTTAGGGGTGTTCAGTTGTACACTCCTGGAAATTGAAATAAGAACACCGTGAATTCATTGTCCCAGGAAGGGGAAACTTTATTGACACATTCCTGGGGTCAGATACATTACATGATCACACTGACAGAACCACAGGCACATAGACACAGGCAACAGAGCATGCACAATGTCGGCACTAGTACAGTGTATATCCACCTTTCGCAGCAATGCAGGCTGCTATTCTCCCATGGAGACGATCGTAGAGATGCTGGATGTAGTCCTGTGGAACGGCTTGCCATGCCATTTCCACCTGGCGCCTCAGTTGGACCAGCGTTCGTGCTGGACGTGCAGACCGCGTGAGACGACGCTTCATCCAGTCCCAAACATGCTCAATGGGGGACAGATCCGGAGATCTTGCTGGCCAGGGTAGTTGACTTACACCTTCTAGAGCACGTTGGGTGGCACGGGATACATGCGGACGTGCATTGTCCTGTTGGAACAGCAAGTTCCCTTGCCGGTCTAGGAATGGTAGAACGATGGGTTCGATGACGGTTTGGATGTACCGTGCACTACTCAGTGTCCCCTCGACGATCACCAGTGGTGTACGGCCAGTGTAGGAGATCGCTCCCCACACCATGATGCCGGGTGTTGGCCCTGTGTGCCTCGGTCGTATGCAGTCCTGATTGTGGCGCTCACCTGCACGGCGCCAAACACGCATACGACCATCATTGGCACCAAGGCAGAAGCGACTCTCATCGCTGAAGACGACACGTCTCCATTCGTCCCTCCATTCACGCCTGTCGCGACACCACTGGAGGCGGGCTGCACGATGTTGGGGCGTGAGCGGAAGACGGCCTAACGGTGTGCGGGACCGTAGCGCAGCTTCATGGAGACGGTTGCGAATGGTCCTCGCCGATACCCCAGGAGCAACAGTGTCCCTAATTTGCTGGGAAGTGGCGGTGCGGTCCCCTACGGCACTGCGTAGGATCCTACGGTCTTGGCGTGCATCCGTGCGTCGCTGCGGTCCGGTCCCAGGTCGACGGGCACGTGCACCTTCCGCCGACCACTGGCGATAACATCGATGTACTGTGGAGACCTCACGCCCCAAGTGTTGAGCAATTCGGCGGTACGTCTACCCGGCCTCCCGCATGCCCACTATACGCCCTCGCTCAAAGTCCGTCAACTGCACATACGGTTCACGTCCACGCTGTCGCGGCATGCTACCAGTGTTAAAGACTGCGATGGAGCTCCGTATGCCACGGCAAACTGGCTGACACTGACGGCGGCGGTGCACAAATGCTGCGCAGCTAGCGCCATTCGACGGCCAACACCGCGGTTCCTGGTGTGTCCGCTGTGCCGTGCGTGTGATCATTGCTTGTACAGCCCTCTCGCAGTGTCCGGAGCAAGTATGGTGGGTCTGACACACCGGTGTCAATGTGTTCTTTTTTCCATTTCCAGGAGTGTATTTTATTAATATTCTGTTATTGTATAAAAAATTCAAGTGGTTTATTGCTGGCATTTGTCTTGCAATGATTTAAATTGACTGCAAATTCAGTGAAGAATATCAAATTCAGTGATTTTAGTGAAACGATTGGTTACATTTTACACTCATCTTTTGTACTTTAAAAATTATAGTTACTATTAATATTATGTGCATTAATATGAAAAAGGTTTGTTACAATTACTATTTCAGCTGTCCGATACTGTTATTTTGCAACTCAGTTTCTTTCCACAGCCTGTTTTTCTGAGAAAAACTATATGCGTTGTCTTATACTAATTTTAATTTAAAAGTGGGAACGAAACAGTATAGTGTAAGTGGGAATACCGGAAATACAGGTGTTTATAAATCAGTTATACAAAAGTAACCATTTTTTGTGAAAAAGTTAATCCATTTGCAGAAATGTTTGATACAGCGCTGAATGCAGTATATCTTCAAGTTTTATTTACAGATTCAATGTGGCTACCTTTTGTAAGACGACAAATGTCCCATCTTTAATCAGTTTCCTGCCAAATCCTATGAATGAAATCTTGATGTATCGTAGCAACTGCTTGTGTCATCCGTTGTCGCAGCTCGTCGACGTTTCCTGGAAGTGGAGGAACAAACACCGCGTCTTTAATGTAACCCGTACACAGAAGTCCGATGAGGTCAAATCACGTGATCGTGGTGGGTGGGATATTGTTCCACCACGTCCAATGCAGGCCTCCAAATTCCTATAGAGGTACGCGACAACTTCACGACGATAATGTGGATGTGCGCCATCTTGCTCGAAAATAAATTCTGTGACCATATCCTGTTGTAGTTGAGGCAATAGGTAATGTTCAAGCATGTCCAGGTACGATATGCCCGTTACAGTTAACTCGGCAAAAAAGAGAGAAATGTAAATCTTGCTACAGCGCAAAACACATTTACGTCAGGTTTCATGTTCGACTATGTGAAGTAGTTTCTGTTCACCCCATATCCGAGTCACACTGCCGCAGGTAAGGAAGGAGGTTCCGTCACTGAACGCAATTTTATTAAGAAAATCATCTTCAGTCTGCGTTTTGTTAAACATTTCTATATCAAACTCAGCTCATTTTTCATTGTCACTTTCTCTTACAGCTTGCAACAATTCAATTGTTAGTGTTTCAGTGACAGGCCTTTCTGTAATACTTTGCAGATTGTAGCACTAGGCATCTTAAATTTTAAGATGGCAGGTCTCATTGACTACGAATCTATCACTGCCGGACTGGTTCTATTGCTGCATCAGAGACTGCTGGCCCACCCTGACCCGGCGTCCTATGTGATACAAAGCCAGTTCCGGTGAAACGATTGTACCAATTAACAACAGTTTGTATCAAGGTGATGGCTTGCAGTGTTTAGTCCTGAATTATGTCTGAAATTCAATAGCGGATTTGGATTCATGAAACCATAACCAACACTGTGCACACACTGCACCGTTGTACGACTCCATGATGACTGTTAGAATAACTCAGTTGCGTGTGTCACTTAGCGGGAACGTCGGAAACTAACAGTGGTAAGCGGAAATAAAACTTGAAGATACACTGGCATTCACCGCTATATCAAACTTTTTATAAGTTTTCAGTATCAGTTATTTTTATACAATCAATTTATAAACATCCTTTAGAATAATAAATCTGCCTTACACTAACATTTACACAAGGGGCAAGTATTAATTGATTCCGATATTGTGAGTTTGATCGTTCACAAGTTCTTATGCTTTTAAAAGGCATTGACCCATGTTATTATGCTACACAGGAAATGTACCTGTCTGTTTTAAACAATTTTAGGCACCAAGTTGTTTCATTCTTGAGACTTTTATAGATTAAACCATTATGATTACGATGTGAGATGGGAATGACGATTCATAAGTCCATGTAATCTTTTTAGAGGTTCAGAATATGCTGAAGCTCTGCGCATCCTGTATGTTTTTCACAGTTTTTTCTTCGGTCTTCTGCTCTCTCTGATACTGAATTCAGTACCAGCACCAGGTCTTCGAAAACCGTAGTAGGGATCTTCAGTTCATACGGTATACGGAATGAAATATCCATCAGTGTCAACATTCTCCTTGAGCGATTTAAGAAAACCTCACAATCCCTAATCTGGATTTGAACTCAGCTCGTCTAGAATCCGAGGTCAGTAGTGCGAGTATTGTAATACTCTCTTTCTGTTATACACCAAAAAACCAAAACATTATGAACACTGACCACCGTGTCGTTGGATGCCGCCAGTTGGCGTTGCGGGCACGTGACGCGGTAATAAAAATATGTAAGCGGGGCAGACACGGACGGGGGATCACCCTAGCGAAGATATGGGTTGCAAATGGAGAAATCCACTGAGATAAGACATTCACAAGTGGTAGATTATTATTAGGCAGAGACTGTGAACGAGTATCTCGAAAACGGCTATTGTCGTGAGCATCTACGGAAACAGGTAGAAAGGTAGTGAAACTACCACTTTAGTCCAGTAAGGGCGTCACAAAATAGGCCCTATAGGCCCTTTTTCTTGCAAAACACGAGGTATAAGATTTTGTTTTCTGTCTTGTGTATATATCTGGGAATATGTTGAATCCAAGTTTTCGACCTCCAAACCCCTCGGGACAACTTTTTGTGGCCAAAACACCGAGAAATTTTGGCACTTTTTTCAATTTTTCGCATATTACTTGAGAACTATGTATCCTACTGAAAATGTTAACCTTAGAAGGAACATTAAATTTTGCGTCCTTCATCTACTTAAATCTCAAAATCGTTGCAGCCCTTTGGCCGCAGTCAGTTGTCAAAGTTCGTTCATCTACGCCAACACAGCCAAAAAGTCGTCTTCAACGCCTGTAACTAAAATACAGCTACTCCAAATGAAAAACGTCAAGGGAATCTCTTTATTGTGCACCAAGTACGTCGTAACTGTTTCACACCTGCGCCTGCCATCCGAGAAAAAATAATGGGCTCCCTGCAACATTTTGTTTCACCCTACTTCTTTGGCTGTACACTAGCAGCAGCCGGAACATGGAACTACTGCGACGTGCATAGGGTGCCGTTAACACCACAAGACAAATGGCTGTGTTTGGAGTGGTGCTGTGACAGTGGAACATGCGCTGCTGAAGAATTGCGTCGCATTGCGTTCCCCGACGCATGGCCGTTCTGCACAACCCCGGATGACCATTACTGGCGAATAAGGAGGTGCCCTCGCGAGTGGTCCCACATTTCCTGATTTCCAGTGTTTTGGAGAGACACGGCAGTGTTACGCCTGATATAGTGGCGTGGTTAGCCATTGAGTATGACTTCAGCTCAAGGCAGATAGTGACCGAAGGGAAACTGATGGCACAACAGTACGTCACGGATATCCTGAGTCCTGGTGTGTTACCTTTGATGCAACAGTACTATAGTGCAATTTTTCAACAGGACAATGCTCGTCCGCGCGTGGCGTGGGTGTCTACGAGTTTTCTGCGTGATGCTGAGATACTTCCATGGTGCCAGCTCCGTCCCGCTACCAGTATCCAGGATATCAAGGACCAGTTACAACAGTTGTCGACCAGCTCACCCTAGGGGATGATACAACTTCATCACGACTCCCTTCCCAATCTAATCTGTGCATGCATCCTGGTCAGAGAGGGAGCCACATCACATTGACAAGGGGGCTCATACTGTCAAGTTGTTTGTAATTCTGACTCGGTTATGTCATCAATAACGTCATATACCCTATGGAACAGTAGAGTTTGATTTCGTGGTGATCGTTCCTCCCTATGTAGCTTGGTGTCAATCAAATAGTTTCGCATTCGGAGGAGAAAGTTGGTGATTAGAATTTCGTGAGAAGATTCCGTCGCAACGAATAACGCGTTTCTTTTAACGATTTCCAGCCCAAATCCTGTATCATTTCTGTGACACGCTCTCCCATATTTCGCGATAATACAAAACGTGCTGCCTTTCTTTGAACTTTTTCGATGTACTCCGTCGGTCCAATCTGGAGAGGATCCCACACGGCGCAGCAGTATTCTAAAAGACGACGGACAAGAGTAGTGTAGGCAGTCTCCTTATAAGGTCTGTTACATTTTCTAAGTGTCCTGCCAGTAAAACGCAGTCTTTGGTTAGCCTTCCCCACAACATTTTCTATATGTTCCTTCCAATTTAAATTGTTCGTAATTGTAATATCTAGGTACTTAGTTGAATTTATGGCTTTTAGATTAGACTGATTTATCGTGTAACCGAAGTTTAACGAGTTCCTTTTAGCACTCATGGGGATGTCCTCACACTTTTCGTTATTTAGGGTCAACTGCCACTTTTCGCACCATTTCGATATTTCTTCTAAATGGTTTTGCAGTTTGCTTTGATATTCTGATGACTTTATTAGTCGATAAACTACAGCGTCATCTGCAAACAACCGAAGACGGCTGCTCAGATTGTCTCCCAAATCGTTTATATAGATAAGGAACAGCAAAGGGCCTATATCACTACCTTATTTCCCTAATTCCCAACAGTCAGTCAACAATATTGATAACTGACCTCTACATGCTTACTGATATATACACGGTCCAGTCACATTAATGTGAGCGCTACCCATGTTGGAAGTCAATGTGTGGCAATCACTCACAGGCGGCAGGAGGCAGTACTAACAGCGGAGCGTATACACTCCTGGAAATTGAAATAAGAACACCGTGAATTCATTGTCCCAGGAAGGGGAAACTTTATTGACACATTCCTGGGGTCAGATACATCACATGATCACACTGACAGAACCACAGGCACATAGACACAGGCAACAGAGCATGCACAATGTCGGCACTAGTACAGTGTATATCCACCTTTCGCAGCAATGCAGGCTGCTATTCTCCCATGGAGACGATCGTAGAGATGCTGGATGTAGTCCTGTGGAACGGCTTGCCATGCCATTTCCACCTGGCGCCTCAGTTGGACCAGCGTTCGTGCTGAACGTGCAGACCGCGTGAGACGACACTTCATCCAGTCCCAAACATGCTCAATGGGGGACAGATCCGGAGATCTTGCTGGCCAGGGTAGTTGACTTACACCTTCTAGAGCACGTTGGGTGGCACGGGATACATGCGGACGTGCATTGTCCTGTTGGAACAGCAAGTTCCCTTGCCGGTCTAGGAATGGTAGAACAATGGGTTCGATGACGGTTTGGATGTACCGTGCACTATTCAGTGTCCCCTCGACGATCACCAGTGGTGTACGGCCAGTGTAGGAGATCGCTCCCCACATCATGATGCCGGGTGTTGGCCCTGTGTGCCTCGGTCGTATGCAGTCCTGATTGTGGCGCTCACCTGCACGGCGCCAAACACGCATACGACCATCATTGGCACCAAGGCAGAAGCGATTCTCATCGCTGAAGACGACACGTCTCCATTCGTCCCTCCATTCACGCCTGTCGCGACACCACTGGAGGCGGGCTGCACGATGTTGGGGCGTGAGCGGAAGACGGCCTAACGGTGTGCGGGACCGTAGCCCAGCTTCATGGAGACGGTTGCGAATGGTCCTCGCCGATACCCCAGGAGCAACAGTGTCCCTAATTTGCTGGGAAGTGGCGGTGCGGTCCCCTACGGCACTGCGTAGGATCCTACGGTCTTGGCGTGCATCCGTGCGTCGCTGCGGTCCGGTCCCAGGTCGACGGGCACGTGCACCTTCCGCCGACCACTGGCGACAACATCGATGTACTGTGGAGACCTCACGCCCCACGTGTTGAGCAATTCGGCGGTACGTCCACCCGGCCTCCCGGATGCCCACTATACGCCCTCGCTCAAAGTCCGTCAACTGCACATACGGTTCACGTCCACGCTGTCGCGGCATGCTACCAGTGTTAAAGACTGCGATGGAGCTCCGTATGCCACGGAAAACTGGCTGACACTGACGGCGGCGGTGCACAAATGCTGCGCAGCTAGCGCCATTCGACGGCCAACACCGCGGTTCCTGGTGTGTCCGCTGTGCCGTGCGTGTGATCATTGCTTGTACAGCCCTCTCGCAGTGTCCGGAGCAAGTATGGTGGGTCTGACACACCGGTGTCAATGTGTTCTTTTTTCCATTTCCAGGAGTGTATTTTATTAATATTCTGTTATTGTATAAAAAATTCAAGTGGTTTATTGCTGGCATTTGTCTTGTAATGATTTAAATTGACTGCAAATTCAGTGAAGAATATCAAATTCAGTGATTTTAGTGAAACGATTGGTTACATTTTACACTCATCTTTTGTACTTTAAAAATTATAGTTACTATTAATATTATGTGCATTAATATGAAAAAGGTTTGTTACAATTACTATTTCAGCTGTCCGATACTGTTATTTTGCAACTCAGTTTCTTTCCACAGCCTGTTTTTCTGAGAAAAACTATATGCGTTGTCTTATACTAATTTTAATTTAAAAGTGGGAACGAAACAGTATAGTGTAAGTGGGAATACCGGAAATACAGGTGTTTATAAATCAGTTATACAAAAGTAACCATTTTTTGTGAAAAAGTTAATCCATTTGCAGAAATGTTTGATACAGCGCTGAATGCAGTATATCTTCAAGTTTTATTTACAGATTCAATGTGGCTACCTTTTGTAAGACGACAAATGTCCCATCTTTAATCAGTTTCCTGCCAAATCCTATGAATGAAATCTTGATGTATCGTAGCAACTGCTTGTGTCATCCGTTGTCGCAGCTCGTCGACGTTTCCTGGAAGTGGAGGAACAAACACCGCGTCTTTAATGTAACCCGTACACAGAAGTCCGATGAGGTCAAATCACGTGATCGTGGTGGGTGGGATATTGTTCCACCACGTCCAATGCAGGCCTCCAAATTCCTATAGAGGTACGCGACAACTTCACGACGATAATGTGGATGTGCGCCATCTTGCTCGAAAATAAATTCTGTGACCATATCCTGTTGTAGTTGAGGCAATAGGTAATGTTCAAGCATGTCCAGGTACGATATGCCCGTTACAGTTAACTCGGCAAAAAAGAGAGAAATGTAAATCTTGCTACAGCGCAAAACACATTTACGTCAGGTTTCATGTTCGACTATGTGAAGTAGTTTCTGTTCACCCCATATCCGAGTCACACTGCCGCAGGTAAGGAAGGAGGTTCCGTCACTGAACGCAATTTTATTAAGAAAATCATCTTCAGTCTGCGTTTTGTTAAACATTTCTATATCAAACTCAGCTCATTTTTCATTGTCACTTTCTCTTACAGCTTGCAACAATTCAATTGTTAGTGTTTCAGTGACAGGCCTTTCTGTAATACTTTGCAGATTGTAGCACTAGGCATCTTAAATTTTAAGATGGCAGGTCTCATTGACTACGAATCTATCACTGCCGGACTGGTTCTATTGCTGCATCAGAGACTGCTGGCCCACCCTGACCCGGCGTCCTATGTGATACAAAGCCAGTTCCGGTGAAACGATTGTACCAATTAACAACAGTTTGTATCAAGGTGATGGCTTGCAGTGTTTAGTCCTGAATTATGTCTGAAATTCAATAGCGGATTTGGATTCATGAAACCATAACCAACACTGTGCACACACTGCACCGTTGTACGACTCCATGATGACTGTTAGAATAACTCAGTTGCGTGTGTCACTTAGCGGGAACGTCGGAAACTAACAGTGGTAAGCGGAAATAAAACTTGAAGATACACTGGCATTCACCGCTATATCAAACTTTTTATAAGTTTTCAGTATCAGTTATTTTTATACAATCAATTTATAAACATCCTTTAGAATAATAAATCTGCCTTACACTAACATTTACACAAGGGGCAAGTATTAATTGATTCCGATATTGTGAGTTTGATCGTTCACAAGTTCTTATGCTTTTAAAAGGCATTGACCCATGTTATTATGCTACACAGGAAATGTACCTGTCTGTTTTAAACAATTTTAGGCACCAAGTTGTTTCATTCTTGAGACTTTTATAGATTAAACCATTATGATTACGATGTGAGATGGGAATGACGATTCATAAGTCCATGTAATCTTTTTAGAGGTTCAGAATATGCTGAAGCTCTGCGCATCCTGTATGTTTTTCACAGTTTTTTCTTCGGTCTTCTGCTCTCTCTGATACTGAATTCAGTACCAGCACCAGGTCTTCGAAAACCGTAGTAGGGATCTTCAGTTCATACGGTATACGGAATGAAATATCCATCAGTGTCAACATTCTCCTTGAGCGATTTAAGAAAACCTCACAATCCCTAATCTGGATTTGAACTCAGCTCGTCTAGAATCCGAGGTCAGTAGTGCGAGTATTGTAATACTCTCTTTCTGTTATACACCAAAAAACCAAAACATTATGAACACTGACCACCGTGTCGTTGGATGCCGCCAGTTGGCGTTGCGGGCACGTGACGCGGTAATAAAAATATGTAAGCGGGGCAGACACGGACGGGGGATCACCCTAGCGAAGATATGGGTTGCAAATGGAGAAATCCACTGAGATAAGACATTCACAAGTGGTAGATTATTATTAGGCAGAGACTGTGAACGAGTATCTCGAAAACGGCTATTGTCGTGAGCATCTACGGAAACAGGTAGAAAGATAGTGAAACTACCACTTTAGTCCAGTAAGGGCGTCACAAAATAGGCCCTATAGGCCCTTTTTCTTGCAAAACACGAGGTATAAGATTTTGTTTTCTGTCTTGTGTATATATCTGGGAATATGTTGAATCCAAGTTTTCGACCTCCAAACCCCTCGGGACAACTTTTTGTGGCCAAAACACCGAGAAATTTTGGCACTTTTTTCAATTTTTCGCATATTACTTGAGAACTATGTATCCTACTGAAAATGTTAACCTTAGAAGGAACATTAAATTTTGCGTCCTTCATCTACTTAAATCTCAAAATCGTTGCAGCCCTTTGGCCGCAGTCAGTTGTCAAAGTTCGTTCATCTACACCAACACAGCCAAAAAGTCGTCTTCAACGCCTGTAACTAAAATACAGCTACTCCAAATGAAAAACGTCAAGGGAATCTCTTTATTGTGCACCAAGTACGTCGTAACTGTTTCACACCTGCGCCTGCCATCCGAGAAAAAATAATGGGCTCCCTGCAACATTTTAATTCACCCTACTTCTTTGGCTGTACACTAGCAGCAGCCGGAACATGGAACTACTGCGACGTGCATAGGATGCCGTTAACACCACAAGACAAATGGCTGTGTTTGGAGTGGTGCTGTGACAGTGGAACATGCGCTGCTGAAGAATTGCGTCGCATTGCGTTCCCCGACGCATGGCCGTTCTGCACAACCCCGGATGACCATTACTGGCGAATAAGGAGGTGCCCTCGCGAGTGGTCCCACATTTCCTGATTTCCAGTGTTTTGGAGAGACACGGCAGTGTTACGCCTGATATAGTGGCGTGGTTAGCCATTGAGTATGACTTCAGCTCAAGGCAGATAGTGACCGAAGGGAAACTGATGGCACAACAGTACGTCACGGATATCCTGAGTCCTGGTGTGTTACCTTTGATGCAACAGTACTATAGTGCAATTTTTCAACAGGACAATGCTCGTCCGCGCGTGGCGTGGGTGTCTACGAGTTTTCTGCGTGATGCTGAGATACTTCCATGGTGCCAGCTCCGTCCCGCTACCAGTATCCAGGATATCAAGGACCAGTTACAACAGTTGTCGACCAGCTCACCCTAGGGGATGATACAACTTCATCACGACTCCCTTCCCAATCTAATCTGTGCATGCATCCTGGTCAGAGAGGGAGCCACATCACATTGACAAGGGGGCTCATACTGTCAAGTTGTTTGTAATTCTGACTCGGTTATGTCATCAATAACGTCATATACCCTATGGAACAGTAGAGTTTGATTTCGTGGTGATCGTTCCTCCCTATGTAGCTTGGTGTCAATCAAATAGTTTCGCATTCGGAGGAGAAAGTTGGTGATTAGAATTTCGTGAGAAGATTCCGTCGCAACGAATAACGCGTTTCTTTTAACGATTTCCAGCCCAAATCCTGTATCATTTCTGTGACACGCTCTCCCATATTTCGCGATAATACAAAACGTGCTGCCTTTCTTTGAACTTTTTCGATGTACTCCGTCGGTCCAATCTGGAGAGGATCCCACACGGCGCAGCAGTATTCTAAAAGACGACGGACAAGAGTAGTGTAGGCAGTCTCCTTATAAGGTCTGTCACATTTTCTAAGTGCCCTGCCAGTAAAACGCAGTCTTTGGTTAGCCTTCCCCACAACATTTTCTATATGTTCCTTCCAATTTAAATTGTTCGTAATTGTAATATCTAGGTACTTAGTTGAATTTATGGCTTTTAGATTAGACTGATTTATCGTGTAACCGAAGTTTAACGAGTTCCTTTTAGCACTCATGGGGATGTCCTCACACTTTTCGTTATTTAGGGTCAACTGCCACTTTTCGCACCATTTCGATATTTCTTCTAAATGGTTTTGCAGTTTGCTTTGATATTCTGATGACTTTATTAGTCGATAAACTACAGCATCATCTGCAAACAACCGAAGACGGCTGCTCAGATTGTCTCCCAAATCGTTTATATAGATAAGGAACAGCAAAGGGCCTATATCACTACCTTATTTCCCTAATTCCCAACAGTCAGTCAACAATATTGATAACTGACCTCTACATGCTTACTGATATATACACGGTCCAGTCACATTAATGTGAGCGCTACCCATGTTGGAAGTCAATGTGTGGCAATCACTCACAGGCGGCAGGAGGCAGTACTAACAGCGGAGCGTATACACTCCTGGAAATTGAAATAAGAACACCGTGAATTCATTGTCCCAGGAAGGGGAAACTTTATTGACACATTCCTGGGGTCAGATACATCACATGATCACACTGACAGAACCACAGGCACATAGACACAGGCAACAGAGCATGCACAATGTCGGCACTAGTACAGTGTATATCCACCTTTCGCAGCAATGCAGGCTGCTATTCTCCCATGGAGACGATCGTAGAGATGCTGGATGTAGTTCTGTGGAACGGCTTGCCATGCCATTTCCACCTGGCGCCTCAGTTGGACCAGCGTTCGTGCTGAACGTGCAGACCGCGTGAGACGACACTTCATCCAGTCCCAAACATGCTCAATGGGGGACAGATCCGGAGATCTTGCTGGCCAGGGTAGTTGACTTACACCTTCTAGAGCACGTTGGGTGGCACGGGATACATGCGGACGTGCATTGTCCTGTTGGAACAGCAAGTTCCCTTGCCGGTCTAGGAATGGTAGAACAATGGGTTCGATGACGGTTTGGATGTACCGTGCACTATTCAGTGTCCCCTCGACGATCACCAGTGGTGTACGGCCAGTGTAGGAGATCGCTCCCCACATCATGATGCCGGGTGTTGGCCCTGTGTGCCTCGGTCGTATGCAGTCCTGATTGTGGCGCTCACCTGCACGGCGCCAAACACGCATACGACCATCATTGGCACCAAGGCAGAAGCGATTCTCATCGCTGAAGACGACACGTCTCCATTCGTCCCTCCATTCACGCCTGTCGCGACACCACTGGAGGCGGGCTGCACGATGTTGGGGCGTGAGCGGAAGACGGCCTAACGGTGTGCGGGACCGTAGCCCAGCTTCATGGAGACGGTTGCGAATGGTCCTCGCCGATACCCCAGGAGCAACAGTGTCCCTAATTTGCTGGGAAGTGGCGGTGCGGTCCCCTACGGCACTGCGTAGGATCCTACGGTCTTGGCGTGCATCCGTGCGTCGCTGCGGTCCGGTCCCAGGTCGACGGGCACGTGCACCTTCCGCCGACCACTGGCGACAACATCGATGTACTGTGGAGACCTCACGCCCCACGTGTTGAGCAATTCGGCGGTACGTCCACCCGGCCTCCCGGATGCCCACTATACGCCCTCGCTCAAAGTCCGTCAACTGCACATACGGTTCACGTCCACGCTGTCGCGGCATGCTACCAGTGTTAAAGACTGCGATGGAGCTCCGTATGCCACGGAAAACTGGCTGACACTGACGGCGGCGGTGCACAAATGCTGCGCAGCTAGCGCCATTCGACGGCCAACACCGCGGTTCCTGGTGTGTCCGCTGTGCCGTGCGTGTGATCATTGCTTGTACAGCCCTCTCGCAGTGTCCGGAGCAAGTATGGTGGGCCTGACACACCGGTGTCAATGTGTTCTTTTTTCCATTTCCAGGAGTGTATAAAGTTTGTGGGGAGACGCGGAAGACAGTGCAGACGTTGTCATAATGCTGAAGCGGAACGGTTCATCTGACGTCCAAAAGGGAATGATCTTGGCTTTCAGGTCAAGAGTGGAAGCATTTCCGAAAAGGTTAAGTCTGTAAACTGTTTCCGTGCTGCCGTGGTTAAAGTATAACGTGCAATGCAAAATGGTTTGCCCAAAACCGGCGCCAAATCAACTGTGGTGCACCACGATTCATAGATGAAAGGGGCGAATGACAGCTGCAGAGTGTGTAGTGGCCTATAAGTGTTCATCTGTTGAGCAACTGAACAGCCAGATGAACTAAGGGACTACGAACAGTGTCTCTTTAACGACCGTTTCACGAATGTTGCTGCATATGGACCTCCGCAGCGGGCGTCTGATTCATGCACCAAGCTGACGGCTTTTCATTGGCGACGAAGGGTGCACTTTGCACGCCAACACGACAACTGGACGTCCATTGAATGGGCACAGGTGGCCTTTTCAAGTGAATTACGTTTCATTCTGCATTTGACAGATGGCCGTTGGTGTTAAAAGGCGCGAAACGTCTGGAACCAAACACCTTACAACAATCGTCAGCCGCAGGAGGGGCCGTTGTGGCCTAAGGAATACATTCGTGGCATTCCCTGAGTAATTCCGTCATTCTGGAATGCATAATGGATCAATAAAAGTATGCATGTATCTTTGGGGACCATGCCTACCCCTACATGCAGTTTGTTTTTCCTCGGCACGACGACATCTACCAGTCGGACAATGCGACATGTCACACAGTCCACAGTGTACGTGCGTGGCTCTGAGAGCACCAGGATGAGTTTACCGTACTCTCCTGGCCACCAAACTCAACGGATTTAAGCACAATCGAGAGTCTGTAGAACCACATCGATCGGGCCCTAGATCCAAAACTGAGAAACCAAGGGCAGCTGGCTCGCGCACTGGTGTCGATAACATCAAGAACCTCCTTGACTCTATTTCTGCACTTCTCGTAGCTGTTTGTGCTGCAAAAGTTGACAATTTCAGCCTTTAGTAGGTGGTCACATTAGTGTACCTGGACAGTGTATATATTTATGACTATTACATTTTGGGAATTACTTCGGCAATGAAAATGAGATAATTTTTTTCTCAGATTAGCAATCACTGCAGTTCTAAATAATGATGTGATTATTGCAATTGTCATTTCGGGTAATACAATATCATTAAGTACCAAATTCTAAGGGGCCTAACGCGTAATTTGTCTGATTAAACTGACGGCAACATCTATTTTAATTTTGAGATTTCTGTCACACAACTGATTAATTACGTCGAATAACATAAAATTATTAGTAGCAGTAGCAATATTAGTAGCAGGGACTATGCAAATTGCCTTTTTAAGCAAAATGTGAAAAATTATACAAATATGTACTCATATTTTTCTATCAATTTCAGGTTATTGCTTGATGATGGAGCAAATATACCAGAGCAGGGTAACTGATTAAGCTTTGCGTCACTTGTAACGAGGTTGCGAGAAAATGCAGCAAGAGGTGTTCACAACTCGCAAAAAATATATATACTGCGTGTGTTATGATAAGAATTTACAAACTTTACGCTGTCATTTTTGTATTATTTATTTGATGCGTGATACCTATGAAGTATATTTTGTCTTACTTGAGATACGATTTATAACTGTAATAAACTGTTAAAGATTATCATTTGCTGTGTCAATGTACATCCTCCACTGTGTAGTGCTACATTTTGTACATCTCCTAGCATATGGACGCCTAGAAAAGTAAGGTACAGCATGAACCCCCACACACCTCCATAGATTTTTTGAGACTAAATCACATACAACAGTGAGGACTGCTGTGGTAACTTTCACCGTGTAGCCAGATCAACGAAAATTAGTCTCGTGGTAATATGCCACTATAAATAATAATGCTAGCAGTCACATTCCATTTTTTGTCTGCATAGTTTAGTGCAGACATAATGCCTCACAATACAGACTTATTTCTGTCAGAATGAGGCTGCGGATATAGTCCGTTAAGTTCAAGCAGAGTATGATTATGGGACCCACATGTTCGGGTATCCGATTTTCGAAGAGGATTCGTGTGCTCACGTCACAGTCATGACTTAAGGGTGATATGTGAACATCAGAGACGTATTATATCTAATAGCCGGTCGGAGTGGCCGTGCAGTTCTAGGCGCTACAGTCTGGAGCGACCTGCGACCGAGCGACCGCTACGGTCGCAGGTTCGAATCCTGCCTCGGGCATGGATGTGTGTGATGGCGTTAGGTTAGTTAGGTTTAATTAGTTTTAAGTTCTAGGCGACTGATGACCTCAGAAGTTAAGTCGCATAGTGCTCAGAGCCATTTGAACCATTTTATATCTAATATTTGGTATTAACTGATAGGGAAAGTCGAAATTTGGAGGTGTCAGACTTTCTTACGAATCACTGCAACTACTTTGGGTGGCACCTCACATACAGACGTAAAATGATACACCAAGAGGCGAGATGATTCAGTTATCATTGTCGTGTTGCAGCCTTGCTTTATGAGGGGATAGAGAAGGTAAAATAAAGCAGTAATTTGATTAACTGCTTTCAGAGACTCAGTAGCGGCAGTTCTTTGTTGATGATGCGAAGAACAGAATAATATGGTTGAGGTTATAGAATGACTGTCAACACTGACATCAATAGAGACGGAGTAGCAGATCTGATAGGATAAAGATGGGACTGGAATTCGGCCGTGGCTCTGCTCTTCCTGAATGTAGCTCCAATGACGTAACGATTGCAACACCAAGGTAGTAAAAGTGATATTTTCAGTCAGAAACTACTAACCAAAACTGTCTAACAACAGCAAAACTTGTCGAATACTACACCCAGTCGTACCTCAGTACGATATGTGGAACTACTGAAGAGAAGTAACCTTGTTATATGTGTGCTAGGGATGAGTGCGCGTTTGTATTGTTGTGGATGATTATGGAATTCCAAGCAAATAAGGCTCTCATATCTGGTGCCAACATATAGCCTACTCCTCTCTAATGGCACCAAGAGGACCACTGAGTCTTTTATCTCTTTTCAGATGATGTGCCACCATTTACATTTATCCTCACTCTAGCAGACACCGCAGAGAGGTCAGATAATTAACTTGGGATATTGACAAACAGCCTGGTAGTCTGGCGATAAATAACACAGGATATTGACAATCCTCCCACCAACAGGATTCTAAGGGGCTATACATGATTCTTCATCCAAAAAGAACCATAGAAATATGAGAACAAATTTTGAAAGAATGTAAAATATTGCGCAATTGTTCCTATGATGAAGACGTAAAATAGCTGTTCCCCAAAAAGTCATGGGATGATGTCCAAGCTCTAATACCACTAGTTCTTTCGAGCAGTTATTAATAATGAATTGTGAAGATGAATTATTACCATTGTGTATACCACAATTATTGCAGAGACGTGAATATTATAATAGTAGCAGTTGCGGAAAATATAAGATCACTTCAGTGTCTCACGCTGCTGTATCAATATCCACGGGAGCTAAATTACATTCAGGTATTCCTAAAATGAAGTTTGTTGCAAAATGAAGGGTATAATTTTCTTGAAATCCGACACTTCTTATTACGAACTTCAGTATCATATCCATAAACCTCACAAAACTGCGCTTATAACCTTGTAAAATCCTGAAAAGGTACATTAATAGCTGGTTGTTCCAAGCCCATTACAATGCCAACGCAGTTCATGACTTCACCACAACTCCATACAACAACTCTCTGTAGCCAGCCTATTACCAAAGACAACCATGATGCAAAGATAATTTTGAAAAGTGTTACATTGATATTAAAATGTAAACTGTGACATTGATTCGCGTACATTTAAAATCTGAATTTCAGCTGTTTTTACAAAGTATAATTTGCATTAATATTTAGAAATAATATTTTGACCTGTGCTGTTTGAATTAACCGTAAGAATGTCTGCACGACCAGTTTGTTAGAGTGCAAATATTTTTGTATGAAAAGCATACCGAATATTTTCATAACTATACAATATGGTAAAGCAGGGGCAGCCAAGATTTTGGCTTGCAGGCCATCTACGAGACTGAATGCCAATTTGCCTTGCTTCACATTTCCCCCACAACCACACCACGCTGTCTGAGTGCAAGGAGAGGGAACAGGGGAAAACAGAGTGTGCGTCGCATTTAAATAGCAGTGCAGTCGCAATGCGACTTGGTTTTATATTTTACATTTCTCAGCAACATTGATCAAAACCAAACAAATTTTCAATATTAATAAATTATCTTTGGCGTGCTGAAGACATTATATAATTTTTATCTGGTACAAACTACCAGCATACGAACAGACGCAGACAATTTCACATAGTTTCTCACACAATTTGCCACATAATCGTGACCTAATTAGTTTCATAATCGAAAAAGGTCTTTCATACAAATATGTCGATCGAAATATTGGAGCATTTTTGCAAGATCATCGATGAGACTTGAAAAATGTACCTGAGCAAAGTAAGTAGACATCCTGGACAGTTTTAATGTAAAATATTTGTAATTGAAACTGCATCTGTCTTCCAGGTCACTCATTTACGTCTGCACATGTACAGTGTGATTTCAACAGAACCAGCAAACGGTCTCGAAAACACCTCGAAAAGAGATTTAAGATTGACAATACCTTCAAAACGTTTATAAAAATATCCTTTTAATTATTGTAAGGCCACAATAAAGTCTTCAAAGCTCACAGTTTCTCTAATGCCAGTAAGCTTAGGGAACAGTACCGTCCTTGCCAGAGTGTGTCCCTTCTACAGCGCAATTTTCTTTTTAAATGCATGCCCACCAAATCATAAAGAAATTACCTTGCAGTGTTTTACTGTGGACAGCGTGCAGTCAAATCCACTTAAAATGCGAAGGATGTTCTAATTTTCGTTCCTGCACTTCACTTTCCTTCATAAATTCAACAATAGCAAATTTTAAATCGAAAAATCGTTCCAGCCATACCCCTTGACTTAACCAACATTACTTTGCAGTAATATATAAAGTCTTCCATACTCTTTGTTCACTTCCATTGAAAACTGTTGCAACTGACAGTGGACTAATGGGTGCGACTTCAGAAATGTTACTGTGATACCACCAATCTCTTCAACTACTCCAAATTTAGCACAAAATACGTCTTGATGTACAGAACAATGAATCCTGTCTATCGATCGTTGTAATTTCTTGCTCTTTCATTGTTATCTAGAAGTTTAAATTCCCGCTGCATGTCTTTGGCAGCAAATTAGCAGTACCCATCGCTTATGCGAATTCTCATCCCTCTCTACTGTCACTCCCATCCATTTTAAAGGGTTGTGTAGACAGATCGATACACTGCCTCTTTTTGCGTGAAAGCCACTGGACCTGTGAACATACTTCATATCAGAACAAATAGCGAAAGTTAAACAGCGCTGACACCACGATTCTTCCGAACTCAGGAGTGTTGTCCCTACTGAAAAATGCCGCACCGCATTACTAAATGACATGTTGCGCTGTTCCGTGAACTTCCGAGAAGGACCGAGCAAACCCAAGGGACAGGCCGGGGCTTGCCACGCCCGGGCCCGCACACGCTGCACGCGTCAAGTTTGGTATGCCGTCGCCGGTCCTGCGGTAAAGAAATAGAAATAATGGATAATTACGATAAAAAGCAACTCTCCAGCAACAGCAGAGGATTACGCGAATATCGACAGAATGTGGTTTCGTGCGATTCATCAAAGGTGACACTGGCGTCAGTAGAGTCAATATGGAGGACAGAAAATTACCCTCAGGTTGTTGAAAGGTACACCATCACAAAATTCAGCTCAAGTCTGCTTCGAGACAAGTGCAGGTAAAGCCACAACAGAAACCAAACCCGAATGCCGAAAACAACAGGCTACTCATATTTGTAGCTCTCTTAGAGAAACTAAAGTGAATGATTAGAGGTTTCAAATTACCGGAGGTGCTGCACAGGCCCTGATTGTTATTTAATTATTTAATTTTTTCCACAAGGGAAACTGATACAGAAAACAAACTTTTATATTTAAAGAAAAAAGTTGAATACCTTGCCATATGTACAGTACTGCACTCACGTGACGAACGTATACTAGAAAACTTGACACTCTCTACATTAAATTGACGTGACGAGAGTATTCTAGAAATCTTGACACTATCAACATTAAACTGATTACAGTAATGAATGCTCGCAGGTTGACAAACAGAGAAATATGGAATCAGCAGCTCAATAACGTTGTACATTATCGGAAAATAAAAGTAAGAAAAGTACTAAATGACACACACGTCCAGTTTGAAACAGTAGAGCACAGCGCACTAAATTAACATTCTACATCCTCTAGGGTAAAGCTAAACACAATATCCACCTCTCTTCAGGCGTCCCTCAACTTGCTCATAGCTTTCCATAAATGTAGTCTCAATGTTTCCGTTTCTTATTCTCGTCAAGAAAGGAAATCCTTGCAAGATATTTACTCCGAACTCTATAGGTGTGACTGCCTAGGGTGAGTAAGCAACTATCCACTCTCGTAGCTGACTACGGATTGTAACAAGGAAAACCAGCCGTTCGTGTAAGCTGATACATTACTTTCGTCACCCAAAGGTATCATTCAATGGGTAACTGTCCCGCAGCTCTCAGCTTCGAGGTATACATGCATCACTGCAAATCAAACTCACGAAACGTGATGAGATTGATGTGTGAAATATGACTAATACGTCTTGTAGGTTGGGCAAATGAGTGCTCGATAGCAGTTACCAAGTTCCGAGGTCGGTACGCAGTTGTTAATGGGTTTTACTTTGGCAGATATGTATTTTATCTCTGGCAGAGCCTGGTCAGAAGGGAGTCGTCTGGATAAGTCGGTCTTCAGAGAAAGACGAATAACAACAAAAGGACCGAGGGCACAAAGCACATTGTTTCTCAGATCACTCTTCGAAGTACTGACAGCAGTACTATGAAGCACACGCCTGTAGCAGTTTTCGGTGGTTACAAAGCATCCTTCATCTGTGAATGGTATTAGGTCCTTTGTGACCCTGCAGCTATAATAGTAGGATATTTGATTGTTTTATGGAAATTGTGTTAAATGATTCATTATGTCATTTTACGCTCCTAACATGCTTTTTTCCTCTTGAATTTCAGTGTTCATATATAAAAACGAAAATGAAATTCAAATAATTTGAAAGCTCGCTAAAACGCTCCATTCGAGTAAGCTCGCTGCTCCTGCTGTCATAAAGCTCATTCACAGCGATGTCTTGTTTTGGAATTTACATTTCGGAAAATGGGTTACAAATAGTGTGTAGTACTATACTGTACAAATACATCTACAAAAACTCCTGGAAAGTAGTTTTTGACTGTTCCAGAGAATGAGTGGTTGCACTGTACCGGTAAATTGCCACCAAGTAGCCGCACAAATTCGCGAACTTAATTAAAAATGTGCTGCACTGTCAAGTTGACATTACTTTCGTTCCGAGATATGCTTTCTCATTGTACAACGAAGAATATCGTCATTCAAAGAAATTAAACACTTAGTGAAAATTATCGTTTTAGCCAAACCGATCTAAATTGTTCGACAACTTCGTTGTTAGACGGTAGACCGCCGAAATGCATAAGATGACGTCCAGAGATCGCTGGATTGAATCCAATCAAAGATAATATTTTAACTTATTTGTAAAAACGAATCGACAGTTTTCTCATACGAAAACCAAATCACAATTACAAAACTTCACCACACCGATCAGAAACAGAATATTATTGTGTTTTTCTTGCTGTATATATGAGGTTACATTTACAGTCGCTGTTCACACACGCCGCATTCAGAAAGATATTTTCCAGTTAATGTAACCACACGTATTTTACTTTATTGTAAACAATGTTTTTTATCTTTGTACTGTCCAGCTAAGATCCTTATTGTGCAAACTTTTGAAGTATGATCATCTTACTTAAAGATGAAGTAAGTTTGCTTTGGACACTGACGTAAGTTTATACTCACAAACACATCACAGCCCTTACGTGTATGTTACCTGCATGTTGCACATGGTTTATATCCGTCCGTATAGAGAACCTAATCGTCCTACACCTCTTTGTACCGTGGAAGAATCGTGATATTTTCACTATTAGCAGTGCTTACCAAAAAAGTCAACTGTTTTTTCGCGAAGTGAATGTATTTTTCCTCTGTTGTCCATTTCTCAGACTAAGATTAATGTGAAGCTGTATATAAAATATCCCACCATCGAAGCAACTACTACAATGAGTTCTTGCTATCGCTATTCTTGTATTTCGTCTAAAACTTTTAATAACACGTGACCTCTTTACTTACAGGCAGCTGCGCTATCCGTTGCGTCACAGAGCGCTTGCTGGGCAGTCTCTCTATGCTCAGCAACTTCTACAGAGGAAACCAGCACTAACTTTGCCAAGAATAATTTTATTGTGCCTTTAGTCGTAGCTCATGACTGACAGTCGACAATCTAGTTATAATATACCGACCAATTTCAGAAGTTTTACAATTCCTCAGTTTTGAGCGAGTTTAATGATGTTGCAGGGAGCAAGGAAAAAAATGTTCGCTGTCGCACATATCGCCGCTCTAAGTGAGTGGAATATAAAAGCATCAACTTTCGCTACGTTTCCACAATTAGCGTTCAGAAAATTCCTTTCTACTTTTACTTAAAAGCTATAGTTACGTTTTCCATCATTAAATAGCGTAACTGTTTGTAGAAAAAGTACGTAAAAACACCGTCACTTCGTCTAACATTCCTAACATTCCTATAACACTCGTACAGCTTCGTTTTTACTCTAGCCTGTGACGTCACCAGAGCGTCAGCCAGTAACAGAGCGTTTTCGATCACGTGACCAAATCTTGATATTTAATGATTTCTAAGCTTTAATTAATTAAAAATAACACATATTTTGTCAGAATCTTGACCGTAAATGCTATTTAAATGTTATGAACAACTAGAATGACAATAATTCGAACCATATTTTTAACGTAGGAAAATAGCCTGTTGCTCCAGTAACAAATAAAACAAAAAAATAAGCAAAACTACATACATCTCAGTGTTACAGCTACTACTACTTTTCTGTTAAGGTTGTGGCTTCTAGAACATTTTATTATCGTGTATGAACGTACGAATGACCTCAGACTGGATGTGCTCCATTCTAGGATATTTTACAGTGGACACCCGCACTCAAAAAAAATCACAAGGATGGCTGCAGCTCCCGAAGGCCTACAACACCATCTGGGATAGAGAGATAATGTCACCAAAGTCACCTGATGCTGTAGTGTCCCGTATGTGTTTCAAAATAATACCACAAGTGACATGAATAAATAATGACTCCTCTACTCTCACCAAGGAAATCATGACTAGCAATGTCGTTGAATCCCAAACATAAAATTCATCGTACTGCTCTCATTATAACGCCATATACCAACTAGTGATAACTTGTATGATATTGCCATTATTGTTATTACAACCCTCTCCTATGCTCCAAGTGCTACGAGTGATTGGAGTTTATCTAATACAGTTGATGAAACATGTAGAAAGCATTCAAGGACGCATATGAAGGTAACCTCGGTAAAAAGAATCTCTTCTCAGTTGAAAACCAAATGATACTGAGTTACAGAATCATATCTCAAAAAATATTCGCAGCAGTAACGCACAAATTCGAAATACGTTTGTCATTTCTACTTCTAAGGAATTGCTTTATAAGGGCGCAGCTTCATCAACAGATCATCCTCGTATGCACCTCAACTGAATAAGTAATGCCGCGTGAATTGTAAATCTGGATGGTGGTGCGAATTCTGCCATTCTTGAATAAAGCTCCAGGGCCTTAACGAATTTACAACTTTTCGAACGTCTAAGGTGCAATAGAAAAAGAAATATTCTTTCTCTTAGGATTAATTAACTCCAGCAGTTTGGCTATTACAAATTCTGAATACACGAGAAGTGTCCCTGACATCATTTGGATAAACAGCAGGATTGGTGAGATATTACATCGATGAAAATGATGATTCTGGACAGAGGCAGTAAAAGTGATAATTTCAGCCACAAATTGCTAAGAAGGTATGTGGATATTACCGTGGAGTCGGTGTTACAAACTATATTGGTAGGTTGTATGGTCGGATCGTAAAAGCAGGACAGAGGGTATGTTGTTGGACATTGAAGAGCAAAGTGAATTCCAGAGGTATGATGTTTTAACGACAATATTTTTTGTATTAAGACAAGTAATGGCAAGGAGGCAGTAATGAAATCTGAGCAGCCATTTAGTGTTCATAGATCTCGAGAATGCGTATGACACAGTGCCGCTGAAAGAACTATTTGAAATCCTAAGGGGAGTGAGCTTGAAAATACATATTTTAGAAATAATGCGACCTATAAAAGTCTGCAGAGTGTGTAGTCAGGAAAGTGTGGAATAAAATTTCATCACAGCCATTCAAAATTACAAATACAACGATTAGGAAAATGTCCCAGATTCAAGAAAGCACCAGATATAGAACAGAAGAAGGCACATCGCTTGGCATAGACATACAATGCGAATAACAGATGTCAGATGACCAAAGAAGGAGAAGAGGATGACGGGTAGCCTGGTTAGATGTGATACAGGAGGCCATGAGAAAAAGAGAAATTGAACAAGACGAGGAAGCACTGGAAGACAATAACAGATGGCGACATACACTATGTGATCAAAAGTATCCGTACACCGCCAGAAACATACATTTTTCATATTAGGTGAATTGTACTGCCACCTACTGTGAGGTACTTCATATCACCAACCTCAGTAGTCACTAGACATCGTGAAAGAGTAGAATGGGATGCTCCGCGAAACGTGATCAAGTTATTGGGTGTCACTTGTGTCATCCATCTATAGACTAGATTTCCACACTCCTAAACATCCCTAGGTCCACTGTTTCCGATGTGATAGTGAAGTGTAAGCGTGAAGGAGCACGTACAGCACAAAAGCGTACAGGCCTACCTCGTCTGTTGACTGACAGAGACCGCTGACAGTTGAAGAGGGTTGTAATAGTGATAGGCAGACATCTATCCAGACACACAGGCATTCCAAACTTCATCAGGATCCACTGCAACTACTATGACAGTTAGGGGAGAGCTGAGAAAACTTGGATTTCATGGTCGAGCGGCTGCTCATAAGCCACACATCTCATTGGTAAATGCCAAACGACGCCTCACTTGGTGTAAGGAGCATTACCATTGGACGATTTAACAGTGGAAAAACTTAGTGTGGAGTGACGAATCACGTTACACAGTGTGGCGATCCGATAGCAGGATGTGGGTATGGCTAATGACCGGTGTGTGTAGTGCCAACAGTAAAATTCGTAGGCGGTGGTGTTATGGTGTGGTAGTGTTTTTCATGGAGGGGGCATGCACCCCTTGTGGTTTTGCATGGCACTATCACAGCACAGGCCTACATTGATGTTTTAAGCACCTTCTTCCTTCCCACTGTTGAAGAGCAATTCGGGGATGGTGATTGCATCTTTCAACACGATCGAACACCTCTTCATAATGCACGGCCTGTGGCGGAGTGGTTACACGACAATAACATCCCTGTAATGGGCTAACCTGCACAGAGCCCTGACCTGAATCCTATAGAACACCTTTGGGATATTTTGGAACGCCGACTTCGTGCCAGGCCTCATCAACCGACATCGATACTTCTCCTCAGGGCAGCACTCCTTGAAGAATGGGCTACCATTCCCCAAGACACTTTCCAGCACCTGTTTGAACGTATGCCTGCGAGAGTGGAAGCTGTCATCAAGTCTAAGGATGGACCAACACCATATTGAATTTCACCATTACCGATGGAGGGCGCCACGAAATTGTAAGTCATTTTCAGCCAAGCGTCCGGATACTTTTGATCACATAGTGTATGTGTGGGATCCGGCGACAGCTATAGTAACTCCACAGCGGAGAGACAGAAAGAGCTTCCCTAAAAATGGCTAAAATCAGAACAGCTAGATGTTCCATAGTAAACACAATTAATCCTCAACGAAAAATACCGAACTACCAAAACAGAGTCCATTTTCTCTAAACGTAACATGCCTCCTGCTATGGTTGTTAGGGATGAATGTATCTGTGGAGTATGGTTGCGTTTGAGTTTTTGTGGATTATAATGAGATTCCAAGAAAATAAGAGTAATTTATATCTGGTGCCAACATATACCCTACTACTCTATAATGACAAATGACCACAGAAATTGATAGCTAATTTCAGTGAACGTGACACCATAAACACTTACCCTCACTCCGGGAAGCACTGCAAACGGATCTGATGATTAACCCAGGATACTGAAAAACAGGCTAGTAATCTGGAACTGAATACTGCAGCCTCTCCTCACCATGCCTGCTAAGCACGGGTGACGAACATTTCTACCACCAACAGGCTTCTGACTCTATAAAAACAGCACAAATGTGATAAACATTTTCAAACAACATAAAATCATGTGAAATCGTTTCTGTGGCGGGAACGTGTAACTGCTTATCCCTGAAAACTCATGACGTGTTTGCACCCACGCCATCACGAAATTCAGCTCAAGTCTGTTCCGAGGCATGTGCAGGTGAGGTAACAAAGATAAAAAACAGAAACAATTACAGGCTAGATACACTTGTAGCTAAGTTAGGAAAACTGAAGTACACGCCTAGAAACTTGGTAGTGCGTTAAGAAATATATGAGGTGTTGCGCATGTCATGATCAGTCATTACTGCTTTAATATTTTACAAGATGGGAGACTGATACATATATTAAATTTTACACTTCGTTGGAGCAATTCGTGCATTTAAGGTAAGCAAGATGTGGAGGAGTTACCCATACATGAAGTAGTCCATTCAGTGACACACACACAGTCCACTAGACGGAGATATACTAGAAAATCTTATACGCTCAACATTAACCTGACTGCAGCAATGACCGTAAAATGGTGAATTAACAGCTCAGTAATGTCGTGCATTAGCGAAATAGTGCAAAAGGAAACGGACCTCCATATTTTTAAAAGAATGGCACACAGTGCTCTCAATTAATCCACACTTTCTCAGACAAAATGTGCAGTAACGCCCACTACCCCTTGCTGGTAGCTTCTCATCTATCTAGTCTCAACATTCTGGTTTCCCGTTCTCACGAACGAAGGAAATTCCTTCACGATGCTTATTCTTAGCTCGATACGTGTGATTTATTAGTGTAAACCGGAACCTGTTCTCTTTGGAAGTGGGCCATGTATAGCAATAATGGAAACCAGCACTTTGTGTAGGCTGAAACATGACTCCCACAGGTCAAAGGAATGAATTTAAGGGTCTAGCTGTCGTACCGTTATGGTAAAAATGCGTCGTTGCAAAGCAAACACAAGGAACGTGACAGGATTGACGCATAAGGGGAGTGCTCAGTGCAGTTACTACATTCCATGCGTCGATATCCGCATGCTGCTAGGATTTATCTTGGCAGATATGACTTTCGCCTCTGACATAGCCTGGTCAATATGACATCATCTCGGATGTGTCAGGGAATGGCTTTGAACTACTCTTGACGCTTTCAAGCGTTTTACAATACTGCATGACGTGAAAAAGAATACTTCCTAAGCCTCTCACCACAGAAATCATAATTAGCAATGTCATCGTATCCTGAAGATCAAGTCTGTCCTACTACCCTCAAAATCATGCCATACTCTATCCAGTGACAACTCAGATAAAACTGCAATTATTCTTTTACAACCTTATACCGTGTCCTAAGTGATTTTGATCAGCTGAGTTAATGAAACGTGTATAAGAAAAACAGTTATGCTTATGAAGGTAAACTCAATATCGCAATCTCTTTACAACTGAAAATCATATGATACTCAATCACAAGATCACAATTCACAACATATTCATAACAGTTATGCATAAAATTCGTAATACTATAAACTTCTCCTTTATACACACTGAGACATACACACGCGCAAAAACTACGTACCCTGCAGAAATTATCCAAATGGGACGGAAATCGGCAGCTGTGATGTACGTGTGCCGACAAACGAATGATTACAATTTCAGAAAAAAAATTGCCTGATTTACTCAAGTGAAAGAACTGTAGAAACTGATCAAGACTATAAAGCGTTGGTCCACTTCTGGCCATTATGAAGCAGTTATCCGGCTTGGCATTGATTGATACAGTTGCATTATGTCCTCCTGCGGGATATCGCTCAAAATTCTGTCCAGTTGGTTTGTTAGATCGTCAAAATCCCGAGCTATCAGGAAGGACCTGTCCATAATGCTCCAGGCGTTCCCAACTAGGGAGAAATCTGACAACTCTGTTGGCCATAGGTGTGGTTTGACAAGCAAGAAGACAAGCAGTAGACACTCTCGCAGTGTGCGGGCGGGAATTATCTTGCTGGAATTTAAGCCCAGGGTGGCTTGCCATGAACGGCCACAAAACGAGGAGTTGGAATGTCGTCGAAGTACGGCTGTGCAGTAAGAGTGCCCCAAATGACAACGAAAGGGGTACTGCTATGAAACGGCACATCACACCTGGCCCACAGTCGGGTTGGTATCCCACCACTGTCCGAGGCGTCTCCAGGCACGTCTTCGGTCTAGAATCTCATTGACAGAAGTAGAATTGTCTTCAGTGATGAACCCCGCTTCTGCAGGTGGTGGCTCATGTCGGTACCAATGACGTGTGTCGCTTTGGATCGGAGCAGATTCTGTCTGGTTTCGGGCGGCTAGCGGAAATGGTAAAGACTGCCAGTCTTGCTTCCAAGGTTAAGGCGGAGCTCACCACTGCAGCATCGTCGATAGAACCGACTGTGGTCCTTTGATGCAGAGCCGAGTGCAGGGTCTGAATCAGAGGCTCAGGCGGTTCTGTGACCGTGTAGGCTGCACATTCCTTGACTTGCACCATCGGGTGGTGGGTTTCCGGGTTCCGCTCAGTAGGTCAAGAGTCTACTACACACAGGAGGCGGCTACATGGGTAGCGGGGGCTGTGTGGAAGGGACAGGGCGATTTTTTAGGTTAGAGGGTCTCAGGGAACCACAGAAGGGACATCCGTCTAAAAGTGGGCAGGTAAAACAGAGTAAGGTAGTTGTAGAAACGTTTGGTATTGTCGTTGTAAATTGTCGTAGCTGTGTTGGGAAAGAACTAGAGCTCCAAGCCCTAATAGAAAGCACTGAAGTTCAATTAGTTGTAGGTACAGAGAGCTGACCAAAGCCGGAAATAAGTTCAGCCGAAATTTTTTCAAACGATCTGACAGTGTTGAGAAAGAATAGATTAAATACAGCTAGTGGTGGAGTACTTATTGCTGTCAGAGTTAGTTCGCCTTGTAGCGAAACTGAAGTAGATAGTTCGTGTGAAATAGTATGGGTAGAGGCTATACCTGACAATCAGACTAAACTATTAATGGGATCGTTTTACCGACCCCCCGACTCAGAAGATATGGTTGCTGAACAGTTCAAAGAAAACTTGAGTCTCATTTGAAATAAGTACCCCGCTCATACTATTATAGTCGGTGGCGACTTTAATCTACCCTCGATATGCTGGAAAAATTGTACGTTTAAAGCCGGCGGCAGGCATAAAACGTCATCCGGAATTGCACTGAATGCTTCCTCAGAAAGTTATTTTGAACAATTAGTTCCTGAGCCCACTCGAAGCGTAAATGGTTGCGAAAGCATACTTGACCGTTTAGCAACAAATAATCCTGGACAAATAGTGAGTATTGTGACGAATACAGGGATTAGCGACCACAAGGCAGTTGCTGCTAGGCTGAATACCGTAACACCTACAACCATCAAAAAGAAACGGAAAGTATATCTATTTAAAAAAGCTGATGAAAATGCTCTTAACCCCTTTTTAAGAGACAGTCTTCACTCCTTCCGATCTGATCATGTAAGTGTAGAAAAGTTGTGGAATGTTTTCAAAGAGATAGTATCGACAGCAATTGAGATATATATTTACCACATAAATTAATAAGTGATGGTACTGATCCCCAATGGTACACAAAACGGGTCAGATCGTTGTTTCAGAAGCAGCGAAAAAAACATACCAAATTTAAAAGAACGCAAAATCCCCAAGATTGGCAAAGTTTTACAGAAGTTCGAAAACTGGCGTGTACTTCAATGCGAGATGCTTTTAATAATTTCCACAACGAAATTCTGTCTCGAAATCTGGCAGAAAACCCAAGGAGATTCTGCTCATACATGAAGCACACCAGTGGCAAGACGCAAACAATACCTTCACTGCGTGATAGCAACGGTGAAGTCACTGATGACAGTGTCACTAACGCAGAGTTATTAAACACGGTTTTCCGAAACTCCTGCACCAAAGAAGACGAAGTAAATATTCCTGAATTCCAATCAAGAACAACTGACAAGATGAGATACATAGAAGTAGATATCCTTGGTGTAACAAAGCAGCTTAAATCACTTAATAAAAACAAGACCTCCGGTCCAGATTGTATACCAGTCCGGTTCCTCTCAGAGTGTGCTGATGAAATAGCTCCATATCTAGCAATTATATGCAACCACTCGCTCACAGAAAGATCTGTGCCCAAAGGCTGGAAAATTGCTCAAGTCACACCAATACCCAAAAAGGGAAGTAGGAGTAATCTGCTGAATTACAGGCCTATGTCACTAACGTCGATTTGCAGTAGGGTTTTGGAGCATATACTGTATTCGAACATTATGAAGTACCTCGAAGAAAACGATTTATTGACACATAGTCAGAACGGTTTCAGAAAATATCGTTCTTGTGAAACACAACTAGCTCTTTATACTCAAGAAGTAATAAGTGCTATCGACAGGGGATGTCAAATTGATTCCATATTTTTAGATTTCCGTTCCACACAAGCGTTTTCTAACCAAACTGCGTGCCTACGGAGTATCGCCTCTGCTGTGCGACTGGATTCGTGATTTCCTGTCAGAAAGGTTACAGTTCGTAGTAATAGACGGAAAGTCATCGAGTAAAACAGAAGTAATATCCGGCGTTCCCCAAGTATGTGATATAGGCCCTCTATTGTTCCTGATCTGTATTAACGACATAGGAGAGAATCTGAGCAGCCGTCTTAGGTTGTTCGCAGATGATGCTGTCATTTACCGTCGTGTAAAGTCATCAGATAATCAAAACGACTTGGAAAATGATTTAGATGAGATATCTGTATGGTGCGAAAAGTGGCAATTGACCCTGAATAAGGGAAAGTGTGAAGTTATTCACGTGAGTACTAAAAGAAACCAGCTAAATTTCGATTACGCGATAAGTCACACAAATCCGAAGGCTGTAAATTCAAATAAATACTTAGGGGTTACAATAACAAATACCCTAAACTGGAACGATCACATAGATAATATTGTGGGTAGAGCAAACCAAAGACTGCGATTCATTGGCAGAAAACTTAGAAGGTGCAACAGGTCTACTAAAGAGACTGCTTACACCACGCTTGTCCGCCCTATTCTGGAGTATTGCTGTGCTATCCACATCAGGTGGGACTGATGGATGACATCAAAAAAATTCAGAGAAGGGCAGCTCGTTTTGTATAATCGCGAAATGGGGGAGATAGTGCCACAGACATGATACGTGAATTGGAGTGGTAATGATTAAAACAAAGGCGTTTTTCGTTGCGACGGGATCTTCTAATGCAATTTCAATCACCAGTTTTCTCCTCTGATTGTGAAAATATTCTGTTGGCACCCACCTACATTGGGAGAAATGATCATCACGATAAAACAAGAGAAATCATGGCCCGCACAGAAAAATTTAAGTGCTCGTTTTCCCGTGTGCCGATCGAGAGTGGAACGGTAGAGAGACAGCTTGAAGGTGGTTCATTGAACCCTCTGCCCGGCACTTTACTGTGAATAGCAGAGTAATCACGTAGATGTAGATGTAGATGAACTGAGTCCCGATTATAAGTGAAGGCGTGTCTGGAGACGCCCACAACAGCGTTGGGCTAACACCTTGACTGTTGCCTGCAATGCAACCCGGCAGCAAGGAGTGATGGTCTGGGTGGCCATTTCTTTTCTTAGCAGGACCCCTTTGGTTGTCATCCGCGGAACGCTTACAGCACAGCGGTGTGTCGACGATATTCTACACCCCGTTTCGTTGTGCTTCATGACATGCTATCCTGGGCTTACAAGAAAGCAAGAGAACGCCCGCCCGCACACGCTGAGAGTTTCTACTGCTTGTCTTCATGCTTGTCAAACCTAACTTGGCCAGCGTGGTCGCCGGATTTCTCCCAAACTGAGAACATCGGGAGCATTGTGGGCACGGCTGTTCAATTATATATGTATATGTGTGTAAATTCCTAAGGGACCAAACTGCTGAGGTCATTGGTCCCTAGTCTTACACACTACTTAAACTAACTTATGCTAAGAACAACACACAAACCCATACTCCAGGGAGGACTCGAATCTCCGTCGGAATGGCCTGCACAATCTGTGACACTCCGCCTCTAACCGCACGGCCACTCCGAGCGGCGCTGTCCAGTCAGCTCGGGATTTTAAAGATCTAACGCACTAGCTGGACAGAATTATCAGGAAGACAGCCGACAACTGCATCATTCAATGTCAAGCCTAATAATTGTTTGCATAAGGGCCAGAGGTGAACCAACGCGTTATTCACTCCTTCGAGTAGTGAAGCACTTCCTATTGAATAAATGATCAAATTTTTCTGAAACTGTAATCATTTGTTCGTCTGTACATGTACATCACATCTACCGATTTCCGTCCCGTTCGGATAATTCCTTTGAAGTGCATCTTTCTTTTTCTTCATTTCCTTAGAGTGTATATCAAGCGGATTAGTTGGAACTAAAGTAAAATATACAGTTCCAGACGAAAAGTGATGCACTCATAAGTGGAAGAGTAAACGAAAAGGAACTTCATGAGTGAGTAGGTAAATGACGCTATTCCAGTGAGCACGAAACCGGTTTAAATTAATGAGAATGTCTCCACCATGAGCAGGTCGCCGCCTTACACAGCAAACATCAACAGTACTAACATATAACACCGGTGCGCTAGCACACAAAAATTTCTTCAGTGTAACACACCCTGGTGCATGGAAGCCAGCAACAAAATGGCGCGCTAGGTGAGAGATCAGTCGCAGCAATCTGTCCGCTACTTGCTCGCGCTGATAATTCAGGTGCGGAAGTGCATCATATGGCTTTCAACGCACCGCTGATCATGACTGAATGCCCAGCCTACGGTTCAGTCATGTCGAAGGCATGCAACAATGTGTAACCTCATCATGGCATATTTACACAACCGAACTGAGCTCGCAGTCAGCGATGTAACAATGAAACTTCCATCGACTGGCCGCAACGAGAGTCTGGAAGGAGATATTGTTTGGTGGCTATTACACACACACACACACACACACACACACACACACACACGAACGCAAGCACACAACGATAATAGCAGCATCTGTACAAGGAGAAGCTGAGAACAGAAAACGTGATTTCTAACACACTTTCCAGAGTTGGCGTCATATATCAGCCAATACATTTCAACGAGCTGGCAAAAACGTAGTTGAAGGATGCATAATTAGAGAACTTGTTGGAAGGAACATTGGCACTGCACATGGATCTTGTCGGCACCCTACTTGTTATTTATAATTTCCACTATTGTCTGACAGTGACCGAAACGTTCAAGAGGTGGCCAGAAGTTCTACATGGTCTAGTCATATTAATGTGACCACCGCTTATGATCGACGTCAACGTGCAGTAATCACTCACAGACGGCAGATGGCAGCACTAGCAGTGGACGGTATACAAGCGCAGAGAAAGTGAAAAACGGTGCAGTCATTGTCATAATGCAGAAACGGGGTGATTTATCAGAATTCCAGAAGGGAATGATCATTGGCTTTGGAGCCAGGGGTGGAAGCATTTCCGAAACGCTAGGTTAGTAAACCGTTCGCTTGCCGCCGTGGTTAAAGTATACCGTGCATAGCAAAATAGCACTATCCAAAACCGCGCAGAAGAAAGTATGGTGCATCACAGGCCATAGATGAGAGGGATGAAGGACGGTTGCGGAGATGTGTACGGACGCTAGACAAGCAAATGTTGACAACTAATCTCCCAGATGAACCAAGGCGCTGCCAATAGCGTCTCCTCAACGGCTGTTTAATGAACGTGTGTTGGCCTCTGCAGTAGTCGCCTGGTTCATGCATCCATGCTGACAGCTGTTCATCGCTGAAGAAGGCTGAAATTTGCACGCCAGTACCACAACTGGACCTCTGAGTGGTGATATGTAACCTTTTCAGATGAATCACGTTCTATGCTCCATCGGACAGATGGGCATTGGCATGTATGGCTTCTGAAAACAGACGGTTCAGATCGGAGGAGGGAGTATTATGGTCTGGGGAATGTTTCCGTGGCATTCCCTGGGTGACTCGTCAGCTTGAAAGGCACACTGGACCAACGCCAGTATACATCTATCCTTAGGGCCTATGTTCACACCTACTTGCCTCAGCACGATGGCATCTACGAGCAGGACAATGCATCATTTCTCACGGTTCACAGTGTATGTGCATGGTTCGAAGAGCAAAAGGATGAGTTTACTGTGCTTTCTTGGACACCAGACTCCCAGGATTCAAACCCAGTCAAGAATCTGTGAGGCCACCTCGATCTTCCTGTTCGCGTCACGGATCCTCAAATGAGAAACCTGCTCAGATGGCCAACGCATTGGACTCAGGAGGCCTCCACACCCCTGTTAGTACCTTCCATTACCTCACTGACTCTGTTCCTACATGTCTTGCAGCGGATCACGCTGCAAAAGGTGGTTACTCAAGCATTTGACAAGTGGTCACAATAAGTGACTGGACAGTGTATTACTTCAACATCTTGAAGAGAGTGTGGTGCACGCATTTTCTTTTGCTTTTCGGCTGCCAAGAACAGCTGACAATCGATCAAGGTCGCCAATGGGAGGTAGAGGTCTACCGTTCCATGATGTGACTGTCCAGCATTCACGTCTGAAGAATTACACCGCATCATGCAACTTCCAATGGTGTAGCGTAATGCTATCATCCATCTCTCTTAGTCGTTATCATATGTGTTGGTGGACACACTCCCACTAATAGTGCTAGGAATAAGCAGCATGCTGCTGGAGGACTGTCAGTCGCTGCAGCAGATCTCATATATGGTGAACTCTGCAGTTGACGAGTGAGATCTTTCTCCCGTCCGCCATACCTGCCTGCACAACTCCCTAGATTCTTAACGTCCGGAAAAACATGGAAGAGTTGAGATCGATGCCTGCTTCGTATAATAACAAACTAGTGGCGTTAGTTTTCACGGTCTGGCCACGACGAAAAATGCATTTCTGCTCAGCGGTCCCTTATATAAAGCTTTGAAGCCGCCTTACCACGATCCCTAACCACTCATGGAACCAGATGACAGGAAGCTTAATCTTCAGGTAAACGGGGAAACAAATACATACCGGAATACTGAAGACATCGCTGAAACACCAGCCACTACCACATGCCCACTGTGTAACCCGACAATCAGCAGCTCAGACATAGGCCGCTGCAAGGCACCAGTGTTGTGTCGTGCCACACGTCTAGAGAAGAAGAAGAAGAAGATGATGATGATGATAATGCAACTGTGGTGATACGATACGGTCGGCGAGTATGAGGCCGCCTGCACTCACAGGTGATTAGTAAACTAACAATTATATATTAGCGCTGTGTCTATATTTGACAGTGCCTGTGAAGTTCGATGCAGTTTTTCTTCCGAGCAATGCATCGATCTTTACAGACACTGTCAAATATAGACATTGCACTAATATATTTCATATCAAAGCCAAGATAATCTGACAAGAAAACTACATACGTCTTTTCATGTACGGGAATCATCTAAACGTCGCTCTGGCCGAGCGGAACCGCGCTGCTGCTACGGTCGCAGGTTCGAATCCTGCCTCGGGCATGGATGTGTGTGATGTCCTTAGGTTAGTTAGTTTTGAGTAGTTCTAAGTCTAGGGGACGGATGACCTCAGATGCTAAGTCCCATAGTGCTTAGAGCCATTTGAACCATCTAATTGTGCGAGCATTATGGGGAGCACACGCTGGGACAATAGGGAAGTTTGGGCCTGTTCGGGAAGCGTGCTCGGATAGCTGCAGCGGCTAAGGCGATAGCTCGTGTAGAGTAGAAAATCCGGGTTCGAGTCTTGATCCTGCGCAAATTCTCACTATTTTCCAGTGGTACCGTACTTGCAATTTTCGAATACATTTCATTATAACTATTATTGTTTATTTCTTCATGCAAGGAGAGTGGTGTGTCGGTCCTAGCGCCCCACTTTTTCACACCTCGAAACCGGCAAAATGGGAACAAGGATTTAGCAGGTATTGTGGCAGACTACTGTGCCAGTCTGCACCCAGCCGATGTACTGGCCAGAAGGGAGCTATTCTGCGTACAGTTATGAAAATATAGGCGTGTGCTTCCAAATATCGTCCAAGCGCATTTGTACCAGATAGCGTGAATAGCAAGCTGCACAGTGCCTAATATGAAGCCAATCTTCTCACTCTCCGTCCGTAAATACAATTCTAACAGCAATAACACCACATAAATCTGTGACTAGGCCGCGTATGTGTCCCGCTGTCAAATGGTTCAAATGGCTCTGAGAACTATGGGACTTAACATCTGTGGTCATCAGTCCCCTAGAACTTAGAACTACTTAAACCTAACAAACCTAAGGACATCACACACATCCATGCCTGAGGCAGGATTCGAACCTGCGACCGTAGCGGTCACGCGGTTCCAGACTGAAGCGCCTAGAACCGCTCGGCCACTATGGCCGGCGTCCCGTTGTCGATCTGGTACTGGGTCAGTCATCTTCCTATGGCATATCTGGAGTTATATATTTCGGGATGTTTCCTCAGCGCGCCAATAACCCTCTCAAATCACTTTTCCGAAACAGAAGATTATTTTACGTCAAGCAGTTTCCAGTTATTGTTACGAGGCTTACGAGAAGAACATGGCAAGTGCCATAACCCGATTTACCAGAAACTTCTCACAGTGGAATAGAGGTCAAAATAAGCGACCACGTATTTCAGCTTGTACGTAGATACTCGATCATTTCTGAGAAAACGACGCTCAAAGTTTTCGAGATACATTATGTGCAGTTTACCGAGTAAATAGTTTGATCGAAGAGGTGACCCAGTGGCACAGGGTCTAGCGTCGCGTTTTCACACTTTTGCTGTTCCTGTTCGAAACCCAATTATTATATTTATTTTTGTGTTTCATATATAGAATAGAAACAGCCACCAGTTCAAAATTGGTCCAAATGGCTCTGAGCACTATGGGACTTAACATCTGAGGTCATCAGTCCCCTATAACTTAGAACTACTTAAATCTAACTAACCTAAGGACATCACACACATCCATGCCCGAGGCAGGATTCGAAGCCGCGACCGTAGCAGTCGCGCGGTTCCGGACTGAAGCGCCTAGGACCCCTCGGCCACAGTGGCCGGCCAGCCACAGTTTCGGAAGGTGTTAGTCAAAGCTCTTGACCTAGATTTCAACCCATATAAATTGGCCTTCTTCAGAAGTCTTATTACGTCTTACATGCTGATTATGATATGACGCCAATAGGCTTGATCAGCATGTAAAACGTAGTGAAACTTCTGCAGAAGGCCTACTTATATTGGTTGAGACCTAGGTCAAGAGCTTTTGACTAACACCTTCCATAACTGGTGGCTGTTTTTATTCCATATACGAGGGTCACCCCAAAAGAAATGCACATTATTTTTGTGAAAATACAGTTTCCATTCTGCATATGTGAAAGTTTACAGTATGTAGATACATCCTTCCCACTTGTTTTCAAACTTAGTTCAACCTGTTCCCGTGAGTGGCGCCGTCACAGCATGACGTTCGTCAGAAGCAACGTGCTATCATATATTTCCAGTACTGTGAAAACGAGACAGTGGGAAACTTCCACAAGAGGTTGAAAAAGGTGTATGGAGATGCTGCTGTCGATCGCAGTACAGTTAGTCGGTGGGCAAGCAGATTACGTGATGAAAGGGGGCACGGCAATATTGAGGATTGTACTCGCAGCGGGAGGCCTCGTACTGCACACACTTCAGACATTGTGCAGAGAGTTAACGAATTGGTGACTGCTAACAGACACATCACAGTGAACGAATTGTCCCGCTACGTTGGGATAGGGGAAGGAAGTGTTTGCGTTAAAAAGGTTTGTGCCAGGTGTGTTCCCAGGATGTTGACAGTGGCTCACAAAGAAACAAGGAAAACGGTATGCAGCGAACTTTTGGAACAGTACGAGAATGGTGGAGATTAATTTCTTGGAAAAATTGTGACAGGTGATGAAACATGGCTCCATCATTTTTCACCAGAGACGAAGAGGCAATCAATGGAGTGGCATCATGCAAATTTACCCAAGAAAAAAATTCAAAACCTTCTGCTGGAAAAGTTACGGCTACAGTGGTTTTCGATTCCGAAGGACTGTTGCTTGCGGATATCATGCCAAGTGGGACCACCATAAATTCTGATACATATGTGACGACACTGAAGAAACTTCAAGCTCGACTGAGTCGTGTTCGACCACATCGGCAAAAGCAGGATGTTTTGCTGTTGCACAACAATGCACCGCCACATGTCAGTCAAAAAACCATGGAAGCGATCACAAAACTCGGATGGACAACAATGAAACACCCGCCTTACAGTCCTGTGCTGGCTCCGAGTGACTATCATCTCTTTGGGAAACTGAAAGACTCTCTTCGTGGAACAAGGTTTGAAGATGATGACTCCCTTGTGCACGCTGCCAAACAGTGGCTCCAACAGCTTGGTCCAGAATTTTACCATGCGGGTATACAGGCGCTGGTTCCAAGATGGCGTAAGGCAGTTGAGAGGGATGGAAATTACGTGGTGAGATGAAAATATTGTTCCTAAAGGATGTATCTACACGCTGTAAAACTTTCAGACATGTAGAATAAAAGATGTATAAAAAAAGTAGTGTGCATTTCTTTTGGAGTGACCCTCGTATTACATTTGTATAGTTGATGCTGCAGCCATGGTTAAGATTCTTTTGTGTTTCATCTATCTACCCATGTCAATAGAAGATTACTACAGAAATGTTTTCCACTTTATATTGAAATAACGTTGTTCTTATGCGTCTTCCAGCTGGGCCTCTGAATTAAAAGAAAGAAAAAATGAGAAAATTATTTGAAACTGTTTCCGGTGAAATTTCTGTAGTGAATCTTGATTCATGGTCAATTGCAAGCGCAAATTTTCTGTAACATGATCCGTTATGCGTGATTTGCCGTGAAATTATTCACGGCGTGTGAAATATTCAGCAATCTCAACGACCTTACTTTCCCGAATGAGATTCATACGAAGAAATGCCCCTGTGGTAAATCTGCCTTAGCACGATGCTGGTGGTATTCACAATTTCTATGTTTCGAATGTTTCTACGATTGCTATCATCCAAGGGAAAGCATCAAATCTTCCTAAAGAATAAACATAACAATAAACTATAAGAATTGAAATAAGAATGAAATAGAAGAATATAAGATTTTAAAAAGGTTGTATCCCCTGAAAGCACCATACACACATATATTATATAATAAACGTACGACACTTATTGTGAAAACCAGTTGTAATTTTATAAGTAATATAACACCCTTGTGTCCCTTAACTTCGTACGAATCATTCGCGTAGTAACCTTCTACAGACATGGATAGATAAATGAAAGAAAAAAATATAATAAAATAAATACAAACAATAATCGCGACTCGAACAGATGAGCAAAATGGATACGTCGCGACGCTAGCCACTGTGCCACCATATCGGCTGAGATTATGCCGCGCTAGAGGGCATCTAGATTACGTTGAAAACTGTGACCTTCGTTTTCTCAGAACCTGTCGAGTATCTACGGGTATGCCGAGACACTTAAATGTGTACGTGCCCATTGGCACTAGTCGTTGCCACAGTAGCAGAGCGTTGCATGATGTGATGAATCCCTTCTTCATCATGCCAATGGAAGGACGCGGGTCTGTCGTCTTTCAGGAGAACAGTTTCTTGACACCTTTACTACAAGATGGAGACAAGTTGGCGGCGGCGCCATTACGCTCTGGGGAACATTCACGTGGGCATCCATGCGTCCAGTGGAGCTAATAAAAGGCACCATGACGGCCAGTGAGTGTCGTACACTGGTTGCAGACCACATACACCCCTCCATGACGATCATGCTTCTTCCCTATGGCAGTGGCATTTTTCAGCAAGATAATATGTAATGTTACAAGGCCAAGAGGGTAAGGGAGTGCTTCGAGGAGCACAGTGGCGAGTTCCAATTGATGTGCTGGCCCCCTAACTCGCCAGATCTGAACCCGATCGAACACATCTGGGTCGTGATTGAACGTGACGTCAGAGCTCATCGCCGCTTCTCCGGAATTTACGGGAATTAAGTGACTTGTGTCTGCAGATGTGGTGCCAACTTCCGCCAGCGATCTACCAAGGTATCATTACTTCCATGCCAAGACACATCGGCTCATATATCTGTGCCTAGAGTGGACGTACTGGCTATTAGGTAGGTGGTCATAATGTTCTGGCTGAACAGTGTACAGCATGTTTGGAGATTGCGCCAATGTGAGTGTTCACACATCAGCAACTAAGTAAGTAGAGACTTGGTCTCACAAGCAAAAGCAGTTGAGACTTTTCAACCAGGATGAAAAACTGTCTTCCCTCTGTAATATTTTGCTGCCTGTGGATTTTCTGTCTTGTATAAATCAGAGAAACGTTTATGATGAAATTGATATGGAAATACTGTAAGTCATAGTACTAGACAACCTAGTCAACAGTGGCAGGGAGAAGGGATTCCTACTGGATTTTCTTATCTCTACCAGTTTCCAAGAAAGCGCTGTTTCACGTGATCAAGCTCTTAGATGAGGTGTGCTGCATTAAAAATTAGTCATAGAAAAACACATAATAACACCTGCATTTATCATACGAAATACCAGAAAGACACATGTTATGACTTCAAGAAAGAACAATACAATACTAATGTGTTTGGGAAATAACATTGCCTACCCCGTCAGGCGGGAGGTGAGCGCAGTGGTCTTCTGTATTTAAGAGACAGAGTGTGATGTACCTTGTTATATGTTGTTTGGATGTCAAACTAGTAATAGTGTTAGCACAGTTCGCAATTAATTGCCTCATACTTTTGATTACACAGCGTTAAGGCAAGCCCTGCTTTGTATCACATAGTTGTTTATTAAGAATTTGAAACATGCAGAGTAATGGCAGTCACCGTGTAAACTGACTCACTGGTATGCATATTTCTAAAGTGAATGGTGACCATCCAAGGGGGGAATGATGGTCACATAATATAGGAATGGTGACTACAGAAAAGGGAATGGTGGTCACCTGCCAGGAATGGTAACCTCTCAGAGGTGGAAAGGTGGGCACCTAGAAGAACGGTAGGAGATTAGTGACTACCTAGGTGGAATGGTGGCCACCTAGTTGATAACCACATAGTAGAAAAATGATGACTACCTAGGGGAATATAGGCCACCCAAAAGATGATGATGTCCATCCAAAAGGGGGCGGGCGGGGGGAGGGGGTGAGTGGTGGCCACCGTGTAAAATGACTACAGCATATAATATAAGAACAAACGAAGATAAAATAATGAAGTACAGAAGATTTGAAACTATTAAAAGAAGCTGTTGTTGAAGGTTTGTCAATTAGTAAGGCTGCTGAAATTTTTAAAATGCCTCATAGCAAACTGTGAATCAGGTTAAGAAGTGCAAATTGATCACAACCAAGCTTAAGAAAGCAATGTGAACATCATGTTAAGACACCTGAAACAACAGTGTGTTCAAAGAACGAACTTCCCCTTAGACTCAGTGAAAAAAGCTGCAGAAAAGGGAAATATTTATGTAATTTGCTACCGTTAGTTAACACAGATATACACTAACGGGAAAATACGCAAAATCAAAAAATAATTAATGTAGAATAATGAAATACTGAGATTACATTTGTCTAGGTAACATTCTGAAGTGATTAACATTGCAAGATCACAGGTTAATGTAAGTGCGAGCAAAGCATTACAAATATGAAATGCTGGTACATTAATAACCGGCGTAACTAACAGAATGTTGGTTGCAAGCATGCAGACGGGGATGCAGTGTGTTGTACAGGTGCCGGATGTCAGTTTATGGTATAGAGCTCCATACCTGTTGCTCTGTGTCAGTCAACACAGAGACAGTTAACGCTGTTTGTGGATGATGCCGCAGTTGCCGTGCGATGGTGTCCATATGTGCTTCATTGGAGAAAGATCTGACGATCGAGAAGGCCAAGGCAACATGTTGACACTCTGTAGATCAAGTAGGGTTACAACAGCAGTATGTGAGCGAGTGTTATCCTGCTAGAAAACACCCCATGGAATGCTGCTCATAGCCGCGTGGCATTAGCCGAGCGGTCTGGGGCGCTGCAGTCATGGACTGTGCGACTGGTCCCGGCGGAGGTTCGAGTACTCCTTCGGGCATGAGTGTGTGTTTACCTTTAGGATAATTTAGGTGAAGGACTGATGACCTCAGTAGTTAAGTCCCACAAGATTTCACACACATATTGCTGCTCATAAATAGCAACACAATAGATCTAATCACCAGACTGACGTACAAATTTGCAGTCAGGGTGCTTAGGAAAACCACCAGGGTGCTCCTGGTGTCATATGAAATCACACCCCAAACCATAACTACTGGTGTAGGTCCAGAGTGTCTAGCATGCAGACAGGTTGGTTGCAGGCTCTCAACAGGATTCCTTTTCCGCAGAAGGAGCGTTACACAGAACTACTGGCCATCAGACCTCCTTTTAGAACACACATGTCTTACAAGAACCAAGGGGCCACAGACGGTGCTCCAGGAATCGACCTCTGAGAAGGTCCGGCAACAAACAATTCCACGATCGATGAGATAGGCAGCCAAGTGTTGCATTGACTTCATAAGATGGTAACTCAGACTACTGGCAGTCTAACGAATGACTAATGATAATCTTGCTGAAGCTACCTGACGTCCGATAAACCAAATGCTACGATGGAACAATACGTCAAAGCCGGAGCCGGCGGTCTGCACCACGTCCCCAGAATCCTGTGTTTAGAGCGCCCAGAACGAGAAAGGAACCACTACCACCAGAGTAGAAGAATCACCAACCGGCCTACAATGAAGAAAGCTTTCAAAACTACACGCCTTACTGGACAGTAGCGCCAATGCGAGGAAACGTACACCGCCATTACATACACTAACCCCCAGGGCAGGTAACTGGGGCGTTAGCGGCCACCAGGCAAGAAAACTTACCTCTGGTTGAACTTAACAAATTGTAACAAGTTGAACGCAGTAAATAGTAATAAGAAGTCGAGGAAAGCTAATCAGATCCGCCTTCCCAAAGCACTCCACTCGCTGCTCTTCGACTCGGCTACACTACGAGCAGCAACACGAACGCAAGTCACTGGAGAATCGCGACATATCACAGTGGTGGACGTTTCTCTACTTGGATTGAAATGCACTCATCTTAAGGCTTGGTGGATCCGGTTTACGGCGAACTCGTGCACCCTCGTTACCACAGCTCTTCCATCCGGCAATCCATGCGTGTGGCCAGCGGTCCTGGCATGTTTCTCGCATTACGCGGACCTGGCTCCTCCTGAGTCCCCAACCGAACTCCGCCCACTCAAACGATCCAGAAAAGCAACGACGTCGCCTCCAAGATAGGGCAACCAGTTACTACATATCGATAACCGCCGCTGTTTCCACTAGCGGACAAGCAACGCTTGCAAAACCGAGTGGCACCAGTCAACACGAGAAGAAGACAAATAACTGGAACCATACCAACTAAACGATACCGTCTGGCCTCCAGCAGAGGGCGGAAACCTACAAACAGCACCAACGCGAGCCACAGCACGGCTCAACGACCATTCTCAAAGGTAATTAACGCTCACGATCGTTGCAGTGTGTATCTAAAGTAAACCCTATTGGCATCCTCATAGTAGCGCTACCAGCGCCATGCTTATACGACTGGTGCGATATTTGAATATACATCATCTTTCAGATGTAGAAACACACCAAAAAATTTCGTTTATTTTGCACAACTCCTTCTTGGTGTTGCAATTTTTTTCCGTCAGTGTATTATTCTCACTTGCAGACACCATAGTTCAATTCTTTTATCTTGGCAGTTCGCGCATGCCCGCCCAGACGCGGGAGATTGCTGCGTTGCCAGTTGCACGCGCCAAGCAAACTTAGGTTTAGGGAGGAGCGCGCAGTTTATGAAGTAAAGCCACCACGGCCGCATTAACCCTTTCGCTGCAACAGAGACGTGCTCCCCGCATTCCGCGCTGTGCGCGATTTTGTCATCACTGCACTGCTCGCCTGTGAAGACACATGGTGTTCCGACTGCTTTGACACACTTATCATTCGATTTCACAAAAAGTATTTGGCCCAAAAATTTTATTTTTACACATCTTCTTGACTGATACCTCCCCCCATAAATGACTTAATTTTGTTTCGATGTTCTACGCAGTTATTGTGCAGCATTAAATGTAGTAAATCACTGCACGAAATTTTGAAGAGTTTGCAGAGGTAAAAGTCCATAGTGTATACTTTCCGTATGGTTGATTTCAGTTGCCACTAGAAATTTCAAAAAAATTACAAACCAATAAAATTCATGAATTAAGACACTTCGTGTGGTGTCACCGTCAGACACCACACTTGCTAGGTGGTAGTTTTAAATCGGCCGCGGTCCATTAGTACATGTCGGACCCGCGTGTCGCCACTGTGTGATCGCAGACCGAGCGCCACCACAAGGCAGGTCTCGAGATACGGACTAGCACTCGCCCCAGTTGTACGGACGACGTAGCTAGCGACTACATGGACGAAGCCTTGCTCATTAGCCGAGCCGATAGTTAGAATAGCCTTCAGCTAAGTCAATGGCTACGACCTAGCAAGGCGCCATTAGTAACATTGCATGTATCTAAAGAGTCTCACTTGTATCGCCACAATCTCCAGATGTACCAAAAGGATGGATTAAAGTTAAGTATTCCAGCAGCTACGTACTTTTCTTTATAGCATTCATTACGTATCCTGTTTCAGACCTCACGCCATCCAGCTTTAGCTAAACGCGTGCCTTTCGGCTTCCTCTCATTGTGTCTAGGCTGTCTTGTCTAGACACAACACTTCGATATTGTTTTTAAATTAAGAAAATATTAAGCATCGAACAAGGTTTGAGCTCGGAACCTTCCACTTAGCATCCAAACACTTTCACCATTACGCTAACGCGGCTCGTCATTCAGTTTATTTCTTGAAGGACTTCAAACTGGGACGCAAAATACCGACAAACACTGTTGGCATGACTGTGAATTACTCACGTTTCGTCGAAGTACAATAGGAAATAAACAATTACCGCTGTTCTTTATTGCGAAAAAGCGGTTAGCGAGAATGATACAAACACCTTTCCATGCTATCGCCTGAATTAGGAGGCTTATTGCTTGTTTGGTTTAATTAATTAATAGAATATGAAGCAATTGGTATAAAGAATGCTTTTTCCAAACTTTCCATAAAAGAAATTCTGCTATCAAGACATTGCTTTCGTTCAGTTACTTTATTTATGACTGAACGTTTCTAAAACCAAAGGAACTCGTCCGTGCTCTGTACTGCAGTCGAGCTCTGGCAACGTCGTTTCTCTGTTCATTGGCTGACTGTGTTTTGTGACGTCAGATGCGCAGAACGAACCTAAACTCGGCCGCCGTCATAAATAATGCGCACTTTAATATACCTTTGCCTAACGTTGGATTCAAAATATCTCACTAAGTTTTGTCGGAGAGGAGAAGAAGATGTGAGCTATTTGACTTCCTATCGAACTCAGTGTGTAAAAATAAAAAATACCATTATTTATATATTTATACATTATTTATATTGTATCTCATCATTACTTAACAGGGATTGTAATGACACATTGTTGTCAATTTCAGACCATAATCCACCAAGCGGGGTGGCGCAGTTGTTAGCACACTGGACTCGCACTCGGGAGGACGGCGGTTTAAATGCGTGTCCGGCAATCCTGATTTAGGTTTTCCATAATTTCTCTAACTCAGAAGTGCCTAATGTTGTTTAAAATAAATCTCGTCACTTTTTATCTGAGGAGATGAGGTCCAAGGAGCGTGCACTTCAATTTTCCAACATACCTACTTCCCAACAATTAGGACTATTCCGAATGAAGATAGACGAATATGTTCAGAACGCTACATTTACGGAAGCAGAGGGTGGAGAAGAAGAATAAGATGAGTACGACAAGGAAAATAGTGATCATTACGATGAGGTAAAAGAAGAGGAAGCAGAAGAAGAAGACGAAGGAGAAGATGTCGTTCACAATCGGAAGACGTTCTCGTGCAAGTCGCTAGCAGATATCAAGCCGAATGAGATGGTAGAGCGATTACTCTCCTTGTTGGCTTCGAAAGCGTTTGTCAATAGTTCCCATGATAATGAAATACTACCTATTGAAGAGGAACTTCCAAAAATATCGATTATCGTCCGAAGTTGGAGGGAAAAATGAAGTGATTTTTCATATAAAAACATTAAGTCATATCAAGACTCGTTAGTATATTGGGAGGTGAAACTTGTAACACGCACCATAAAATGTTGAGGGGTTCTGAGAATACCGGCCTGCGTAAAACTTGTTTCCAAGAAGAAATAGGAGTAATCTTCTTTCCGTGAACACACATCGCTGTTTGCTTTAAATGTGCACTTTCCCTTTGCTCATGTACTGTGTGTCAAAATCCTTCTTTAATTACGATAAGAGAATAATCTTCGTAATAAATTCAGTATCAATGAACAGTTCTGACAGTGGATTGTTAATATATATTTTTGTCTTTTTTTATCTGTGAGAAAGAAATCACTAGTGTTAAAAGAATGTCAACTTATTGTTTTTTACTAGCAGACTTAGATATAACACACTTACGTGCCCCTTACAAGTGCTGCGTAATCTAAAAGTTTTTGTCAGTAGTGCCAATAAGATTGCTGTGAGTATTTTAATAACTAATGCAGACAACTTAGAGCCAGTGCAAAGTGTGAAAAATCTCACGTATAACATAAAAATGATAATTATCGGGGTACCGACTCTGCCATTGTCTTTGGAGATGTTATATCTCTCACTCTTGCCATCTTTGGATGTCTCGTGAGTGTGTCTACAAAAAATGCATCTCATTTTGGAGTTAAGTGATACATCGTCCAGTCACATTAATATGACCACTGCCTACGTTAGGTGTCAAACTACAATAACCACTCACAGGCGGAAGTTGTCAGCACTAGTAGTGGCTGAATATAAAGCATGTTAGGAGAATTCAGATAACAGTTCAGTTACTGTTGTAATGCGGAAACGGAGCGATTTATTTGACCTCCAAAAGGATATAGTCACTGGATTTCGACCTGGGTTGGAAACATATCCGAAACGGCTAATGTTGTATTCTGTTCGCTTGCCGCCATGGTTGAAATATACCGTACATGGAAAAACTGTGCTATCCAAAACAGCCGCGGAGGCAACTGTGGTGCACAACGGGCCATCGATGGCTGTGCTGAAGGACTACTCTGGAGATAAGAATGGGAGAATGGACGTGCAACTGTTGAGCACCTGACCGCCCTGATGAACCAAGGGGCTATCAACAGTGTCTCCTCAACTACCATTCATTGATCATTGCTGCGATAGGTGGCCTTTCAGATGAATTACGTCACATGCTCCGTTGGCGAGTAAGGCATGATACGTCTCAAAACAAACATCCTGCATCAACCTTTGGGAGGCCAGAGGAGAGAGCGTCATGGTCTGACGAACGTTTTCGTATTCCTGGGTGATACCGTCATTCTGGAAGGCGCAACACATCAACAAAAGTGTGCGTCTACCCTAGGGGCTGTGTTCACCCCTATATGCTGTTTCTTTTTCCTCGGCACAACGAAATACACAAACAGAACAATGCAACGTGACACACAGCCCACAGTGTACATGCGTAGGTTGGAGAGCACCAGGATGAGTTTACCGTATTCCACTGGCCTCCAAAATATCCCGATTTGAATCCAATCGAGAATCTGTGGGAACAACTCGTTCGGGCTACATAAGCCATGGTTCCTCAACCGAGAAAATCTAGAGCAGATGGCACGGTAGTGTAGTGGGCGTGACTCCACATCCGTGTCGGGACCTTCCAGAACACCAATGACTCTCTTCCTGTACGTCTCACAACGGTCCGTGCTGCAAAAGGTGGTTAGGGTAGGCAGGAGCAAATGTGCCCACGTTGTAAATATCAGAGTCTAGTGTTATTCCTACTTCCGATGACAGCCTCTCATCTTAAGTTGAGAGCTGCTGTGGTGGAATAGTCAGATGTGTTATGTTAGTGATTTGCGCTTTGAAGTTTTCGAGATATGAGGTGAGTTACTTTTTTTGATCTTTCGATCTAAGTATTTACGATGTAATTGATAGCTTTCTGCCTGCTATAACAAAATCCCAAAGAATTACCAATACCTCGTACGTCAGTACACAACCTAAGTTGCTATTTAAGCTTAATTATTATTTTAATAAGTTGCTTTAGCTGGCAGTCAATATCAAAAGTTCATAAATCAACGCTACCAGGCAAAGACATAACGAATTAGTTGGGGAAATGTCTGGATGCATACCTTTGCCACAGAACATTTGTCTTTTCTTTCATAGTTTTGAATACTTAACGTGTAGGTTTATTTTACCAATTTTAACGTTTAAACACTCCAGACATTTAGCATATCGGGTTACGGAAAGTGACGGAGTTAACCATCAGTTTAATTAAGAAACCCAAGTGGCTCCCTCGTTCATCGATTGTCATAATTTAAGTTTGAGGCAACGGGAGAAAACCAGTGTCGGGAGGATAACACACAAAAATGGAAATTTTTTTAGCAACTAGGATATTTTGCAATTTAAATATAATTTTCTGCACACACGAGTCTATAATGAAGATGAAACAGGAATACAGATTGTACCGGGAAAACTGTTGCCAAATATAGCAATAAAAGGTCAAAAATGTGTAAGTAAAGCAGTTGCGACCGACAATGGTGAAACCGTTCCTGTGGCTAGCTGCTTGAGCGCCACATGACATTACCTACCACCGACGTACATCTTCAAATGAAAAAGAACGAAGAATGTGCTAACCAGTGGAATCTCTCCAGGTTCACTAATGAAGTTTTCAGAGAAGGGATACATGACAACGGCCGATTCCATTGAATGGCTCCAGCGTTTCCAGAAATACATGAATGCTACTTCAAAAATGCTGCTTTACTAGTTGTGGGTAGTTGCATTTCACATTTGTCAGTGGAGACTATAACTTTTTCTAAAGAAAATAACATTCACTCACTCAGTTTGCCTCCACACAGCAGCAGCGAGATCCAAAGGCTGGACCGCTGTTTTTTCAAGCAATTGAAGTCAATGTATGAGAAACTGTGCAATATATGAATTGGCTAGTCTTTTTCTCAGATATTTTCAAGAGTAGCAACTATGGGAAGAGCCATTGTTGCTTTCAGGAAATGTGGAATTGTTCCAATAAACAAGTTCGCTTTCACAGAATAACATTTTCTGCGGTCGCAGCTGATTAACCAGCCAAAAGCTGACTATAAAGAGAATGAACCAGATACGAAACTCCATCAAAGCCGATGATATCTACTTCTGTCAGGGACACCCGAGTACTCTATGAATCCTTGTCATCATATATTAATAATATCTGAGTAGCGTCTGAATCCATGTACTCTACTCCTGGTATCAACAAGCCAGTAGCAGCTGAACCTATGACATCTACTCCTAATTATGCGATCAACAACCCAGTGGTAGGTGAACCCATCCCAACTACTTCTGGTATCAACAACAACCAAGTAAGCGCTGAATCCGTCAATGACAGTTCCAAGAATAAACATAGTGTTAATACAGAAATACCTGCACATTCAGCAGACGAAATTAACATTCCATTGGGACCCATGAGAGACGCTACATGTGGTAAACTTCCTGCTATAAGAACGTCACTTGCGGATTTTCATCCTCTTCGGAATTATGCAGTACAGGAAAAGAGGCAGAACAGGGGTATGACATCTACTATTCTAACCACCAACAAACATTAAATTTGTTAAAAGTGTTACAGGCACTCATGTGTAATGGACAAAAACAACATCCAAAAATAGACCAGGAACAGAAATAATACTCCCTTCCAGCTTGTGACGGGAAGTATGAACATCCACAGGGCCAGATAGGGTACATCCAATGCCATGACTGATGGCACGAGGAATATACAGCAAACAAGTACGACGATTTCGTTTATGGTCTGTGTACAACCAAAAATAGAAATAATATGAAATCTTAGATATAAAAGGTATGATAAACTTATTTTTGGCATTAGATATTTCTCCCAGCATTTCAGAGTTTCATTTGTTTGTGTAAAACTTACTTCTTACAGTTATTTGTCATTAACTTAGTTTGTCTTGTGTTTTCTAGTTCTAAAGTGTTTCCCTTATGTTTAAATTAATATCACTTTTTGAATCAGATGTTTTTGGGACTTGACTTCGACTTTCAAATTAATGATATTTTAGTGTCCAGTTTTGATCATTAATACGATCGCGATGAAGGAGACTTTGATGATTATGATGGTGATGATTATGATATAGCAAGACATTATACACTACTGTTTGTAAAAAGTGAAACATTCAGAAGCAATGGTCTGTAACACGGCATAACAAGGGAACGTGTACAACCACAATAAATTATTTAAAGGGCGGCGAGGTGGCGTGCATGTAGGCCCAACAGAGTTCCCTTTCGTGTGACCGGACAGCTCAGTGTAACGCAATACTCAGCCGGTGCGGTGCGGAGCCGCCACACGAAGTGGAAACGTGTAACCCCGTGCCACTATGACTCACCGACATCACCAGTGGAAAATCGGCATGTGAATGCGTTCGTACGGCGCATAATGAATTGATTAGTCTTCCGGAGACGGATCGTTCCATGACATTGTGGCTCGTACAGGGCACGCTGCTTCAACAGTGAGGCATATGTAGAACCAGTGGAGAGAAGAGGGCTGTACGCAGCGCCGACTGGGTACTGCACGACACAAAATGACCACAGTACAAGATGACCGCCACCATGTTCGCTTGGCCGTAGTGGAGAGACCGGCTTCGCACACAGTGCTGGCGCGAGGTTGGAGCACTGCAATGGGTGTGGACATACCTGCGTTGACGGTTCGAATCTGTCTTCTGCGGGCTGCAGTGGTGGCACCCATGCCATCGCACTTACGTCCGTTGACGAGAATCCACCAACGCTGCAGACTGCAGTGGGCACGAGAACGAGGACATTGACGAGGTGATTGGCAAAACGTAGTGTTTTCGGACGAGTTCTGCTTTAACTAGTTGTACAGTGAAGGCCGAGTACGCGTTCAACGCCGCCGTTCTGAACGCAATCGGGCAAGCTACATTATTGAGCGGCATAGCTGACAAACGCCAAGTGTCATGGTTTGCGGTGCTGTTGTCTATAACACACGATCTCCCCTCCTACGTCTGGAGGGCAATTTGAACAGCAACCGCTACATCAGGAATGTCTTAGACCCCAAGGCACTGCCCCTCGTACAAGCCGTTCCACATGCAGTATTTCAACAGGACAACGCCCAGCAGCATGTGACGAGGACTCTGCAAGTCTTCTTCGAGGAACGACAGGTACCACTGCTTCCTTCGCCCGCCTCTTGACCTGTCTGGGACGTGGTTGGTCGGCATCTTAGTTCGCTAAGGTCCTCCTACGGCCACTGTTGAAGCTTTGTGGGCGCATGTTCAGGCCACATGGCTGATTGTTCCCCAGCAGCATACTGAGGTGCTGTTTGACTCCACCCCACTATGTCTAGTGTGTCTGACCACAGTGCATAGTGGCATTATTCCGTACACATTCACAGTGCATATACACGTCTATAATTCTAATAATTTATATAGTGTTGTGTCCGTAATAGGTGGAATAAATTTTCAAATGGTTCAAATGGCTTTGATCACAATGAGACTTAACATCTGAGGTTATCGCTCCCCTAGAACGTAGAACTACTTAAACCTAACTAACCTAATGACATCACACACATCCATGCCCGAGGCAGGATTCGAACTTGCGATCGTAGCGGTCGCGCGGTTCCAGACTGTAGCGCCTAGAACCGCTGGGCCACTCAGACCGGCGAATAAATTTCAAAATGGTTCAAATGGCTCTGAGCACTATGGGACTTAACTTCTGAGGTCATCAGTCCCATAGAACTTACAACTACTTAAACCTTACTAGCCTAAGGACATCATACACATCCATGCCCGAGACAGGATTCGAACCTGTGACCGTTGCAGTCGCGCGGTTTCAGATTGTGTTCACATCTCCAGGTCTTGGTGTGTCACTTTTTCCAAACAGTAGACTACAAGTTAATGGTGGTACGTAACAAATACTGCAATTCTCCTTTAGGCTTTTATAAGTGTAATAATTTCATCTTTGTGGAATATTGTTCCATGATAATGTGATTTCACCTCAAGCCTAGAGCAAATATCCATTTTCTTCACTTGCAACGTTTTGTCAAATATAACTTTAACACATTAAACAATCAATCTTGAACGTCTATAATTCTAATAATTTATATAGTGTTGTGTCCGTAATCGGTGGAATAAATTTTCAAATGGTTCAAATGGCTTTGATCACAATGAGACTTAACATCTGAGGTTATCGCTCCCCTAGAACGTAGAACTACTTAAACCTAACTAACCTAATGACATCACACACATCCATGCCCGTACGTGGTACGTAACAAATACTGCAATTCTCCTTTAGGCTTTTATAAGAGTAATAATTTCATCTTTGTGGAATATTGTTCCATGATAATGTGATTTCACCTCAAGCCTAGAGCAAATATCCATTTTCTTCACTTGCAACGTTTTGTTAAATATAACTTTAACACATTAAACAATCAATCTTGAACTTGAGTTAGCATTAAAGTATGATCCAAGGTCTATTACGTACAATTTTCATTGTCATATAAGCAGAAAAGCAGAAGTGAAAAACAGAAAACTGTTATGTGCCCACACATGTCCCTGCCTACGTCATTCAGAGCTTTACTGGTGGTCACAATAATGTGACTGGACAGGATATATCGTAATAAAATTACTTATTCCTCCCTAAAATCGAACAGGTTCCTTTCCTCCTTCCCTAAAAAATTGTATTGTGCACGCGGTGGTACCTTTTTACATTGTTGTTGATTACAGGTTTATAGCGAGACGTAATTTTGAATGCAGCAGCGGTTTGTATAACACTTGTGTCGATTGTATTTTCTCTTGTGATGTATTATCTGTGCTCCTCTCCTAAACTGGTGATGAAAAACACGTTAGGTGATGACAGTACACGTTATCAGACTGAATACACATTACATATTTAGATACTATGGCAACGTAATCATTATATTTTCTTGCTTTTTGTGACACATTTTAGAACATTATGGCGTTTGAAAAACATCATAGATGAGGTAAAGTAATGAATTTAAGCCTTTCAACTGTTTTATTTAAACTCAAATAGATCCCAATCATTTACAATACTTGTTATAGATTATATTTTTCTAGTGATTTATTATCTTGTCTCTCCCCTCCCCTGACTCACATTTAGAGTACACAATCATGTTTTATTGACTGTTATGAGTAGAATTTGGTTTTTAGTTACTTACAACAAGTATGTTATATTCTCGCTCCATTATACCATAGCAAATTGTGTATCGCTTCAAATGAAATATACTGAGGTCACATGTGAGCCAGTGCGTAAGCGATTCATTAGGAAATCAGTAATGAAAACATTGTTTGTCTTTTTTACGCAATTCAGATACTTCGACGTATCCTTCGATAAGTATTTCGTTTACATTTGAGCACAGTCCAGATGAGGCCGGACTGTAATTCGCACTTTTACTTTACACTGACCAGTAACGTAAATGTGACCACCTGCCAGAAGCCTGAATAAGGAGATTTTGCAACTCTTAACAACTGCGAGACATGCAGGAAGAGAGTCAGTGAGCTTCTGGAAGGTACTGACAGGGATGTGGAGCTATTCCGACTCCAGTACGGTGGCCAGCTGCATTAGGTTTCTCGGTTGCGGATCCATGGAGCATACGGCCCCAAGGAGATGGTATCACTTGTTTAAATCCGGTAAGTTAGATGTCCAGGAGAGTACGGTAAACTCATCATGGTGCTCTTCAACCTACGCACGTACGGTGTGAGGTGTGTGACACGTTACGTTGTTCTGTTTGTGTATGTCATTGTACTGAGGAGAGAGAAACAGCACATAGGGGTGGACATGGTCCCAAGGGTAGACGCATACTTCTGTTTATCCATTACACTTTCCAGAATGACGATATCACCCAGGGAATATGAAAACACTCCCCAGACCATGACGCTACCTCTCTGGCCTAGACCCTTCCAGTGACTATTCCAGGTTTGCTTTCAGACATATCATGCCGTCCACGCTAACGGAGCATATAACGTAATTAATCTGAAAAGGTCACCTGTCGCAGCATTTTTCACTGAATGGTCGACGAGCAGACGCTGCTGGTAGCCCCTTTGTTCATAAGGGCGATCAGCTGCTCAACAGTTGCACATCTATTCGCCCATTCTTATCTCCACAGCCGTCCTTCAGCCCTGTCATCGATGGCTCGTTGTGCACCACAGTTGCTTCGGCGCTAGTTTTGGATGGCGCCATTCTACCATGCATGGTATACTTTAACCACAGTGGCATGCGAACAATGTGCTAGCTTAGTTGTTTCAGAAAAGCTTCCACCCTTGATCCAAAATCCAATAATCACAACCCTCTGAACGTCAGATATATCGCTCCGTTTGTGCATTACGATAACAACTGCACCGTTTCCACGTACTCCCGACACGCTTTATATGCCCTCCACTGTTAGTTGCTCTGGCACCTGACGTCTTCGACTTGTTATTGCACGATGACGTCGAATATGAGCGGTGGTCGTATTAACGTGACTCGACCGTGTAATACAAAACTCTGATTGGGATGCTAATTGCTTTTTTTTTAGCTAGCTTTTTTTTTATTTCTTAGCTGCGAATCCTCTCAGGCAGTCCCGCGGAATTCTATAAATTCTGCTTGAATCCGAAAGCGTAATTCCGCAAGAGAGTTGGCCTCAGTAGCATAGAGCAGGCGTTTTACATTACGCCATACACAGAAATACATGGGATGTAGATCCGGAGACCTTGGAGGCCATGGCACATGCCCTTCTCTGCTTATCTACTGTTGATCATATGTCCGAGTTAGAAGCCGGAGCACTAGTAAATGAAAATGTGCTGGAGCACCATCATGCATGAACCACATGTTCAGGTGTTGGTTCAGTGGAACATCGTCATGTACATATGGAAGTACAGTTCGCATAAACCATATGTGCAGCTGTCTGGCTATTCTCTGTGGTAAGAAGAGTGGTCCAGTTATGCCATCTCCGAGCAGATCCGCCCAGACGTTCAACGAATAACGCCACTGATGCCGTGATACCTGTGTTGCATTATGATTGGCATCAGCCCAAATGTTACAATTATTGCAGTTAAAAAGACAGTCAGTGGGAAATCCAGCCTCATCTGCGAACAGAATACAGCTTACTAACAGGGAAGTAGGGTACACTGTTGTTGCATCCATTGGCAGAAATCCTGTCAAGGATGTAGGTGTGCATTGTTGAGGGCTTCCACTCGCTGGAGATGATATGGATAGAGTACCTGTCGATGCAAAATCCGCCACATACTGCTATGACTCAAGACACACTCTTGGGTAGCAATCCTCCTTGTTGAAGTACTCGGACGTTAGTGTACATTGCATGTAAGGTGCTGATGTAATCGGCTAATTGTACGCCTGTCAGGCTGCCTGCGGAGAGGTTCAAAAATGGCTCAAATGGCTCTGAGCACTATGCGACTTAACTTCTGAGGTCATTAGTCGCCTAGAACTTAGAACTAATTAAACCTAACTAACCTAAGGACATCACACACATCCATGCCCGAGGAAGGATTCGAACCTGCGACCGGAGCGGTCGCTCGGCTCCAGACTGTAGCGCCTAGAACCGCACGGCCACTCCAGGCGGCCCTGCGGAGAGGAAAAGCTTCTCCGTACAATCGTGCAGCCTTAATGACACTCCATTCGCTTTGCCATATATGGCATGGCAGCGTACTCTTCATTGTTGTAACCTCTGTCAATGCTATCTTCACGTTCGTAACTGATTGTGAGGCTGGTATGGCACAGTGCACGGAGGGGGGAAAACGGAAGTAGTTGCGCATGCGTTAACAAACAGATAGTCGATTCCAAACCTTGAGATACCAACGTAAATACCGCGGTATCCAGGGGCATTTAAGGTTGTTTCCCAACTCGTATTAGTGCGCTACCTCAGCAACGGTTGATTTGCTGATCCATGTTTATTGGAGCTTTTAGCTGCTTTTGGCCTTCACTTTCCATGTGTGGGTTATTGAATATCACTTCTGAAACACCCTGTAAAATGCATGCCTTTGACTTCCAGAGTGAGGCTACATACTTTATTATAGAATATCTGGCGTCAATTTCTAACTTTACACTTCAATTGGTTGGAAAGGGGAGGGAGGTGATGTATAAAACACACAAGAGGACTGTTTCGTTCATGTTGAATTTTTTAACACTGCTCTATGCGTGGAGATCAGGAGGGGAAAAGGGAGAAAGGAGCGTGACCTGACGTGGACGCAAGAAAATACTTAACTTTACACCTTCTTTATGCATCATTTTAATACTAACCTCAGATTTTTTGGGTTTTGAATTTTCCACTAACACAGTTGGGTTGTTTTCCCAATCTAGGATTTTTAATTCTTCTCTATGACTGGGCTGTAAATAGGGGGAGGGGAGAGGGTTTTATTGTCTGATTAACACAATTGGGCTCTGACTGGTTAGAAAGAGAAGACGGAGGGAATATAAAACTCACAATTGGTCTCTTTCCGCCATCTTGAATTTTAATACTGACTAGGATTGATTGGAGAAATGGAGTACTGCACGGTGATTGGTTAGAGATACGGGAGGGGAGGATATGGCTTTTAATTTCCCACTAACACAAATGGACTATTTCCACCATCTTGCATGTTTAATACTATGTTATCATTGTCTAGAGATAAGGAGAAGGTAGAGTAAGCGGAAATGGGTGTGACTTCCCGCTGATAAGGATGATGACATCACTGATAATAGTGAAGGCATCAGTGGTGATGTTGGTAAGGAAGATGACGTCGCTAGGCCAGTGACCTCAGTGGACCAAAGTAACCAATATAAGAAAAGTTTATCGAAGTCACCATCACATTACTACTTGTAACAACCATAGAGTTTACAATATAAAACAAGTCACAGAGGTTACTTCGCAAAGAGTGAAAAATTTATATTCGATAGCTGGCATGAATGCAGTTACTAAACTTTACGTCTCATTGTTAATAAAATAACTAAAAACAAATTCTAATGCACTGTAGGAAGTGGCAAAACGCCGCAAGATGGGCAGTGTATGTTTGTTTCGCTGTGTCATCTGTTACGTCATATCGCTGCACTTGGCCAGAAGGAAGTTGATAGGGCGTAGTCGCTCACACGAATTGCTATATGAAGTTAACAGAATTAAAACATTACGCACTTTTCAGTCAAGTAGAAAAGAAAATAAACTCCTTCAAATGTTAATGAAACATTACAAGTCTATTTCCTGTTAATCCCACAAAAGCAAATCAAGCTGTACGTATACAAAAAAAAAAAAGGCGTAACACAGATAAAAGTATTTTAAATGTGGCAATGTGATATCGGCTATATAACCCCGAACTATCAAGAGTGTGGAGTCTGGCCATTGAATTCAACGGTTATTGAACACATCCAAAAGCTTTTGCAAACGCGTACAGATGTAAAAGGTTCATAACCGTTTGTAGTGATCACAGAATATTAATGTTGCACGTAAAATTTTGTACAAACGACTGTCTCACCCAGCTTTCCGCTGTTGAATCGTATTGTAGGGTTGCACCTACCTTCACTTTCGACCCATATTTACCACATCCCATGGGATATTTTTCAAAAACTTTCGTTGCTAACACCGACAAGCGTTTTTCAGCTTTACTCGGTGTTTAAAGATGTATCAGATGTCGCTAGAACAAGACATCTTTTCATTTAGAAAATGCTACTCACATCTTGACAAATAAATACATTAATAATCCACTGCAAAATATTCTCTTACATGTGAAAACCTCTCCCCAATGTCTTGGACCGTAAAGGAAATGAGAGACATTCAGAGAACCACATATCTCCCTTACTTTCACATATTTAACACCTATATACTCAAAATATGTAATAATGCTCCTCGTTAATCTGGTGTAATGCGTTGTAGGCTTTCAGCATAATCTTCAGAGGATGTTCCCGACAAAGAACGTGTTCAGAATATCCATTTCAGTATCTTCCACTTAAATGAGCATCACGCTGGTTACCAGAGCACGTTTAAGCAAGAGAAACGAGCAAGTCGAGATCATTACGTAAGCACACAATAACTCCTGTGTCGAGATGGAAGGTCATAAGTAAGCCAGTTGTATACCTCTGCCATGCATCCTTTTAATTATTAAAATGGGTAAGAACCCCTCTGACACCATCACCGCCCCAAAGCGCACAGCGAAAAACGCAGCCGGGTGTTAAGATTTGTGCTTATCAGCCACGATACAGCACACCTTGCCGGCCGCGGTGGTCGTGCGGTTCTAGGCGCTCCAGTCCGGAGCCGCGCTGCTGCTACGGTCGCAGGTTCGAATCCTGCCTCGGGCATGGATGTGTGTGATGTCCTTAAGTTAGTTAGGTTTAATTAGTTCTAAGTTCTAGGGGACTGATGACCACAGCAGTTGAGTCCCATAGTGCTCAGAGCCAACCAGCACACCTTTAACAATCTCGACAGTTGTGTGAAGACATAAAGAGACGTGTAAGTGTGGTTTTGTATAGTAACCCTATAGTGGATTACAAGTCCTCAGGATTCTGTGAGAGAATGGTGGAGAGAGAGCTGAGATGAAAATAGATGGATCTTGTGTATTAAAATCGACTTCTTCTTGACTGCGTATTGTATTCCGGCAATAAATCTTGGTTTTCTTACCGTTGGTAGCAAATTTATTCATCATTTATATCTCAAGGAGTTTCACTATGTTGTTTATACTTTGTATCGCTGGAGAGAAGTACCTGGAAGTGTTAGAAAGATTGAGTGTTCGTTTCCATGGATTTCTTGTGATAAGTTGGAGAAGCAGGTGCCGTCTGACACGAATTTCCACATGACTTGATAAGCTCAAAGACGGCACGTGCTTCAGAGGCTGCCCGTTAATGTATGTGTAGTGACAGTGCACATAGTGAAAATTATCGTGACACAGAGTATTCCAAGTCAGAGATGTGTAATGCATGTTATTCTCTGACCAATAATGTTTTTCATTCTTTGTTTTTTTCTTGGTCGCTTTGTGTATATAGAGATATCACTAACTCATGTATTCATGGACACTTCGTTCACCAAATGTATGAAATAAATATCTTGTCATTAAGACCTAACGCTCATTTGTGATTTCAGTGTAATCATAAGATAATCGCACCGAATACAACGTGAGTAGTAAGAAATAACAGGCACCGCTCGATGTGATCAAGGCTCTACCGCGACGCAACGTGAAGGTGTAACAGCAGCCCAGCCGCGCCATGTGTTTCTTATGTGATTTACGAGAGCTGTTCGGAATTTAAGATACGATCAGTAGCGAAATGGAAACCATTGTTAAAATAAAAAATGCTTTATTTGCAACTGTTCGATACACTTTCCAGCTACTTCTATACATAATCACCGCCACGATTTAGACATACGTCGTAGGTTTGCATCAACTCTCCAATACCCTCATCAGAGGAAGCAGCCACCTGTGCTATTTCTCTACACTGGCCTACAGCTCGTTTTCTGTACCAAAGTGTTGGCTTCACAGCCAGCGCTTGATGTGAGCAGAGAATAAACTCAGGTGGAGCCAATTACGGGCTGTATTGTGTGTGATCAAACACTTTCCATCGAAAACGCTGCAGGAGCATCTTCATTGCCCCAGCAGAGTGCGGTCGAGAATTGTCATGAAATGAAGAAGGAAACCAATGACAGTTATGTTACGCGGGCTGCAAACGTCAGGAAGAATCTTTAAGCAGCTGGAGACACGATTTCCTAGGCATCTTTACGTGCTCACTGTGTGCACAGAGCTGAGAAGAGCGACGTGACGTCATCGACACTGTCCAACACATCTGTGCAAAGCTTCAAAGGAATCCCACTGTAGTTTTACTTCGCACCCGATCGGATCTTACTTTCCGAATTGCCCTCTTACACAGAGTACTAGACTTTGCTACATGGGTGCACTTTCTGGACCACACCAATGACGTCCATGGAACACAACCTCCACAGGAGAGGGCCGAGGTAGTGGTCCATTACCTATAGCCGGCAACAATACGCAAGCTACTTCGGCTTCTGGGAGTCACGAATTATTATTGTCGCTTCGTTCGGTGACCGCTTATGTTGTTTATTCTTTATTTTTCCGTGGTTGCTATGCCTATCCAGAAATATCACTCACTCTCGTTTTTCTGTGTGTTATGTTCGATAAATGTTGGAAATTAATATCTTGTTATTAAGACCCAACATACATGTTACTTCAAACCCACTCAACTGAACGACCTGTACGTCCCCTTATGTTGACACTATTTTATTTTGTCCCACAATTTGTGTTGAATGTTGACAACGTGTTGATGAGTTCCTTATCTCTCAAAACACGTTGTTGATTTATCTTAAGTACAATTAAACTAGTTCAACGCTAACAGCTATTGCTGATAAAATAATACAGTCAATAATTCACATCCGAGAAATCGATGATATCGCATTTAAAACTTCCACGTTCTTTGCATTTCGTATCTCCCCACGTATTCTCAGCGAGATCAGTTCGTTATGTCCCTCAATGACTGGCGAGAGCTCAGCACTACTAATTCGATGTTACTCAGGAGATTCTCTTGGTACACATATGACGATCTCTTCGAAGACAAATTGTTAATCCACATTCGATACAGCAACTTGGCAGTGTACTTATATGATGAATTTAAAAAATAAGTAAATAACTTTTTAAACGATGTTTCACTTCAATACTTACGTTTTCTGTTTTTGAATTCTTGCTCCACTTGTGAAAACTTTTTGATTATCTTTCTGAATTTATCACATACATCATCACTTACAACATTCCAAACAAACTGTGTACTAATTTGATGGCTAACATAATAGCAAAATACTAGGGTTGGATAAAACGTAGTAGCAGACAAATACCCGGATGGTTCCCTTGAAAAGGCACGTCTGATGACCTCGCTATCTGATCCCCTCGTCCAAAACCAACCAGCCAAAATACAATAGCATCATTGCCATAACGTGGGGGATGTTGTCCAATGGCATTCGCGCTGTACGTAGCTGACAGCGAATGTCAGATGAAGTTGTGCAATGAGTGGCGACGGCTCTATTTGAGGCAGTTGCAGAATGTACTGTCTGAAAGTGCGGGAGGTCCGTTCAAACACCCTAACAGTATGTTTAAGAAACGTGAAAAACGTACAAGCATCAAGACTGAAGTTGCACGTGGTGTGAGTGGACAACAGCATTTTAAGGGACTGCGACCGGTGTAGCAGCATTGCCATATCATTCGGCAGCTGGATGGGTGAAAGTGTTTCGGGATGGCAGATATGTTATTCAAGATCGGCCCAAAGGATGGAAATGTCTTGGTTCTTCTCGACAACAGAACGCTCGCTGTGAACCAGCTCGTACGAGAGTGATGGTTGTTGTGGCTTGCGATAGCCATAGGTTAAATCCTGCTTCACGTTGTACTGCAGCAGACAATCACTGCCGCCTACTACTGCTCTTTCTTGTGACATCGCGCTCGTCCTATACTGAGAAGAAAGCGACAGCACCTTCTTGCACTGCATGCCATCATCCATCACGATAATGCTTGGTTCTACACGGTGAACCTCGGGCATGACTCCTGCGTACGTAGTGTGAACATACTGGAACATCACCGTATTCAGCCGATATGAGTCCATGCAATTACGACATGTTCGACAAAATGAAGGAAACTCCTCATGCCACGTGCTACAACACAATAGAAGACATCATCCATGGCACAGGGCAGTCTTTATGAAATGTTGACAGAAATGGACGCGATGACGATGTACAACACCTTCCACGTGTGTGGGGGAAGGTGATCGAGATGTGGGGCAATTATACTGAAGGCATGAAATACAGTGAACGCCTGTCAATTAAGTCTGCCATGAGTTGTAATAGTCTTACCACCACTTTTATCCAGCCCATGTATGTATCAGTTACGGCTGCACAATAGCATTCCCAAATTACAATTGTCTCACTACTTTCTTGGTGCTGAACATGCCGGTAAATAACATACTGCAGGATTCATGATTTAACTTAGTAATCAACATAGCTAAGTGTCATCTAAATGTTATTAAAATACATAATAAATTTTGCAGCGTAACATCGTTTATCGTACTAGTACCCAATTTCCCCTGTTTCCTTACTATGATGGCTTTTATTTTCATTTAATTTAGTTTTGCACATTCCAGTGGCACAAGTAATTTAACTACACTGTTTGTTCCTGAAATCATTTTAGTCAGTATTATAAACTAAAGTTGTTTTTCTTTATAACATGACATATTTAGCCCTAAAAATTGTTTCGGTGCCACTAAAGTTCCAATTGCTCCCGTGAAATTGGGCATGTTTCCGAAATTCGATGTGATACACAATTTCATTGATTTAGACTTTGACTGTAACCAGGATCGACAGTGTTAACAGAAATTATAATTCATTTCGTGTGCTCTGCATTCCATACTTTGTACAGACATATTAATTATCAAAAGGTACCATAGGAGGGCTGTTCGGAAATAAGGTCCGATCGGTCACGAATTGGAAACTACAGTGAAAATGAAAAGCGTTTTATTTGCAACATTTAGCTACATCTTCCAGCTACTTCTCCACATAGTCTCCGCTTCGACTTGGACATTTGTCGGAGCGTTTTCTTTTTTTTTTTTTGTTTGGGTTTTAGGGCGCAAAACTGCTATGGTCATTAGCGCCCGACTTGTCGGAGCGTTGTACCAACACTCCAACAGTTGCGTCATAGGAGACAGCTGCCTGTGCTTTCAGCCAATTCTCTACACTGGTCTACAGCTCGTCTTCTGAGGCAAAATGTTGGCTTCATAAGCAGCGGTTCATGAGAGCGGAGATGAAACTCAGTGAGAGCCAATTACGGGATGTATAGTGGGTTATCAAATCGTTCCCTTCTAAAACGTTGCAAGATCATCTTTATTGCCCCTGCAGAGTTTGGCCGAGAATTACTATCACAAAGAAGGAAACGTGTGATAGTTATGTTATGTGGGGTGCGTGAAATCAGATGAAATCTCTCACCAGGCCCTCGTACTTGGTGGGAGACACAATTTTCTACGCGTCTTTACGTGCTCATTGTGATGTCAGAACTGAAAAAAGCGACGTGACACGATCGACGGGCAATTAAAGACACTGTGCAACACATCTGTGCAAAGTTTCATCTGATTTTCACTGTGGTTTCCATTTCGCTCCCTGTCGGACTCCACTTTCCGAATAACCTTCGTGTTTCTATAAACACGAAATATTTAAAACCATGTGTTTAACAGAATGTTGCATATTTTTGCATTAGGTTTTCATTTGCGTATCCAAGATATGGTCACCTTTTAAGTTTATCAAGCCCTAGCCACACATAAACAGCATTTTAAGTTAGTCGCATACGTGGCCGGAAACACGGCTATAATTGTCATGGTTCAAATGGCTCTGAGCACTATGGGACTTAACATCTGATGTCATCAGTCCCCTAGAACTTAGAACTACTTAAACCTAACGAACCGAAGGACATCTCACACATCCAAGCCCGAGGCAGGATTCGTACCTGCGACCGTAGCGGTCACGCGGTTCCAGACTGAAACGCCTAGAAACATTCGTCCACAGCGGCCGGCTAATTGTCATGCCTAAGAGAACTTTCGTTCCTTGGAAAGTGAAAATTACACGTTTCTATGAATATAAATCCCAACTATACTGTTGCGATGCTTATTTTCTCATTTTCGGTCTTTGTTTGTCGACATTGAAGCATAAAGACTTATGGAATCGATTGATACCGTGCATATTTCCCCAAATGTAAATTTCCAATACGTTCACATTTCGTATTATACCTAAATACGCGCTCTCTGAAGTGTACAATGTTTCGCAGCTTGGGGTGAAAAGTATAGAAGAAACACATGAAATATTCAATAATTATCATTTCGTAAATTCTGGGTTTACAAATGAGAGCATCAGGCTTATCTCATTATCTTAGATGCAACACATTAACAAAATCAGAAACACTTCTCACAAAGATGCTACTTGTTCTGGGCGTATTCTAGTTACACAAACCATAGTTGCTCCATCACAAAAAAGTTTCTTCGCTGACTATCCACTTGAACTTAAAATTTTTATCTTGGAATAAAATTAAAGAAAATTACCCTTGACCTTGAACCATAATTTATTCGATTCCGTCTTGCTAGTCTTCGAAGACAACGGTAGAATTTTATATTTGGACAAAAATGTTTCATATCGAAGTATCATGTGATCGATTATTGAGTTGCAGAGGCTGCAACATGCTACAATCGTTCAGATTATTGTTCGAAGGTATCACTTTTAACGTCGTAATTGACGTATATTGTTGTTGTGGAGTAGAAGAACGCTTTGAGAGATCAACGCTATCTATTTCACTGTCTTGATATATGGAGGCGCAACAGCTAAATACAACTATAAAGACGTAATGTATTAATCTCTGATGTCAAAGGTGATAAACTCGCATGATTGGCGCCTTCCGTTATTTGGTGCATTTGAGTTACAGGTCATCGAGATACCGCTTCTGCAACCTCCACAAGAAACGATGTGGTATGTTATGGTAAGTAGCTGTTGTGTAACTGTGTTTTATTTACACGCGTTTTCTGGACGTACCAGTATCTGCATGTTCTACCGCGTTTTCTGGTCATTTAATGAACGGTACTTAAGAGTTCTACACATAAGCAATTACTTTAAATCAGGCAATATATTATTTAAATTAGTGAGAGTTCTATGCCGTTGGCGTTTGGTTAAATACATATTTTTTTTTTTTTTAGTAGGGAACAGATTGTCTCTCTCGCATGCTTTGATCTGCACGCAATTTACTTTCGTTAGAGCACTACTAGCCTACATGGCTGTTAGACATCCACTTCCAACCTCTAGAAAACTTAGTGCTTAGTGTTCTTTTTTTTTTTTTTTTTTTTTTTTTGATCAGATAAATTGTTTCTCTCTTAAATAGGAGGATAGCTGTAGCACTTTTGTCACTGTTTGACGTAATAAACAACTATAAAATGAAAGCAGGTAACTGGTGTACTGAAAAGAGCATTCATGCTAAAATAGTCCAATTATTGTTCTTGTGCAAAAATGTAGCTTACGTACGAGGCTCACAACAATAAGTTGAAGAAAAATTCTAGAAACTAACAACTAAGAATTTGCTGGTCGCCAACTAAATGCGAAGTACTGAAGAACAGTTTAAAGTGATTGTTCACGGAAACAATGGCGGCAGACTGTGCGGAAAATGTGACATGCTACCTCTTCTTGATCGTGTTTATCCCTCTGTTCTGCTAAATTAATAACATATTTACTGCATAACCCAAGTAGGCCCAATACTATACTGAATAGTATGCTTGTTATTAATTCTTGAGAATGGATTATGCCCCAACAACTTAATTCAACAGAAAGTATATCACAAATGTTTAATAGTTATCAAACATTTTTAAGGTAATTACTTTCATACTTAAAAAGGTAAGCGTACTTATGTAGCTTATGCAAAGTACATCGTTTTTTATTGTTAATATGAATATTGATACGGCCTTTTTAACTAAGTCTGAAATTATAGCCTTATATAAGTGAGTTAAGCATGCTTATCCATCGAATTAGTAAACAGAAAAAGTTCAGAAAAGCTGTGTTTGGTTATACACCAATAATCTGAGTTGCTTTTGAAAATTAAAAATTTGAAATAGAAGAAAATTCTAAACGGCTGAGGAAATAGTACTTGATATCAACGAAAAGAGTCCTCCGTCCTCGAAAAACGCAAATGATTAATTCTCGTCAGAGTGGAGAAACAGGAAACTTTTAAAAAATTTTGATGCAATCTTTATTACATCCTTCTTCTTTCAAAATTTAACATTATTAGACCGAGGCATCATTTTTATGCCTTCTTTTTATGAATGGTGTCCGGCACGATAAACGCTGAATAATATGTATTTTGAAACCTCTCGTACTATTTTTTTAAGAGTTGTTTGAGTGAATTTTAACCTGGGACCAGAATTTATAGATTAATGTGGTAAATTTTCAAAAACAGTAAGAAGCGACTCGTAGCAGCTTAGGCCTAAGCGTAGATGATACTTATCTTTCCAGTTCTACATGTAATTTGCCATATGTATTGTAGAATTCGTAGCTATATGATTGTATGATGCGCTGTGTTGCACACTATTCATCCTTGAAGTTTCACAGTTTTTCCCTCAATTCTAAAGCAAAAAATGGTATTTCTTGCATTCGAGTGTTTCATTTGGATCCATTGATGAAGTATAAATGAATGCAGCTACAGTATAACGTGGTTGCATCCTTCAGTGACGTCTACAGTCGCTCTGCAGTGAATGTAGTCTCAACATGCCTTGAAGGGTCTCCTTTGTCCACATACAAATAGTAAACTGCGGTTGTGATCAAGTTGTGCAGCAAGCGATGGGTAACTGGGGCGCTGTTTACCTTGGGAGGGGTGTTGACGTGGACCTGACCGAGGTGTACGAGGAATACACAGAGATATACTGGAGACCGAATTTCTGCAAGTTTCTGCTAAGATACGCAACTGTCAGGGCTGAGAACCAGTGACACAACATGAATACGGTAAAATTTACTGTGAACAGCCAGGCTAGCAAACAAACTGAAGTTAAGTAGTGTGTGCGAAACGGACAGCGTTTCTTGTTGCATTTGGTAATGCCAAAGCTTTTGGTACAGTCACAGACAACGGTTTCCACAATTTGGTGAAAATCTGTAATGAATAACTTCTGTACTCTTGATACCATATCCTTTGTGGACATCTATGATATGACCAACAAACCACAACTTTTAACTAAAAGTATTTATATTGAAGAACACGAGGAGAAACTCCATTCAACGTGTCTCTAGTAAGGCTTCAGTACTAAAGGCCGTGCATATTAGGACGTGGGGTATGCTTCCTCTAATCCCTCACCCACTCCTCACCCTACTCTCTACTCTCTGTCTCTCTCTCTCTCTCTCTCACACACATACACACACACACACACACACACACACACACACACACACACACACACACACACCATCAATTTTTCGTCATACTGACACCAAATGCAAGCTATTCTTACTAATTTCAGTGTCACTTCTGAATTAAGAGATTTGAAACATTAGACTCTGGCCAAATCAGTGAATTCAGGGACAGTTGACATACAGTTGGTTTCTTTAACGAAGTGACTGAAAATTAGTATCACCTTATTCACTGCAAACAACTCTCCTCATTTTGAACCACGCAGATGTGTTTAACTATGAATAGACACAAAAGCTTCCAGGAGCTGTTGAACATCATGTTGCAGCTCGTGGACACATCACAAATTTTTAGTCGGTCTATATCTGACACATCATAAAACTTGAACTCAGTCTCAACCTGGGGAGTTTCCCAAGAGAATAAGCAAACCATTATAACGTTCCTGTGTACTTACACTGTAGACTGTACTTTAATCCCGGTATGGTAGTTGCTGTAGCCCAGAGGAAGTATGTCGGCAATTTCTATTGGACAATGTACGCTTCTTTAGTGAGAGTTTTTCTTTTCCACATCTCAGTCTAGAAAGTTCTTATCTGTATCTGCAACTGACAAGCCAGTACCGCAGCTCACACTACAAATTAGTTTCCAGCTATGTAATACTTCTCTGTCATTTTTGTGCAAATGCTTCTCCAAGAATTGAAAGTGTTTTCACTGGCATAATATGTACCAGACAAGAAACATGTGGTGTCTCAGGTAATTATTTGATTTTGGAACACAATTTTACTTTATTTCTTAGCATCTTCCCTTGTCACCTAAAAAATGGAACCTACCAACATGTAACTGGAAGAATTGTATTAAGGGTAAACATTCAAATAACGAAGACAGGAATTACATTCTGAAGAAATGTGTGCCCCTTCTGTGTGATTGCATATTTTGGAAACAATAATTACCCTTGATCTTCAAATAACTGTTTGTCTTGTGAAAAATATCAAACTACATTTTTATCATCATTTGTTAAGATGCATATATAGCCATCAGTCACGCCTGTAAATGTGTTTTCTGCCAAACTACAGATATATAAAAAACACACTAACCAGTAATTTGTAGATAATTGATTTAAACGATTTTGCTCTCACCTTCGCCTTCGTAGCTTTTGCAGAATGAATATCTGCACTAACTCTTTTTGGACTGAATTAGTAAATTAATGTTAGTACATGACATGGTTTTTATTAAGGTACCATACATGTTTCATGAACCCCTTTATCTCTCTTTCTCTCTCTCTCTCTCTCCCCCTCCTCCACACACACACACACACAAATACATTTCAGAACAGATTATATAATGAATTGTGTAAAAGTTCTCATTTCACAAATTTCACAAAAAACCATGGCACAGTAAAAGAATATATTTATTGTTCATATGTGATGACACATAGATCAACAACTATGTATTCCAAGCTACATATACAGTATTAACTGAAACCCAAAACTACGTATTCTCTCGCATATATACAGTTTAATTCAATGGGCTCCATGGCATTTGTCGTGCTGGAAGTTTCCCTTCCAAATGATAATATTGTTAAAGAAGAGTGTTCATCTGGCATGTAGTAATTTCTTGGGGACTAATACCATATTACAAAACCTGACCAGGAATTTCAGACATTCTAATGGATTTTATTCTTGAATTTACCTCTGAAAATTATTGCATTTCATGAATCTACTCCTGTTTCCTATTAAGATGTCTAAGGTGAGACATAAATTCTATGAACGTACTATTGAATATGTGGAAGGAAGCTGAAGATGCTTCATACGGATGCAGAATATTTTTAAATTATTTTATATGGAAAGATCTTCATGATAATTCATATGGATAACAAAACACTAAATAATGGCATACATCTCAGATATATTTATTTAGCGACAACCGACTACAAATCTCTCCATTATACTCGCATGTCAGTGTCTGTTTAACCTATGATAAATTTTTCTATCCTACAAATGCCATATGTTGTGAAATTTATGTTGCTACATGGTGCGTATTAAGGTATACTTTCATCCAAAGTTTTGTCATGTTTTCCTCTTACCAAGCACACATTTTGTTGTAAAATGCAACACCTTTGTGTTAATTTTTCGGAATTGAGTCATATTTCCATTTGTAGTTGTCATATGCTGCAATTAATTCTTAACAGTACTCCTAAAAATTCAGTATCTCATTGTGACAACTTTGACCATGATGTATCTCAGCTTATCTATGGGACACTCTTTTCCCTAGCCTGTTTATTCACTGAATTATTCAATTGGATAGATAAAAAATCTGCTCACCAAGCAGCAGTAGAACACACACCTAAAAGGCCGTTACAGTTGGCAAGCTTTCAGAGCCAGTGGCTCCTTCTTCAGGCAGAAGGCTTGAAGGGGAAGGAAGAAGGGTGAAGGAAAAGGACCGAAGAGGCCTTGGAAAAGGGATAGATTTCAGGAAAGTTACCCAGAACTAATGGTCAGGGGAGACTTATCGTACGGGATGAGAAGGAAAGACATTGTTGGGGAGTGCATCATACGAGATTTGAAAACCTGAAAGCTTAAAGGTCGAAGACAGTAGTTACGTTTATTCACTCAGCTATTCATGTACTTGAGGTTCTAAGACCTACTACAGTGAGCATGAAATGCAGCACTTGACAATTGGAGATTGAAATGTGGTAAAATATGAAGAGAAATTTATTCCTAAGAATGAACAAAGCATGGTCAGGACACCATTAACATCTGAAAAACTTGCATACTGAGATACAGAACATAGCAAAAGAAAGAAAGTCTCATATTGAACATGCCGACTATACTGATGAACAATTACAATGTACAAAGCTACTGTGCTGAAGCCAAAGAGCATTATTGCCACCACAGAAAATGGAATAATTTATACATTCCCATGACTATGGTGGTGCCATAGTTAGCTTGTTACTTAGTTAGTTGTGTGTTCCATTGATCAGTTTCATGGTACAGTAGCCGTTATGATGTGGAACGGGTCAAGTGCACAGGAAATGCGCATATGAAACAAGATATTTTAAGATATATGTAGTACAATACAGAGTTAAGGATTAATATTTCAATTATGTATCTCATTCCCTTAAATGGCACAAAATGCATATACTATATTTATGGTGATATTTATTCCTATTCAAGAATTCATCTATGGCACAGAAGGAGTTGTCAAGGAGATATGATTTCAATTTATTTTTGAAGCTATTACTGCTGACTGTCAGACATTTTGTTTCATTTGGTAATTTGTGCAAAATTTTTATAGGAGAATATTTTACCCCTTTCTGTGCCAAATATGGGTTGAGTAAAGGATAGTGTAAGTCTTTATTTTTTCTGGTATTACAATCATGAATGCCACTGTTGTTTTTTAACTGATTCATGTTGTCAAGGACAAATTTCATTAGTGAGTAAATGTACTGTGAGGCTGTTGTAAGAATTACCAATCATTTAAAAAGATACCTTCAAGATGTGTGACTATGAACCCTACACATTATTCTACCCACTTTCTTTTGATCAGTGAATGCTTCTTGTCTAAATGTTGAGTTATCCCATAATATTATTTCATATGACACTAGAGAGTGAAAGTATGCAAAGTATGTTAGCTCACTAAATTCTATACCCTCAAAGTTGGCTATTATTCTGATTACAAAAGTTCCTGAACATAGTCACTTTAGAAGATCCAAAACATGAATTTTCCAATTAAGATTCTCATCTATGTGTACACCCAAAAACTTAGTATGCTCTACCGTGTCTACTGACTTCTGTTGGTGTGTTGTATTTATTGAAGGAGCTGTACTTTTTGCAGCAGAAAATTGGATGTACTGTGTTTTTTCAAAGTTTAGAGCAAGCCCATTTGCAGAAAACCAATTAATGACTTTTCCAAAGACCTTTTTTGTATCGTTATCAATTGGAATTTCTTTTACCAGATTAATGATGATGCTTGTATCATCAGTAAACAGTGTCAGTTCAGAAACTTGCTGGCAGATTAAAACTGTGTGCCGGACTGAGACTAGAACTTGAGACCTTTGATTTTTGCGGGCAAGTGCCCTTCTGGAAGTTTGGAAGGTAGGAGACGAGATACTGGCAGAAGTAAAGCTGTGAGGATGGGGTGTGTGAGTCATGCTAGGGTAGCTCAGATGGTAGAGCAGTTGCCCGCGAAAGGCAAAGGTCCCAAGCTCAAGTCTCGGTCCAGCACGCAGTTTTAATCTGCCAGGAAGTTTCATATCAGTGCACACTCTGCTGCAGAGTGAAAATCTCATTCTAGTGTCAGTTCAGCTTCCTGTTTCAGATAGGAAGGGAGGTTGTTCACATACATCAAGAACAGAAGGGGGCCCATGATTGAACCCTGTGGAACACCTAATGTAAGTTCACCCCAGTGAGATGAAGTGGCAAACTTATTTAAATCACTTGACCCATATAAGGAAACTTCTTGCTTCCTGTTCTGTAGATATGACTTAAACCACTCATATGCTATTCCATTGACACCATCGAACTGTAATTTCTGTAACATAATGTCATGGTTCACACAATCAAATGCTTTGGACAAGTCACAGAAAATTCCTATTGGTGACATTTTACTATTTAAAGGCTCTATTAAGTGGAAAGTGAAATTGTATATTGCTGTCTCAGTGGAACAGCATTTTAGAAATCCATCACTGTTGAGATGGCTAACATCTCTTGAGTACATTACTTTCTCAAATATTTTTGAAAATGTTGTAAGAAAGGATACTGGCTGATAACTATTGACATCTGTGGTGTCCCCTTTTTGTAGAGCTGCCTGACAATGGAATATTTTAACCTGTATGAGAAAATACCTTGAGTTAGTGATGCATTACATATGTGACTCAGAACATTAGCTGTAATCGCTCCACATCGTTTTAATATCTTATTAGAGATGTCATCTACTCCAACAGAACATTTATTTTTCAAAGATTTAATTATTTTACTTATTTCACAAGAGGTTGTTAGGTGAAACTTAATATGACTACAATTTTCAAAACAGACTCTTCCATGTACTGTCTGGCTTTTTCTTTCGAAGTGTTCTCACCAATTTTTTCTCCTACAATTAAGAAAAGGTTGTTAAATACATTAGCTACTTGTGTGCTGTTAGTAATACTACCTACCCCAGTGGTTACGTCTCCCTTCTAACAACATTTCATATTGATTTGATTTTATTGCCGGAGTTGTTACTTTCTTCTCTAACATAACATTTCTCAGTACGTTACAATAATTTTTATAGTGTAAAACTACTTCTTGATCTTTACTAGTTCTTGCTGTCTCATAAAGTTTTCTTTTTCTTTCTGAAGGCACTTTAATACCTGTAGTAATCCAAGGTTTCTTTGAAAATTGTTTGGTGTTACATTTAGTACTTTTCTTTGGGAAACAATGTTCAAGAAGGTATATAAATTTATCAAGAAATATGTTGCATTTATCATTAGCATTTGGCTCATTATATACATCTCCCCAATTAACATTTCTTAAGCTTTCTTTGATGTGCACTATAGATACTGGGTTGAGCGACCTAACACTTTTATTTAATGGTTTCCGAACTGCGCACCCTGTTAGGTTTTGTAAGTTAATCAGTTGTGCATCATGGTCTGACAATCCATTTACCACAGGGAAAGCATGTGTTTGTTTTATATCCTCTTTCTGTACAAATACATTATCTGTTAGTGTTCCACTGTCTTGACGTATACATGTAGGAAAATTGATCACTGATTCTAAGTTATATGTTGTTAAAAACACTTCTAGTTCACTTTTCCTCTCAGCATTATTTAGAAAGTTTACATTGAAATCACCACAGATTAATAACTTCTTCTTTTTGTCTGACAGACAGCATAATGGGAGTCAAACTCTTTTATGCATAGCTCCCAGTCTCCTAATGGGGACCTGTACACTGTTGCTAATGTCAATACTACAGTTTCTAGCTGAAGTTCACATGCACAAACTCAAAGTGCTGATCAACACAAAATTTGCTTACTTGTACAGTTTTGCATTTATACCCTTGTTTTATGAAAATGGCAACTCCTCCTTTATCCATCCTAGATCTACAATTGTAGGATGCTAAATTATACCCACTTATACTGACACTATCCATGCCTACAGTTACGTGGCGTTCAGACAGACATAGTATATCAGTCTCATTCTTATTTTTGAGATCATCTAAATACACCAGTAGCTCATCTAATTTATTTTTTATTCCCCTGATATTTTGATGAAGTAAGTTGATACTGCCCTTAGCGTTACTTCTATTTACTGTACATGACGTTTCTTTTATACTATTTATCTTGATTGTCATTTGTCTCGACTTTGGTTTCAACCTAAAAAAATCTGTCTGCCTGGACCTATTAACCACAGGGTTCACCCCTTGGGTGACTGTGGACCCCCTTACAGTTTCTGCTAATAGAGAAGCTAACTTATTTTTCCCCGTTTTATTTTTCCCCATCCTTGCATTGTCCATAAATCACACAAAGAACAGGCAAGACACCCTATCAACTCAATCATATCGCTGGAACCAAATGCAATGGACACAACACTTTTGAAGTTGTGCACACTTTTAGCTTTTTATTTGTGCATGGTCAAAAATATACTACCAACACTCCAGTTGGGAGAAATCACTACCAATAGAGTAAGTAATGGGATGGTGACAGGTTCATGCTAGACTATCACAGATTATAGCAGTGCAAAGGTGAACCGCACTGCATCATATCACTCTCCCATTCAGTGATGACCAATAACAGTAAAATGTGAGTTATCATACAAATCACAACCATATCTTATGTGGACACAAGCTGTTGCCACATACTTGTAAGACTGCTCACAGCATGTCTATGTGCACAAAGTTTGTAAGTGGTGCAAGGACACAACGACTGTGTGCTCAGAGCACAGAAAAAGGTCATCTGGAATAATGAATCATGGTACTTGTTGAAATACATTGAGGCAGGATATCAGTTCATCCAAACCATTAGAACAATTTCATCCTGATTGCTAGAAGACCACTGTTAATGCAGGAGGTGGATGTATTCCCATATGTGGGATCTTCAGTTTGAGTGAGGATGGGTATCTTATGCATTAACCATCATCTGTCATCTACAAATGATACAGAAAACAACTTTCTAACCATGTGCATGTGTTTGTTAACCTGCAGTATCCCATTGGTGATCTTACCTACTCATATATAAGAAATACTCCACTGCCTCACTCCCAAATGGTGTCATTACATTCAGAAAAACACTATACAGACATGATTGTAGTCCTTCAGGCTAACTGACTTCAGTAGGCCTAGTGTTTGATATTTGATCGTACTGAGTAAGACTGATCTTTGAGCAATTTCCAGGACTGATTAGTGCTGTTCGAGGTGTAGTGGATCACAATGGTTCCCCAATGATTTTGGTATAGTGTGAAATCTATGACATAGTGTATTTCTATTGTTGTAATGGTGAAAGGGGTTACTCACCACTATTAGGTAGCAATGCACCATGCAATTGATTCCATTGGACTGAAGAGAGGATGAGTGTTTGATGCAAACAATAATAGGTTCATGGCAGAATATACTAAATGTGACAAAACTGTCCGGAAATGTGTTTGAGAGGATGTGAGAGGATGCAATGAAAATTTGGTAAGAGGAACAATAGGAGTACTACCAAAACACAATACAGTGTTATGGAGGATAGACATCATTTTTAATCAGTGTAGTAGGAAGACAACACAACAACAACAGAGATAACAATTTACAGAAGGTTTCTTTAAATTTTGTGGTATTTAATAGTAGTAGTGGTAGTAGTAGTATTATTTATCCATAGATCTCTTTTACATTGGTGTTGGACATGTCTTGGTATTACAGGTTAAGAACAACAAAAACAAGGTTATTCACGTATATAGACATTTACAGGCTATGTGATGAAGCTTGGACTGTGACGTTATAGTAGGAACCATCCCAGCATTTCCCTGAAGTAATCTGGGGAAACCATTGAAAACCTAAATCCTGATGACTGCATGAAAACTGGAACCCTTACCCTACTGAATACCAAATCACTCTATTTAAAAGACTGCCAACTCATTTAGTTTACTCTAGTGTAAAATGCTGGTTTAAAACTAAGTTATTTGCTAATCATAGAAGGCTAATGCTACTCTGTTCATTCACTTATCACTCCCAGTCACTGCACACACTATATGCAGATAGTTTAATAACACTACACACACTATCAGCTGCCATCAGGACCATTTTGTGCACCGCCAATTCCCAATTGCTATCCTAAAAAGCTGAGTCAGCATACCTCTGTAACAAGTGAGATGTTCAGCTCAGAAAGAGGATGAGATCTTAGTATTATACATTGCATAGCTTTCATGATACGTTTTCCCTGAAAAGGAAAAATTTTTTACCAGACTGAGGATTTTTTAGTTGGGTGGATGCCGCTTGTTAGTTCTGATGAAAAGTCGTTGATGGATGTAGAAGTAGTTTCAGGTATGCCTCGGGAAAGTGTATTGGAACCATTGCTGTTCTTATTGCATATTAAAGATGTTGCGACAACATTTTTAATCACCTCAGAGGTTTTGTAAGACAATGCAGTTTGCTCTCACAAAGTACTGTCTTTCAAAAACTGCACACATTTTCAGTCATATCTTGGCAAGACTTCAAAGTGTACAAAGATTATCAGCTTGCTTTAAATGTTCAGATGTGTAAAATTTTGCTCTTCACAAAGAGAAAAAAATTAATATCTCATGACTATAGTCTCAGTGAGTCACAGTTTGAATCAGTCAACTCATACAAATGCCTGAGTTTTATGCAGGTGGCAAACTTTGATTTATAGGTAGAATACTATGAAAATGCTATAACTCTATAAAACACTGGTAAAACATATCTTAGAATATCATTTAAGTGCAAGGGATCCACACCAAATATGGCTAACATGGGAAATTGAATGTATACAAAGAAGGGCAGCATGAGATGACAGAGGTTCGTTTGACCCACCGGGGAGATGGTGAAAAACTGTACAGACTCAATCTATCTTGAGGAAGTCTACTTACAATTTTTGAATAAAACAGTTTCAATTGAAGAATCAGGTAATATACAACAACCCCCTAAATAACACTCAAGTAGGGATTTTGAAGACAAGAGGAGATTAATTACACAGAGGTGTTTGAGCAGTCATGCTTCCCATGCTCCATATGTGAATGAAACTAGAAGAAGCCCTAGTGACTTGTACAATGTGATGTACCCTCTGCAATGCACTTCACAGTAATTTGCAGTGTGTGGATATACATGTAGATGTTTGTGTAGAAATTATTCCAAATGGCAGGTGTATAAAGCTATTTGAGGTACGTGCATGTACACACACACACACACACACACACACACACACACACACACACACACACACACACACATGAACTGACATCGTATCATATACTCTGCATCACACAGCTGTTGTTGTTCTTCACCCAAGCTTACTTTGACAGCTTGCTAGGTTTAATTTCATTCAGTTTAATTTATTTTTATCCATAGATCATATTTTACAATGATATTAGACATACCATGTTGCTAGTTTTATACAGAATAAACACAATGACTTACAGATTTATCACTGACATATTAAAACAAAATATTTGAGTACTGATAATGATAACAAGTAATCAGCAGTAGCCAGCTATTGTACGAGGGTCAGTCAAAAAGTAATGCCTCCAATTTTTTTTTCTACGTTTAATTGTCAGGAAATTTAAATGCAATTACATAGGTTGAAAACCACAACATTGAGGATCATTTTGTCATTTTTCAATGTAATCTCCGCCCATCTCTACAGTTTTGGTCCATCTTTGAACAAGGGCATGTATCCCAGCACGGTAAAAATCACAGCTCTGCTTCCTAAGCCATTGACGCACGGATGTTTTGACGGCCTCCTCATCTTCAAAATGAATCCCACGATGAGCTTCTTTTAGTGGCCCGAACAGATGGAAGTCTGATGGTGCCAGGTCAGGGCTGTATGGGGGATGAGGCAAAACTTCCCATCCAATTTTGACAATCTCGTCAGAGGTGTGACGACTGGTGTGTGGTCTTGCATTGTCATGCAAAAGAAGAACATCTGCCATTGATTTTGTTGGGCGAACTCGCTGAAGACGTGCTTTAAGTTTGTTGAGGGTTGTGACGTATTGAACAGAATTTATTGTGCATCCCTGCTCCAAAAAATCAACCAGAATCACACCCTCTGTATCCCAGAAAACTGTTGCCATAACTTTCCCTGCCGATCGCACAGTTTTGAATTTTTTCTTCCTCGGCGAGCTTGTGTGACGCCACTCCATTGACTGCCTCTTTGATTCGGGTTCAAAAAAATGCACCCATGTTTCGTCCCCGGTCACAATTTTTTTTCAGAAACTCATCTCCCTCCAAACGGAAGCGCTGCAAGTGTTGGGAGGCTTTCCTTGCCTCTTTATTCTGATCGGTTAACATTCTTGGAACCCACCGTGCACAAACTTTTGAGTACCCCAATTGTTTAATAATCGTGATCACACTGCCTTTACTAAGAGAAATAATGCGACACACTTCATCTGCAGTCACCCGACGGTCACCACGAATGATGTCATCAACTTGCTGAATGTTGTGTGGAGTCACTGCACTCACCGGCCCGCCGCTCCGCTTTTCGTCAGTCAACGGTGTTTGCCCTTCAGCTTCCTTACAACGACGAACCCATCGTCTAACAGTGCTGACATCCACTGTCACAACACCATACACCTTCTTCAGTCTTTCATTAATGCGTATGGGCGTTTCACCTTCTGCATTCAAGAATTCAATCACACAACGCTGTCTCAAACGAACATCGATGTCGGCCATCTTACAAACTTCTGCTGTGCTGCCACCTGTTGACACAGAAAGTTACTACTGCAGTGGATTGCAGAAGAAGGTTTGAGGAATGGCGCCAAATTCAAATTTTTCACTTAACTTAATTTCTTTAAGTACAAAAAAAAATGGGAGGCATTACTTTTTGACCGACCCTCGTAGATACTACAGCCAAAAATTCTTAGCAACACACAGTAATGATTAATACTAACAGCCTGCATTAATTTACACAAAAATGTTGCATACATAACAAAAGTCAACAAAGATACACTCCTGGAAATGGAAAAAAGAACACAGTGACACCGGTGTGTCAGACCCACCATACTTTCTCCGGACACTGCGAGAGGGCTGTACAAGCAATGATCACACGCGCGGCACAGCGGACACACAGGAACCGCGGTGTTGACCGTCGAATGGCGCTAGCTGCGCAGCATTTGTGCACCGCCGCCGTCAGTGTCAGCCAGTTTGCCGTGGCATACGGAGCTCCATCGCAGTCTTTAACACTGGTAGCATGCCGCGACAGCGTGGACGTGATCCGTATGTGCAGTTGACGGACTTTGAGCGAGGGCGTATAGTGGACATGCGGGAGGCCGGGTGGACGTACCGCCGAATTGCTCAACACGTGGGGCGTGAGGTCTCCACAGTACATCGATGTTGTCGCCAGTGGTCGGCGGAAGGTGCACGTGCCCGTCAACCTGGGACCGGACCGCAGCGACGCACGGATGCACGCCAAGACCATAGGATCCTACGCAGTGCCGTAGGGGACTGCACCGCCACTTCCCAGCAAATTAGGGACACTGTTGCTCCTGGGGTATAGGCGAGGACCATTCGCAACCACCTCCATGAAGCTGGGCTACGGTCCCGCACACCGTTAGGCCGTCTTCCGCTCACGCCCCAACATCGTGCAGCCCGCCTCCAGTGGTGTCGCGACAGGCGTGAATGGAGGGACGAATGGAGACGTGTCGTCTTCAGCGATGAGAGTCGCTTCTGCCTTGGTGCCAATGATGGTCGTATGCGTGTTTGGCGCCGTGCAGGTGAGCGCCACAACCAGGACTGCATACGACCGAGGCACACAGGGCCAACACCCGGCATCATGGTGTGGGGAGCGATCTCCTACACTGGCCGTACACCACTGGTGATCGTCGAGGGAACACTGAATAGTGCACGGTACATCCAAACCGTCATCGAACCCATCGTTCTACCATTCCTAGACCGGCAAGGGAACTTGCTGTTCCAATAGGACAATGCACGTCCGCATGTATCCCGTGCCACCCAACGTGCTCTAGAAGGTGTAAGTCAACTACCCTGGCCAGCAAGATCTCCGGATCTGTTCCCCATTGAGCATGTTTGGGACTGGATGAAGCGTCGTCTCACGCGGTCTGCACGTCCAGCACGAATGCTGGTCCAACTGAGGCGCCAGGTGGAAATGGCATGGCAAGCCGTTCCACAGGACTACATCCAGCATCTCTACGATCGTCTCCATGGGAGAATAGCAGCCTGCATTGCTGCAAAAGGTGGATATACACTGTACTAGTGCCGACACTGTGCATGCTCTGTTACCTGTGTCTATGTGCCTGTGGTTCTGTCAGTGTGATCATGTGATGTATCTGACCCCAGGAATGTGTCAATAAAGTTTCCCCTTCCTGGGACAATGAATTCACGGTGTTCTTATTTCAATTTCCAGAAGTGTATATATTTATGGCATACTGCAGAAAATACTAGGACAGTCACACAAATTATAAACAATTTTTTAAGTCATATATATATACCCTTTCCACAGAAAATATTTAGACATTTACACGTACTGAAAACTTTTAAAAATTAAATTTGCACTAATTTACAGAATTGGGAACACAATTTTCCACTTCATCTATACATTCTCTTCTGTATTTTCAGCATTAACTTTGTCTTCCTTTTTCCTTCTGTCATTAAGTTAGTTGTCACATGAAAAAAGAAATATTTTGTTATACTCCTAATTTTAAATTTACATTAGTTCTATGAATTTTCCGGCTAGAAGTCATTCAGCTTACACCAGCAATCAGAGTTATCTTTTGAAGGTGCTCCCTCCCTTTATGCTCTCTATGATAAGTGACAGTACCTTATTTGATAAGCTGCTTGTATATGTAAGCTCACGACCTGTCATTTTCAGCCATTTGCTGCAGATACATTACCTTGTGTTGCGGTCATGGAAATGTCTGTTTAGATGTGTTAATCAGTTTACTATTGAAAGAAGTATTGTTTCATATATGTAACTCACCACAGTTAATATTTTAAATTTTTTTGCAGGATTCCCTTTATGTTAGTGTTTACTTTGCATCAGATGGCTTTCCCGTGGAGTTTTAGAGATATCTGACTTTGTACATCTGCTGCACCTCCCCATACTGATATGCAGTACAATATGTGTGGGAAAATATGTCTATAGTAGAAGTTTAACAAGGTGTTTTGTCCACTGTATAGGAGATTTTCTTCTTCAAGAATATATTTGTACTTTTTTCAGCAGATCTTATCTGTCAAGTTTGCCACATCAGAAATTTGTTCACCTCTATTGCCAGAAACCTATTGCAGTCAACTTCATCTAAGTCTGTAACACTCGTCCTCAGAATAAACTCCTCTGATCTATTAGTTCCATTCGTTTCAGATTTTGAAAATGTTGTTTTCTTCCTGTTGTTCAATATATCATTTTCTCCAAAGCACTTTTTTGCCATTTGCTAACACTGGAAATTTTTCCCAGGTATTTTGCTGATACTCTACATACTAGTAAGGTAGTGTAGTTGGCACACATAATCACTCTTTCATTCACTGCTACAGATATAGCATTTATATACAAGATAAAGGATTGAGGTAATATTACTGAATCCTGAGCTACTCCATATTTAATTGCAGAAAATCTGGGTAGATACTTTTCTCTGCACTTCTGGGTTTTGTTTTATTTCAAAACACTATGGCCTGTCATCAACAGAGGTTTTTTATGATATCCACAGCTTTCCCACTTATACCAGAGTAGTCCAGTTTCGCAAGAAGAATTTTATGGCAGAGACAGTGAGAAACTTTGCAAAGGTATACACCAGATACCCTCCATTGATCACCCAGGTTGTCAGTTATGTGTGTTATGAACTTTGCCACTCCAATCTTAGTAAGTCTCCTCTTTCTGAACCCATGCCATGCATCATTTAAGATGTTAAGTATTTCTCTGTGAAGATCACTGTCTCATCATTTTAGGAAGAAAAATTATGATTGTTACACGTCTATAGTTTCCTGGTTCTCCTTTACCCCCTCCTTTATACTCTGTCACAACCTTACTCATTTTTCAACATTTTTTGAAAATTCTCATTGCTTCAGTACTAAATTTATGAAGAATGTTAAGGGAAATTCTGACATTCACCTATAGTTTATCTATGCTTTGAGCACACGAACTCATAACAGATAACAGCATTCATACTAGCCGTACTAGCTCTCTTTCCTCTCTTTCTAGCAATAGTACATACACACACACACACACACACACACACACACACACACAGAGAGAGAGAGAGAGAGAGAGAGAGACAGAGAGAGAAGATCCAAACACACACTCCTATGCCCATGGTTTCCTGTGCTACATACCTCGATCCAATATAGGTGTTTGCCTTTCCCTCATTTTATATACGGCGCCATCCAGGAATATCCACTATTGTTTATCAAGAATGTCACACGGTTTTGGTTTTTAATGCTGTAATTACTTTTGAAACTTTCAGTTCAGCTGTATGTAACAGGTATAAATTCTCAGCCACCCTTTCAGGACTTACAACACTTTTTGGTACTGTTACGTTTTGTTTTATAGGTTTCTTCATTACAGCTGTATACTGCTGATTCAAGCTATTATACCCCTGTTGTGGATCTATCACTTCTTTGCCCTCCCTCATCAATTTTAGATTTGTAACATTTAACATGTATAACTCTTTTCTGCTATCATTTACGTAATTCCAGACTCTTTTAGGGGTGTTAGAAGAAGCTTTTATTTCAGATTTCTGAGGACTAGCCTTTGCTTCTGTTTATCACTTTATTATTAAATTATTGCCTTTATTACCAGTTCTTTGTCATTCACCAGCCATTGCTGGACAGACAGCATTAATGTTACAATAATATTACCACATCAAATTAACAAAAAATTGCAATGTAAACTATGATACTAAAGTGGTTACTATAAAACATATATTTAAGAAATAGATTACAATATAAATTGCAATAATAAGACAATCATGTAATAAAATAGCAGAGTTGTTGCTGCTGTCATTGATACTGATTTGCAGCTCAGATAGACACTGCTCTGCCACCAGAGAAGTATTCTTCTGTACTCTACAGAGTTTTCTCTTTTAGTATTAACATAATTTTAGACCTAAATTGTTCAGTTGGTAGTGACTGTATGTCCTTGGGTAGAGCATTGAATAATTTTAGGGAAGCTGTTCTGCATCTTAGTTAATCAGCATCTTGGACTGTCTATACTGTCTTTGTAGTGAGTGCTGTATTGCAGAACTTCATGTTTCTTTCTGTAGTACTGATTTGTCTTTGTGTGAACAAGGCAGTTGAAAATACATTGCCTAAAAGCAGTCAGAAGTCCTGATTTGGGAGAAATTGGCTTGCACTGGCCTGTCCTTTCTCTTTCTAGTATTTTCATAGAGCATAATCAGTTATTCTTTTGCTTTTTAAATTTTTGTGCTTATACATTCTTGTTTGGTTTACCACTAATAGTTCTGCTGCATTTTTGTGCTGTCTTAATGTATCACAGAAGGATTCCCCCACTCTCAACAAACACCAGAAATATTCTTGAAGCTTAGGACATAGTAAATCAGTCAAATACATTTTAACTAAGTGACAGCATTGTGTGAACATTAATAATTTATGTGTTCCACAATGCAAGAGAACTGAAAGATATTGGAATCTTTTTGAACTCATTTTTCAACAAACAGAAAGCGTTTGTGTTCTTAATTTCACCAGGCAGTTTACAGAAGATTGTTTTACTTTAATGTAAGCATACTTGCATAAGGGTTTTGTATGTACTTTTCTTTGAAAATTTTCACAATTTTCATTCCATGAGAGTGAACTTGGCTGTTTAATGCTGAAAAACAGAATACATGCAAAGCCATGCTGCCAAATTTTGTGTGGTTGTAGAGGACTTCTTGGGGAGAAAATTTATAATAGTAACCCATGTGATCATAATGTTCTTTAAATATGGCAGCAATCTCTATGTGATTACTGAGTCATTTTCCCTGTACCTTCTTACATACTGTTTCAGAGCGTTTTTTTGTTTTGTTTCTGTATTAAGCTCTCCAGAAGTTTCAGATTTGTCTGTTATGATCTATGTCATTCACATATTTTACTTCATCCTAACTTTTCTCCATTATGACTGCAACATCAAAACAATGTTTTATTGTTGTTATATTGGGAGACCTTTTTGAAAGTTATTTTTTGTAGAATGCAACTGAAAATCGCATTTTTCTTTTCAGTAATGATTCTTCTTGTCAGATAGTTTTTACATGTCCTATAGTTACTACTAAGCATATTTTTAAGCATTGTCATCTGAATTATAATTTTATTTCATCTCAGTTACCATATATGGTATTTGTTTGCATATCAATTTTTATCCAGTCAGCATTTCTGGTGCCCTCTTCTACTTCTGGTGATGTAATGTACAATATTAGCAAGTTAGCCAATAGCAGAAGTGCTGAGTTGTTGACAGGTACACTCAGAAGAGAAAGGAAACCTGTTAGCTTTCAGAATATATATATATATATATATATATATATATATATATATATATATATATATATATCATACGCACACAAGCACACACACACACACACACACACACACACACACACACACACACACACACACACATACATACCTGGATAGATGCAATGCAGCTAACCTGTCTGCGTATACAGTAAATCCTGTGATCAAGTGTGCGAAAGAGAAAGTGTTCTAGATGTTTGCTTTTGGGTGTCTGAGGTGGAACATGGTACCAGTCCGGTTGCAGTTAGTGGGATGTAGGCAACCACCTAAAAACCACACCTGCATTTGCCAGCATATTGTCCCATCATCACTAATCTGTCAGGTGAATTTGATCTGGAGCCAGCATAACTCCAAATCCCACCAATGCTCACGTTTCGATGCATGGCCATACATGTGAGTTCCCAAAAGCTAGCAAGTTTTGTTTCTCTTTTGTGTGTACCTGCTGACTTCATGCATCTGCTATTCATACTGCATTGACATAAAAACATACAGACCCAGCAGTGTACTCTCTGTATTGGAACTAAAGCTGCAACAGCTTAGTGTAAAAACACTGACTTTAACCAAATATAGTAGAATGCCCACTTTAGAAATGGATATAGTGTAATGGACAACTAGCAAGGCATGAACAATATTATAGAACTGTTCTGAGTGCATGAATCATATCTTTGTCGGGGATTAATAGATACAGAGGAACCTTTTACTCCATTTCATCAAAGGGAAAGTTCACCATTGAAAGTGGAGTCCAGTAGATATGATTTTAAGCATCATAACTTTTTGCACAGGCCTGAGGAGGTTTTCTCATTCATAAACTGGTAGAAACAAATTGAAATATGTGTTGATGAACCATACCAGCACCACAACTGTCTTCAAATTTTTCCTCTGGCTACATAATGTTTTTTTAAAAAATGTAGAGAACTTAATGTGGCAGTTTGAGGAAATTGCCTGAAACACAGTTTTAATATGACTAAAACCATAGATAAGCAGCGCATGAACAGTGAATGCTACACCTTAGTACCAAAGTCACAGAAACAATTTATGAGTTTTCGTATCAAGGGCAGTAGTGGACAACACCTGGATGAGCAACAAAATAAATAAACAAAATAGTTCATGTGTCATTCAGATGGGAGACTTCAAACATGGTCTATATTCTCAAACAAGCTTAAAATTGTTATAGAGAAATATAAAGGAGACAAATATAATGACTGATGCAATGTGTAACTGGCTATTCATGTATCTCGTATAAGTTTAATATACTTTACTTTTTTGTTTTCAGTTAAGGATAAAACAGCCAACCTGTTGCACAAATTGTATTGCATTGATCTGGTTTCAATGCTGACAAAGGTTATTTTCATCAGAGTAAGTCATTCTTACCTATAAAGTTACTAAAATCAACCTAGAAGAACAACAAACATTTCAACAACCCTAAGCTGCACAAGAAATATTCAAAATAGAATAGGTATTACTTACATGGGTTTGGATTGCATAGAGAGGTTATAAAACCATGTGAGCTGAAGTGCTCAAGTCAAATAAGTAAAAAGCGTCCTGTTAAGTCAAAATTAAAATCACAAGCATAGAAAACTGATAGGACTAACACCACACTGAAAGATTTCTCAACAAATCACGCTGCTATATGGGAACAGCACCACGCACATCACCTATGGAGCATGAAAGGCATATAGCAGCACTAATTATGAAAACAGTTAAATTATAAATGAAAATAGTTATAACAAGACACCAAGCTTAATAATAGAAATACAGAAATCGGTAATAAATGAAATATACAGGAAATGCTGGAAATTACGCAGCAGTTGATACCTGCCATCTGACCAGTGCGGAAAGCATCAAAGTGCTCAACAACAATATAATTTAACATAGTAGAAATAACATCTGTGGAATACAACAAAACAATTAAAAGAAGAAGAAAACAATGTTTGAGTACTGTGTGTTCGTGAACTGTGCATAAAGACCTCCAGACAAAGAATGATAGTATATCAGAAAGCTGCAAATATCTGTTTCAAGCCATTAAAGAAATTTTTATTTCACAATTGTAGCTGTTCAGTAAGAATGAGACCATCATTAATAGGCATATGCCTAAAATGTTTAAGTTCATCAAGTATATCATGTCTATGACCTTTACCTTCTTTATGGATGATAGTAACTGCATTGCTCCCTTGGGTTTGAGGCCTGTAACAAGCAAATGATCTGCAAAGGGTGTACTATGCACATTAGTACTCTTTCTTCTGAAAAAATTCTCTTTACATCTAATACCCATAGCTCTTCTGACCAGAATTGCATAATAAACCGGACAAGTGTCATCGGTTATCTTATAGATCCCTGAATTATGCAAAAGGGTAACTGGAGATTTCAAAGTGTGAATTAGAATTTTCAGCAAACCTACCCATCTTTATATAGGTGGTGCACATTGTGCTGTTTCCATATAGTAGTGATCAGTTGACAAATCTTTCAGTCTGTCATCATTTCTAGCAGTTTACTATGCTTTTATTGTTAATGTTGTCTTTAAAAGATAACTTCTACAAATTTGACTTGAGCACTTCAGCTCATTTAGTTTCACTGCCTCTCCATGCAATGTGAACCTATGTAAGTAATATCCATTCCGTTTTTAATATACTACTAAAGCATTTGGGAATGTTTGTTTATTCTCCTATGTTGATTAAAAAAACTTTTGTAGGTAACTATAAATTATTCTGATGATACCCATAGTCAGTATCAGAACCTGGTCCATGTAATAAAATTTGTGCAACTGGTTGTCTGTTTTTATCCTACATTTTTTGACCAAAATAAGACAACATATCAGATATTTTTAACTGAACACATTCATAAAGGCATTGAAGGCTGTGAGGGTGTTGTCTATTAAAACAGCTTTTAATTTGTTTTTAAAACAGCATTATTGTAAATTTATAAGTAGTCCACACCATCTTTCTCTAGTTTTATATGTATGAGTGTTAGTATTATTTAAACTTGTAATTTACTAGTAACACAAGTCTTACACAGAGGCGAATGTCTTATGAGGCTGTTAGAAGTATAACTAAAATTTTAAATAATTACCAACTTGAGGCTCAAGAATATACCCAAAGTCTAACAGTTACAGCATACCACTGTGTAATAATCAGAGTACTACTTCATATGAGATTATTTGATAGAAACATACAATCTCAGCTATCTTCCTAATGACCATGTCGAGAAAACCACCCAATAGAAGTTATCATTATGCACACCCAGGAATTGGAATATTTAGTTTTAGGTATTTAGCTTTTGCTGTTACCTATTCTTATTGACAGAGGTGGCTTGTGAGTGTACATGCTGGGTGTCCACAAATTTTTTGATTCTGATAAATTTGTGAGAATGAGAATAATAGCTTCTGATGTATAACAGTTACTCTTATCAACAAGATTATACAGCTACAGCCACTGCCAATAATAATAACAAAAGTAATATTAATAATAATAATAATAATAATAAACCCCGTGGAGGCCCGGGAAAAGAATAGGCCTCCGGTATGTTCTGCCAGTCGTAAAAGGTGACGAAAAGAACAAACCACTAATAGGGCTAACCCCCCTTTTAGTGTGATTAGTTGGTTCAGGACAGAACTAAAGAAGCCTCGGACAAGCGCCGTCATGGTCGGGGACGACCCTTGAACCCTATACCCGCCCACAATAGTAACGACACTGCTAGCCAACTGGAAAATTATTTAAATCCAAATAGAGGTGTTTTGCAGGATATGCTTCCTGCAACCACCCTAGAAGGAAAACAAAGACAGAGGATGAGATGGTCAGATGAAGTTAATCGACACCTCCTGTTCTGTTATTACCAAGCAACAAACCTAAGAATGAACACAACAGGATACAGATTACAAGTATACACAACATTTATTATCAGATACCCAGAATTAAAATTTTTAACAGAACAACGACATACTGATCAGATCCGTGTGATAATAAAAAATAACAGGATACCCCAGTCAGAATCAGAAAACATCAAACAACAAGTACAACAAATACTGGAACAAAATAATGTGCAATCAGAAGAAGAAGAAAATACAGTAATAGACTCAAACATCCCAGAGCAAACAAACAAAGAACAACACCCATCAATTAAACAATCAGAGGAAAACTAAATCTTAAGACAGCCACCAGAACAAGCACAAATAGAACTCGAAATAACACACATGTTAGATATAGAAGAAAAATTTCAGTTGACATATATAGAATACAAAGACACAAATACAGACATTAGACCATTCTTGCATAGACCGCCAAATAACTCACAAGTCAAAACAACAATAAAAACTATCAACACAATCATGCACAACAAAATAAATGAAAACACAACTATGGAAAAGTTACAACTACTGGTTTATATAGGAGCACTCACTACACTAAATATACACACTGGGCAGAGATCAGAACCAAGCAACACACAGAAGAAACCCACAAAACCAGCATGGCAACACTGGCTACAGATCAGGATAGAAAAACTGAGAAAAGACATTGGACAGCAAACACAATTTATAGGAAATGAAATGTCTGGAAACAAAAAAAGAAAACGAAAAAGGTTAGGTAAAAACTCACAACAAGAAGCGATAGAGCAATTAGAAGAAAAGAAGCAGAAATTACAATCATTGACCAAACGACTTAGAAGATACAAAAAAAGTGAAAATAGAAGAAAACAAAACCAAACATTCAACACAAACCACAAGAAATTTTACCAGACAATAGATAACACACACATTAAAATAGACAATCCACCAAACATAACAGACATGGAACACTTCTGGAGCAACATATGGTCAAACCCGGTACATCATAACAGGCATGCACGCTGGATACAAGCAGAAACAGATACATACAAGATGATACCACAAATGCCTGAAGTTATAATTTTGCAACATGATGTCACCCAAGCAATTAATTCCACTCACAATTGGAAAGCCCCTGGAAAAGATAAAATAGCAAATTTCTGGCTAAAGAAGTTCACCTCAACACATTCACATCTAACTAAATTATTTAACAGTTACATTGCAGACCCATACACATTCCCTGATACACTTACACATGGAATAACTTATCTGAAACCTAAAGATCAAGCAGACACAGCGAACCCAGCTAAATATTGCCCCATAACCTGCCTACCAACAATATACAAAATATTTACTTCAGTCATTACACAAAAATTAATGACACATACAACACAGAACAAAATTATAAAAATTTGTAGCAAAGGAGCACGAGGATGTAAAGAGCAACTGATAATAGATGCAGAGGTGATATATCAAGCTAAAACTAAACAAAGGTCGCTACACTATGCATACATTGATTACCAAACAGCTTTTGATAGTGTACCCCACTCATGTTTACTACAAATATTTGAAATATACAAAGTAGATCCTAAATTGATACAGTTGCTAAACATAGTAATGAAAAATTCGAAAACCACACTTAATATCCAAACAAATTCTAATAATATCACATTACAGCCAATACAGATTAAGCGTGGAATATACCAAGGAGACTCATTAAGTCCTTTCTGGTTCTGCCTTGCTCTGAACCCACTATCCAACATGCTAAATAATACAGATTATGGCTACAATATTACTGGAACATACCCACACAAAATCACACATTTGCTATACATGGATGTCTAAAACTACTGGCAGCTACAAATCAACAACTCAACCAATTACTAAAGATAACAGAAGTATTCAGCAATGATACAAATATGGCTTTTGGAACAGACAAATGTAAGAAAAATAGCACAGTCGAGGGAAAACACACTAAACAAGAAGATTACATATTGGATAACCACAGCGACTGCATAGAACCAATGGAAAAAACATATGCCTATAAATATCTAGGATACAGACAAAAAATAGGAATAGGTAATACAAATATTAAAGAAGAACTAAAAGAAAAATATAGACAAAGACTAACAAAAATACTGAAGACAGAATTGACAGCAGGAAACAAGACAAAAGCTATAAATACTTATGCTATACCAATATTGACCTACTCATTTGGAGTAGTGAAATGGAGTAACACAGACCTAGAAGCACTCAATACACTTACACGATCACAATGTCACAAATATACAATACATCACATACATTCGGCAACTGAAAGATTCACATTAAGTAGAAAGGAAGGAGGAAGGGGATTTATCGACATAAAAAACCTACATTATGGACAGGTAGACAATTTAAGAAAATTCTTTCTAGAACGAGCAGAAACTAGCAGAATACGCAAAGCAATCACTCATATATATACATCGTCTACACCACTGCAATTTCATAACCACTTCTACAACCCTTTAGATCACATAACATCAACAGATACGAAGAAAGTAAAACAGAAAAAGAAAACACTACATGGCAAGCACCCGTATCATCTAACACAGCCACACATCGATCAAGACGCATCCAACACATGGCTAAGAAAAGGCAATATATACAGTGAGACGGAAGGATTCATGATTGCAATACAGGATCAAACAATAAACACCAGATATTACAGCAAGCATATTATTAAAGATCCCAATACCACAACAGATAAATGCAGACTTTGCAAACAACAAATAGAAACAGTAGATCACATCAAAAGCGGATGTACAATACTAGCAAATACAGAATACCCCAGAAGACATTACAATGTAGCAAAAATAGTACATCAACAGCTTGCCTTACAACATAAACTTATAAAACAACATGTTCCCACATACAAGTATGCACCACAATATGTACTGGAGAATGATGAATACAAATTATACTGGAACAGAACCATTATAACAGATAAAACAACACCACATAACAAACCTGACATCATACTCACCAATAAAAAGAATAAATTAACACAACTAATCGAAATATCCATACCCAATACAACACATATACAGAAGAAAACAGGAGAAAAAATTGAAAAATACATTCAACTGGCTGAGGAAGTCAAGGACATGTGGCATCAGGATAAAGTTGACATTATACCAATTATATCAACTACAGGAGTCATACCACACAATCTCCACCAGTACATGAACGCAATACAGCTACATCCATACTTATATATACAACTACAAAAATCTGTAATTATTGATACATGTTCAATTACCCGAAAGTTCCTAAATGCAATGTAACATATACTGTACAGTTAAAAGGAAGTCACGCTTGATCAAGGTCCACGTCACTTTCCATTTCTAACCAGACATAACGTCTGAGAAAGGGAAGAAATAATAATAATAAGATGCGTAACATATATGACAAAGCAAGAATTTTTTGTGGAAATCTGTTGTTTTGTACATAATGAAGTACAGTTTAGGGAAATAACAAAATAATGCGTAACCTTTTGCAACTCTCCACTTTGCATTTTTGTATAAGTGGGAGTCTTCATGCTTTTCCGTTTTTTGAACAAATGTACAAGATACCTGACAGATGTATGAGTCCATGAATTCACTTCCTGGCAGAAGATCAGATATTCTAATGCTGCAGCCACACAGCAACTTGTGCTAACTGTACACTTGTTTGTTAATGTTTGTAGTCACACTTATCTGATTTTGTCAATCTCTCATTGAAAGGATCTGTTCTCAGAGGCCCTAGTTCCCTTGCAGCTAACTTTTCCTGGTACTTTACTTTTCTGTTCCCAGAATGAGATTTTGACTCTGCAGCAGTTCATGCACTGATATGTAACTTCCTGGCAGATGAAAGCTGTGTGCTGGACCAAGACTCGACCTCAGAATCTTTTCTTTCATGGGGAAGTGCTCTACTGACTGAGCTACCCAAGCATGACTCAAAACTCATCCTCACAGGCTTACTTTCCTGTTAGCATTTAAAATAGAGTCAATGTAGTTCATGTTTACACAGCACATGAAAACCAATTCCTGCACAGTAGAGAACCATCCCCAAACACAAAGTGCCTTTTGTTGAAGTGATTAAACTCAAGTAGTAATGTCTATCAACATGGTCACTTGACTAGAAATCAAATGAGGCACTGAAATCCATAAGGGCCTAAGGCACATTACCATTGATCACACATTTAAAGTGAATATCAGAGAAACCAGTGATGCAGCTTTCCATTAATTTTCATATATACAATGTGAGCATACAGCACCATAAGATCAACAGATTTCAGAAGCATGAGTAAATGCTACAATCTTGCAATGGACAATGATGTGCTTTAGGCCATTAATTCATAACTTAATATACTATTACTCATTCAGAAACCCATGAAACAGGTTTGCTGTCAATATAACTTTAACTTAGACTGAGATCCGATTTAATATTACTACCATATATAGTGAGTGAATTAGTGTATCTGACGAATGTGCTATCATCTAGCAAGACTTATGCCGGAAAAATGGGGATAAAAGTCTGCTACAGTGTGCCACCAACTGGTGGTACTGATGTAAACTTCTAGTTGAGTGGTAAGGACTAGCTATGTACATTCTGAAACATGCACATTGTTTAGCAAATCCGCATGTATTTGGCCCGTAAGGCAATTATGTCATGCAGGCTGTGCATGTGCAAAAGCTCCTTGAAATGTGCGCAACTGCAGGTGTGCTCACAACCTTGATGCCAACTTTAACAGAGTGTAGAGGAGCAGCAACACGTTGGATTTAAGTGCCGTATGTTTTAGATTACAGCATCTATGTTATATTTAACAGCATTTGATGAAAAATAACCAATAGAGCTGCAAGGAGCAAACATTATGGTTTTCATGTGCTCTTGTGCTCTTACACAGCAGCTGCCACTGCTTATTGATAATTTTGTGTTCTGACTAGTTCATATCTGAATGAAATGTGTTTTTCTAAGTTAACAAATTTTCTATCCCTGCACTACAACATGGAACAGGAAATTAAACAGCAGTTCCCAGTGATATCTACAAAACTGTACTGCACAATGGTTAACTATTCAGAACATCTTCTATGACAATATTAGAGGCTCTTGCAGTCTGGGATGGACCCAATGTAGGGCCAGGGTGTGGGTGCAGCTAGTGTCTATAGTGAGGAAATGCCTCTGGTCCAGCCCCTAGAAACCCAAGAATGCAGGCATAATGTTGGTGCTTTATGTGACTGGCTGCAGTAATAAGAAGACAACTTAAAAAGAAATTAGCCAATAATGGCTTCTAAAAATTAATTTATCATTGATTGGTTTATTTTGTTATGTTACCTGTATTATAACCAGAAAGAATCTTATCTGAATTGTCAGTGTAACATGAGTGGTGTTTTATGTGTGTCGAGAACAGGCCAATAACCAAAATCAACCTCTACATCTCTACATCTACATCTACATCCATACTCCGCAAGCCACCTGACGGTGTGTGGCGGAGGGTACCCTGAGTACCTCTATCGGTTCTGCCTTCTATTCCAGTCTCGTATTGTTTGTGGAAAGAAGGATTGTCAGTATGCCTCTGTGTGGGCTCTAATCTCTCTGATTTTATCCTCATTGTCTCTTCGCGAGATATACGTAGGAGGGGGCAATATACTGCTTGACTCCTCGGTGAGGGTATGTTCTCGAAACTTTAACAAAAGCCCGTACCGAGCTACTGAGCGTCTCTCCTGCAGAGTCTTCCACTGGAGTTTATCTATCATCTCCATAACGCTTTCGTGATTACTAAATGATCCTGTAACAAAGTGCGCTGCTCTCTGTTGGATCTTCTCTATCTTTTCTATCAACCGTATCTGGTACGGATCCCACACTGCTGAGCAGTATTCAAGCAGAGGGCAAAGAAACGTACTGTCACCTACTTCCTTTGTTTTCGGTTTGCATTTTCTTTGGATTCTTCCAATGAATCTCAGTCTGGCATCTGCTTTACTGACGATCAACTTTATATGATCATTCGATTTTAAATCACTCCTAATGCGTACTCCCAGATAATTTATGGAATTAACTGCTTCCAGTTGCTGACCTGCTATTTTGTAGCTAAATGATAAGGGATCTATCTTTCTATGGATTCGCAGCACATTACACAAGTCTACATTGAGATTGAATTGCCAATCCCTGCACCATCCGTCAATTCGCTGCAGATCCTCCTGCATTTCAGTACAATTTTCCATTGTTACAACCTCTCGATACACCACAGCATCATCTGCAAAAAGCCTCAGTGAACTTCCGATGTCATCCACAAGGTCATTTATGTATATTGTGAATAGCAACGGTCCTATGACACTCCCCTGCGGCACACCTGAAGTCGCTCTTACTTCGGATGACTTCTCTCCATTGAGAATGACATGCTTCCTTCTGTTATCTAGGAACTCTTCAATCCAGTCACACAATTGGTCTGATAGTCCATATGCTCTTACTTAGTTCATTAAACGACTGTGGGGAACTGTATCGAACGCTTTGTGGAAGTCAATAAACACGGCATCTACCTGTGAACCCGTGTCTATGGCCCTCTGAGTCTTGTGGACGAATAGCGCGAGCTGGGTTTCACACGACTGTCTTTTTCAAAACCCATACTGATTCCTACAGAGTTGATTTCTAGTCTCCAGAAAAGTCATTATATTGGAACATAACACATGTTCCAAAATTCTACAGCTGATCGACGTTAGAGGTATAGGTCTATAGTTCTGCACATCTGTTCGACGTCACTTCTTGAAAATGGGGATGACCTGTGTGCTTTTCCAATCCTCAAAGATAAACAAGTAGTAGCTTGGTCCCAGGCAGTGACTGTCAATTTGGAATAACTATGATGAGGTGTATAATTTATGAGTTGAGACACTATGGAATTATGAGCTATCTGTAGTCTCATTCTCTGCATGAAAAAGGAATACTACACTTCCAATCCAGACCTGACATCTGTCGTTATCATCATTCATAAACATGGACTAAGAATTTTTCTGAATGGTATCAAGGAGTGATTATGTCACCACAGAAAGGAAATCATCCTTCAAAATTGAAAACCATTTTACAAGGAGAACCCCAGTGTTTGGTCTTATGCTCCATTCCATTTCTGTTTTGTATAAATGATCTACTGCTTAATAATGACTGTAGCTAATAGTTATTTGTAGATGATACCCCTATAATAATTGGAAATAACAGTACTGACAGAGTTGTATAAAGGTAAAATTTCATCATAAAATGAAGAGGGAGAAGAGATCAGTATATAAGTAAATGATGATGTATTTGTTCAATGCGCAAACTTATAACAAAAGAAGCTATCAGTCTGTTGAAGATAGGGAGTCTCCAGGGAAATATAGAACCTGCAATGAATTACTGAAGTATAGAAGATATCCACTAACTGAACAACTAACCAAGCTGGTTGATAATGTTATAACAGGTAATGAAATTCCAAAAGAATGGAGAACTAGTATTTGAATTCTCATGTGCGAAAAAGAAGATAAGAATGACTCATCCAACTATTGAGGAATAAATCTATCAAGTTCAGTCCTAAAACACATAACAAAAAAAAATGAAATAAAATAAGAAGCATTACCACGCTTACAGAGGAGCAGAATGGTTTTAGATATGACATGTCATGCACAGGTGCAGTATTCACGCATGGGCAGGTAGTGGAGAAGTCCATTGAATACAGTAGACCAGCTTATCTTTGTTTTATTGATTTACAGAAGGCTTTTCGTAGGATACAGATGTGCTAAAACTGCTCTACAATTTAATAAAAACAAATGAAGATATTTCTTCCAATAACCACATCCAGGCAAATATTTGTTCCAGGTTAACTAGCTGCATAGCAGTTAATAGTAGTATTAAACAAGGTGACTCTTTCAGCCTGCTACTTCTTGATATCGTCATGGATGAGGTGATAAAGAAGGATTTGGCTGGCAGTCATTATGGAATGGTGGGCAAAGAAATAAAAATCATTTGTTTTGCTGACAATGTAGTTCTGCTGGCAAACAGTGAAGATAACCTACAAAATCTTTGGCATACTCATAAAGTGGCAGCCAAAAACCTAAATATGGTCATATCCTCTCAAAACACCAAATGTATGACCACATCTCTAGAACAAATTAGTTGCAACCTCGAAGTGGCTGGAAAAATTATTCCACAGGTAATAACATTTAAATATATTGGTAATGAACTGGCCAGCAGTGGACATGACGAAAAGGAAGTTAGAGATCAAGTAACAAAAGCAAATAAGGTGGAAGGTTTTTTAAATAATACTCTTTGGAGAAACAGGAATATAGGAAAAGCTGCAAAGGCAAGAATACATAAAACAATAGTGAGACCAGATCAAGTAACAAAAGCAAATAAGGTGGAAGGTTTTTTAAATAATATTGTTTGGAGAAACAGGAATATAGGAAAAGCTGCACAAGCAAGAATACACAAAACAATAGTGAGACCAGTTATGATATACACAACTGAGACAAGATCAGATACATCCTGAACAAAAAGACTTTTGGAAACCATGGATATGAAAATTCTGTGAAGGATTACAGAAAAGACTGCAAGATAGAGAGAGATGCGCAAGAATTAGAAAATGATGTAAAGTATACTCCATTAATGGGTGGGCACATAAGATAAAGCATAGTCTGGATGAATGAACAGAAGATTTCAAATATCATAAGAGATAAATTACCAGCTTGTAAAAGAAATATTGGCCATTCATGTAAAAGATGGAGTGACAACCTGAGGGTAGACTGAAGGGTGCTGAAGGAAAGACCCTTTAGCCTAGGAAGAAAGAAAGAAGAAGAGTACTGACCAGTTTTTGCAAACTGTCGTAAGTACTACACAAAAATTATATAACAGATTTAATCCAAATAGGTTAAAAATAAAAATGGAAAAAACTCAGCTAATGCAGATCAAACCAAACCAAGCAAAGTTAAATGATGGAGAAATACATCACAAAAACCAGGACTGGCATGAAGCTAGTTGTGTCGAATTTCTAAGAATCCATTTTGACAAAAATTTATCATGTGCCTTGCTTATACAGCAGTTTGCAAATAAATGGAACAGCCTGGAATTTGCAATAATGATAGCATACAATGCTAATAGCATGAACATATGGCAAGCAGTGTATCACAGCAACTTCTAAACAGTAATAGGGTACAGAATTATATTTTAGGGTAGCTCAAACCATCTGTCTTCAATAATGAAACTTAAATAAGATAAAATAATCATTTGATGTATCCACAATGAGAAGTGAAGAATATCATGTCACCCGCATCTAAATATTTATGTACATATGTGAACTGATTTAACTTTGTGCATAGTACCATGATTTATCTGTAGCAAATCAGTTTCAACATGTTTACACCATGAGGAATCAAAATAATTCTATATCACCCGTACATCATTTTAATCTTTATCGTCACATTCTACAGTATATACATTTACACCTATACTCTGCAAACCACCATGAGGTGCATGTCAGAGTGTTCATCCCACTGTACTAGTGATTAGGATTTCTTTCTGTTCAATTGATATTTGGAGGGCAGGAATAACAATTGCTTGAATGCCTCTGTATGTACAGTAATTGTTGTAATCTTATCCTCACAATCACTATGTGAGTAATATGTGAGGGATTATAGTATATTTCTTGAGACATCATTTAAAGCTGGTTGTTGAAACATTGTTAATAGACTTTCTCAAGGTAATTTACATCCTTCTTCAAGAGTCTTCCACATCAGTTCCTTCAATATTTCTGTGACACTCTCCCATGGATTAAACAAACCTGTGACTATCTGCTCTCCTCTGTATACATTCAGTTTCTCCTGTTAGTCCTATTTGGTACAAGTGCCATACACTTGATCAGTAGTCTAGAAATGGTGACTTGAGTGATTTGTAAACAACCTCCTATGTAGACTGACTACACTTCTCCAGTATGCTACTAGTAAACCAAAGTTTACCACCTGCTTTACCCATGACTGAGCCCATGTGATCATTCCATTTCATATCCCTACAAAGTGTTACACCCAGGTATTTGTATGAGTTGGCCAATTCCAACAGCGACTAACTGATATTATAGTTGTGGGATACTATGCTTGTTTGTTTTGTGAAGTGCCCAGTTTTACATTTCTGAACAATTAAACCAAGCTGCAAATTTTGAACTGCTTTGAAATCTTAACAGGATCTGACTGAGTATTTATGCAGCTTCTTTCTGATAGTACTTCATTATATATATCTGTATCATCTGCAAAAAGACTGATATTATTATTAATATTGTCTGTAAGGTCATTAATATACAATCTGAACAGCAAGGGTTGCAACATGCTTCCCCAGGTCACATCTGAAGTTACTTGTTCATCTGATGAAGACTCTTCAACAAAGATCACATGTTGTGTCCTCCAAACCAAAAATTTCTCGATCCAGTCACAAATTTCACTTGATATCCCATATGATCATAATTTTGACAATAGGCATAGGTATGGTACTTAGTCACATGCTTCTCAGATATCAATAAATACTACATCTACCTGATTGCCTTGATCCAAGGCTTTCAGTATGTCATGTGAGAAAAGTGCAAATTGGGTTTTACATGATAGATGTGTATGGAATCCATCCTGGCTGGCATTGAGCATGTCCTTCTGTTCAAATTACCTTTTTATGTTGGAGGTCAGAATATGTTCAATGATTCGACAGCAAATCAGTGTCAAGGATATTGGATAACAGTTTTGTGGATCACTTATACTAACTACCCTTCTTCCAGGCAGGCGTGACTTGTACTTTTTTTTCAATAACTGGCCATGGTTTTTCTTCAAGGAATCTATGATAGTTTATAGTTAGAAGAGGGGCTAATAAATTCAGTATAGAATCTGAAGGGATGCCATCAGACCCTGGAGCTTTGTTCAGTTTAACAATTTCGGCTGTTTCTCAACAACATTGACATTAATACTTGTTGCATTCACCTTGTCAGTGGTACAAAGATTAAATTGGGGCAATTATTTTGAATTTTCCATTGTAAAAGTACATTTGAAAATCGAATTAAGCATTTTAGCTTTTGCCTTGCTACTTTCAGTTTCAGTTCACGTCTCATTTGCAAGGGACAGGACAGTAACTTAGGTGCCACTAACAGCCTTTACATACAACTAGGATTTCTTTGCTTCCTGTGAAAGATCATTTCACAATATTCTGCTTTGGTTATCATTGAAGGCCTCATGCTTTGCTCTCCTGAATGCCAGACATGTTTCATTCAGCATATCCGTACCTTTAGCCCTACACTTTGTTTTACACCTATCATGCAGTAATCTCTGTTTCTTTACAAGTTTCCTTGCAGCGACAGTACACCAGGTAGGTTCCCTTGCATTATGAACTGTTCTGTTGAGTACATGTCTATCCAGTGCATGGTCAACTATTCTTTTAAACTTGCATCACAGTTACTCTACACACTCCTGCCCTGTGTTGAAAGTTTCAAGTTCCTCATTGAGATATGACACTACTAACTGTTTTATCTAGTTTACTGAACATATAAATCTTTCTGCTTGTTTTGGTTAGAATCTGTAGTTTGGTAATCATTATTGCCACAACTGTGTTATGGTCAGTAATACCAGTTTTAATACAGACATCCTCAAAAAGGTCAGGTCTATTTGTTGCCACTAGACCCATTATATTTCCAGGGGTATGACAATTTATTGCAACATAAGAGGAACATAATTACTCAAAGTTGATTCAGAATTGATGAAGAAACTTAAATAGGGAACTGGTACATAAATATTATTATTCAATTGAACTGTTGATGTAGGACAGTCTTAAAATTTGAGTGAGAGGGAACACATACTTATTATTAAAGTCTCTTCTTTACTGTGTATGAATTGTGTATAAAGTACATTAAATTGTTTTAATTATATTTTTAAAAAAGCAGGGGGCATAGTCTGGCGGCGTGACTTGATGCTCGACCGTTTCCCAGCTGTCTTTGTGGTCCGGGTGGATTGTTGGTGAATTGTTCCCTCTGCTGGTTGTACAAGGGGCCCCCATTTCCCTACTTCTGTGGGCAGTTTTTACTCATGTGCCCTATGATTCCCCACTGAGAGCAATAAGTTGCACGGCACTGTGCGGCAGCATGGCCTGCCTTTGAACAGCGTTGGCATGCTTGCTCATATTTAAAAATTGGATGTGGCTGTTTATCTGGGGATGCCGAACTGGCAATGAAATGTGCTACCTCCTCCTGCATCATCACAAGTCGTGTGGCATCATGCAACAATGCAGATGATGCTATTTTGACCTCCTGTCTCACATACGGGTCGATTCCACATATAAATACATCAATCAAGCGGGCTTCCGCTTCATTGATTAATATCTCATTACGTGCGGGATCCAAACCCAGCATGTCAGTGTGGCAAGCCACAATGCAAATTCGGTCAGCAAATACTTCTATGTCCTCCCCTTGCTTCTGGTGATGGGTGGATAACTTGTCCCTGTAATAGCGGGTGTCACATCTGTCCTAATACCTTTCTTTCAACCCAGCTTCTAACGTGGTGAAAGAAGTTGTGTCCATAAGGGTGTGCGCTGATTCAATATAGGTACGGGTATCACCTGACAATTTAAGGTGCAGTACATTCAACAGGAAATCTTCTGGCCAAGGGCAAGCGGAGCCTACATCTTGGACAGTTTGCAAAAATGAGTGTATTTTGTTCATTGGATTTCCTGGAAAATGTCATGATAAAGTTGACTGCAGGGAAACTGTTAGCCAAGGTTGCAATGTATGGTTGGGGTACTATGCTACTGGAGGTGCTTTCAGCTGTCATTTGCAGTGCAGCAAGGTGAGTTTCTGGCACACTTAAATTGTCAGACTGGGTTTGAGCCAATTTGTGGTATTCTTCCGTTAATTCTATCTTCTGTAATAGTAATTTATTGATTTCTGCTTGGAGAGCAGCTACTGAGTCTGGTTTTCCTGTAGGTAGGGAGTTGTCATTGTCAGTGGCAGTACTTCAGGTCTGAGGCATGGTTACAGTGTTAGGACACCTAGTGCTCGCTGGAAACTTTACAATTAGAGAACGAAAAGAAAAGAAAGGGCCTATATTGGATGGGACGACGGTGTAGCTGACAGCATGGAGGTGACGGCATGGAAAAATGAAGCGTCGAACTTACAGAAGTTGCGGCGGTGTTGCATTGGGTGATGGTGGCAGGAATCGGCAGCAAAGGTGATGCTGGCGGTGTCGACAGCTGGGCACTGTATCTCAGTTAACCAGCTGGAGCATGTGACCATACTGGGGCTTGGTGCGGAAGGCGGCTTTCTGCAGTGTGGCATAGTCCTGGACAGTAGAGATGGGCAAACTGAAACACGTAACTGTTTCGAAACAAATGAAACAGTACAATGAAGTGCTTCGATACGCTGTTTCGAAACAGTGAAACAGTTTGTGTTTTGTAATCTAATAAACCTACACATTTTATCATCTTGAATGTCTACTGTATAAGTATGTCCATACAAACAAAAATGAGGTGCGAGAGCAATAATCATATCGCAGAAAGTGTGAAACTATCACTTAGGAGTCTGGCAGTTTCGTATTTCCTGCAGCAAATGCGCTGCTTTCGTGTCGTGTGACTTTCATACTTTTCATTTGGCTGAGGACAGCCATAGCTGAAGACAGAAGAACCACCATGAACGGAAGTGGAGGTGGGAGCAAACTGCAGAAACAACGGATATGCTACTGAGATTTCCACATTCCGTTAGTTCAAATGGTTCTAACGGCTCTGAGCACTATGGGACTTAACAGCAATGGTCATCAGTCCCCTAGAACTTAGAACTACTTAAACCTAACTAATCTAAGGACATCACACAACACCCAGTCATCACGAGGCAGAGAAAATCCCTGACCCCGCTGGGCATCGAACCTGAGAACCCGTGCGTGGGAAGCAAGAACGCCTTTTTTTATTCAAATTGTTGTAGGCTTACTTGCGTTTCTTAATATGATTACTGTACATGAACAGAGAAGCGTACGTTATAAAAAAAAAAGTGTAATTTAACTGAATGATTTTCACATATTTGTTATTTTGAATGTGAATAGTATGCGTTGTTTTATTGTTTCGTTAGTGTTTATAAAGCAGATGTTATGCCATTTCGAAATAGGACAGTCAGCTAGAAACGAAGCTTTATTTTCGGATATCTTTAGCTTCATGCTATCGCTTGTCAAAAATATTTCGACACTCTTGAAACTGTTTCATGAAGTGGCATGTTGTGTTTCAGTACCTGTGCCAAGCCTGAATCTTGTCCGACACACAGCGGAATGAAACACCACTGTTTCGAAACAGTGAACTACAGCCATTCCGAAACACTGAAACAGTTCCACGTATCGATACTCTGTATCGAAACATAGAAACAGTGGCCAAGTCTACTGGACAGTCTGGTTTGGCAGCAGCACGGCAACTGGTGGCGAGGTGCGTCGCCACATGGCCTGGCATTGGCTGCGGCAGCTGCTTGGGAAAAGGCACCGATACGGCGGAACGCTGTGTGGCGAACCACAAATGCGTGGCTTGTTATCGCGTGGTGCATCTGGCGCATTAAGCATGAAGTACTGCTAGCAGCTGCATTAGGTACGGCTGCTTTAACTTCAAATGCGACAGGCTTAACAGTGAGCTATCCCACTCCAGACATCAGATGTTAATGTGTCAGGATTGGGGGGGGGGGGGGGGGGGGGGGGAAAGCAGTAGGCACCCGTTGTGGTGAAAAATCAAACATAGTTGTTATTGTATGAATGTTTACTGCAGTAAAAAGAAAAGGCAGTCATAGACAAGCTGCCGAGACTGAATGGGCAGCTGCCCAAAAGAGCAGAAGAAGGCAACGTCAGGTCGGGTCGGAAGCTGCCAGCAGAAGAGAGCGAACAGCCTGTCGGCCCCCAGCAGCTGACCGCAGCTCCACCCCCACTTGACTGCCTGCAAGCCTCCCTATTGGAGGCAGTTCGATAGCATTACCTCATCAGCAACGTGAGAATTTAGCTGCTGATGGCTCAACATGTGAGTTTCAGAGGGGATCTATCCGGTTCTGGGCAACGTGACTGTGATGCTGCAACTGGCCGTCAGGCAGAAGGCTCTGGCGAACATCAAGTGAAAAATAAAAATTAAATTTTATAATGATAAATCCATTCAGTAATGGCCCCCACTGTACAGAGTGTTAAGTATGTTGTCAACAAAATACTGCTTCAATATTTTTGGAATTGTGTAGGGTTGATGTTTGGTGAAAATTAGGAACTTCATACAGTTAAGTATTATGTCATAGTTATTTGACTGCTCTGAGGGTTCTAATTATTTCTTTTAATATCTTGATAATAGCTATAGGGGAACTTTTTTAGTGTGGTCACTGGACAGTCACCCACTACAGTTAACAGTCAGTCAGATCAGGAAAAAAATATTAACTTCTTGTTGTAATTTTTAGAGAATGTCAGAACAGTGTTGCTTGTTCAGAGCACTTCCATGGTCATGGCACAAATGCATAACTGTTTTCAAAAATCGTACACAACTCTGAACAAAATGTACCTAATCATAATTGTCAGGACATTCTTGTGGCCTTCTTTAGCTTTTCTCTCTCCACTGCATCCCGTGTTACTCCTCTCCTCTTGGGATTTTCGTTTTCATTAATCTGGTCTTCCCATCTCTTCCTACGCACCACAATTGGTCTTTTCCTGATACCTCCATCCCCAAATACTGACATGGAATTTTGAGTCAGGTGCATCCGCTTCAAATGATGTAACCACTTCCATCTCACAGTGCCCATTATTTTCTCCATTGTCAAGGACACCTGCATATCTCTCATTCCTGACTCTTTCTTTCCTGGTTTTTGTAGGACTGACTTAAGGAACTTAAGTTCACATGCTTTTACCTGACACCCTTTTCTCTTATTTATGACACAGGTCTCCAGACAATACATCATGACTGGAAGGAGATAGTTTTTATAAGTGGTCTGTTTAGCTCGTATAGGGCTCCGTTGACCCAGATTAGGTTTTTTACGTGTCAGAATAAGCTGGATCCTTTCACTACTCTATATAAACCTTCTAGTGGGACACCTCCATCATTTGATATGACACTACACTGGTAATTGAAATTTTTCACACATTTAACGTTCTCTCCTTTCAGTATGATTTTACAGGGTGTAGGTGTTCTCCTCTTCTTCATTGCCACTATCATGTTATTTGTTACAATCAACTTAGATTCTTTAAATTCTTAATCTAGTAATCCAGTCTCCTCTAAAGCTCCACTTCTGTCTCTCTCTCCTCCATATTTTTCTTTGCTGTGTTATTGCATTTTTAATGTCCTTTACTCTATTTTCCATCAACTTTGTTTCAGCTGTGTAGCAGTACTGAATACTGATAGTCAAAACAGTGACCACTTTAATGTGATTCATGCACATTGTTTTAGATGTATTCCTTATTGCCATGGCTTACAGCTAAATTTGCATTGTTCACTGTGGCAGCTGGTGGTCATGTGCTAATGTGCTTCCACATTTCCCTTCAAATGCGAGCTGGAAATCACATTAAAAGTATGCCATTTCTCTTCAAATGCAAGCAGGGAATTACCTTGAAAGCATGCCATTTCTCTCTGACTGCACGGTGGTATGGAAATAAAATGGATGAAAAAATGTTTTATAGCACAGTCTCCACAGTAACTAAAAACCAGTGTTGATCTTTGAAATGATGGTCAGACTTGCTATGATCAATTCAGAGAAGGGAGGCAGCTCTGATTTGGCATCATCCCTTCTGCCATTATGAGTGCTACATTGTTCACAGCACCAGGTCAATATTTTTCTTTGAAATTGCACATAAAGTATCATACAAGCATGGAGTATGAGGGAGTTTTGAGGAATGGTTGATATTTTGGTACTGTGGTCAAGAAAACCAACTGGTAATTCATCAGTTTAGATTCAGTTCATGCAGCTACCATAATTTTTTTCCTTTTTTTTCTACACAACGTTGATCTACTAACTATAAAGTCTGAATGTCTTTAAACAGTTCAGTTTATATACATAAAATGAATATACTCAATTTTGTTAAAATTACTGCACTTGTATCTAAATCAGAAGGTTATAGGTGCTTCTGTAAAATGCAAGTACATGTGGAAATTGGGTATGAAAGTGTTTTCTGTAAATGATCTGTTAAGGTACTTTTTCAGTATATCTTTGGAGGAGAGAGTGACAGTTAAAAAGTTAGGTGGATCTGCCCCAAATTTAAATCTAAGAACAGGAGGGCGTGAGATAGCGTTCACCAATTTGTCTCAAGCTGATTGTGTAGGGGTGGGTAGATATGCCCTTCTAGTTCCTAGAAATTTTCACATGACTGGGCCATACAAAAAGATAAAATGCTCTCTAAAGATTTAGGCTTAGAGTATGAGAGATGGTAAAGCACACTGACTGGCAATTTGTTGGCTTGGGTTCAATTCCTGCTGCCACAGCCTTTTTTTTTCATTTTTTTATTCTATCAATGATAAACAGTTAATCATAAAATTTAAAAAGTTCAGTTTATATACCTAAATCTAATACATTCAATTTAATATTTATGGAATAGTCCATTGGTTCTTGGAGGGACATAGACATATTAAAAACTTGTCTACACAACATTAATGTGCCACAATTATTGTGCAACATTAATACTACCCATTCGAGTTTTAATATTCAGTTTAGTTATGATTACCAACCTTGTAAGTCAAAAGGCTATAGGTGGTTGTAAAAATGGAAACTGTACCAGGAAATTTAGTGTGAAAATGTGTGAAAAGAGTGGGATCTATGGGTATGATGTTTGCAATGCACATTTTTGTTTTCCAAATTTGTTGTTTGGAACAGTGATGTTTCGGGTACAGCTGGAGTGAAAGAACTAGGACATATTAATGCTTAATAAAGAACAAGTCATAAACATATAAACAACATATTTGAGCTTAGTGCATTATTTAAAGCTAATATCACAATAATATTAAGTTGCACCTGTCATGATGCCATAGTAAAACACAGTCTGTATATTTTTGTGATATTGTAGCACATGTGTAAAGTTTTGCATGAGCTGCCACAGACTTATGAAGACTTATCACAGGGCAAAAGGCTCCTGTAGACCTATAAAAATGTCTCCCTCATTGAGTAAAGATCCTGCATTAAGGAAAAATGTTGGACAAACGTAGAAAAATGAATCATACAAGAAGGAAATAGACCAATGACGGCATTTCAACAAGATATGACACATCAATTATCACAGCATTTCCATTGTTCACAATGATGTATTAGCTCCTATTAATGAAAGCTAATTAAGTAAGTTATAGCAGAGGTGGACACTGTGTAACATACATTGGTGACAAATGCATTTCATGAGTGCTTGGAGAAGTGATAGGTAAAATTTATTCAGTCGTGAGCAAGCACTTTGGTTATCCCCATACCTCTGTTATTATTATTGGCTTTCATGAATATGGCCTGTAACTAAAAGAGGAAATCAGTTCATGACTTCTGTTTGTTCAGTGCTTCAAAAAGTAGCATAGGCTTGAGCACAACTGAAATGAAGCCACAATATGAAGCTATTAGTTCACCTCATGTGTAAATCTCTATACCTCACTGTGCTTCTTAGTTTGACAATGATGTGTTGGGTGTCAGTATCCACTAGCAAATTTAGAAACTTATAGCTTCCTATTCTTATGTTTTGCTGTTATGGTAGCACTTTTTGAAGAGGTGCAGAAGATCTGTACTCTGACAGAGCTGTCATTTCTCATAGATAGTGTGGTGAATCCAATATCACTGTATTTCAGAATTTGCTAACAAAGGGAAAAGTAAACCAAGCTGTGGAAATCATTCTCCATGTTGATAATTTCTGTGTACCTTGGTGATCATTGCTTGGAAGAAAATAGTTTACTATTATTATTGTCAGCACATTGCCTGCAACTTGTACTGTTGAGGCAACAGGGAACCTTTTCTGTAATATCTGGCCACTAGTATTCAACACTCAGTGATCTTTAAAACAGTTACATTGGTGAAATTGTGGGTAAAGCAGTTCATACACTTTGGTTTATTTGTAGTTGACTGGGCAAATGCTATCAGTGTATAAAGAGGATTGCTTACAAATTATAAAGCAGTATTTCATTCTGAAAATAACCTTGTATGTATGGTTTCTGAAGCTAAACTGCCACTCTTACAGCAAATGCAAGATGGCAAGAGGTACGTACAGCTGCAGCTCTGGCAATGCAAAGCTTGAGTAACACTGGTATTGGGAATGTAAATGAGATTTTACATCATTAGTACATCAGTGGGTGTTAAAATGGAATATTTTCAAGTTGTTACACTAACTGCCATTTACATTAGTACACTACATGTTATGTACCCTACCACATCATGTACTCGACACTGATTTGGATAGAAAACTGAACCTGCATGTCCCCTACAAGTAAAACCAGATGGTTGGCATGTACAAGGAAGGCAAGATTATTTCCTCCCAAACAGGTAAATGTTGGATTTAAAATCAACCTTTGCTTGATGACCACACTGATAATCTCTCTTAAAAGCCAGTAATTTCCACACTCACACCTAACCTAGTGACAATAGTTTATGCAGCCATTTTTAAAGGTGTGAATTGTTTTATTTAAATTTCTCTAATACAGGAATCGTTTATTTAAAACTAGTGAAATTTCAGGAATACCTTTATTAGTTATAAAATGTACATGATCATTTAAAATGAACTTTCAGTGTGACGACATTGAATCTTGGAAACAGGGTCCTGCAGCATAGTATCATCACTAAAGTTTCCAGCAGTTCTGTTACAAGAAGTTCACACATGCTTCTTCCTTTGCCTTTGTCTTCTTATTGAACTTAAATGCACTTAATATTCATTAGTGTCCTAACATTTTCATATACTACTTTTACCATTAGAAAAGGTTACAGTTTTTGTATTATCACACCTTATTTACTTCACGACAAAGATTTTTATGAAGCACCAGCTCAAATATCCCTATGTTTGACTGTTGGAGTGATGTTATCATACTTGCTGTCAAAAGTTGGGAAAGGAATACTCTGTTATCAGCAATACTGTGGGTGGTGTGTATGTGGTCAAGATAGTGCCAGTCCCGATGCTAACAACATTTGAGTGCATATTTTGATTCCTAAATTGAGGGATTATTTATTCAGTTAATTATCCATCCATAGATCATGTACCAAATGAACGGTTTCATACATATCATTTTACGTAAAAAGGAAAAGAGTTTTTAAAAGTTTAACTCATTTATTTATGGAGTACTGTCATCTTACGGAAACATAGTTTTCACTATTAATGTGTGTCACTTGTCACTGCTTGTATCACTACACACAAACACAAATCTGTCTTCCAGTTGGTATTAGGACATTGACGATACTTCTATCATTTTATCAAATTCTTCATGTTGTCCTCCTGACTCCTAAGGAAAAGTTGAGTAACCACCTGACCCAAAGGATGAGATCATCTGGTCAAGAGAATGGAACAAAGTTAGAATTTTCCAACACAAACCTCGGGCATACAATTTTTCAGTAAGCTTCATTAATCTGTGACACTTTACTGCAGAAGGGCAGTTCTTTACTATTAAATAATGTCATTTTTTGACCATTCCATGTTCTGTGTTGCTTATATAATCTTTGACTTATTAGTATGTATTACGGTTACAGTAGTCTTGGGATACCTCCCAATATCTTGTCAGACCTCCTTTTGCATGGCATAGTGCAATGACTCATGGCATGGCCTCAACAAGTGGCTGAAAGTCCCCTGCAAAAATATTGAGCCATGTTGCCTCTAGTCTTCCATAATTGTGAAGGTGTTGCCAGTGCATGATTTTGTGCATGAACTGACTCCTTTATTAAGTCTCATAATGTTTGATGGGTTTCAAGTCAGGTGATGAGGATTGGCCAAATCATTTGCCTGAATTGTCCACAATGCTCTTCAAACCAATTGTGAACATTTGTGGGTTGGTGACATGGCCCATCATTGTTTGGGAACATGCAATCTATGAATGGCTACAAATGGTCTACAAGTAGCCAAAAACAACCATTTCTAGTCACTGATCAGTTCAGTTGGACCATAAGACCCAATCTATTCCATGTAAATACAGACCATACCATTTTGGAGCCACCACCAGCTTGCAGTGTCTTGTTGACAACTTGTGTCTATGACTTTGAGGAGTCCATGACACTCAAACCCTACCATCAGCTCTTTCCAAGTGAAAGTGTGATTCATCTGACCAGGATCCAATCAATAAAATCATGAGCCCAGGAGATGCACTGCAGGTGATGTCATGCTGTTGGCAAAGACACTAGTGACAGTCATCTGCTGCCACAGCTTATTAACACCGAATGTTTCCCCACTGTCCTAATGGATATTTTTGTCATACATCTCACATTGATTCTTGTGGTTATTTCATGTAGTGTTTCTTGCCTGTTAGCACTGACAACTCTACACAAATGCCATTGCACTCAGTCATTAAGTGAAGGCTGTCAGCCACTCTTTGTCTGTGGTGTGAGGTAATGCTTGAAACTTGGTATTCTCGGAACATTCTTCACATTATGCATCTTGGAATATTGAATTCCCTAACTATTTACAAAATGGAAGTCCCAAGTTTCTAGCTCAAACTACCATTCTGTGTTCAAAGTCTGTTAATTCCCACTGTGTGGGCATAACTGTGTCAGAGACCTTTTCACATAAATCACCTGAGTACCTATGGCAGCTCCACCAATGCAGTGCCCTTTTATATCTTGCAAATGCAATACTACTGCCATCTGTTTATGTGCATATTGCTATCCCGTGACTTTTGTCACCTCAGTTTACTTAAGAAGGATGATTGATCTAATTTTTTTAATATGTGGATCATAGTTACCCCTTTGATCTCCTTGACAAAGTTATTGCATAATTTTATTTTCTTGTAGAAAATCGTGTATTGTGTTTCTTGTTTGTTCACTCGATGTAATTTAAGTTTAGTGTGGCTCTTGTTCCACAGTCATAAAGTGTACAGTTTATGAGAGAACTGCTGATCTTCTTTATCATTAATAAGCTGCAATTAGAATCCCTGGCTGTTTAAATGGATCTTTACAGGGATTTCAGTAGTATTTTTAGTTATTACTCTGTAACAGCTCTCCTTTCTGCAGTTTGTGGACTATATCCATGTTTTGTTTACGAGATCCACAAAAATTATGCCATAGCTAAGAGTCAAGTGCTTACATGAATAATTTCAGAATGGTTGCAGAGTTTGTTTTATACTTTCTGATTCTAACTTTACTGTCATTTTGTGCAGCCAGTAAACTGTTTTGATACCTGTTATATTCACATTTCATGATGGTATGCAGAAGCAACAGAAAGCAATCAGTACTATAATGGAAAAGCATTATTCATAACATTTTCTGTGAGTTTCCATTTATGTTACTGTCTTAGTTAAATGCGTATATATTTTTTTTCCTATCCCACCCCACCTTTTAACACCAACAGTAACTGATTTTCATAGAGCATTATAAGTTGTTTGTGGTTTGTTACACATTTATTGCACCATGTTAAGTGTTTTTAACAACATTCCCATACATAGCTCTTCCATTTAATCTCTTAGCTTCCTGACTTTGCATTTACTTTTCTCCAGTTTACTTTTCATCTAGGTGTTTTTTACCCTTAAAGGTGAGGTAACTCAATAGCACAACTTTCTTCCACTCAGTTCATTTGAAGTGATTTGTTGAAAACCTAATGTTATTACTTACTTTCATTTACATTGGAGACTCTTGCCGCTGTAGAAATGTACTTAAATCACTTGAAGCAAATTTTGAGGAACAGCAAAATACTGTCCACCTCAAAACTAAGGAATATACAACGACAATAAATTACTAGTTAATTTTCGAATAAAATGGAATAGATGTTGTATAGACAAGTGCTCAATAATGAAATAGTGTAGTGTACAAAAATATGGAAAATGGCTGACAGGTTACTTCTGGCACTGAAAGTATTAGATGCCATTCCCAAATGAAATTATTTTTGCAGATTAACTTTATTGTCTCAAGAACCTTGTCATTAGCCACATAGCAATATGAGGTGCATTCAAGTACTAAGGCCTCCGATTTTTTTTCTAATTAACTGCTCACCCGAAATCGATGAAACTGGCGCTACTTCTCGACATAATCGGCCTGCAGACGTACACATTTTTCACAACGCTGACGCCATGATTCCATGGCAACGGCAAAGGCTTCTTTAGGAGTCTGTTTTGGCCACTGGAAAATCGCTGAGGCAATAGCAGCACGGCTGGTGAATGTGCGGCCACAGAGAGTGTCTTTCAATGTTGGAAAAAGCCAAAAGTCACTAGGAGCCAGGTCAGGTGAGTAGGGAGCATGAGGAATCACTTCAGAGTTGTTATCACGAAGAAACTGCTGCGTAACGTTAGCTCGATGTGTGGGTGCGTTGTCTTGGTGAAACAGCACACGCGCAGCCCTTCCTGGACGTTTTTGTTGCACTTCAGGAAGGAATTTGTTCTTCAAAACATTTTCGTAGGATGCACCTGTTACCGTAGTGCCCTTTGGAACGCAATGGGTAAGGATTACGCCCTCGCTGTCCCAGAACATGGACACCATCATTTTTTCAGCACTGGTGGTTACCCGAAATTTTTTTGGTGGCGGTGAATCTGTGTGCTTCCATTGAGCTGACTGGCGCTTTGTTTCTGGAATCAAAAATGGCATCCACGTCTCATCCATTGTCACAACAGACGAAAAGAAAGTCCCATTCATGCTGTTGTTGTGCGTCAACATTGCTTGGCAACATGCCACACGGGCAGCCATGTGGTTGTCCGTCAGCATTCGTGGCACCCACCTGGATGACACTTTTCGCATTTTCAGCTCGTCATGCAGGATTGTGTGCACAGAACCCACAGAAGTGCCAACTCTGGAGGCGATCTGTTCAACAGTCATTCGGCGATCCCCCAAAACAATTCTCTCCACTTTCTTGATCATGTCGTCAGACCGGCTTGTGCGAGCCCGAGGTTGTTTCGGTTTGTTGTCACACGATGTTATGCCTTCATTAAACTGTCGCACCCACGAACGCACTTTCGACACATCCATAACTCCATCACCACATGTCTCCTCCAACTGTCGATGAATTTCACACTACACAAATTCAGAAAACGAATGATTGAACGCTGTTCAAGTAAGGAAAACGTCGCCATTTTAAGTATTTAAAACAGTTCTCATTCTCGCTGCTGGCGGTAAAATTCCATCTGCCGTACAGTGCTGCCATCTCTCGGACGTATTGACAATGAACGCGGCCTCATTTTAAAACAATGCGCATGTTTCTATCTCTTTCCAGTCCGGAGAAAAAAATCGGAGGCCTTAGAACTTGAATGCACCTCGTACATTAATAGGATAACATCTCAGGTAGTAAAACAATTTCAAAAAATATTATTTTTGTTTGCTTTACACGCAAAATCGAAACTTCAGATAAGCTGACTTTGCATTTTCTTGGTAACATTGTGCGTATACTAAACCTAATGCCTGTGTTTTGTCATTTGCAAAAGCCAGAGTCAAGATGCAGCCAGGATAAAATCTGTTCATAAAAGTTAATACATTCTTCAGGAATATGTCTTATGAATTTCCGAACATCTTCCATCTTGTGTATTGCGTGTGAATTAAACCAGGGACCTAGAAACGACGTAGAGGCTTTGTCCATGTCTTAGCCCTCAGTGGTCCACAGCCCCACAACAGGCTAGAACAGTCCACTCACCCCACCGCCGCTCCACACAGGGTTTTATTGTGCAGTTCAGCACCCACAGCACCCAGTGGACGCCCCGCCCTCCCTAGGAACATCTCATCATCTCATACCAGACGAGTGTAACCCCAAAAGTTTGCGTGGCACAGCAATTATGGTGTGGCATTTGCCACGGCAGATGGAAAACCGACTTAAAGACCATCCACAGCCTGGCTGGCACACCGGACCTTGACACTAATCTGTCAGGTGGATTCGCGCCAACACACCTTCCCATTCAGGAAGCGGCATGTCAGACCGTGTGGCTAGCCGGGCGGGCATCTTCCATCCTACTCAGTATTATAGAAACTTTATTGTGTTGAGTAAGAAACCTGTGTGGAACAGCACTTCCTGAATGAGACAGATGAAATGTGTGTTTGACCTACCCTCCAATCCAGGTGCTTGTTACAATGCACACTTTCTTTTTTGAATACTTGAAATTAGTAAATGAGATACACTCAGGTGCTGTTTTCTCTCCATAGAAGCTTGTGATGTTTGTAGGGATACCATCATCTTTCCATAAAATTGAGGCTAGTATTTGGTAAAATCCTTAATATAATTTGTTTCATCAATTTTCAAAATAAGTGTGGCAGTTTTTGAAGATGCAACAATAAGCTAGCAATATTCATAGGGTGTGTAAATCCTGTCTCCCTTGTTAAGAGCATGTTTTATGATCCCAAACTTCCAAGCGCATCGTAACAATGAATGTCCACTTAGTGGACAGAAGTGGATCATAGTACCAAACCCATTCATGTCTGCAGGTCATGGTCTAGTGGCTAGTGTTGCTGCCTCTGGATCACGGGGTCCTGGGTTCGATTCCTGGCCAGGTTGGGGATGTTGTCTGCTCAGGAACTGGGGGTTTATGTTATCCTCATCAATTCATCATCATTGCCATTTTTCGTGACAGTGGCTAGATTGGATTGTGTGCAAATTGGACTGTGTAAAAATTGGGACTCAGTACGAGCGCAGATGACCATGCAGTTGAGTGCCCCATAAACCTAACATCATCATCACCAATTCGTATTGGTTGAATCCAAGAAAACCTTATAAGTGTGTTATTGTTATTTTATCCACTACATTTCTTGCTAAATAAGTGTATTTCTGATAGGTTCTTTGGGACAAGTTTGTCAATATGATCATTAAGAAATTACGCCACTTCATCTGCACCTTTTCTCCTATGTCCCTAGTGGTACACATAGAAATGTATTTTTTTCTGTCTTCAGATTCTAAATTATAAACACACTGATGGATAAATGCTTCAAGTAGGAAATCAGAAGAAGTGGTATTCGTGGCAGTTATAGGTTTTGCATGAAGTGAAACGTTAAGGTCACAGTGTTTCCATTATTCATACATTCTTCCTCGCTTTCCATTAAATCGCTGTAAAATTTATTGCTTTTCCTTTTTTGAGCTACTAGTTCAGCTACTGCTGCTAATTTGGCTGTTTAATTCACATTGGGTCTTTAATTTTATTGTTTAATTCCTCAAAAACCCAAGACACATCTACTTGAGGGCATTCAAACCACAATGCAAATATTTCATTGAAGTAGTTGATATAAAACTTACAGTTAGTTAATAGACAAGGATGCATCTAAAGAGTATATTACTTTTCCAGAATAATTATCATTTCATTTTATTATCTTCTTGTAAATCATTTAAATGTTGTAGGAATTGTTAAAACTGTAATTAACATGCAAATTACGTGTTATACAAACCTAATAACAGAATATCACTTAAATAGATATTTTAAATTTATTTTTTTAGAATACAACATTTGGTATGAACATGTACAGAAATGTTAAGACAAAATTTTACAGATGTTGAAATTACTCATCTATGTCACAGAAGCTTTTGCTTAAATGGTGATTTTTAAGCTCAGTCTCAAATTTTACTTCATCTGTTATTTCTTTCATGTACAATGGCAGAGCATTGTAAACTTTTATTCCGAAATAACTTTCAGGCTCTTGGGATTGTTATCCTTACTCTTTCTACATGTAAATTTTTAGAATCGCGAGTATTATTATTGTGGCAGTCCTCATTGGTATGTAAATTGTTCAGTACTTGGGGAATTATATGTTATAAATCAAATAGCTCTTTTCTGTAGTCTGAAGATATCTATTAAGCATGATTTAGTTTTACCTCAGAATACTATACCATAAGACACAATACACTGAAAGTAAGCAAAATACACTAATCTATCACACTCTATGCTGCATACTCTAAATATTATCCTCAATGCGAAACTTGCTGAATTGAGCCTGTGGCATAAATACTTGATATGGTCTTCCCAGCTTAAGTTTTGATCAATATGCACGCCCAGAAACTTTGTACATTGGACATTTTCCATCTGTTTATCACTCAGTTTTAACTGGAGGTCATTTCCTCGTGTTGCTTTTCCATACTGCATATACTGTTTCCATTGTGGTACATAGTGACTTTTTATCATCACTTATAATAATGCTGATGTCACCTGTGAACAACATAATTTTGGTAGCAATATTTGGATTCTTTGTGTCATTTATATAAACTACCAAGAACACTGCCCTGCAGGATGTGTTTATCCACTTTTTTGCATCTGAAACCCCTTGATTTTCTGGTTATTATGATCTGAGGTGATTTCTACAACCGGAGTTCTGTCTTGGATGTAAGATCCAAACTATTTCCAAATGACCCCTCTTACTCCTATTGCCTCCACCATGTATAACAAAATTTGGTGATTTACTGAATCAAAGACTGTCGAAAAATCTCATAGTTAATTCGCACTAAACAGTTTTTATTGTCAGGATTCCTATAGTCCCTTAAATAAAGGCACAGATGGCTGATTCAGTGCTGTGGCCTAAACGGAAGCCATGTTGATTGCAGTTCAGAAGTTTGTATGCATTTAAGCAATTTATTAGTCTGATTTTCATTAATGTGTGTAAAATTTTGGAAAATGATTGGAGTGGGGAAATTGGTCTATAATTTTCTACCTTATATGGATCTCCTTTTTTAAACAGATGTCTAACCTTTGAGATATTCAACCTCTGTGGAAACATACTTTCGCTCAATGACAAATTGGCAGTATGTACCAGGTTTGTTATAATCTGTTGGGCAACTTTTTTAATTGGTGACACAAGAACTTCATCCACGTTTGCAGACATTTTTGGTTTTAGACTCTTTATCACCTATAATACTTCATTTTTATTTGTGGGTGTTACAATCATACTACTGTCTACTTTTGAAGCAGTTAATTTCTCATGTTTGGTAAGGTTTTTGGTTAACGACACAGATAAACTTAAAACATTGTCATTAATGTCATTTGCCAGAATTTCATCTTTTCATTCGGTATTTTCAGCATTTTTAAATACTATTTCCTGATTCACAAGGCTCTTCCTGTTTCCCGTCACACTATTTTACAAGTAGTTCTTGATTTATTGCCTGATTTTCTTATTAATCTATCATAACTTAGTAATTTTGCTTTTGTAATTACCTCTCTACATATTTTGTTGTTGTTTATTTCATGTCATTTTGGGGCCAGTACAACTTTTAAGTGTAGAGTTAAGCATTGTCCTGGAGGAATTTCTAATACCTGTTGTAATCCAGGAATTAGTATGTAAATACCCATATTAGTTTGTTGTGACAAGTTTTCTTTGGAAAACACATTTTTTAACATAAAGGCAGAAGAGAAGATATTATATGCAGCACTTGTGCTTATTTGTAACAAGCCCATGATTGGTTAAGCAGTGTATTTACGAAATGACTGCTACTGTTAGAGGAGAAAGTTCTTTTGTACATTTGATGTGAAGCATTTTTAGTCACTGGGGCTGTGAGACTTTTGTGGATTAGTACAGTGTGGTCAGATATTCCAAGGTTGGCATTATTTACATCTGTATCTATGGCTCCTATATTTGCAAAGAAATTATCTGTGACACTTTCTGAAGAGCTTGTTACTCTTGTAGGCCTAGTTATATGCAAATACAAGTTGAAGCTCTGTAGAACATTCAGGAACTGATCTTTAGATGTGCTTTCAGAAAACAAGTTGGCATTAAAGTCTCCACTTATAGTTATTGTTGTTTTTTATCATATAATATGTTGAGCAATGCCTCTAACTTATTTATAAGAACTGTAGGATCACCAGATGGTGATCAGTACACTGACATTATTATTAATTTACTCTTTTTCTTATTCAGATGTATTACTGCAATCTCAAAATATTTTTCTTCACTCATAGACTCAGCTACAGAAAAGTTTTTAACTTTTGCTCTATGTTTTACATAAACACAAATACCACCACGTCTTGTTTCCTTCCTGCAATAATGACTGACTAAATTATATGGGGAAATACTCATGTTAACTAGTTCATAACTCTTGCTCCAATGTTCTTGAACACAAATACAATTTATGGTAGCTTCACTCAATCTCAAGTTCTAATATTTTATTTTTAATACCCTGTATATTGAGGCTCATTATTCTAAATTTATTAGAAATAGATTGAGAGGAGCTATCCAATATTACCGGCTGTTCCTTGCTGAGGCTGGGCCCAAAAAATCTTTAAGTATTACGTGTTTCCTGCTCCTTGTGTTTTTTACCCCAGGAGGTGCTGACATTCTAAATGTTGCATCTCATGTTGTGGCTAATGTTTCCGTGGATATGGAACTGGATGCTGGGAATGCTGCCAGTTTTGATGTTGAATCCACTATGGCAGCTAATGTTTTGGTGGATACTGGAACTTTTGCTTAAGCTGTAGTTTCATTGACAGCCTCAACTGTAGATGCCACTGGAGTTTCAAATTATGTTTATGCTGCAGTTGAAGGTGATAACTGATGTGTTAATCATGAGTAGGCCTCTGCTGTGGCTGATGTCTGTATGGTAGTTTGTGGCACTGGTCTTGACTCTATTCTTCTGATTGCTGGACTAGTCACTGAAATTAGGCCTGCAGTTGAAATTGCTGGAGAGAGTGATAAGTCTGCCGCTCATGCAGATGGCTCTGCTGTTATTTATGATTTTAACACCACTGACGAGTTGTCTGTTGAGGCTGCTGTACTGGGAGATACTTCAGCTGCAGAGACAGATTGTTTTACTTCATTTAATGTAGAAGATTCATCTATTCTTACCAGTGATTGAGGGACATTAACACTTTCTGATTCCACTGACGCTGATACTGTACTAAGTTCTTTATCAGACGGTGTAATAGGGCGCTGCACTATTTTAGTGTCTTTGATAGTATTCAGTATTTCAGCACTGATGGCTTTTTTCCCTTTCATGTTTCTGTGAAGACCATGCTTTGTAAAATGCTCTCTGCAATCACTATTTACCCTTACATATATAGCATTAGGATAACCTCAACATATCTTGGCTAAAAGTCTGTTGACAGTAATAATCTCAGTAGTCATGCACGAGTTGTCCATGGGATCATACCGTTGACGAATACTGACAACGAGAATGTGTTTTGCAGATTACTTCCTTTAAGATTTTCGTAGCACGTCTACTTTCATTGGGACATAATATCTTTGGCACCTCCAATTATCTCAGATGTGCAACCACTCGCCAGAGATTTTTTACAGCTGTTTAAAACTTCACGTAGTGGAGCCACTAGTTGACTTATGCCTATTACCTTGAATCCTGTTTTATTAGTACTCATAATTTCAGGTATACCTCTTCCATGGTTGCCAGAGAGAATAAAGGTCTCATATCTGTTTTCCAGTGTGTATTTTTTGTTTTGTTTACAGATAGGACTTATTTGTTTTGTTTTGCAGACTTCATTTAGTGTTGATCATAGAACTGTCCATATGGATGGTACTACAGTTCAACAGTTCTTCCTTCTCTGTGTTGTTTTCAAGCACACTAAATTTATACTTAGTTCTGTGGTAAGTTCTGCAGTTTTCGATATAGGTCGTGCATTGTTTTTTAGTCTGACACAGGAAAACTCACGTTGGCTAGAATTTGAAGAATTACTCACTATTCTTACCAAATTTTCAAGCGTTTTAGCGTATTTTATGAGAAATTCAATTTCTGTCATAAGTTCATTCTCTACATTCACTTTCAAACCTGCACTGTACATTTCAATGGCCTTGTACCGATAGTTACATTCCATACCCGAGTAGCACTTATTCTGAACTTCCACCCATGAGAAACAATGGCTGTGGCACCATTTGTGATTGAAGGCACAAATTCTTAATCCCTCTAACACAATTTCACTGACGGAATATGATCATAACTTACGCAGTGATTTAAGACTCGTGGCCGTCTTGCTCACATTAGCCTGCAACCATTTCAATACATTCCCGTAAAAGACTCAGTTGCTCTGCCTTTATAACATTCCCGCAGGATCCCTCGCTCCTTGCATCATGTGATGACTGTCACAGATGTAGTGATCTGCGAAGACTTCTTATGCGTTTATCAGACGTACTGTATAAGGAGAAGAAGTCTTCACCGAAAATCCGCACTTTCTCCTCGCGAAACAATACATTGTATTTAAATTGTTTGGCTCTCAGAGTTGGGTGCTTTTTGTGTGTTCTGTATTGTTCTATATCCGCCACTTCAATCATTTCATACACGTGACGATCATGTTCATCCTTTATGTTCATATTATAGACAGTTAAGAACATATCTTCCTCTTCCTCTTCAAAGGAAACCGTATAACATTTCTTATGGCACTTGTGACTTAAGAAACCGAACATGATCCTATAAAATCAGTTGTCATACATAGCTTTTCGTACTAAAAGTAAAAAGCTGTGACATCATGTTGTTGCTTCGGGCAAAGAAGTCAAATGTAGTATGGTTCTAAATTTAATTTGTTTATTCTCATTGTGCTTTTAAGTAGTGAATGCTGCCACAACGACCAATATTAGCATTTACAGTTAAACATTGTTGTACAGACAAAGACATACAAATAGGTCTACCCAAACAACAATATGAAATGTCGGCCTTTGAAAAATGTCTCTCAATTATTTCCTACTGAATTTTAAATTATTTAGTTTTAGAGGTAAAAAAAACATTTGTTGCTCCCTAAACATATTATTTATTGCACCTACAATTTGAAGCGATAAATCAGTAACTCAAACATCTTGATATTTACCTGAATTTTGACCTTATTTATCGATGAGGCACCATCTTTACAATATAGTAAATGTATGGTTCACCACTTACACATGCTTTCTTAATAGTGTTTCCTTTAGATTCTTCACTTCTTACAACGCCGTACTTTCTTTTCTCAGAAGAAACTTCAAGCACAGTCTCGTGTTCCGCCATTATACAGCTTTATGAATGCTTTGGTGATACTAATGCTCACGTGTGGGAAAGCATGAAAGTACGTAAGTCAGTGATTTAGGAAACATTCTGCAGTGCAGCTTGTTTTCGTATAGAATTTGTCACTCTTACAATATCAGTGATGTAGGAACCTTTCTGTTGAGAATGTGTGTCTATGTACATGGATACCGAAAATTGTTATATCTCAGTTAACCCCAAAAAGTGACTTCAATTCAATCCAATCTCTTTATTCGTATGTTAACAATATACATTGTATGGATATAGTCAGTTACATTGTAGTTTCTTATATTTAATTTGTTTCAAAAACATGGATAATAAATACAAATATTTAAATCAGTATATATAAGTAATATTACTATTCCATATTCAGATATTCTTGAGTGTTAAAAAAACTATATGTTAGTAAAATTGCTTAAGATCTACCTTGAATTTATGAGATTCTTTAATTTTCTTTATTGTAGAAGGAAAAGCAATAAAAAGTATTTTGGGCTGGTAGTTTTCACTTTTTTGGTAGAGTGCTGCTTTGTGGGTATCTCTGTCAATATCATCCCTGCTCCTTGCTTCATGATTATGAATCTGATTATTTAATGTTGAAAATCCTGGTGAGTTTTCAGAAAGCATACACATTCATAGATGTATAAGCCTGGAAGAGTCACTATTTTAAAATCTTTAAATGTTTCCCTGCATGACACTTTGCAGGGAACTCCTTTCATTATTTTATTTCTCCTTTTTTTTGAAGTCTGAAAGCTTGTTTTGTCATACCAGTATTTTCCCAGAAGATCACACCATATCTACGCAAACTGTTCATGTAAGCATAATAGGCATGCAGCAATGATTCAGTATTGCAACATTCTCGAAGCATTCTTAGCACATAGCAGCATTTACTTAATTTTTTAATCAAAACCTCTAAATGCTTTTGCCATCGAGTGCTCATCCACCCATATACCTAGGAATTTTGTGCATGGAGCTTGTTCAATAACATACTTCCCTAACTCAGATTTTACTCATCTTCTAGCTTTACTTTTAATATTACTGAAATTCGTCACTACACTTTTATCCGTATTTATGATCAAAGCATTATCGCTGAACCATTTTCCTGTCTCATTTGTTGTCCTAGAGACACTCTGCTGTAGATTTTCCTCAGGATGCCCTTAAAAAAAATGCTTGTATCATCAGCAAATATCACCGTTTCTGCAACTGTCATATGGTCTGGCAAATCGTTTATGTATACCACCAACAACAGAGGGCCTACGAAACAACCCTGGGCCACTACATAGCTAGTTTTTTTTTTTAATCTGAAAGATACTCTTTGCCTCCATGACTTATTTGTACTTTCTGTTGTCTATCAGAGAAATAAGACTTGAACCATTTGAAGGCAAGTCCCCAGGGCCCATAAAATTCAAGTTTCGTAAGCAATAAGTCATGGCTGATTAGATCAAACACTTCAGATAAATCTAAGAACATCCCACACCTTAATTCGTTCTTGTCCAAGGCAATTTGAACCATTTTCGTGATTTGGAAGACTGCTGTTTTTGTGGATCTGTTCTTTCTAAACCCATTTTGAGCATTAGTCAGCATTTTATTTTTATTCAGGAAGTCAGCTAGCCTTACATACTTTACTCTTTCAATTACTTTAGAGAAACCTGACAATAATGATAAGCATTGGCCTATAAATATTTATGTCTGTTGTACTATCCTTTCTGTAAAGGTTGATTTATTATGGAGAGTTTTGGTTTTGATGGGAACACCCCTATCCTTATGAAGTATTAATAATGTCAGTTAGGCGAGTATATATACTGATAGAACTATGTTTGATTACCTTGTCTGGAATTCCGTCAGTACTACAAGACGTTTTATTTTTAGTTTGTTAATAGCATTTGTAACTTCACATTCTGTTACTGGGAACAAAACATTCTCTTTTCACAAGTTGGTACTTTTATGTTTTTGTTTCTGGAATTGCACAGACTTTTAATTAGGTTCGGTGCTATTTTCACATAATGTTCATTGAATATATTGGCTATCCACTATCATTATACCTTCACTTTTAATTTTGAAATTACGGGGCTTCATTTTACATTTTCCTATGCTATTGTTTACAACCTTCCAAATCGATTTTGATTTATTGCTTCCCTTGTTAATGTATGAATCATTGCTTAGCCTTTTTACTGCCTGTAAAACTTTCCTATAGGCCCTTCTATATTTCCTATAGTATGGTTTTATTGTTGTCTTTGTTTTAGGATGTTTGCTTAGGATTTTTAAATCCCTTGTGTTACCCACATGTTTATCTTCTCACTGACTTAAATTCTTTTTACCTGGAACGCTACATCGTAACAATATTTATAATCAGTGAGAAACCTGTCATACTTTTTGTCTACATCATCAGTTTGTTCTATGGACCACTGCACCCTTTTTAGCATACTATTAAATACCCGTCTATTGTTTGCATTAATAAGTCTTCTTTGTACGTATTTTTCAGTGACTGTGCATTTCTTATTCTTCTCATTCCTTATCATCATTTTTAAAGCCATATGCTCAGAAAAGACTGTATCTGTTACTTCAATATTGTACTCACAGCTTTGTTTGTTGGTAAATATCTGATCAAATGTTGTTTCAGACCCTTCTGCATATCTGGTAATTTCCTGCACAGTAGGCTGCATGTTGTATGTGTTAAACAGATTTAATAATTGTAGATACCTTGTTCTTATTAGTTTTCTTAAAATTAAGGTTAAAGTCATCAATAACTATTGTGCATTTTGACCTTCCTCTCAATTCATTCAAAAGATCACATATTGTTTTTGTAAAGATCCATCTTCCAAAACCATCAGAGTACATTCTGATGTGTGTTGTTTTTCTCTTCGTATTTCTTGACTCTGTGCTCCATCTTGTTCTTTATCTGCTGCATTTGATACATTGTTTGTTTTATTCAATTTCAAAACAGGCACCATCAAATCTGCTTTGCTGCAAGATTTTTTGCTGTGTTTTTTTCGATGATTTTAATACATCTGTGCTTTTTGTGCCGCAATCCATGTTCTTCTGCTTCGTGTGTTTGGCTTCAGATGTGATTTTGTGAACTTCATTATCCTCATATCCATTATAATCGGGTATGTTACATACTTTAGGCCTAATAGTTTTCAACCTACATTCGTCACAGTTCCAGTTTTTTATGGTTATCTCTGTCCCTTTAGTGAGGGATCTACTTTTCCACATCGAAAATTAAATACGTTTCCACATTCCGTGCACTCAACACCACTTCTCACAGTTTTCTGGCATTTTCGACAATGTGTATTGCACCCGTCCCCTGTATTTTTACTAATCATATTTTTTGTTACCACATCACTGTACAATGGAGATTCGCACTGTTGTTTAAGTTCATCATTTTTTAGTTTTAATCCACGAATTTCTTGTAATAGGAACGCCATAATATCGTCTTTAGTGCCTTTGCTGTTTACATTTTCGTGCGTTTCGCCTTTGCAGCAATTCAAACAGTACAAAGTCTTTCGTTTTGAATTTACGTTTACACATGTATGGCGGTAAACTGTTTCACTTTTTAGACACATTATTCCTTTGTCGGCGCGTACTTTTTTTAGTGGCACATTCAGTTGGTTTCACCTTAGTATACTTCCTAGTCAGGGTGATGGTTAGTGATGCCTGGATTTTTGCAGCCTGTGGAACATGTCGTCAATAGAAGTTTGTCATACCTGAAAGCCTTTGTAGGTGTAGGTGTCACTCATACTGCAGTAGCTCAGTTCTCTGTTTCGTCAGTCTGATCCCTGCTGGCAACACGGAATGACTAAAAAATGTCATTGTTTGTTGCTGTAATTGACATTTTTATGGTTCGTCAACACACCTAACTATCCAGCATATTGAAAACATGCTGGAGATGTTCTTCATGTTCTTGTGGCGAACATGTCATGTAGCTCGTTATAAAGGTACAGAAAGTAAGGGAAGCTTCCGCAGAGTAGAATCAGTGAAGTGCTGTCAGTCTGTGCTGTGTTTTTCAAACGAATAGCAAGTTCAAAAATTCGAAGATCCAAATGGGGTAGTTGTAGCAGTCTTTAGAAAGTCATCTAATGCCAGCGGTGTCTTTAATTAAACCTATTGGCAGTCTATAATGCTGAAGGCGACAGCACCTGATAAAGAATGTGAGAAGTCCTGTATGTTCACTATGGTGCACATCCGTAATATATCATATTTTTCTCAACGAAATGAGTGAGGAAAGCTCATGGGCTATTGGAATGTTTTATGATGACCTTTGTTAACAATCCATCTATGACAGCTTTCGCTGTCTGTAACTTATCAGGGGACTGTCGCTGTCCCTTTTAAAAGAAGGGTGGTACATCTGTAGTTTCAGTCCTATGCACTGTATCTCACTAAATTCCATAGTGGGTAAGACATTGGGAAGCACTAAATATATGACAAGGAAGCCCACGAGTGTGAGATCGCAAAAGGCCAATGATGCTTACAGCATTTGACACTGCACATACTATCTACCATGCAACCACAACATTGGCTGCTAATCACAACAGGGGCCGGAGGTATCCAATGGTGAGCACGGAATGAGGCGGTGGAGTGTAGTTAAACTGCTCAGTCGACTAGTGACTCACAACAGTGCCACAGAACTAATGGCGTTGATAGAAGGTTCGAGTCTCGTTTCAGTCATTATCCTTTTTCGTTGCCGGCCGCGGTGACCTGCGGTTCTAGGCGCTGCAGTCTGGAACCGCCGGACTGCTACGGTCGCAGGTTCGAATCCTGCCTCGGGCATTGATGTGTGTGATGTCCCTAGCTTAGTTAGATTTAAGTAGTTCTAAGTTCTGGGGGACTGATGACCTAAGATGTTAAGTCCCATAGTGCTCAGAGCCATTTGAACAATTTGAACCTTTTTCGTTTTTCTCCCACTCATTTCGAATTCCTTCATCATTTAAATATAGAATTCATCAAATATATGCTAAGTGACAGATAAATAATTGTAATTTGTATGAAATACACTTCCTGTTTCCATAAATGACGTAACTATCCGGCGAACGGCCCGGACACTTGAATGATGTCGTCCAGGATACCGAGCAGCATACATACCACACGCCCGTTGGGCATTTTGATCACAATAGCAATACATCAACACGATATCGACCTTTTCCGCAATTGGTAAACGGTCCATTTCAACACGGGTAATGTATCACGAAGCGAATACCGTCCGCACTGGCGGAATGTTACGTGATACCACGTACTTATACGTTTGTGATTATTACAGCGACATCTATCACAAAGCGAAAAAAGTAGTCCAACTGAAACATTCATATTTCTTTATGTACTACACGAATATGTAATAAAAATGGGGGTTCCCATTTAAAAAAACGCAGTTGATATCCGTTTGACCTATGGCAGCGCCATCTAGCGGGCCAACCATAGCGCCATCTGTTTTTCATCTTTAAGCTAGACTAGTTTCGTTCTTTGTAGTTTTTTCGTTTGACGCTTATTTGGTGAGATATTTGGCCCGGTGACTATCAATGGACCACCCTGTATACACGTTTTCTTATTTCTAATTACACATCACACATAAAAATCCATTTTTCATTGGAAATATAAATTCTTATTCATCGATCTTTTATGAAAGACTTTTCGTATTAAAAAACGTTACAAATTAAATTCTTTTTCAGCCGTACGTATTTATGCTGTATGCAGATTTTCACGGAACTTGCACCTTTACTTAAAGTTTTGGAAAGCTAGGAAGTGAACCTACTGCAAACGCGTGATAGGTGAACACTTTACCACACAGCCACACGACCTGTCGAGAAAAGTTGACCTTGCTTTAGTCGATTTTCTCGGGAGTTTTTGAGTGTTGCATTGAACTATTTTGGGAGTTTAATTTTTGAGTTATGAACTTCAGTTGCTATAAATACAAGAACAATTTAAATATTCGAGTGCATTGAGGTCGTCTTGTCAGTTATATTGCAGTAATGGGATACTACTATTTTCATTTTGCGGAGTTCACAATTTTCTCTTCCTGATCATGTAACGCAAGTTACCAATCTCTACGTGGCGTAAAAATGTAATCAAGATCTGACTGAACATATCTGCAGTTTTGTCAGTCATTACTTCATAATAAATAACTACATCGTATTTAAAAAATGTGTGGTTACTGCTAACAACGTCATTGGTATACAACATGAACCGCAAGGGTCTCAACAGATTAGCCTGCGGCACACTCTGCAGTTAGTTATACATCTGCCTATGTCTCTCCATCGAAGATGGTGCGTCCCCCCTTGCAAAGAAATAATCAATCTAGTCAAAAATTTCTCGTAATACCCTTGCGATCATACTTTCGATAGTAAGAGTGTAGCTGCAAGTACAAGCCATCTACTTTTGCTAATCCTAAGCTGTGTGGCCTTAAGTTAAGCACAGTTCCCCATGTTTTCGCGCTTAGATCCACCCTGAGAAACGACATGCAATTTCCCTGCACACTGCTTATCTTAATCACTCACAGACTGCTAGATACATCTTTTGGTAATATGACAAAAAAAAGTTTATTTCAATATTTCGATATGTAAAAAGTTATAATTAGTAAAAATATGTCAAAATAATCGCCCATTTGTGTAACATGATGCGGTATTAATTTCCTTTTGATATGTTGGTCCCCTTGCGGTTTGTTAGATCCGTTGCCTAACTCATACATGCGCTGTCGATCTATAACTATAATCAGTTACATGTCAGACTCAGCTTTAAATACCCTGTAGGCTTGTTATGAATGATGACGTAATTTTCTGAAACAGTGTGCTTTTGTTTACAGACATACTGCGTAGTTGACCCATGGGTAACCTATGCATAGCCTCAGTTTGAGTAACTGATGCTGCTTACTTTCTTTTTAACTGCTGTTTGTACCACTCATTAGAGAGTAATTACTTTTCCTCTTTCACAGGTGATATTTCTCGTGGTAACGTGTGTTTTAACTACTAATGATACGATGTTGTGCTTACTGCAGGGACTGGCAAGTGGGTATAGAACCTCTAAATTAAAATTAAAGATTTTCGGTTCTGTTTTGTACTAATCTGTATTATTATCATTATTATTATTAATATCGTTGTTATTAATATTAGTATTAGGCTTAATATTATTATGATGTATTGATATTATCTGCCCTGATAGAAACTTCATGCTCACAGTGCTGAATCAAATGTCAGCACTTCAGGAGCATTGCTACAATTTAGGATTTCTACAGCTAAGATGCTTCTTCCATCCTTAAAAAATCTTTAAAAACAGAGAATTCATTTACTCTGTGTGGAACAGAACTCTGTCAATGCGGTTGAGAAACAAGGTGTATTTTACAGAGTGAGATCTTATTGATGTGGCTGATAAGTACAGAATAACATTACAGGGTAGAGTATGACATCGCCGTGGTTTGCAGAGGAGGCAATATATCTGATAACATGGGTGTATGTCTTTACCATTTTTGTGACCAGAAACTGGGAGTCTGTTCTGTACCTACAGATAGGCTGTACGGTATGTGGAAATAAATAGTTGCCAAGGTATGTGGCGCTACAAGCTTAGCAGTAGCTCGAACTCAACAATGAAATGGCAAACTATGGAATCTGCTGCTCACATTTACGGGGTACATCGATTTCTGGAGTTGGCCTATAACTTTAAGGAAGAGTAAAGGACAAGTGTTGCACAGGGATGGACTGAAGTGGATAGATGGCCAGAGTGAATGACCATCAGTAACTTTCACAATGAGATCTAACAAAAACTGGTAGAAGTATGTATATATACAATACGGTTGCTATAAGTGTGAATTTCAGCTGAAGTATATATGCCCTTTATCTTTTTTGTTTTGGATTATCAGCGTTAGTAATCTTGGTCTAATTTGAGTTTTCTTCTGAACACTTTGTGTGTTGGATTCCTGGCTAATATTAGTTCTAAAATTCGTACCAAAACACTTACGGAAAAAAATCGCAATAGCAAGAAGGAGATGTGTGACATAAACGAAAGTTGGTAGGCATGTCTCTTATCTGAAAGACGACGTCTATTCAGATTTCGCCTCAGTTGCGTAAGAGCGGCTCTACTAGCTCCACTATGAGGATGGAAATCAGATTTGCTTAAATGCATCCTGTAACTGTCGTGAGTGTTAGTTACGTTTGATATTGGACGTGATGAGTTGATATCAGTCAAGAATGCCCTTAAGTCGACAAAGACGTCATTATCAACACACTCGCTGAGTTTGAACGAGGTCGTGTAGTAGGGCTCCGAGAAGATGGATGTTCCTCTTGAGATACTGCAGAAAGACTCGACAGGAACGTAGGCATTGTACATGATTGCCAGTAGCGGTGCTCATGAGAGTCTACAGTCACAAGAAATCTGGGCTCCAGAGAGCCACGTGGCATTACCAAGAGGAAAGACCGTTATGTCTGATGTACGGCTTTGGTGCATCGAACTACGTCTGCCGCAGCAATCTGAGCACCACGGCAATCCATCGTCGTTTGCGACTTCAGTGGCGTCAAGCGAGAGCTCATTGGGGACAGGGTAAAGGGCTGTTGTGAAAGCTGGTTCTGCCTCAGTGTCAGTGATGGACATACGTTGATTAGCGGGCCATTTGTAGGTCTGCAACCAACATGTCTGAGTGCTAGACACACTGGACATACACCTTGATTTATGGTATGGGATGCGATTTCGTACGACAACAGGAGCACTCTCGTGCCTATCCCACGCACCCTGACTACAAATTGGTGCGTCAGTCTGGTGATTCGACTTGTTGTGCTGTTTTCCAACAGTGCAACGCTCGTCCACATACCGCTGTGGTAAACGAACATTCTCTACAGAGTGTCGATATGTTGCCTTGGCCTGCTCGATCACCAGATATGTCTCCAATCGAGCTCGTACGGGACGTGATTAGACGACAACTCCATTGTCATCCACAAACAGCATCAACCGTCCCTGTGTTGAATAAGTCCAACTGCAATGGAACTCCATTCCAGAAACTGACATCTGGGACATGTACATCACAACGAAAGCACGTTTTCACGCTTGCATTCAACATCTGGCAGTTATACCAGTTATTAATGTACTAGCATTTCACATTTTCAATGGCTTATCCCGCTCTTACACTAACCTCTGATCTTGCTGTGTTAATCACTTAAATATGTTATCTAGAAAAAGTATCCCCATATTTTCTCTATTTTAATTATTTTTGGTATTGTGATTTTTTTCCTGCAGTTTATTTTAATGTATTAGTTAATCAGATGGAATGGTTGAATGTGGTTCAGTGGAAATCAGAGAAGGAAGATGACTCGTTTTCTGTTGAAAGCCAGAGGGCAAGGAAGGCTATGCATCAGTGTAATGGGGAAGGTAGACTGCAGAGAATATCAGCAATTACTAGGGTATGTCTCCTGTGTAGAGAAGGGATCCTCGGTGCAGTCCTGATGATGAATGGAAGATACTGGTTTGAGTAGGAGTTTTAGTAGTATAGGAGTGGGTGGAAGCTACTGGTTGTGGTAGGAGTTTCAATAAGATAGGAAGGGCGAAGAAATATGTAAGAGAGAATCAAGCCGAAATATTTGATTGGACGTATGTACCTTTGGAGTTTAAGTAGAAAATGAGGATTCTTTAGACAATTTGTTTTCTCTGTGGTTGTTTAAGAATGGGTGCGGTAGGAAAGGAGTGTTAATTCGTGCTTCACAGTTCTGTATGTAAATATATGATAGTCCGTTCCCCCATTTGAAAACGTTGCACCCTGAACACAGATACTGTCCCCTTTGAATACATTATCTCCCAGATATTTCTTGGATGATTACAGGTTCCGGCTTCACACCAACTCAGGATATTTCTGCTATTACTTTGAGAAATAAACCAGGATTGCTCTGTGGTTCAACGACTTGCTTGTGTCCCCTCTAAGTCGTACACACGTGGTGAAATGCCTCTCATACATAAAGCCACCTTGAAACTTTCTGTATTCAGTACTTAATGTTCCCGACTTCATTTAGTTGCATCAATAGAGGCCTGTAGTTTTGGTGAGGGAGAGCCATCGGCGCGCGTCGCAAATCTTGACCGTCTAAACCTTAACCTTGTGGATACTGGACCTTTGCTTAGAAATTAATTGTACTGCGTGTGCCTCCTTAGAATGATGCCTGTAGCCATGAGAGTAAGTCGACTCTCTCAGCTGCATATTCTTACTCCAGCTGCAGCAGCATGTATCCTATTCTCAAACATACAGTTGTTTACTATGGAGAAATGAAGTAATATAATGGAAGGTGTGCTAATTTTCAGGCTGGAGTCTTTTCAAAAACTACTATTATAGCACTTTAGACTAATTTCGTTTCAACAGTTTGCAGCTATTAGTGTTTTTATGATTTTTGCGTAATTTATGGAAACCACTGTGTTATATTTCCCTGTTAGGTTGTTATACACAAATTTTCTTTCTCTTTAACGAATGAATTACGTATTTTATGCTATCCATTTCAAGGCATACTACCTTCCAATTTATTTAAAAAATCTTTATCTACAGTGATACTCGAAAAGTCACTATGTGGCTCAAGAAGTGGTGTTATTATAATTATTTAAATAATTTGAAGCGTCACTTTGTATGACCTTCTTTCCTGTTTCCTTCAGAAAGCCATTTAATAGATGTTTCTGGTGTGACAACAGGAGTGATACATGTGTTACCTGAACAATTTTTGTAGAGCTTTTAGGCGGAGTACAAACATATAAATAAGTTTCAAATTAAAGGATATCGAAATGTGTTGTTGCTGTGCTCTTCAGAAAGAAGACTACTCTGATGTGTCTCTCAACGTTTGTTTACACTCTTCATCTGTGCATGACTGCTGTGGCCTACACCTACATCCACTTGAGAATGTCTACTGTAGGGAAGCTTTGTTGTTCTCCTACAATTTTTACATCATACACTTCCATACAATAAGAACATAACAATTTATTGCTGCATCAGCATTTGAAATACAGGGTTATTACAAATGGTTGAAGCGATTTCACAGCTCTACAATAACTTTATTATTTGAGATATTTTCACAATGCTTTGCACACACATACAAAAACTCAAAAAGTTTTTTTAGGCATTCACAAATGTTCGATATGTGCCCCTTTACTAATTCGGCAGACATCAAGCCGATAATCAAGTTCCTCCCACACTCGGCGCAGCATGTCCCCATCAATGAGTTCGAAAGCATTGTTGATGCGAGCTCGCAGTTCTGGCACGTTTCTTGGTAGAGGAGGTTTAAACACTGAACCTTTCACATCACTATGCGTGAAACTTGCCCGCAGGCGTTCAACCGTTTCTTCGCTCACTGCAGGCCGACTCGTTGATTTCCCCTTACAGAGGCATCCAGAAGCTTTAAACTGCGCATACCATCGCCGAATGGAGTTAGCAGTTGGTGGATCTTTGTTGAACTTCGTCCTGAAGTGTCGTTGTACTGTTATGACTGACTGATGTGAGTGCATTTCAAGCACGTCATACGCTTTCTCGGCTCCTGTCGCCATTTTGTCTCACTGCTCTCTGGCGGCAGAAACCTGAAGTGCGGCTTCAGCCGAACAAAACTTTATGAGTTTTTCTACGTATCTGTAGTGTGTCGTGACCATATGTCAATGAATGGAGCTACAGTGAATTTATGAAATCGCTTCAATCATTTGTAATAGCCCTGTATGTACAGAGGGTGCAAAATTAAGCAAAATAACGCATTACCTTTTCTAATACCGTTTAGGAAAATCTTCGTCATTTAGACAACTACCAGTCGTCTCAGAATGGATCAATACGGATCCTGTATGGTTTTCAAGCGAATATTATACAATTACTCCTGCAAAATAATAGCAAGAACAGGTAATGTTGGGCAGGCTGGAGAGGCTGAGGGCTTCTGGGCGCTACAGTCAGGAACCGCACCACCGCTACGGTCGCAGGTTCGAACCCTGCCTCAGGCATGGATGTGTGTGATGTCCTTAGGTTAGTTAGGTTTAAGTAGTTCTAAGTTCTAGGGGACTGATGACCTTAGAAGTTAAGACCCATAGTGCTCAGAGCCATTTTAACCAGGTAATGTTGGAGATGGATAGTGAATACGTACTGTTCTCTCTAAACTACACCACAAAGGCTCAATAATATTCCGACCTGATGACTGTGGTACCCAGCTGGTTGTGACAATCCTTCCTCATGGTGGCACCTGACCTGGGCGATGTGAACTATGTGAACTGCGGCCCTGTCATCTTCGAACACAGCATCTCAATTTGGGAAAATCCTTGGCAGAGAAATACCATAACATGCCTGCCAAAATCATCACGAACCCCAATATGTTTCACTCTTGGGGTGAAAACTCAGCCAGAAATTGTAAACAGTGTGAAACAAGACACATCCCACCAAATGACTTCCTTCAATTGCTTCATAGTCCAGGTTTGATGGCTTCAGCAACACGTTTTACTGTTACAGGCGTTTGCGTGTCTGGTATGTGATTTTTGGAAGAAAGCTTGCCTACAGTTCCCAGCTGATTGAGCTCCCTGGCTGTTTTCCCTGGTGGTGACAGTGTTCACGGGTGCGACATTCAGTTCTGCAGTGACTTTTGCATCTGTTCATCCTCTTACTTTTCGTCGCAATCCTCTTCAATGGCCATCTATCAAAATTACTCAACATACGCTCCCGTCTCCGTTATGAATTAGAAGACGATATTTTTCCTTTTTTCCAGTAAGCAACATAAATCTGCGATACGGAACCTCTTGAAACACAGAAGAATTAGGCTACATTGGTTATGGACACATCCCACATACGAGTACCAACATTTTACCCACGTTCTACGACATAATGCACTCACAACTACACAAACACCGCTCTGACCACGAATGGCACTTGAAACGTACGGTAGTGAAGACATTGTTCATATGCCGTTTGTGGTCAAACACAGCAGTGCTACCTGCAGGATTGGCTAGCAACTGCATTTATGTTCAAGCGTGAATTTCTCGCGGTGTTTCCATGTTGTTTCCCAATCCCTTTACCTGTCCCTTCTTTTAGTCAAGTAGTGTCATAAATGTCTGTTTTCGCTGATTCGATTCTGTACTTGTATATTATTCTAGGTACCCCACTGATTTTCAGCATTCTACTATAGCGCCACATTTCTAATGCTTGTGCTATCTTCCTGTATATACTATTTATCGTCCATGTTTCAATGCTCCACACAATTACTTCCAGAAAATATCTTCAAACACTTTTTTTTCAATTTGAAAATATTCTTCTTCTTTAGATACGCCACTCTTCCTACTGTCAGTCTGCTCTTTACGATTATCATCATCTGTTATTTTGCTCCCTAAACAGCAAAACTCTATTACTGCTCTTAGAGCCTAATGTCCTAACACAATTCACTCGGCATCAACTGATTTAATTCTAGTACACACCACTACCTTGATCTATTTTAGTTGATGTTCATCATCTGACCTCTTTTAAAACTTCATCCATTCCATTGAACTGATCTTCTGAGTCCATTGCCGTCTCGACAGTATCGCATCATTGGCAAACCTTAGAGTTGTTATTTCTTCCTCCTGAACTTTAGCTCTGTTTCAAAATTTCTCCCCTCTGTGCACAGAGTACATAGCATAGAAATTGGTTACAACTTTGTCTCATTCCCCGTTCGGATATTTCTCCTTTTTATGTCTTTCAGTTCTTTGACTGGAGTCTGGTGTTTGCAGAAACAGTACATGACCTTTCGTAACTGTATTTTAGTGTTGATAAGTTCAGAATTTCAAAGAGTATATTCATTTAAACACTCCCAAAAGCTTCTTTTTAAATCTACAAACGCTGCAGAGGAGGACGGATAAGAAAGATACAGAGGTTGAGAGCATTCCAGCAACGCCGGGGCTTCTGAACAGATTACTAGCAGTGCGTCCACACGCAACACTTCATTCTGGTATCTGTATTATTCTCCTGCTCCCTAGACCACTTTACTCTCATAAGAGTCCTTCATGAGCAGCTGTTACAGATTTTCATCTGTATTACGTTATTGTATATCTCTTTTTATCATGTTACTATCTAACTTAGTATGACGTTGTTAATTGTTTCGTTGGTGTTAGTTTTGCATTTACTGTGTGTGTCGGTACTTTCTTTTTTAACAGGTCTTTTAGGGTTGAGTATTTAAGCACAGTGTTTTTCCGAGCTATCTTTGTTGTACACCAACTTATGCTATCTTAAATGTATACTCACATGTTCCTGAAAAACTACGTTATACAAGCTATTTTAGGTATAATTTTCACTATCACTGCTGTTTAACTTGATCTTTCTTAATCTGCATATTACCTACATTTCTTCACTGTCTTTGGTGTCTTTCCTTTGTCTGCATTCTCTCTACAGTTCCACTTATATATTGCCTTCAATTGGGTTGAATCTGTTGATTTTCCTCGCTCATGTATTGGTGAAGGTAGTCCATCTTGTGCTACCAGTTGCTCGGGCACTCCTACCTGTTTGTGCGGTAGAGAACTGTGTTTTCTGGAGATCAGTGTCTCCGCAACCACATTCAGTCTGTTCCTTGATATTCAGGAGACAAATGTGTGTGATTATAAGGGCTAAATCCATTTAAGAAATGGACTGTACCCAAGTTATATCCTAATGTTTAAGTGGTGGGAAGTACCTGACCAAGTACGAAATTTCTCTTCCATCTTATTAAATTCAAAGAAGAAATTTAATTGGTCATCTGGTACTTTTCAGTATGCATCCTCATTTTTTCGATATAATCACTGAGGTTCATGCATGATGTATGCATACGTGATATACGAAATACTCTCGAAAGATTATAGTAGGTACAACGTCGTCGTCGTCTGCAACTCCATTCCGAGTATGCATAACGTCTTCCTGCATAGAATGAACGTTTCAGCTCAACTTATGGATGTGTTTCCGAAGACTGAACAGACCAATCTTGGCGCAAAACATGAGACCACACAAATCGCACAGAATGATTGGAAGCGGGCGGGGTTGCATTTGACGGGGCTTTCTTGCTTGTCACTTGGCCTCTTCATGTCTGCGGCGTTTCCTTTCCACAATAAGCTGTCCACAGCACATTTTTTCCATGTTTGCACGTTTATAACAGTCGTTTTCATAATGTGTTTTAGCTGGTCCTTACAGCGGTTAAAAGGTCTACTGCCAGAGGAGGTTTCACCATAACGGATGTGTTGGGGAAGCCTGGTATCACTCAGGCATTGAAAATGGCCAAACCATCTCAGTTGGTTAGCGATGATTGTTGTCTCAATGCCGTTTACAAGCTTTTCCTCGAGAACCGTAGTGTTGGTTACATGGTTTATCCCGTTTGATGTTTAAGACATATCTAATTGGTAGAAGCACTCAAGTTTTTGGCGATAGAGCACCAAGTTTCACAGTCGTACATGAATGTGAAAATGACAATAGCTTTTTACACCGTGAGATCGCTGTGTAACATATTTAAAATTTTACACAGGAGTTCTTTTCTAAACAAACGACATATAAAATAATATATATCTACATAACCATGTCTTCGACATGAAAAATAGCTCTACAACCGTATGCACCCACATAATTAATAGGTAGTTATTTCGAATACAAAGGAGCAAACTATATGAACAGTATGCAAGTGTCTCATTTAAGAATCTTGTCATCTACTGGTTGTCCACATGCTTTTACACGAGAATAACAATAGTTAGCAATGAGCATTGTTAACATGTAAGGTCGGTTGGTCCATGTCCATGTCTAGTAATTACCAGATGTGCAGAAAATTATCATCCCTCTTTCATTCAACGGAATGGAATAACTCGTATTGTTTTGCTTCTTTGGTTCCGCAGCATGGAAACTGTGCGTTTCTGGGCACGAATTCCTATTCTGAATGATACATACTCGTTGTCACTGGGAGGCATTAATGTGTTTATCGGGAATTGGAAACACTCTGTATATTGGAGCGTTATATTACGTTATACTATCTGCAGTGTCAGCTTTTCGAAATTTTAAAAACAGCTCATCATACAATACATTGCATGTTTATTAACAAGGACATATGATATAGTTTCAGAAGCCCTGCCTTCAAATACATCCATTGTAAACGACACTACTTTACAGTGAACAATTTTATTTATACATACAAACTAGGTGCATACCCAGCGTAGCCAGGGTATGTATTTATTCCAATTCTATTAGTCTATCTTGTGTTTCACTCTCTCTCTGTCCATTTCTTTCTCCCTCCTATGTGTCCACCTCCTCAACACCCACTCTTCGTTCAGATGGTTCAAATGGCTCTGAGCACTATGCGACTTAACTTCTGAGGTCATCAGTCGCCTAGAACTTAGAACTAATTAAACCTAACTAACCTAAGGACATCACACACATCCATGCCCGAGGCAGGATTCGAACCTGCGACCGTAGTGTTCGCTCGGCTCCAGACTCCGATAGGCCCACTCTTTGTCCAACTCGTCCCGCCCCCTCTTTGTCTACATCTACATCTACATCTACATTTATACTCCGCAAGCCACCCAACGGTGTGTGGCGGAGGGCACTTTACGTGCCACTGTCATTACCTCCATTTCCTGTTCCAGTCTCGTATGGTTCGCGGGAAGAACGACTGTCTGAAAGCCTCCGTGCGCGCTCTAATCTCTCTAATTTTACATTCGTGATCTCCTCGGGAGGTATGAGTAGGAGGAAGCAATATATTCGATACCTCATCCAGAAACGCACCCTCTCGAAACCTGGCGAGCAATCTACACCGCGATGCAGAGCGCCTCTCTTGCATAGTCTGCCCCTTGAGTTTATTAAACATCTCCGTAACGCTATCACAGTTACCAAGTAACCCTGTGACGAAACGCGCCGCTCTTATTTGGATCTTCTCTATCTCCTCCGTCAAACCGATCTGGTACGGATCCCACACTGATGAGCAATACTCAAGTATAGGTCGAACGAGTGTTTTGTAAGCCACCTCCTTCGTTGATGGACTACATTTTCTAAGCACTCTCCCAATGAATCTCAACCTGGTACCCGCCTTACCAACAATTAATTTTATATGATCATTCCACTTCAAATCGTTCCGCACGCATACTCCCAGATATTTTACAGAAGTAACTGCTACCAGTGTTTGTTCCGCTATCATATAATCATACAATAAAGGATCCTTCTTTCTATGTATTCGCAATACATTACATTTGCCTATGTTAAGGGACAGTTGCCACTCCCTGCACCAAGTGCCTATCCGCTGCAGATCTTCCTGCATTTCGCTACAATTTTCTAATGCTGCAACTTCTCTGTATACTACAGCATCATCCGCGAAAAGCCACATGGAACTTCCGACACTATCTACTAGGTCATTTATATATATTGTGAAAAGCAATGGTCCCATAACACTCCCCTGTGGCACGCCAGAGGTTACTTTAACGTCTGTAGACGTCTCTCCATTGATAACAACATGCTGTGTTCTGTTTGCTAAAAACTCTTCAATCCAGCCACACAGCTGGTCTGATATTCCGTAAGCTCTTACTTTGTTTATCAGGCGACAGTGCGGAGCTGTATCAGTTACTCTACATTTCTCGCTATCCAGATGGTCCTCCTCTCTCTTTCTCTCTCTCTCTCTCTCTCTCTCTGTCTGTTTGCCCCTTCCATCTCTGTCCATCTATTCTTCCCCACTCTGTACACCTTCTCTTTCCCCCTCTAATTCCTCCTGCCGCACCTACCACCTCCTAATCCCTTGTACACCCTTCTCCTCCTCATTCCTTTCTCTGCCCATTTCCTCCTCCCCTTCTCTCCATCTCCCGCCTCCTCGTTCTTTTCCCTGTCGATCTTCTGTTGCCTCTCTACCTGGTCCGCAGCTCATCGTCTAGCGGCTTGCGTTACTGCCTCTGGATCACGGGGCCCTGGGTTCTATTCCCAGCTGTGCTGGGGATTTTCTCTGCCCAGGCACTGGGTGTTTCTGTTGCCTTCATCATTTCATCATTATCATTCGTGACACTGGCCATATTGGACTTTGTAAAAAAAAAAGGACTGTGTAAAAATTGGGACTTGTACAGGTGCTGATGACCGTGTAACTGAGTGATCCACAAATCAAACATCACCATCACCGTCTCCTGCACCATATATGTATCCATTTCTATTTGATTCTTCCCTATCTCTTTCTATCCAGCCCTTCCTCCACCCCTCTCTCTCTCGACTTTATCACCCCACATCCCAAGAAAAGAGGTTGCTGGTTCTTACCGCCACAGTATTTCTTTCCAGGTAGTAAGTAATGTGTGTATGAAGTATGTTTGAAATCGATCCAGGATTTTAGAAGTAGATCCTTACTCGCAGCTTTGACAACATGCATAATTGTGACATATATTTCACATATTTAACCCATATATCATATCTGATGCGGCAGCTTTACTGCATGAAAAGAAAAAACTTAGTAAGAGATCAATTATTTTCCTTTCATAATTTTATATGGAAGGGAGGCTACTTTTTCATCCTGCACCCACCCATTTGAGAGGTAGGTGGTTCTCACACACATAGTGGTTCATTCCAGACAGAAGTGATGTGAATGCAACGTTTGGTTGAATCCGTTCCAGTGGTGTAGGAGAAAATGTCCACACATACATACATACATACACATTTATAATAAGTGTGGGTATGTATGTTAAATAGTAAGCATCATTATTAGGCGCACAACCTACGAGAATTGGCAACACCAATTTCTTGTATGCATTGTTTGAATAAGTTTAAGATGGTGGCCATTAAAGGTGTACAATTCGCAAGCTCCGCTTTTAACGGAAAAAACTGCGCATTTAAATGTTCCCTGTGTGAGAAATATAATGCTGTTTATGATAATCTGTGTGTGTCGTGCCATATTTTAATAAGAAACACTGGAAGTCAAGATGAAGTACCGGATAAACCACATGTAAGTACAAGGGACTCATATTAACTTGCAGACGCGAGTCCTTGCAGCGAAGAAATCCGTTGTGAATTAGCTACAAAAGAAAAAATAATCAACACACTCTGTGACGACATAATTCAGCTGCAAAAGAACTTGGTTTATTTGGATTCTTCAGACTGTGCAAATATTTTGCAAGCTGTACCGGTAACAAACAAGAGTTATTATGACGATCATTTTAGGCCTAAAAAGTTCACTCGCCTATTTCAAAGTGAAACAGAGTTTCAAGTTACCGATACACCAATAAACATTCGCAGTAACTTAGAGACTATCAAAAGTGCAGAAGATAAGTGTGCAAATGAAACTACAAATACAAATGAGTCAACGGAAGTGACAAGAATGATAGGAAAGCAATCTTTTAATGTAAAAATTCATTCGGATAGTCACGAACGCGGACTCGCGAAAGTTCTACGTTCGGATTATGGCTTTAACTCTTGTAGCAATCTTGAATCTGGAGCACCTATGTGCGAAGTCACAAATAATATAAAAGCTGGAACTTCACGAAATGCTAATGAGTTTACAGTAATAATGGGAGGTGCCAATGATGTCTACAAGAATGAATTATCGTGTGCTGTTCATAACTTAAAGTTAGTGTTGGAATCTAATACAAAAAACAAGCTCATCATCATTGGAATACCTCATAGACACGACCTTATAAATGACTCGTGTGTTAATAAAGAAATCAATGGAGCCAACACACAGTTTGAGAAGCTCTGTACAATGCATCAAAACACCCAGTTCTTGCCTCTGAACTATCTGGAGAGAAAATGCTTTACCAGACATGGACTGCACCTTAACGGTAAGGGCAAGAAACTTCTCAGTTATAAAATTATTAAATTGTTGGTTGCAGCTCACAGAAGTAATATTAATAAAGTGCTGATAGCAGGAGAACCACGTTTACCTTGCCAGCCACAAACAGTAGCTCATTAAACCTTACCAACTGTAGCAGCAGAATCGACAATATCTTCTGATAAAACACAGATGTCACCAACACCAACAGCAACGTTACCTTCTCTAGAAACAACAGTAATTGCAGGAGAACCACTATTGTCACCCCAACAAACATCACAACTACTATTACCAGAGTCAGATGTTATGCCAGCATCACCAATGACAGAAGCATCAGCCTCCACAACTTTGGTAGAAGAAGAAACTATAGCAATATCAGCACCAATAAAAGACTTCCTTGCCCCACCATCAACATCTCAACAGGCCACGACCACAGTCTCCAAGGTCCCATCTCCAGCATCACCTGAAGGAAGAGAAAAAGAAGAGATGAACAATGAGACACCTTTTTCAAAGCTTCTACTGTCCACTGAAATGTCTGCTTCCACATATCCTAGAAAGACCCATAGAAGTAGAAGACCTGCTGTTCACGAAGACTATTTTTTATGAGATCAGTGCTGCATCAAGAAACAGAGCAAAGCGCGAGTCAAACCGTAAGTAATGTGTGCACAAGCAGGCCCCTTAACACCCATAAACTGCAACTTTAAATCTGTATTGAAAGATAAATTCTGTATATTCCACCAAATATCATGAGCCTTAGAGGAAAATTGGAGCTTTTGGGTCTCATGTTAAATGAAAACCAACTTCATATATTGTGCTTTACAGAACACCATGTAAGGTCTGCCATGCTGATGCTCCATCTGGAAGGTTATATTTTAGCTGATAGTTACTGTAGATCGAACAGAGAGAAAGGTGGATATGTAACTTATGTCAAAGAGGGTATACCTCATAAATCACTTGACTGAAGTACATTTTGTGAAGATTTTAATTTTGTAGCATGTGGATCTGAAATTTTTGCTGGTAAGAAGTCTATTATAGTGGTAACAATTTATAAGGCTCCCGTAGGGAAAATCTGTATTTTCTAAAACAGCTTGAATCAGTTTTGGTAAATACATATTCAAAGGCTAAGCAGTTAGTCATTATGGGTGACTTTAATGTAAACTTCCTTACAGGCAACACAGTACAAGAGAATTGGAACATTTATTGGAAACCTTTAATTTAACTCCAATAGTTCAATTTCCTTATCGACAACATCTTTATTCATAAGTTTAGTAATAGTCTTAGTACTGTACATCAAATTCTTAATAGTCTGTCAGACCATGCTGGGCAGTTGCTAACTGTTAATGACTTATGTGCTGGCATTAAAAAATATAAACCAGTTTTTAGGTCCTTCAGAACAATCAATGTGGACGCTTTACAAAATTTCAATCAGCTGTTGCAGCAGACTGACTGGAGCCCAATACACAAAGAAAGAAATGTTAATATTAAATTCAAGCTATCCACAGATGAATTCATGTCCCTCTTAGAAGCAGTATTTCACAAGAAAAGTATTAAAATTAACCCTCAGAATTGCATAATCAAACCCTGGATTACAAAAGGGATAAAAATATCATGTAATACAAAAAAATGGTTATACATGTCACAAAGATGTTCTGAAGATCCTGCAATAAAAGAACACTACAGATTATATTGTAAAATCCTAAAAAGAATTATAAAGTGCTCCAAAACCTTACATACTAAAAGTGAAATAGACAACTCTAACAACAAATGGTTCAAATGGCTCTGAGCACTATGAGATTTAACATCTGAGGTCATCAGTCCCCTAGAACTTAGAACTACTTAAACCTAACTAACCTAAGGACATCACACACATCCATGCCCGAGGCAGGATTCGAATCTGCGACCGTAGCGGTCTCGCAGTTCCAGACTGAAGCGCCTGGAACTGCACGGCCACACCGGCCGGCCTCTAAGAACAAAATAAGAACCATCTGTGATGTCATGAAAATGGAGCTGGGAAAGAAAGAGGAGAGTGCATCCAGGATAGAAATAAGGCAGTGCGGTAATTTAATTAAAGAAACAAATGCAGTTGCAACAGTCTTAAATGAGCACCTTCTAACAGCGTCTGAGAAAACTGGCTGTAGGGGTTCAGTAAATGAGGCTATGGACCTTCTGAAAGGATCTGTTCCCTGCAAAATTAATCAAATACTCGTAGCCCCAGTTACAGTCAGTGAAGTAAAAAGGATCATCACTAAAATGCAAACCAAAATGTCATCTGGCGTTGATAATATCTCCACTAAGGTACTTAAACATTGTCATAATGCCATTTGTGTAATACTTTGCCATATATTAAATGAATCCCTTCGACAAGGTATTGTCCCTGATACAATGAAGTATGCTGATGTGAAACCACTGTTCAAGAAGGGGGAAAAACCGATGCTTCTAACTACCGCCCTATATCCCTTTTAACATGCTTCTCCAAAGTTCTCGAGAAACTGATCATAGGAGAATTGTAGAACAACTGAATTTCCACAAGGCTCTTAGTCAACGCCAGTTTGGTTTCCAAACAGGCCTGTCAACTGATGATGCCATATTCTCCTTTACTAATAATGTTCTAGATGCACTGAACAATAAATTGGCTTCTGTTGGTATTTTTTGCGACCTAACCAAAGCCTTTGACTGTGTGAGGCATGAAATCGTCCTTTCAAAAGCAGCCTATTATGGTTTAACTGACACAGTGGAAATTTACTCTTTTTGCAGATGATACATCCTTTGTAACTGAAAAAACACCTGAAAATGATATTTCATCATCCGCCAACTTGGTGTTCCATGACCTCCATAAGTGGTTCAGATGCAACAGTCTAACTTTAAATCTAAAAAAAAAAAAAAAAAAAAAGTTCATACATTTCCATGAGTCTCACCAAGTTCAGGATGACATAAGTTTTAGCTGTAATGCTCAAGATATACGTCAAGTTTATTCAACAAAATTTTTAGGCCTCCACATTGACAATAAATTATGTTGGTCTTGCCATATTTGGGACATGAAAAAAAGACTTAGTTCAGCAACTTATGCTCTACGTATTATAGCAACAAATTCTAATTTTAACGCTGTTAAGGCTACTTATTTTGGCTATTTCCATTCATAGCTATCCTACGGCTTAATATTCTGATGTAACCAATCAATGGCAAATAAAGTATTTGTAACTCAGGAAAGAGCTATTCGAATTATAAGTGGATTTAACAGGAATCATTCATGCAGAAATCTTTTTAAAACACACAAAATACTAACAGTGACTTCACAATATATCCTATCCCTTATGTGATTTTCAGCTAAGAACCTACACATGTACAAACCCAATACTTCTTATCATGACTATGACAGAAGAACAAAACATGACTCTGATACAAAAGGGAGTATATTACTCGAGCATAAAGGTGCTTAATGCACTCCTGTCTGTTATAAAAAGTCTTGTCAGTGAAATTCCAAAATTTAAGAGTAAATTAAAGGAATATCTTCTGGAAAAAGCGTTTTACTCTCTTCATCAATTCTTTAATGGCACACTCTGACTTAGATGTAATACTTTACTTGTAATATCTGCCATTTCCACTTTGTAACTTACTACATCTTACAACAGTATGGGAATTCGTGTTCCGGCAATTGGCACTATCAAATTCCTGCTAATATATAGTTTATAATATGGAAAACTGTAATTTATTATTTTATAGTTTTATACCTCTGTTTTACTATAGAAAAAGCTTTAGCCTGTAACTATTAACATACTTTGTTTCTTATACACCAACTGCAATTTACATTTGTTAGCATTTACAAGTAGGCTACTGTGTTAATTTATATTGTGACTTGTTCCATATCCATGCAGTTCTTTTGTATACTGGATCTACAGAAGCGAATAAATAAATAAATAAATAAATGTCTTATGTTGACGAGCTACCTGTTTCAAAAATCTCCCAAAGACCTACCATTCAATTTGTCTCATAAGATTGGCACATTTTTTTCTTTCCTTATAATATGTCGTAGTAACATCTAGCTACTTAAACAATTTCATTGACTATAATCATGTTCCACTGATACTATAGTGTAAGACAATTTCTAAAATTTGTTCATAATATGTTGTCCCAGTAAGTGGTGCCAGTCACTAATCTTTTTGCTAACTGTGCCGCGAATCACAACCTGCGATTGACAACATTTCTTTTAAGAGATCAGTGCATAGCCTGTCAACGATCCTACGCAGTTTATTGAAGTTATCTGCAAAATCATATGTAAATATTGGGAAGAACTAACTGTTCCACACATCCCTCTGCCATGTCATACATTACGTAATGATTTGTTTTCGTTAGTGAATCACAATTTTTGTTGATATCCGTTGTAAGATAGGCAGCTTTAGCCTGACTGTTTTATTGTTTGATTCTTTATATATCGAGTAGCTGCAGAGCGAATGTATAAGATAAATGAGGTATAAAATAAATGTGTTTTGTTTCAGTACTCACCGCCATGGCATTTCTTTATTTTTATCTTGACTGGGTTCGCATGTTACGCAGACCACGACAACTTGAGGACGAGATACCGCTAGAGGATCTAATGTAAGTAAGCAGAAAACTAGCAGCTCTCAAAAAACACTAAGAACTGTTCCACACATCCTTCTGCCATGTCATACATTACGTAATGATTTGTTTTCGTTAGTGAATCACAATTTTTGTTGATATCCGTTGTAAGATAGGCAGCTTTAGCCTGACTGTTTTATTCTTTGATTCTTTCTATATAGAGTAGCTGCAGAGCGAATGTATAAGATAAATGAGGTATAAAATAAATGTGTTTTGTTTCAGTACTCACCGCCATGGCATTTCTTTATTTTTATCTTGACTGGGTTCGCATGTTACGTAGACCACGACAACTTGAGGACGAGATACCGCTAGAGGATCTAATGTAAGTAAGCATAAAACTAGCAGCTCTCAAAAAACACTAAGAGCTATGTACTACTTGAATCAAATTAACTATTTCTAGATTCGTGTGCAGTTAGTAGTATATTTCGTTTAACCTCAGATAATAACAGCAGGTTTTTTCACTGTCATTTTTGTGTGATTCCTGTGCATAAATGAAACCTTGGAGACTCAGTTGTATTTCTTTAATACACTGTTATAAGATAATCCATTTAACTCATTTATCGGTGGTATTTTCCTTCTGAACTTTCGAAATAAGATAAAAGCGCGGTGAAGAATATATGAGATTCAAAGATTTCATTTATACCTATGGTCTAAGTTTTGCAATTGTCCACTTTACTCCAAACATTATCATTATGTTCCGTAATAACGATATAAAATAATTTAGTTTTCGTTTCTATTTTACCTATCTCACACAGGTTTTTTTTTTTTCAAAGCACTGTTTATAGATCTATGGAACTTTTTTAAGGTTTCAGATTATCAGGGAATACAGAACATCCTGTATGTTTTTCACAGTTTTTGCCTGGTCTACTGCTCGGTTCACGTTTATAACTCCGTGGTAACACCAAGTACTCGAAAACTATGATATGTGTCTTCAGTTCAGTATGCATATGAGAAGAAATATCACTCAGAGTCAGCATCGAACTTGAGCAATTTAAGGAAACCTCGGAAATCCTAAATCGGTATTTGCGCTTCACTAATCTAACTGCATATCCAGGTGTAGAACTATTGGAACAGTCTCCTTCAGTTAACTGAAAAGCAGTTTTCAGCCACACCTATGACTCAGTAGTGATTCCCATGGCAACAGGAGAAGCCAACTTTTTACTTATTTCTGTGTCAAGTTACCACTCCCTTACTACAAGTATATGAAAATTAAAGGTCTCATATTAAGTTAGCAAACCTCAGAGTGCCGCTTTGAAAGGTGTGTTGCTGGTCTATACTTAGTGCTTTGAAAAGGGAAAAAGCTAAGAATTTAGTGATACTTGAAATCCCCAATTTAGTTTAAGTTTTTAACATTCTACTTATCATTTTTTATCTTCATGATTCCTCTTTGTTGTCAAGTTCAGCTCAGCTGTCTAGTAGGATGATTTCCGCTGCAAAGAGGATTTCCATGTTTCTCACATATTTCAAGTATTAACTCAACTAAATAGTTTCATGACACCCTCTTGTCTCTACAGTTATCATTATTATATTTTCCATCAGATAATATACACAAAATCTTTATTGCAATCCAAATCAGTCCCATATTCGTTGTTATTCACATGTGCTGAACAAATTCTACACATACTACTGCTCAACAAAGATTGTACACAGGGTGTCCCAGGAGGAGTAGTCAGTTTTCAGGGATAAGACATGAACGATCATCTGAAGCAAACTAGTCTAGTAAACATGGTTTCTAAAACACATACCTTAAGAGCTATGAGCACATGTTCATCTTCGTTACTGTGAAACAAAAGTCTGTTACTGCAAGTTCTCTGCTTTCCATATTTTGAGGGGAGGCAGAATGGACATACAAAGCTGTCCAGTGTACATGGGTCCTGAAATGCATACCTTAAGAGCTATGAGCACTTCTTCATCTTCGCTACTGTAGACCACTTCCCTTCTACTGAACAAGTGCTCATAGCTCTTCAGGAATGCACTTTAGAGCCAATATTTATCGGTAATTTTTTCTTGTTTTCACCCGTTTTTCCGTCTTCCATAATATGGAATGCAAAGAGCTTGCAGTACAAGAGATTTGTTTCACGGTATGGAAGCTGAGGAACCGCTCATAGCTCTTAAACCAACGGTTTTCAAACTTTTTTGCGCTGAAAGACTTTTGAAATACTAAATATTTTACAGTGCCCTAAAATAAGCAAATTCTGGTTTCATATTCCCTCTTTAATTATAATTATTTAATGAAAATCATACAAAATAGGTACAGTACACACAAGTGACTTCTACAACAAAATTACAAAACAATAGACAATTATATAATACATAAGTTACCACTGTATTGAATCCACTGTAAGCTGATGAAGTGATTTCCAGTTAAAGGGAGGTATAAAGTTCTTTTAATTTTTCAACGACTGTTTAATGTGAAGGTTGATAGAAGAGAGTTGAAGACGTATGTCAGGTCCACCAGCATCCTGTCTACTCCTGAATTTTTTCTTTGTCTCTATAGTCTGAGAACCCTATGCCAAGACTCCTATTCCACAGAAGTATGAATACCAGGGCACTGGGCATTACGGCAGGAGTGTTGCTGACATTAGCATCAGGACTTTCTTATCTGTGGTGTCATATTGTGGCAGAGACAATTGTGCATGCTATATTTCGCTGCCAGCAGCATCACCACTTTCCTGTCATTTCTCCCCATGGGGGGAAGAAGGAGGAGGAATCCACGTCACCCCCACGCTCTGCCACCCTGCTCGACAAGCATATGTGATAACGTATCTGAACTGCTGAAATTTTGTCAGCTGTGTTTGCATTACTGACTCCCAAATATTGGTTTAGATACTTAGCCTATAACCATGTGTGAGACACTTGGTCCAGTATTCAGGCCAAATGTGATAGTCATAAGTTGGCCCGTGGTACATCAGTCAGGCGAAATGTAAACTGCATGCATCTGGATTGTGGTACTTCAGTGAGGTAAAGTTTACATGAGGAACAAAAAACGTAGTGAAACAATGTGAGACTGCAAGAGACATGTAGTTCCATTACAAGTACCCATATGTTTTGAACGGTATAACGCCCTTGAAGGCTATTAACTGATTTCTGTTGTTGCTCTTTGTAAGAGTGCTAATTATGCGAATTGTGAGCATTTTCAGGAATTATATATGAATGGTATTGATTTATATTATAATGTAGTGACTGATAATAAATTTTTTGTGGTATTTCTAACACAGTTATTACATGAGCTTCTCATTACATTTAAAATATTTCACAGAATTAAACCGGCAGAATCTGACATGTATTTATATTCCGTAAGCCACGCGCAATTGATACAATGTCATACCAGTTTTCTGGGCCACTGAATGGCTCAAAAAGCTAGCAGTTATGTTTCCATTTTGGGCCTGGGCTGTTGGGACTTAAATCGTAGTTTAAGACTGGCACATCAGTCACATTAGTAAATTTCGTTTCAAACTACAATTCATTCCCCATAGAATACTGGAATTAACTGGCAGCATATTTCTCTATCAATAAATGAAACCAAACATTGCTTATAATATATAAATAATGAGTTAGGATTCGTATTTGTTGAAAATGATTTTTATATTAAATACTAATCCACAAACCCTGAGGACGTCAAACAACGAGCAACTTTCGATCCTTGTACTAAAATTTCTTCGAGAGTGTTACTGCTACCAAGAGCTGGCTGCTCTGTAGAAACGTCGGTAGTTCGATCTTTGAGCCATGAGTAGTTCTCACTGCCAGTATCAGGTGGCTCCACTGTTAGAAAAACACAACAGAGTAATAAATTAATTATTTTCCTCATGTAAGGTGTTGAAAAACTTTACAATGTATACAAAATACGTAGGAAGCACAAACAGTGCGATGTTTACACCGGTTATCCAAGGCGTACTTGAGGGTAAGCACAAGAAACAACAATGTAAGACTTAAATCAAGTAATATGACGCCATAATATACATATTGCAGAAATACATCAAAGTCTGCAACGCAAAAGAAAGTGTCAAGTCAATTCCACTTGTACACATATTAGCCAAATTAGTAACCGAAATTCAAAAGTATTTTCTACAATGCTAGATTTCCATGCCTAATAACAGTTGGCATTTTAGAAAGTATGCGTAACGATCTGATATAAACGTAACCTGCCCGAGCTAATAACTGAAGAAAAATACGTGTTAGCGAAATTCCTACGCTACGCAGGCGTGCATGGAAGCAAATTCACCATCTGAATGGAACTAATTACGCCTACTGTTGATGCACGTTATAATACGCTCTCACGTTAAGTATTTACACATTTAATTTGTTTTGAGATATCATTTTAGGAGGAAGAAATATAATGCCTCAGGTTATTCACTGGAAAGAAAACATAATCGATGCTACTGATTGGCCATTGTCGCTGTTATTAGAAATGACAGTGGCCTTCTGAAGGGTATGTAAAATAACGGCAGCTTGTTGTCAGACCTACAGTTGGAATGTTATTTAAAAGGTTCATAGATTGTATTATTCTCCACAGATATTATGCCAATACAATATGGCACAATATTCTAGAAAATACTGGATATTGTAATGTTTACATTGTAGCAATATTTACGTAAAATATGTATTGAATCAGTGCAACTGCAATTGTGGGAAACAGTGGCTCGTGAAAATAATACACACACACACACACAGGTTTGTCTTATTAGGGAAAGAAGGAATAAGGTGATTTATTACGGAACAATCTACAAACACGTGACCAAAGATGGTAACTGTAAGAGATATAACATTTTCAAAGGCAATGACAAAAGCAATATCTCGAAAATAAATAAAAGTACTCACCATTTATGGCGAGACGTCTCTCACACTCTGCAAGAAGTATGAAGCCCCAAAAATTAAATTTTGCTTAATTCAAACTATTTTTGTTACTCGTTAAAATGCATGCTTATCATAATATAAGCAAGACCTCCACGAAAGTTCTATTTCACGCACCTTAAAAGCATAATTAGCCATGGAATGCACTTAACGCCTAACACAAGACATTGAACGACCAACCTCCATTGCTATAAATGATAAACAAATATCGCAGCACAAATTGATGTTATTCTCTTAAACGCACAGATATGGAGAGGTAGATGTGGAAGATGACATGCTCAAAATTTAGGGGGTCATAAGCGGGAATGACGTTGAAGATGCTACCAATCTATGACGCTGCCGGAGCTGAAATATACAAGTAATAAAAGGCCCTCAACCAAATCGTTCATGTTCGGACTTCCAATAATCAAAGCTTAAACAAAGTGGCTGTAAATATTACAATGTACGGTACCTCAGCATGACTGCCAGTTTGCAGAGACGGAAATATCATCGCGGTAATACACAAAAAACAGAGACAAAATAAGGTGATTGCATCAGGTATAGCGACGAGGAATTACCAATAACTGTCGACGTGATGTAATTATATTTCACAACAGAGTATTCAAAAAGAAAGATACAACTCGTTATGTACCTGAAGAGTTTTGCAAAGTGGTAAAATACAAAATGCATTCTGCAGTTGCCACGCGTGGTGGCCACGCAGTTTGAGGTGCCTTGTCATGGGTTGCGCGGCCCCTTCCGCAGGAGGTTCGAGTCCTCTCTCGGGCATTGGTGTGTGTGTTGTTCTTAGCGCAAGTTAGTTTAAGTTAGTGTGGAAGTCTAGGGACCGATGACCTCACCAGTTTCGTCCCCTAGGGGTTCACACATATTTGAACATTTTCTATGGTAATTTCCAGGCTGGTAATACCATATTCTGTGGCCAAGGAAGACGTAAAATATTTCCTGTACTCACATGTCTTGATACTTTACAAAATCTGTAAGGTAGCTACCAATAACGTTAGACTGGGTTTGGGATTGGCGTATATAATAGATTATATGAGTTTTACTCTACAACTGGAGGTCATCCATGCTAAACAGTCTACAATAACTGTCTTATACTATACAACATAACTCCCAGTGTTGCTGTATATGCGAGATGTCATGTCGAATCAGACAATACACTCCACCTAGAAAAACTTTATAGAACTACTGAGGATGGCTGGTTCCATTAATATAGATGTATGGTGTAGTTTAGTGAGGCAGAATTTTATTTGATCCCACATGCACTTTTCATAAATTAATATGATGTCGTAGCATATTCCAGAAAAATGGCGGCGAGTAATAATGTTACAGGATACTTTAATGGTAAATTTGTGTGTGACAGAGTGCCAAATCGTGATGTTCAGAGCATGCAACTCATGGCATTGTCGAGAACTACCTTTTCTCCCTTCATCCCCCACCCCCATCCCCAGTTTTAATGTAGCTCTTCTGCCAGAGTCAGAGTAGCTTATTATAACCATATGCAGACAAGATTTGCAGTTAATCTTCTACCTGTACGCCAGTATACAAACAGCAGAATCGTTGGTAAACATCTCACAATGATTGTTATGTAAGTTATTTGTTAATTGACATCACATGGAAGCAACTGGCAGAGAGGACTAGTACTTCTTCTCAGCAGAAATGTTGTTAAACGCCACACAACGACTGTTCTGTAAGTTATTCGTTAATTGACATCACATGGAATCAACTGGCAGAGAGGAGTAGTACTTCTAATCAGAACTCGCCCCTATCAAGTCGCAACATAATACTGCCTGAACCATCATATTCCAAGGGACTGGAGATCCAGTACTAGCAGAACTGATGGAGTCGCAGCATTCAAGTGTAGGAGACACATCACCAGATTGGGTGCTCAATTACAATGAGTGGAAACTGCTATAATTGAGAGAGTGTAAAATATCATACAAATGGGAGCATCATCAAACTTCCTGACAGATTAAAGCTGTTTGTATCTGCTAGGAAGTTTCATATCAGTGCACACTCCTCTGCAGAGGGCAAATTTCATTCTGAGAGCATCATGATTCACCATCTGTCGTCCAGTTTTCATCTGCTGCAAACAATGTGACTGTACCAGTTAGGTGGAACTGCAAAGATGTTAGTGATCAACAATAAGTCGCTACTACTGACACAGTGTTCTCAAGCCATGGGTTTCGATATCCAATATACCATAAAGTTCGCATGGATATATATATATATATATATATATCTGTGTGTGTGTGTGTGTGTGTGTGTGTGTGTGTGTGTGTGTGTGTACATATATTTCAAAAGAACTTCTATTCTGCTTCACAACAGATACATATTGATATGTAAACTGTGGAGTTCACATGTTGCAAAGGAATGGCAGAAATACACTGCTGCTACTGTCTTGAGTATGTTGAACGAATACTGTAACTGGCTCCTAGCGTGCAACACACGAGGAAATGGGGAGTGCACATTTAATGCAGGTTGAGGGGTCTACGTGGATGGAATACTGCGCCACTTCATCCAGTAAGCAAATTTTACATGGACAAGTATCCTCTACTACGTGCTGTTTAGATGATACTACTTTGTACGCAATATCATCCTCAAGTTTAATAGTTTGCTGTAAATATCATAGTTTTTGTCTACAGATAGTACTCCAAATTAAGTGTTCTTCAGACGAATCAGAAACGTGCCTATCAAGAACCACAGAATGTGCTATCCATAGACCATCCTTTTAATGTCAGTGCTTCAAACCACCACTATAATGAAGACACACTGTTTCGTCACCATTGTCACCATTACTGGTGTAAAAGTACTACATTTCACTTAGCTCATCCAGCTGCTGCTGACTAGCAAGAGGTCACTCCTGGAATGATCATAGTTGGTGGTGACTTTAATTTACCCTCGATATGTTGGAGAAAATACATGTTTAGTTCCGGAGGTACGCATAAAATATCATCCGAAATTGTGCTAAAAGCATTCTCTGAAAATTATTTCGAGCAGTTAGTTCATGAGCCCACGCGAATAGTGAACGGTTGTGGAAACACACTTGATCTCTTAGCAACAAATAATCCTGAGTTAATAACGAGCATCAACAGCGATTCAGGGATTAGTGAACACAGGGTTGTCGTGTCGAGATTGAATATTGTAATCGCAAAATCCTCCAAAATAAGCTGAAAATATACCTATTCAAAAAAGCATATAAAAATTCACTTGATGCCTTCCTGAGAGACAATCTCCACTCATTGCAAATTAACGATGTAAGTGTAGACCAGATGTGGCTTGAATTCAGAGAAATAGTATCGGCAGGAATTGAGATATTTATACCAAATAAATTAACAAACGACGGAGCTGATCCTCCTTGATACACAAAACGGGTTATAACACTGTTGCAGAAACAACGAAACACACACGCCAAATTTAAACAGACGCAAAATCCCCAAGATTGACTATCTTTTACAGATGCTCGAAGTTTAGCGCGGACTTCAATGCGAGATGCTTACAACAGTTTCCACATCGAAACTTTGTTTCGAAACCTGGCAGAAAATCCAAAGAGCTACTGGTCGTATGTGAAGTATGTCAGCGGCAAGAAACAATCAATGCCTTCTCTGCGCGATTGCAATGGAGATACTATCGAAGACAGTGCGTCCAGGGCAGAGTTACTAAACACAGCCTTCCGAAATGCTTTCACAAAAGAAGACGAAGTAAATATTCCAGAATGCGAATCGCAAACGTCTGCCAACATGAGTAACATAGAAGTAAATTTCCTCGGAGTAGTGAAGGAACTTCACTAAATAAAAGCAAGTCTTCTGGTCCAGACCTCTTTACCAATCAGGTTCCTTTCGGAGTATGCTGATGAATTAGCTCCATACTTAATAATCATATACAACCGTTCACTCGACAAACGGTCCGAACCCAGAGACCGGAAAGTTGCACATGTCACACCAATATTCAAGAAAGGTAGTAGGAGTAATCCACTAAATAACAGGCTCATATCGTTAACGTCGATATACAGCAGGATTTTGGAACATATACTGTGTTCAAACATTATGAATTACCTGGAAGAAAACTGTCTATTGACACACAGCCAACATGGGTTTAGAAAACATCGTTCCTGTGAAACACAACTAGCTCTTTATTCACATGGAGTGTTGAGTGCTACTGACAGGGGATTTCAGATCGGTTCCGTATTCCTCGAATTTCCAGAAGGCTTTTGACACAGTACCACACAAGCGGCTTGTAGTGAAATTGTGTGCTTATGGAATATCATCTCAGTTATGTGACTGGATTTGTGATTTCCTGTCAGAGAGGTCATAGTTCGTAGTAATTGGCGGAAAGTCATGGAGTAAAACAGAAATGATTTCTAGCGTTCCCCAATGTAGTGTTATAGGCCCTTTGCTGTTCCTTATCTATACAAACGATTTGGGAGACAATCTGAGCAGCCGTCTTAGGTTGCTTTCAGATGAAGCTGTCGTTTATCGACTAATGAAGTCATCAGATGATCAATACAAATTGCAAAACGATTTAGAAAAGATATCTGAATCATGCGAGAAGTGGCAGTTGAACCTAAATATTGAAAAGTGTGAGTTCATCCACATGGGTGCTAAAAGGAATTCGTTACACTTCTGTTACACGACAAATCAGTTTAATCTAAAAGCTGTAAATTCAACGAAATACCTAAGTATTACAATTACGAACAACTTAAACTGGAAGGAACACATAGAAAATGTTGTGGGGAATGCGAACTAAAGACTGCGTTTTATTGGCAGTACACTTGGAAAATGTAACAGATCTACCAAGGAGACTGCCTATACTACGCTTGTCTGCCCTCTTTTAGAATACTGCTGCGCGGTGCGGGATATTTACCAGATAGGACTGACGGACTACATCGAAAAAGTTCAAAGAAACGCAGCACGTTTTGCATTATCGCGAAATATCGCAGAGAATGTCACAGAAATGATACAGGATTTGGGCTGGACATCATTGAAAGAGAGGAGTTTTTCTTTGCGACGGAATCTTCTTACGAAATTCCAATCACCAACTTTCTGCTTCTAATGCGAAACTTTTTTGTTGACATCGACCTACATAGGGAGAAACGATCACCACGATAAAATAAGGGAAATCAGAGATCGTACAGAAAGACATAGATGTTCGTTCTTTCTGCGCACTAAACGAGATTGGAATAATAGAGAATTGTACAGGTGGTTCGATGAACCTTCTGCCAGGCACATAAAGGTGATTTGCAGAGTATCCATGTAGATGTAAATGTAGATGTAGAATGATACTGATCTAGCCTCATGTGTAATATACACTCCTGGAAATGGAAAAAAGAACACATTGACACCGGTGTGTCAGACCCACCATACTTTCTCCGGACACTGCGAGAGGGCTGTACAAGCAATGATCACACGCACGGCACAGCGGACACACCAGGAACCGCGGTGTTGGCCGTCGAATGGCGCTAGCTGCGCAGCATTTGTGCACCGCCGCCGTCAGTGTCAGCCACTTTGCCGTGGCATACGGAGCTCCATAGCAGTCTTTAACACTGGTAGCATGCCGCGACAGCGTGGACGTGAACCGTATGTGCAGTTGACGGACTTTGAGCGAGGGCATATAGTGGGCATGCGGGAGGCCGGGTGGACGTACCGCCGAATTGCTCAACACGTGGGGCGTGAGGTCTCCACAGTACATCGATGTTGTCGCCAGTGGTCGGCGGAAGGTGCACGTGCCCGTCGACCTGGGACCGGACCGCAGCGACGCACGGAGGCACGCCAAGACCGTAGGATCCTACGCAGTGCCGTAGGGGACCGCACCGCCACTTCCCAGCAAATTAGGGACACTGTTGCTCCTGGGGTATCGGCGAGGACCATTCGCAACCGTCTCCATGAAGCTGGGCTACGGTCCTGCACACCGTGAGGCCGTCTTCCGCTCACGCCCCAACATCGTGCAGCCCGCCTCCAGTGGTGTCGCGACAGGCGTGAATGGAGGGACGAATGGAGACGTGTCGTCTTCAGCGATGAGAGTCGCTTCTGCCTTGGTGCCAATGATGGTCGTATGCGTGTTTGGCGCCGTGCAGGTGAGCGCCACAATCAGGACTGCATACGACCGAGGCACACAGGGCCAACACCCGGCATCATGGTGTGGGGAGCGATCTCCTACACTGGCCGTACACCACTGGTGATCGTCGAGGGGACACTGAATAGTGCACGGTACATGCAAACCGTCATCGAACCCATCGTTCTACCATTCCTAGACCGGCAAGGGAACTTGCTGTTCCAACAGGACAATGCACGTCCGCATGTATCCCGTGTCACCCAACGTGCTCTAGAAGGTGTACGTCAACTACCCTGGCCAGCAAGATCTCCGGATCTGTCCCCCATTGAGCATGTTTGGGACTGGATGAAGCGTCGTCTCACGCGGTCTGCACGTCCAGCACGAACGCTGGTCCAACTGAGGCGCCAGGTGGAAATGGCATGGCAAGCCGTTCCACAGGACTACATCCAGCATCTCTACGATCGTCTCCATGGGAGAATAGCAGCCTGCATTGCTGCGAAAGGTGGATATACACTGTACTAGTGCCGACATTGTGCATGCTCTGTTGCCTGTGCCTATGTGCCCGTGGTTCTGTCAGTGTGATCATGTGATGTATCTGACCCCAGGAATGTGTCAATAAAGTTTCCCCTTCCTGGGACAATGAATTCACGGTGTTCTTATTTCAATATCCAGGAGTGTTTTTAGGCCACACTGATCGCTGAATGATTGCAGCTGAACTGTATTGAGGGATCTGTTCTGGAACACACACACACACACACACACACACACACACACACACACACACACACACACACACACGCACGCACGCACACATACACACACAGCCAATTCATCAAAAAAAAATTTTTTTTTTTGGTTAAGTAGATATCTCATATTATTCCATATGAAATCAATAACATGAGAAATCCCATTAATAATGGCGTTGAATTCGTCACAAAATATCAATTACATCCGAAGAAATTGGAATGTGAAGTTGACACATGAAATGAACAAAACACGTCACTATTACACTTCCTGCAATTGAAGCGTGATCTTCACGTTGCTCGTTATCACAACGGGATTGACATACTGTGATGCAACAAACACTGTACTTACATATTACTATGTACACTGTTAGTAAGTGGCCTGAGAAAAATATGGATGTCCAATCACCCACAATTAAAACAAGGACACAGTTTACTTATACGTGCTTTACTGAACTTTTCAGCAGTACTAAAAGGTATATAATGGTATCGAAATACGCCTGACCTCTGGCCAGAGTAAATAAAATTAATGGCTGTCAAAGAATCTCATAGATGGATACATGCTATCTGAACAAGTTACAAGTGAATTACATAATGCTGCATGTCACTGAAAATCTTAAACAACTGCGACACAGCTAATGGTGTAATGCATACATAAATGTACAATAGTACCAACAAAGTAAACATAGCTCTTCTCTGTAATAGACAAAATGTATGCTGAAGTGCAATCACATTTCTCACAGTCGAAACGCTACAACGAGTGTTCGAAGAGATAGCCATTTGCTTGCTAACACCACTGTGCATGCTCCATCGAGGAGACACCACATCTTTCCCAAATCCCCAGAGGAAAAAATCCATAGGGGTGAGGTCCAGCAACCATGTTGGAAATACCTGAATCAGTCTATCCCATCCAATCCGTCAATGTGACAATTGTTGGTGCACAGGGCATCCATCATGTTGATACAACATTATATGATGTAAATGAAGGCGTAGGTTTTCCATCCCTCAAGCTAAGTCACATCTCAAGAACTGCTAATACTGTTGCCCATTAAGAGTGCCAATGAAATATGGACCAAAGATGTGGCATCCGACAATACTGCACCTTACATTTGCATTCTATTGACATTGATGTTCAGCCTGACGAATCTAGTGTGGGCTTTCTGGTGATCAGTAGCGCATATTGTGTAAGTTGACATTCCCATGATTCGTAAATGCGTGGTCATTGGTAAACTGTATCTTACACATAAAATAATGGCCTCACCACAGAACCCATTGACAGTATTGCAGGGTATTGTGAAAGCCGTTTCCATGAGGACTTGATGTTCTGCCATGTGATAATGGTGGTATCTATGCCTTTGCTGTATACACATCATACTTGTCTGAAGAATTCCCATCTGTCTCTCCATTTCACAAATACACAATTGCAGAGGTGAAGAGTTCTTCTGGACAGCGTAATGGAGCAGCATACACCAGTCAGTACTGGTCGGTAGTCTGTACATAGACAAATACAACATGTACGAAGACACCATGATATTATATCAAAATTTGTGGCAGGAATCACTATTATTACTTTCAGCCCTCATGATAACAGTGACAATAAGAATATATACATCAACCACATCTTGATTACAAACGATGTGAGGGAAGTGCAATAGCGGCGTGTTTAGTTCATTTCACGAATTGACTCTGAGATCCAGTCTCTTGGGATGTAATTGATGTATTCCGATGCAAATAACACCATTTTAATTGTGATTTCTCATGTTATTGATTGGGTCTGGACTAATGTGGGGTGTTCATTAAAAAGACATAAGTTTGTGTTGAAACCGATATTTGCACACTGTTTAGAATGTCTCATATTTACTTCCTGTGAAAGCCGTTTGCTAATATCTATTGTGGTTCCAGAGATATTATTGGCAGTGGAAAGTTTAGATGGGACTAGCTGTATACTGGCTTCATTGACCTCAGGTTCTCTACCTCAGATTGTTCCATTTTTGAAGACTCTTTTATATATATATATATATATATATATATATATATATATATATATATATATATATATATATATGGTATTTACATAAGTGTTCAAAATGTAACAATGTCAGGTAGGGAACCTTAAGTCAGAGAAGCCAGCTTAAAGAGGTATTAAACTTGTCTACCGCTTTGTCTGGTATTACTGTTTCCCTGATTATGTACAACTAACATGAATACAAGTTAGCACATACTGTGCGCTTTATTTACATGTACATTATTTATTTCTGGCAAGGAAACAACGAGGACGAGCGTGATCACTAGCAAGTCATGATGCAGGATTTGTTTACTTTACTTGTCCATATGATGGCTCTCTTGTATCATATTTACATTGTCCCATGACATAATGAGCTATGAATCAACGGCAGATCCATTCATTACTCAGTGCTGTTCAGAGACATACAGTATGATGCGATGGAGCAGTACCGGTACCGTTTCGCAGAGCTCACTGACATGCACCTTGTGTATGGGAAAGTGTGTTGCAATTCTCTCGCTGCTGAAAGGCTATACAGGCAGTGGTTTCCTAACAGGCATCATCTGTCACGATGGGTGCTTGTTTGAGAGTGGATGTCTGCAACCATCTCAGTTATGTATTTCCCGGTCGCTGGATTGGAAGGGGAGATCCTATTACATGGCATCCGAAATCACCTGACATTTTTTAAAAATACAGTACAGATGGTACATTCATTGTTTCAGCGATGGTATTTGCAACTAACTGTAAGTAATGCAAATAAGAAAGTACACAGTAATGTCATTTGATTCCTATTACCTCCTTAATCTGGCTACTCTGTCCCCAGGTTCCCTACCTGAAATTGTTCAGTGGAGCATCCTCTATGCCTTGTTAATTTCTTTTATGCTCTTATGGAAACACCATGTATACATACTCACACACACACATGCATACACACACACACACACACACACACACACACACACACACACACACACACATCCCAAGATGGTTAAATGACCATTATCGATCGATAACAGACGGTGAGCATCTTTGGGTGTAGGTTTTAAGTTTCCCTGCCCATAAGGCATAATAATCTTTCTCACCTTTGTGATAGGAAGCCACACATCTACCGATGACGTTGCATGCTTTTCAGAAAGCCAGCCCCACAATTGCCTGCTTAGCATAATAATTTATATATCACATATTTTTCTGCAATTATAAGCCTGGTCAGGTTAGTTTTACGACATCTAATCGTTAGGCATACTTCCTAAAATGTCAACTGTTACTAGGGATGGAAATCTAGCATACTTTAGATTTGCGAACACTAACTTGGCGAATATGTTTACATGTGGAAGTTAACTTGCACTTTTTTTGAAACTGCGGATGGACATGTATTTTTGCAATATGTATGTTTTGACGTCACGTTACTTGATTTTAGGCTTTCATTGTAGTTTCATGTGCTTTCCATGTGTTGGATAATCGGTGTAAACATCATACTGTTTGCGCTACCTACATATTTTCCATACATTTTAGAATTTTTCGAGATCTAAGGTGTTTAAAATTGTTAGTTTACGGCTCTGCTGCATTATTTAACTGTGGTACCATCTGATGGTGATACTGCGAACTACCCATAATTCAAAGAATGAACTACCCACGTTTCTACAGCGCAAACATCCATTAGTGGCAGTAATAGCTTCCAACAAATAGTGGATCGAATATCGAATGTTGCTTGTTTTATTCAATGAAACCGTCTGCTGGTGACAAGAGCAACTGTGATGTGAACCAACACTTGATTTTACTTTGCAGTTTCAGGGTTTGTCGAATAGTATTTAAGGTAAAACTCATGTTCTAAAAACAAATTCCTAACTCGTTACTTATATTTTGCAAGCAAGTACTTGGTTTTAATCATTTGTAGAAAAATATGTTGTCTACTTGTTCCAATATTCCATGGAAAATTATTTTTAGCTTCAAGAGAAATTTATCAATGTGACTTGTGAGCTGGTGCTTAAGAGAATTTTTGATCAGTCAGTAATGCAAACATATTTGACAAAATTTTTGGCAGTTCATATACATAATCGTATTTGGCTACTGAGCAGGTGTGGAAGGGGTGGGGTGTGGATGTCTCCCCTCCCCTTCTTGGCCTTGGGAAATAGTTACTGGAATGATATGGAAGTACTGAATGATGCTGTTAGTGAAACATAACATATGGAATTGTGTCAGCTATGATTTGCCCCACGGTTAAGAATCTGCTGATGCTGATGTCAGTAACATTCCCACCAGAAGCCCAGTGCCTTACTACTTGGGAACAGGAAAAGAACAGAGATTGTGTGGAAGGTTGTGGATATCCATCACAAACCCTGCAGCAAAAAGCATCACTAACATTGTTTTGAACAGTGATTCTATGCTTGGATCTGATATCATTTCAAAAATTCATTTGGCACAACTTCTAGCTTCTGAAATTCCGGGTTAAAGACAATATCAACCCATAAATTCAGTTCACGTCTTCAGGAAAATACGTCTCAAAAGACGCATGTGTTACAAAGAGGTTCTGGTCTCTGCATGACACAATGCCTGAACTACAGTTAACTTTTTCCTAGTGATACCGCTCTGTTGTTTTATCAGGCATTTCCTTGGCGCCATCTATAGAAATGTCGACACACTTGTTGCAGTCGATATTGTTTATTTCAGACAACCATTCGCTGTGTAAAAAATGTCATATCTTGTAGGGTCAGTCGCAGCTGTGCACTGATATATAAGTCGTCTTCGACAGAATGTTTGTATGGATACGTACAGTTGTCAGTAAGATGACCAGTTCACCAACATCAGACAATTTGTCCATTTGCAAGACGAATTTGTTGTGTGGCAGTGGAGCATTTAGTTATTGTTTAACGTAACCTGCGACATCGTTAATTCGACGAAAACAGTGTCGTTAGAAAATGCAACTGTAGGAAACGGCTTTGCAGATTTTTAAACGAGTATATTCTGAGTTCTGTCTTTCACATAGTGTTTTATTAAATTCTCGGCGATATTGTGCACTTCGCCCACATGGGAAGAACAGTAGCTGACCAAATATGATTCCTCCATGACTTCTTCATTCACAGTTTGAATCACAGACTTCATACTTTTTTGACGTCTTAATAATTGTTCTTTCTTAACGTATAAAAAATTCTTCATTATTGACAATACAGTCGGGCTGTACTGATTCTAAATACCGCTAAATCTTAGCAAGTACGATGGAAATATTCGGAAGTAGCTTGCTATGTAGTTTGCAGAGTGGTGAGCAGTTAGAGTCAACAAATTCGAGATGGCTGTAAAATTCGGCATACTTTCTTTTTTTTCATCTTTAGTGAGTTGTAATGTATCTTACTGCTTGAAGACGTGGAGCCTGAAGTCGTTACATCGCCTTCGTGAATTTCGTAGTCTTAATCGGAAATCTTTGAGCGTTATGGGACATGTTCCAGATGTTCCATCTTTGAACTTCGATGCTGTCTTTTAGAAACAACAGTTTTATTTGATTTTATAGCAAACCTGAAATAATATCGACCGAGAGTATTGAATTTTACAACTACGGTGAATAAGAAACGTGGAGTGAATATAATGCTGTCCGAGAGTGGTCCACGAATTCGCCCTGGCGAATTGAACTGTGTGCTCTAAGCTCAAACTTGAGTTGGAACTGTACTTTGTGCTGTTCGGTGCAGGTTTATGAGTATATAGCCCTGTGCATTGAAGCATAGTCAGTAAAGTCATGATATCCTTTGAGGCGATTCGACATGTTTTTGGATGAAAGAGAGGTAGATAAATCACAGTGGAATGTTCGTGGCATGTGTAAATTAAACAGTGTTCGGCAAGGGAGGGTGGGGGGGGGGGGAGGGGAAGATGAGGGAGAAAGTGTCAGCGCGGCCACTACATGCATGTGTAGAGATGTGTTTTGAGTCGCCACATACCTTGTTGTGTCAGCTAAATTCTTTTGTTTATGGTTTTTGTTTGTAGCATTATTATAGATTTATTGTGCTGCTTGTCAAGTCATTTTCAGCTATTAGGCACTTAGATGAAAAGCAGCTTTCATAAAATCAACATCGATACGATATTTATAACAGTTGTTTTCTACGGTATGTATGACAACACTTAGTTAGTTAAGTTGACATTATCTTGGCAGAGAGGCCTTGTGGAGACGCTGAGCTACACAGAGCACACTGACAGTTCACTGTACTTTGTTGCTTCGAATGATCTTTGCACTCATATCCCTGGATATTGACCATCCCTCCTGAGACATCCTAAGTAAAGAGATCCTAGCGAGAATAATCGTAAGGCACTGAGTGACTCATATTAAAAATATTTTCTGAGCTCAGTTGCAGAGGTATTAACTATTTTGTATTAAATTAGCAGTTTTTAAGTTTTGATCTGAATCTTTATACACCAGTAATTTTATATCCCTGCAATCTATTGTAATGAGTAATCTGATTTCATTGGTAATAATGTCAACCGTTTTGCTATGGAAAAATAGGAGATTTTTTAAAATTACTGGAACATCACAATTTTTAAATGCTTCAGTATTCAACAATATGAGTCCACAAATATTACGATTCAGTCTAAATTTAAGTTCTAGACACCCTCTTTTGTGTGCTGGTTAAATTCTTCAGTTTATGCCTATTAGCACTGCATTTATGATAAGGCAGTAGATTATTTTTTGAACTAAACGTCTTATTTTTGTAAATATGACGCAAAACCACATTTCCGTATTCCCATAATTTATTTTGGTTCCAAATTCTGTTACTTAATTTTACAATATACCATATTATATCTGGTGTTGTGTAAGTGTACCTATACTTCTTGTATTACTCCTGTTTAAAAACTGTATATATGTCTTCACTGTTGCCAGTAACTGCACTTCCAGTTTTTGAACTTCATTAAAATCTATGTTGATGACTTTGTTTTTATTTGTATATTTGCTTTCAGAGTAGGTCAGTTAACAGAGTGGAATGACTGCTCTTGAAAATCAAATTCAGAAAGTGTGAAGTATCTTTATGATCGACAGCAAAGTAGTCAACAGAAGGTACACAGGAACAATAATCAGTTATTTCCCTGATTTCTAATATCTATTCAACAATACTGATTACTGATGAAAAGTTGCCAAAACTCCAGAAGTTATTGATATGCATATTTGTTATTGTTACATTTTGGAAACACATTGGGAAACTGACATTACACAGATATTTTCTATATATCAAAAACTAAAATTTTAAATAAGGGAATAATTCTTGAAATTAGCATTGCTAGTAATTTAGAGTCACTGCATAGTATAAATTCAGTGCTGGCAAACGTTTTGGATACCTGATGAAACTAGTGTCAGCATTTGGTATTAGTTTTGTGATTTCTGACATATTATTGACTGATAATGTCGAATAACAGATGTGACATTAATATCAGTAGGGGTAGTTAGAGGCAATTCAACTTGCCACATAGTAATATGTAAAAAAATATCATAAAACTATCTACCTCTGTATTTCTTTTTCATTCCAGATTATTGGCCGAAGAAAAAGGAGAATTGCCACCGGAGGAAGAGTAATTAATGACGCTCTGATTCACTTATTCACTGTACATGGGCTTAATAACGAAACTGAGTACTATTTTCTGTATTAGTATATGTACTCCACAATGTAATGCCATATTTTTACAATAAAAGCCATATGGGTGCCTGGAAACGTTTCAAACTTCACCAGTCGCATACAGCTGTGTGGACTGCTATGATGACAGTCACTGGGTCACATGATGTTACCAGACATGCAAATAAACGCCCTTTGTGACTCTTTGTCATGCCGTGTAGGTGTACCGCAGTTTTTCGATCTCGATCTGTGTGCTTTCGCTGTTACAGTTTACGAAATAATTTTGCTACACAATGGCTAAGAATTAGGACTTTGCTACATGTGAGTTCTTGCAGCCTGTTAACCAGTGATAAAATGGGTTTTACTAGACTCAAATGGGCTTTACTTTGAATAAGGCTACCAAAATGGACATATCTGACAAATATGCAAATTAGATGCAGTAGTCTCTTTCCTGTCGTGACAAATCTCGAGCACTACACCGTCTAGCGTCGAGCGAGAACACGGTTGCCGTACAGTACCTGCGATGGTCGTGTGATGAAACTGCGTAAGGATATTGTTTAGTTTCGAAAAGTAGTGGCATACTATCATACCACAACAAATAATAATATGAGCAGTCTCATTTTATTTGTGTCTACTTAGTTAATTACAGGCACTACACCTCACAATTACAGACGTGTTTCCTGTTGCAATAGGGCTACAGAGAGAGAGAGTGTTAAGTATCAGCAGTGTACAAGTGTGCGGTCCACGTGTCCTGGCATTACATCAGTGAGATTTCGAAAGGGTTACATGTGCTCAAGTCCACTGCTATAATTTTTTGACGACTTGTCACCGTCAGAGAAGTACTAAACCCAACATCTGCTCTTAACTGAGAGCCACCTTCGAAATCTAGAACATGCAGCTGCGAATAGGTGCTGCACCCCACGTACATTAGTTGTTTGCAATAACACGCAGGAAGACGAAATAATTCAGCTGTCACTGCCGTGTTCAGCCTTGAACAACTAAAGGAAGGAGAAGGTAAAGTAAAGGAATAACCTGACTAACTGATTTTAGTTACTCAAAAGCCTGAATTCTTTCGTGATCTTCCGTATAAAAATTAATTTGCGTTGCGGTTGGAATGGCATTCGACACTGAAGTCATTAGAGAGGGATCAATAGACCAGGTAGGCTCAAGTTTGGCTTTGAACTCCGTCTCGCCATCAATTAATTCCGTATTCAGCTGAACAGTATTAGGAAATTCACATTTAGTCTAATTCTAGATGGGAGTATGATGATTAGAATTATTCCAACCTTGTTGTTCCTAAAAAGAGCTTGATTTCCTTGATGATTACATCATCACCCAGAAACTGAAGATGTAATAGAAAATGAAAAGTTCTCTCCCTCTGAAGGAATGAACACCAACTGAGTGGTTACTGAAAATTCTGATCATTCAGGAAGGTTGCCTGAGATCATTTCGATAAACAGCAGATTTGGTGAGACTGTCACATTTTGGTGTTGCGCAATACACCTAGTCAGTTCTCAGGACGAAACAAAGAATAATTTTTTTCTCAGCGCAACATTTCTATTGTTTAACATTGTTATATGGTGCTAGGCATGTGTGCATGTGCAGCTCAAGATTACATTTGTATTGTTGTGGATGATTACGGGATTACAAGGAAATATGACGGTCGTACCTTGGGCCAACATATGGCCTGCTCCTCTTGAATGGCAGCAAAAGGGTTATCGAGCTTGTTATCCCTTTGAGAGGATGTGTCACCATCAACGTTTATCCTCACTCAGAAGACACTGCAGACAGGTTTAAAAATTAACCTAGGATATTGGCGAACAGCCTGGTAATCTGGAATCGTACATCGCTAACTACCCTTACGACGCTGGCCAAGTATGGGTAAGATACATTTCTCCCATCTACAGAATCCGAACCAGCTACTTACAGTTCGTCACCCAAGAAGAACTGCAAATATATGAGAACAAATTTTGCAAACAACGTTAGGGGATGTGAAGTCGTACCTGAAGCGGAAAGGTGTGTCCTCGAACATCATGATAAAATTCCACTCAAGTCGCCTGCGAGATAAATGCTGGTGAGGCCATAACAGAAACAAACTTGAATACCGAAAACAACCACAGGCTGGATGTTCGATTTGTTGTTCGATTAAAAACATTGATGTGTATGTTTGGAAACATAATAGCGCGTTTCAGAAACACCCAAAGTGTTGCACAGACACTACTCGTTGTCTAATGATTTAATGTTCTTTCAGAGACGAAACTGACCCAAATAATAAACTTTTACATTTTGTTAGATCATTCCTGAAGTCTACAAACAAGGTGTGGGACATTTTCTCAAATTGAAAGTACTGCTCTCATGTGAGAAGGAGATATTAGAAAACTTGTCACACTCAACTTCAACGTGGAAGCACGCATGTTAATAAACAGAGAAGTAAGGAATTAGTTGCTCAAAATTGTCGTACGTCACCAACAAATAAAAAGTTGAGAGGTGCTAAAGAAAACCCGTGGCCATTTTTAAAACAATGCTACACACTGCGCCGAATTAGCAGTCCACATCCTCTTGGAGAGACATGAAAAATGTTCTTACCCCCTCCCCAACATCCCTTTGCCCTTAGGTTTCCATATATCTAGTCTCAATATTCCTGATTCTTATTCTCAGTAATGAAAGAAATCCTGGCATGATGTTTATTCTGAACTCCATGTGTATGATATACTAGTGTGAGTTGGCAACTATATTCTTTTGTAGCAGATCAGTGCTTGTATTAATAAAGACCAGCTAATATATTGTATTCTCAAGCCAAAGGTGTCAGCTGTCCCACAGCTCATAGGTTCAAGAGAAACACACATCACTGCTAAGGAAATACAAGGAACGTGTTGGGATTGATGTGTGAAACGAGATTGCCGTGTCTTGTAGGTTGAACAGCTGAGTACTCAGCAGCAGTTACTAACGCCCAATGGTCAATATCGTGGTGATCAGAAATCGGCTGGATAAGATTTTCTTCAACTTGGAGGAAGGAAAAGACATACACCAACAGGACTGTGGCCACAAATCACAATGTTTCTCAAACCAGTAGTCGAAGTTACGACAAATTTACTTTGAGGACACACCAGTAGCAGTTTTCCGGGCTCACAGTGCCTTCTCCATCTCTGAATAGTATTAAGTACGTTGTGACCCTGCAACTGTTACGATATCAAATAATAGAAACTTGAAACTAAATGGTATCCATCGCAGTGTTACAGCCATTACCATTTTCTCTAACTAGTGGCTTGTAATACATGTTATTAGCAATATGTTCATACAGGTGACCGCACACTGGATGTTCTCCCTAGTAGCGTTCTGTGTAGTGGACACCAGCACTCAAATAAAATCACAAGAATGGCTACGACTCTCGAACAGATATGAAATCATCTGGGACAGAGAGCGAATTCCTTCGAAGCAAACGTGATGCTATAATGTCCTCAATAGTAACAATACAACAAGCCATATGAATAAAGAAAGCCTCTTCTACTATCACCACGGAAATAATAACTAACTATGTCATAGTATCGTAAAAACTTAAGTCTTTCTTACTGTTCCCAGGATCATGCCATACTCAATCCATTGATAACTCAGATAATATTGCCATTATTGTCGTTAGAAATTATACTGTGCTCCAAGTGGCTAAGAAGCTATAAGTAATTGGATTTTATAGAGTGCAGTCAATGAAACATGTAAAAAGAAAAGAAGAATTGCATATGGGAGCAAACTCGGTAAAAAATCTGTTCTCAATTGAAAATAAAATTATAATGAGTCACAGAGTCACCACTCAGAACAAATTTCCAGCAGTAATGCCCCAAATTTGCAATGTATTTGTTCTTTATACCTCAGTGAATTACTTGACACCAAAGTAAAATATATTTTTCCGGTGCAACCATATTTAACACGCAGACACAGAAAGTATAATAAAATGTGCATACACACAACCAAGCAGTAAGCCAGTCCAGGAGACATTTCAGGCTAAACGATCTGTTTTATAATTGTACAGGAAAAACATAATGAGAAGTCTCTGTGACCTAATGGTGGGTCGCACAAGCGTTTTGAGAAAAGACTCCTTCGTGGACTGATTGTATTTTCTTAATATCCTAACAATGGACTGAAGTCTTCATCCTGCGTCTCTTACACTAATGTTTCTGTCAGAACCAACACTCTGTTACCCGATCACTTTTGTTAAAAGGATTGGATCTAATAGCCTTCCGCCAAACCAAGCAAATCATTAAAACACCGTGTGTTAGAAGACACATGACGGAGCACCTGCTGTAATTACAGATGACCAATGTATGAAACTATGCTAAGAGAAGCACGTGCTGATCAAATCGAGCAGTCGCCACAGCTTCCGAACTGCAAAAATATAACTGTATTAAAAGAAGTCCACAGTTAGAAAACAGATTTAAGGAAAGACCCATTATTAATAAAAAGGAACCCAGTCTGCAGAAATTAGTAACAAATCCGATACGGCAGTAACAAGTGGAGATCGCTTAAGAGCCCTATCACCAAAGACCGAAAATAAATTCAAAGTCATAAAAATACTTATTTTATGGTCAGTGGAGCTGCGTCACTTTATAATAAAGAAATAAAAATAAATGTCAGCATGTGACGGCCCAGCAGCGCCTATACTTTTCGCTACCATTCACGAAATTTCTTTCAAAGCTGCTCGTTTTGAGGTATATATCGTGGTCATGGCATATCAGAAATAACGCCTTCTTCATATCCTAACATGGCGCTATTTTCTTTGTGTGCTATGGACACACTAGATAGGAACCAATGATTTATGCCCATTTTTTCAACAAATAAAGCCTTCATATGTATATCACTCACTGTCCTTAACTTTCACTTTGTGCAGCAGAAGCGCCAGCGATACCGCTGACAATGCAGAACTCAGCTGTTGTTTCACGTTGCAGTTTACCTCTTGTATTGTCACCCCATCTCCACGGCGGCGTTGCAAATCTCTTCTTCCTGTTGCCAGTAAGCGACTCTTAGCGGTGTTCTTTTATTTTATGTTAACCGAATGATGAACACACATTGCCGAACCAAAGACGCAAATGCAATTTCTGTCACGGAAATAAGAAATGAAACAAAGAAGCTACCATTGCTGTAAGGGATCGATTGTTGATTTTGTAAGAGTGGATAACGTAGCCAACATTTAAAATTTATAAAAGATTAACTTCTTTATTTACCTATTTTGTGTTTTTTCTTCCTTAGTTAAAAGGTCTCCACGTTTCCTAATCAAATCAGAAATCCATCCATGCATTGTGAAAAGGAGAGCCTACATGTAGGGACATACTCTGCATGTCAACGGCACACAGTTTCCCTGTGTAATGAAGTTCGCTCACAGAGCACAGCAGACCAATACACATTCGTCTCTGCTGCGTGATGCGCCCACTGTGTTGCCCCGTGATCGCCTGCTCATATGTCAGCTCGCCACACCTGTACAGCATAGAAATTAGATAGTACACGTGCATCAGCTGCCTTCTTTCTGTTGTATAATGTAATCAAAAACAGAAATAAGCCAAAAAGAGAGGTATGTTACTGGATGAAACAACTGTTACCTGATAACTGCGAAGTGGAAACAGACTAATGCATGATACAGCATTTATGACTCTGGGAGCTACTATGAGAAACTTTACTCATATGTCATTATCTAGTTGCGGGCTCTTGATTTCAACAATCGAACCGATCTAAAGAGAATGGATACCTGATTTCGTTTTGGTATCTTCATTTCTTCACTACTAAGTTTCCATACATCTTTAAGTGTGGTGTAGAACTTTTTTTGGGTTCCACAGCACTTCTTTCCACTTCTACTACTGTATCTGAGCTACACACCTTTCAGTGTTCATCATTGTGTGGAAGAAATGCTTGGGCAGTTGCCTGCACTGAACGAACAGAGTCCAGTACATTACCATTTCCGCAGTATACTGGCATTTTACAGCCACGCTTCGGATCACGCGTCAACAGCTCGATCGCATCAATAGTCGTGTGGCAAAATGGTATCCATTGAACTTGTCTAAGAACCGAACCTTCCATGTGTGGATTTGCGGCTCTGTGATGGCAGTTTGATAGTACTGCAGTAGTGTTTGTTGTTATGTTTGTTAGTGGACTAGAGGTAAAAGTTAATTTGCGAGTGAAGTTTGATATAGTGGTCAAATTGTAGTTTTTGTCGTTGATGTAGATCTGTATTTGCTGTGTTTCTAAGAAACATATTTCATTTGCCACACACAATTTATTTTTATAAAGTAACTTCGAAACAACATCACTTAGGTGAAGATGACTCTGCACCAGACTTATCTTGTACGCCGTCCAGTAAAAACAACAGCAAGAACTGTGTTAAAAGTTAATGTTAGTAGTAGGGCAAGGCTGGTGTCACCCCACTTCGCACTGTTGCCAAATGTATCCACGATGGCGGCGATAGATGTGACAATGTCGCAATGGTGTCATAGTGGGAAGTTCAAATTTTGGTGGGAAAATCGGTCAATTGGGTTACCTCCTCTAAGCTAACCCCCTGCTCCTATCCCCTCTCACCCCCAAGATAATAGCAAGAAGCTCAAATTGTGGCAGGAAAATAGGTCACTTGGACTACTTCCACTAACCTCAGAAAATGGTGGGAAAATAGGTCACTTGGGCTACCTAAACTAACCTAAGTCATCCAGCCACCACCTCTTCCTTGGAATTGGTGGAAAAAGGACACAGCCTGTGATGGGCTGCTGGATAGGATGGAAATAAGTCTTTGTTTTGCATGCAGTGTTTATTTAAACAAATGGAGTTGTAGCAGTCAGTAGCTCCATCCAGTCTGTTCAACATGAGGTCTGGAGTCAAACTGACCTAGTACACTGTACCACCGCCAGAGGGTACTTTTATCCCTCCTGCGTCTTAATCCAAGATTGAGTTCTGGGGAAAAATGGTGGGAAAAGACTCACTCTGTGTCCAGCTGCTGGAGAGAAAAAAGTTGACTTCATTTACTATCCGTGGAAAGCTGGAACAATTTATTTAGGAATGAATTTCCTGTAGTTTATTTGTTATCCTGATACAATACAGTCGCAGTGATGTGCATGGGGTCACAATACATAGCCTACAGACTCACAAACTGCTCGTAAATTACCAAAATAATGCAGTACACTGATGTGCAGACACATTCACCACACATAAAATTGTCAACAAATAATGACTGTAAAACGCTATGCAAATACACTTGCAACGATTAAACAGCCGAAAATAATGTAGTGTACAAACACTGATTGCACACAAAAAAGCTTTCGAAGGATCATTAAGAAATACGACCTCAACATATCAGCGAATAGTTCCCTACAGATCTCCAAAGCGCAAACCATGGCGGTGCTCACACGCCAGGTCGGCCTGCCCCACAAAGTGACGATGAGGCCGTCAGCTGCTGAGCCACGTGCAAGTGTCCATTTGGGTCCCACAAGGATGAGGTGGTGGCATCCTTTTCATTCTTGACACCTGAGAAATTTCTGTCGAAACAAGTACACTCCTGGAAATGGAAAAAAGAACGCATTGACACCGGTGTGTCAGACCCACCATACTTGCTCCGGACACTGTGAGAGGGCTGTACAAGCAATGATCACACGCACGGCACAGCGGACACACCAGGAACCGCGGTGTTGGCCGTCGAATGGCGCTAGCTGCGCAGCATTTGTGCACCGCCGCCGTCAGTGTCAGCCACTTTGCCGTGGCATACGGAGCTCCATCGCAGTCTTTAACACTGGTAGCATGCCGCGACAGCGTGGACGTGAACCGTATGTGCAGTTGACGGACTTTGAGCGAGGGCGTATAGTGGGCATGCGGGAGGCCGGGTGGACGTTCTGCCGAATTGCTCAACACGTGGGGCGTGAGGTCTCCACAGTACATCGATGTTATCGCCAGTGGTCGGTGGAAGGTGCACGTGCCCGTCGACCTGGGACCGGACCGCAGCGACGCACGGATGCACGCCAAGACCGTAGGATCCTATGCAGTGCCGTAGGGGACCGCACCGCCACTTCCCAGCAAATTAGGGACACTGTTGCTCCTGGGGTATCGGCGAGGACCATTCGCAACCGTCTCCAAGAAGCTGGGCTACGGTCCCGCACACCGTTAGGCCGTCTTCCGCTCACGCCCCAACATCGTGCAGCCCGCCTCCAGTGGTGTCGCGACAGGCGTGAATGGAGGGACGAATGGAGACGTGTCGTCTTCAGCGATGAGAGTCGCTTCTGCCTTGGTGCCAATGATGGTCGTATGCGTGTTTGGCGCCGTGCAGGTGAGCGCCACAATCAGGACTGCATACGACCGAGGCACACAGGGCCAACACCCGGCATCATGATGTGGGGAACGATCTCCTACACTGGCCATACACCACTGGTGATCGTCGAGGGGACACTGAATAGTGCACGGTACACCCAAACCGTCATCGAACCCATCGTTCTACCATTCCTAGACCGGCAAGGGAACTTGCTGTTCCAACAGGACAATGCACGTCCGCATGTATCCCGTGCCACCCAACGTGCTCTAGAAGGTGTAAGTCAACTACCCTGGCCAGCAAGATCTCCGGATCTGTCCCCCACTGAGCATGTTTGGGACTGGATGAAGCGTCGTCTCACGCGGTCTGCACGTCCAGCACGAACGCTGGTCCAACTGAGGCGCCAGGTGGAAATGGCATGGCAAGCCGTTCCACAGGACTACATCCAGCATCTCTACGATCGTCTCCATGGGAGAATAGCAGCCTGCATTGCTGCGAAAGGTGGATATACACTGTACTAGTGCCGACATTGTGCATGCTCTGTTGCCTGTGTCTATGTGCCTGTGGTTCTGTCAGTGTGATCATGTGATTTATCTGACCCCAGGAATGTGTCAATAAAGTTTCCCCTTCCTGGGACAATGAATTCACGGTGTTCTTATTTCAATTTGCAGGAGTGTATTTACCTAGCCACTGTGGCTGACACACAGCCTTTGTACCCGCTGTTTGCAATGCGCCTCACTCTTGCAGGTGCAGCTTAAAGGTTGTCAGTGTTATACTGACATCACAAGTCTATGTAAATAATAGGTGAGTCTCCCTCTGGACGCGGTATATAAATCTGTTGCAATGCTTTCAGAAACTGTTTACAAAAATATCCCAGAATAACATAGGATGCATTTTTCCTAGCGATCCTATCACGACAGCCTGGTCATTACAAATCAATCTCCCTGGAAATCGTAAAGTGTCACATAAACAGTTAATAGTCGCCTTTGTTGCTGTAGGATCTTTTGTGATGTCTATGCTCGTCTGCGTGGAAATTCTTGTCTTAACAGGACCTGTTTACGAAAATAGCCCAGAATAACATTGACAGCATCTTTCCTCAAGGTTCTAAAGAGGCACCCCGTCCATCACGTGTTACCCTTCCCGGAAATCGTAACGTCCTGCTTTCTACATATGTCTCAGAAACGGTAAACACTCTCCTCACTGAAAGCCTTCACCATATCTGTACAAGACTGTGAAATCACCGTTAATGATGTCTTTTGAATGAATGGAGCATTCTGATTCACTCTTACTGAAATTACCCGCCAAATTTCTGATGCTGCCAATGTGGGAGCACTGTTCGCTATTTTTCTCTGCAGACGAAACTTCTCAGGACCCACAGTAGACCTGAGTTTGTGTTCAAGCGTGGATCCGCTGTGCGTTATATCCAGAGAGATGGTGGGATACGTATCCACAATATGCCACATCCGGGATAGGGTTTGAAGGTGGGTCCGCCATACATAATGTCCAGAGCGATGTTCAGAGGCGAATCCACCATGAGTCACATCGTAAGAAGGCTCGAAGGTGGACCAACCACGCGTTACGTCTGAGGTCGCGTTCTGTTTTCGAAATTTGGTCCACCAGCGGGAAGACTTCTTCACGGGGGCCATCGGTGACACACACACAGACACAAGCACACAGGAAACAGAGCAAGCGCGCAGCAGCTGTAGAATATGTGGGTGGAGGTGACTGGATGCATTCGAGTACAGTGCTATACTATGCTGCCAGACCAGAAAAATTGTTCATTTGCACTAGGTGTTGGCATCTGCACAAAATTTACAAGAAACTTTTGAACACGGAACGAGAACTGATGTCATGGTCCCATGGGTAGAAGTGACATAAAATCGATAGAATTACGAAAAATTACGGAAAATACGTGTAAATTGAGGGAAAATATACCAGAAAGCAGGTAAATTGAGAAAGTACTTGCGTGTGTTCTGGCTGGCGCAGAAAAATTCTTGTACATGTAAACAAGTATGCGGCAGCAAGAGGAAAACGAGAAAACGTTCTCAGGAAGCATCGGGAACCAGAGAAAGTCATCTTTTTCCGTCGTGGCACATTCTACGGTATGTTTACTGAGGTAATAGTGATACACACGAGTTGACTGCTGTCTCTGATGCTTTCCTGGAAAACAGAGAACCATCTGCCTCTAAACTTACTTGCATCTGGGTTAAAGGATGACAGAAAATGGGTGGAGTGACTGGTTGAGATGGAGATGTAACGAGGTACGATTTAATGGTAGACTGAGAGTGCATTATAGACAGAGAGGGAGATGTTGTTGTAGGTCATTTGACCGTTATTTCCCATTGTTCTGTCAGGATGCATCAGTTGTGTGACACAGTCTGCTTTCGACTAGTATACAACCGCATGTTCTGTTTGTGACTTAGAGCACTGTCTGCTTGCGATTGTTAACAGCAAACCTCCCGGTCATCAGACGACCTCCATCTCATGTGTGATGAAACATGACCATCTCGTTTCGACACATTCCTCTAAACGAACAAAGGTTTATGTGACGTACTCCATCCTCCTGTCACATCTTGGATATAAAATCGAGACTTCAGTTTCATAACTAAGATGATTCTAAGTTAGCGACATGTGTTTGTGAGGTACTGCAATCCTCACGTATACATCTGCTTGACAGATTGTCTGTTTACAGAGTTAGTGGTGGCGTGAGGTGTAATTTCACATGCCAGACACCACTGCAGTGCGTTTATCTGTTATCTTGTAAGAGGTATTCTCCATCACTAACGATCATAATCTGTAGGACTGATGCAAGCGTAGCACAAATTCTGAACCGTGATCGGATGTGAACAGTTGACGCTATACACCTCTGGAAAACTATATTCTGCATGTATCACACATAATCGATGTTTTAAGGAATTTACAATTTGTAACCACAGTTTATCGTAGATAAACCTTCAAGAAGGATGTATGTCATCGGTGGAAATATATTCTAACATTGAAATATTATCAGTATTGCATTCCACATGACTAATAGGTCGCAAACTGCAGCAGTCTAACATTATAGGCCGTTTTAAGTGCAGAATCGTGTAGCCCTAGGACTGCATGTGTTCATGTTCTCTGTTACCAGGCATTAGAACAATACTTTAGAATTAATAGCGTAGTTGATTTATGCAAAATGCTTAGAACGCCATTTGTCTGAAGCACCGTTATGCATAAAAACCACCCGTTACTTGTTCTTCTTAACTGTCTGCTATTACATCACAACACTTTCATATGTACTACTATACACCAATAAGGGGTACTAACCCTTCGACATACGCACATCTGGAGAAATGTTGTGCACTTGGATGGGTGCAGAACAGTAGTTACAGACTCGGTAGGCTCCATTATTACACGAGACGCTGAATCTACAAGTCTACTTCTGGTCAGCTGCAGATTAAATCAGTCACAGTGATGCAGAGCAGGCTGGTCAAAGACAGTGCGAGGAGATGTTTCAGTTTCTGACTTTATCCTAAGAATGCGAGAATGCCCTGTGACTCCCATCTGCATAGAGAATGATCATAAATTACGTACTGTGCTCGAAGTGCTAGTACTATGCAGATCGCTGTGTGGTATACTTTGATGTGTATGTTCGAGAATTAACAATGAATAGATGTACTGCACAATCGCCTATCTACATTTTCAGTGGTACTCGCAAAGTAGAGGAGGAGCGGTTTAGCGATGATACAGAATCTGGGAAACATGCTGCCTCGTCGTTGGACGATGCTGAATTTACGGTAAAATTTCTAAAATTGTTTGCACAATCAACTGTGATGCTTATTATTACAGTACATCAACGGTGTCTTTTCCATCCCATCTGTTCACCAGTACACTATTGATTACCACATAATGACTGACTGATACCGCTTGTTTGAAATGTAGAAAGACTCTTGGTGGAGGGCCACAACCGCCGGAGTGGCTGAGCGGTTCTAGGCGCTTCAGTCTGGAACCGCGCGACCGCTACGGTCGCAGGTTCATCCTGCCTCGGGCATGGATGTGTCAGTAAGGTTTAAGTAGTTTTGAGTTCTAGGGGACTGATTACCTCAGATATTAAGTCCCATAGTGCTCAGAGCCATTTGAACCATTTTTTGAGGGGCAACACCTTCTGGGTATGGCTAGCACCAAAATAGCGACAGCGCACGTGAGTGCAATATGAGGAATCACTCGAAACACAGCACAGAGCCACTAACTATCCTGTCACTGTGACAGATGACTTTAAATATAGAGGCCGTCAGTCATCTTCAGACAGCAGATTGGAAACGCTCCTCAACGCCGCAAAACACTTCCACTTTTCTTACGTTGTGACTGTCTTTTATTTAAAATCATCCAGAGTGTGTGTGCGTTGTGGTATCAGCAGCAACAACGTGATTTACACCATGCGATGTCTAACTTTCTGTGAGAGGCACTGGATCACAACGTGTTAATGTCAGTTTGAAAACTGACAAAGACCTCGAAGTCTTGGTGGAAAAAGCAAAACGTATGGCAGTGTAAAAAACGTATTGCTCCAAAAAAACAATGTTTCAAACAACAACACAGGGAACCTCTCTTCCGACTGATAGTATAGTCTGTGGGATGGGCTCATTCTCCTTCAGCACGGTTGTTGACACTTTACGCAGGTCTGTGCAATGATCAATCCCGTATATTTAATAGGACCGCTGCATGTTCTCGATACCGGCACACATACAGTGTTTGTTTCCAAAATGGTTCAAATGGCTCTGAGCACTATGGGACTTAACATCTGAGGTCATCAGTCCTCTAGAACTTAGAACTACTTAAACCTAACTAACCTAAGGACATCACACATATCCATGCCTGAGGCAGGATTCGAACCTGCAGCCGTAGAGGTCGCGCGGTTGCAGACTGAAGCGCCTAGAACCGCTCGGCCACAGCGGCGGCGTTTGTTTTCAATGTATTGGAAGAGAGAGGTGCGGTCAAAATCTTACCGAGTTCTCTGTGAGGTTAAGTTAGCGGAGCTTTTACAGTTCGTAATTTTTCTCTGTTGGATGGTACAGAATAACGATGATAGAATGTTGGAGTGATAGATGTGAATGGACCCAGAAGGATGCGGATTTGCTTTGGATTGCCGTACCTGTGTGATGTTGAGTCTTTCTAATTTTCCCAATAAGAAACACTACCATAACTCTTTGTACTGTCTTTTGTACTACTTCGTGTTGCAAGAGTGTGCTTCGTTTGGCACTGACCTTATACATCCTACACGATTGGCAGAGCAAGGACATGTTCAAGTTTCCTCCCAAGGGTCAAACCACACTTCTGTCACGCTAACTCAGCTTAGCTTGTCTCTACACAGGTTGTAGAACGTGGTAGATACACAAGGTGGTTATAATTAAAGTTAAACTTTCAAAATGCTGTAGAAATAACACCACTGGTGAGAATGACGTCAAATTGCAACGGAATATTATCGGAGAAGGGGGAAAATTATAGCAGGAGAAAAAAATAGTGTGAAAATTGATCAGTAGATGGCACTGTATGTGTCAGAATATGTAAATGAAAACACTTGTCATGTACACGCCCCCTTGAAGTTGGTATAAACACGCCATGTACGCGGCTTTTCCTACTGTCGCGTCTGCCACGTTTGCCATGACTGTCTCGATGCAGGATCGCGCTCTGCTTGTAAAGCTGTATTACAAGAATGATGACTGTGTACACGTCGCTCTGGAGAAGTTCCGGACACTGAAGGGTTTGAAAAAAAGGCGTTGGTCTGATGACTGCCGTTGGTCTGGAGAAAATGATTCAGAAATTCTAACAGATGGGTTCTTTTGGTCTGAAACCTGGTGGAGGGAGGAAACGAATTGATTCGACGTCAGTGGAAGCAGTGGCGACAGCAATGCAGGAGGACACGAGTAGTGATATGCAAGCATGTAGTGCACGGAGAATTGTCGAACACTGGACACCCCCTTCAGCACTGTGCGTATAATCCTATGAAACATTATTACCCATGTACACGAGTTGCTCCCTGTTGACCTGCCAGCAAGAGAGACCTTCGCTTTAGAATTTCTTGCTCGCATGGAAATGGAAATGGACATGTCAATATGTGACATTCCCTCGTTTGATGTACCAGTTTGTAACATCCCGCCTGCGGAATGACAAACCCAAACTTATAACGTACTGGACCCCTTGGACTGTCTGGTATGGTAAGCGGCAGATTTATAGAGGTGCATGGCAAGTCCTCTTTGTGACCTACCTGCACGGTGGCAGAGTAGTCAGCCTCCTCACTTTCTCGACCTGTAATCCTACCTGCCCTTGCCTGCAGTTCATCCCCTCATACGTTATTCGGCACCCTCTGACTCTGGACTTATCAAAAACGTGGAACTAAGGTTTGGAGGGAATGTTGATGCTACTAAATAATGCAACAAAGCTCTGATAAAAGCAGTTATGTTCTAGAGACACGTTGGCCTTAAACTCCTTTGATATAATTTATTACAAAAAATAATTGTAAATTCGTAGTTTACACGCCAGAATCCTGCCAAATAGTGATCAGACGGGTATGCCCCACTAAGTGGGTTCAAGACCACTGTCTGTTACTGACTGCATTTGGTTGTTGTCTCAATTAGGCTAATCCCAGTTGTGATCATATAATATAATTCACTCAGCTGCCATGTGGATCTTTTAATGTACAAGGCCAGGATCTTGTATTACAGGATGCCACGGAACTCAGTCTTTACTTACACTTGATACGCCAAATAAAAATAAGCATGATCATAACCAACTGGTCATAATGATCATTGGCAGAAAACAAAAACAGAACTGCAACAGCAGGAGTGAGCACAGCAGCTGACTTACTGTTTTCAGTGACTGTCATGTTGTTGCACGCACTAAGCTTTGCTCAAGTACCTATTTGCGTCTGTGCCTCAGTAGTTGTCACATTTTAAGATAAACATTCACTCACAGGCCAAATAACTTCACCACCTGCATGAACGTTACTTTGTCACGGTCTTATTCAGATTTAGCCAAATAGCAAAGCTTACTTTGTAATCTAGCGGGAGTGCAAATGCTGGCGATCCGTACACACTACCCCCGCTCTGGCCGGATGGCTGTCTGCTATCCCGTTGCATTCTAATCGGCGCTCGCTTAGTTAAGAAGTCTACAATTTCAGTTTCATTGCCCGTACAACAACCGGATTTCTCTCTGAATCCACTTCATTTCTTAGCTATCTAATGAAGTTCTTAAAACTATTGCTTATCTGTTGCGTGGTCATTCGTGCACAGCCTATTGCCATGTTTCAATTACACAGAATTGTCGAATATGGGCAACGGAAAATCCACACACAAATCAACCAGTACCACTTCATCCTGAAAAGGTCACTGTGTGGCGCGAGTTTCAAAAATGGTTCAAATGGCTCTGACCACTATTGGACTAAACATCTGTGGTTATCAGTCCCCTAGAACTTAGAACTACTTAAACCTAACTAACCTAAGGACATCACACACATCCATGCTCGAGGCAGGATTCGAACCTGCGACCGTAGCAGTCGCGCGGTTCTGGACTGAGCGCCTAGAACCGCTAGACCACCGCGGCCGGCGTCGCGAGTTTACAGCATCATTTATAATAGGGCCATATTTTTTCGAAGAGGCAGGTGCTTCCGGTCCTGTTACCTGTACCGTCACTGTTAAGCGCTATGAGTGTCTTTTGCGCAACCCCGTCATTCCAGCTCTCCAACAGCGTGAATGTATGGATGGGATCATTTTTATGCAAGATTGCGCAACTCCACACTTTGCAAATCCAGTTAAGGAGCTGCTAACAGGCCATTTCGGAAATTCTAGAATTATCAGCGACCATTCTCCTACAGCCTGGGCATCCTCATCACGTGATCTTATCAAACAAATTTTGGGCTTGCAACCTCGCACGATATTTCAACTGGGCACCTGCCAGTCATCTTCTGGTGAGCCTTCGCAGACTGGCGAAAACGTTCTTTTTTTTTCTTTTTTTTTCTTTATTGTATTGCAATTCCCCATCGGGGTGGGCTGGCAGCAGCATATACGCTGCTCTTCCGCCGAAAGACATAAAACATACAATAGACATTTAAAAATAACGTAAGGAACAAAACATGGTGTACATAGATATAAAAAAGGGGGGAGCATTATGGAAGACAAGAGACAAAAAGAGGCGACTGTAAAATGGAGCCGGCCGGGGTGGCCGAGCGGTTCTAGGCGCTACAGTCTGGAACCGTGCGACCGCTACGGTCGCAGGTTCGAATCCTGTCACGGTCATGGATGTGTGTGACGTCCTTAGGCTAGTTATGTTTAAGTAGTTCCAAGTTTTAGGGGACTGATGACCTCAGAAGTTAATTCCGATAGTGCTAAGAGCCATTTGAACCATTTTTAAAATGGAGATAAAAACCGTGAAAAGTAGTGCGCACACACACATACACACACACACAAAAACAACACACTGGGACAATTAAAAGAACACAAGACGAGGGATGACTGGAGCACAGAAGTATAGACAGACGGCGTAGCACACAACAATCACTGACAGGAATACCATGTACAGGTCCAGCACACAATTAATGTGTGTGAAATCTTATGGGACTTAACTGCTAAGGTCATCAGTCCCTAAGCTTACACACTACTTAACCTAAATTATCCTAAGGACAAACACACACACCCATGCCCGAGGGAGGACTCGAACCTCCGCCGGGACCAGGCAGACAGTCCATGACAGCAGGGCCCTCGACCGCTCGGCTAATCCCGCGCGACACGCAATTAAAATCACACCTCTCGACGCAGAGGAGAACAGCACCAGACACAATACTACATTATGGGTCACTCTGTGCTCTGCCCTCTCTTTCATGACTGAGCATGTCTCTATCCGAGTTCAGCACTTAATACTTATAGTATCCTTATTTAATGTGTTCTAATCGTCATCTTCTTGTGTTGGTGCTCTTCTGTTTTATTGTTGGGTGAGTGTTCTTCTTAGGTGTACTATTATGTCTTCTTCTATGTGTCTTGCATTTATAGTTCCTTTTGGTGTGATGGAAGCGTTTATGCACCTTTTAATTACTCTGGATGGATAGAATAGTAAATGCAACAGTTATTGTGACATACATGATAGTCCATGTACACATTTTGTCTCAGAAGGAATGGTCAATATTCAGAGATATGACAGATACGATCATTTGAAGCAACAAAGTAAATATGGACATATGTCCTATTCCAAATAGTTTCTGAGACGAAACATTATTTGAAGTTACTTGTGTATGTTTTTCTTGAATAACACCAAATTTGCAGCCTCAAGAGGAAACTTGTCATAGTACAAGATTAAACTACATTAAATTTCCTTTAAAAGGTTCCTATTTGTTTTTTCTCAAGGACTTTTAGGTTTCATGAAGAGAGCTAGACAGTTTTGAAATTCTTGCACAACGCGCATGCATTGAGATGTAGGTAAGCCAGTTTGAGATAGTTTCTCGACCTGATGGACCAAGTGTCCTACATCAAATTATTCTTGTCGAATTCGCCTACACTACTAAGTTACATTGTAAACAACGACAATGTACTGAATAATAAAGAAAATAGGTAAAAATGTACAATGTATCTCGGAAACCATTCAAAAGAGTGCATATGTCCACATGAAGTTTTTACTTCAAGTGATCGTTTATGTCATATCCCTGAGTGCTGACCATTCATCCAGGGACTACTTGTATATTCTGTTTATTCTTTTATTTATTCATTTAACATGAACAAATTAATGGCCTCACGAGTCCTCTTACAGCAGACCAGAGTTTTATATGTAATTACAAAACTTATTAAAATCACAGTTACTTAAGAAATTATCATATTTTTTATGATATCTCTTCTTCTTCTCTCTGCATGTAGAAGGCATTTGTCTGTTACGCCCTCTTGGCTGAAATTGTTGATTTTTCTTCGGCTTCCTCAATATCTTCTGCCCAATGGGTAGTTTTGGTAATCTGTCGTCTTCCATTCTTTTGCCACAATCCTCCCAGTTGTTTCTATATTCTCTAACCTGCTCATTTAGGTTTTTCACTCTCAGTTGTTTTCTGATGCCTACATTCACTCTCCCCTCAGACAGAATGTACCCAGCTACTCTTCTTAGCAATCGGATCTCTAGTGCTTGTATTCTGATGATAACAAGTATTTCTACTGTGTTGTCCAGAAAAGAACTTCAAGGTCTAGGGAGCAGTATGTATTAAGAGCAGTAGTGGATCAACAATAAGCTTGAGTATTTTGACTGCGACACCGTCCTAGACAGTAAATGATGAGCTGAAGGAGTTTTCGATAGTCTTGTCTGCCCAAGAAAGCATCTTTCGCAACTACCATCTTTTACCTATGCAAAATAATCAGTAAGTCTATGTTTCGTTTACGGTTAAATGAAGATTATCGCTAAAGTCAAGTAATGATTCGCCGCGCGGGATTAGCCGAGCGGTCTAAGCGCTGCAGTCATGGACTGTGCGGCTGATCGCGGCGGAGGTTCGAGTCCTCCCTCGGGCATGGGTATGTGTGTTTGTCTTTAGGATAATTTAGGTTAAGTAGTGTGTAAGCTTAGGGACTGATGACCTTAATGGTTAAGCCCATAAGAATTCACACACACACAACAAGTAATGATTTACTTCCTTGGTTGGGACAATGGGGTCAGCTGCAAGTTCTACTTTGCCTATTCTTCCCTAGATCACACAACCTTTTCCATAGAGTATCTGGTCTTTATGTTTTAGATTAATGTATTGGCATCTCTTAGTTATCGGTTCTCTCAGTTTGATTGATTCTGTTTGCTTTCTGCATGTAATCAGTTTTATTTTCAATGGTAGGAGGTATCTTGTGAGTCCGATAGTCAGTGTCTCGCACATTCATGGACTGTTTTAGCTCATCCGTTTGCCAAGGTGCAGGTTTTCCATACAGGATTCCAGTCTTTTGGGGAGCATATTTATTATGTAACAAGGTTAGTTTGGTAATGAAGTTGTGAGCTGATAATCCAGATACGAATTTCTGTGCTTGTGGATTTCGTGGCAAATATATGTATGGGGGCCGGACTATAGGCTGCGTTATGAGCAGGTGAAAGTTGAAATACTGTTGGATTTGAATGAGAAACTAGACACTTGAATTTCACAGTGAAGGGGCAGAATATTTATGTTGTTTTCCTAGCATTATTTATATGTTCCTAAGTCGAATTGAATTTTGAATGGTCAATTTTGAAATAGGCTATCCCACCTACTTCCAGAGGCCTTTAGAGGACGCACATTAGGCAATTTCTTTATGGGGTTGGATATTTACGAACATATATTTATCTTGTTTGTCTTCATTAGTTTTGGATGTGAGTAGCATGGTCGGTAAAAAGTCGAAGTGTTTGTATACCACTACTACATCTCCTCATCTGTTACTCCTGTTATGTCTTAGGACAGTGAATTCTATATTTAGGAAACTGGACAGCACGCTCGGCTTGAGCCAAGTGTCCACGTTCGTTAGAAGAGAGACAGGGATGTCGACATTCTGAAATATATGGTGGAGTTCGTCGAAATAAGTTGAAAGTGATTGCCAACTATGTTCTACAATAACAATACCAACACGATGGTAGAAATAGTGTCTGCATGTTTGGACAAGTTCGTAGCTTATAAAGCACAGACTTTACAGTTCATTTGCACCGCTTTTTTCCAGCCTTTATCCGCACCATTAGCCTGTCATCTCTTGTTCACACGCCACGTAGCACAAATTTGAATACACATTATTCAAAATTTTCATCTTTCAGCATTGAATCCCACCTATATTGTCAGGTTTGTCTTTCTAAGTTTCATAATCACTGTGACTGTATCAAATCTTTTCGTTATGAGACAAATTTCACGATTGTGGCTCTAGGTTTCGCGAACCACTACTTCCCACATACTACTCTATAACTTCTGAGTATAGAATGTGCTGCATGCATATTTGTTCTCACTTTAAGCTTTTACAATGTAAAATTGCTATGTTAATAACAAATGTTTTCATTTTACCAGTGTTCTTTCAGTGCTCCACAACAATATGTCATCCACATTGTCTTCGCCTAGAAGAATTACGAGCGATGTTCGGTACCATTTTACCAAAATGTAAGAAGAATGAAAATGCCGCTACTGTCAGCAGATAATTGACATGGCTTCTGGCTCATCATCAAACCTGAAGAGACATCTAAAATCAAAGCATCCTAAAGACCATCTGGAACAATTTGGGTCAGGAAGCCGATCAAGATCGCCATTAATCGATGGAGAAATTCGAGAACTCATTTCTCGTGAACTGTCGTCACCGACGGCTGCTTCCACCTCGGTGACCGTATTCTCCCAAAAAGGCAAATTGAGTCTCCGGCGCTATGCAGCCCATCAATGCCGTCTGGTTCTGGACCAAGTACTGATCTGTCTCCTTTCTGACGCCCTCACCCTCAACTGCTTTTCATTTACAACAAATAAGTAATTTTTTTTTATATTATAAAGCCGTTCACATTAAGTAAATCTATGCTATTAGATGTACGTCTACTAAAAATGATTTCCAGCAAAAATTAAAAATTTTTCGGCCACCGGAAAGGCAGTCTGCCGTATGTCTGATCCGCGGGCGAGTGTAAGTAAGATTAGTCTGAGAAGAGTGAACTAAAGTCATACCTTTTAGAGTGCTCACAATTCGAAGACAGACAGATTGCTGAAAACATTTCAAACTGGGTAAAGTCTGTTATTCCAAATAAAATATCAATTGTAAAATCACTTCCATAAGAACAGAAAATGCGTCAAATACGAAATTAACTGCCATGCTTTTAAAACTTCCACATATCCCTTGTTTTGCACATTCTTTAACCCCTACTGCACAACACGCAATTCAGAAGTTCATACAGAAACCAGTAGATGAGTTCAAATGAGTTTTTGCTTTTCCTAATGAGAAACCCTTTGCTATAAGCAAACTTGCTGAAATGCAAGGAAATTTGAGAAAATACCGACTAAAATTCAAACGTTATGTCCCAACCAGATGGAACTACTTCCGAAATGTTGAAAAGATTTACTTTCAATAAAGATCCCATAATTTCTTTCCTCGCTATTTTAGGTCGGAAACCGGATGACTTAATCGAAGAGGTGCCCTCACAGAAAACAGTCTCAATTTCAGTTATGAAAATCTTGCGAAGATTAATCGAATGGCAACTAAAACCTTTTAAAGACAAAAATAAAGAATATCCTCCAGAAACAAACTCATTCGTTGATAATTTGCTTCAAGGACTATCAGAGTGGTTTCGTGTTATCTCCAGCAACGAAATGATTAGTCAGGCAACATTGCTGGACCCCTGATTCAAATGCAATGATTTTCAAATGACAAAACATTTCAGGACTGCTACATGAGGGCTGTTGCAGAAATGAAAGCTTTAGTTGTTCAATAAGAAAAACAGAGCTCCTGTCTGAACCGGCTAAAACCGTCACACCTGAAACCTCTTCAAACTAGTGGGAGTTCAATGACACTATTAGTCAACTTCCAGCAAGTCACAACCCAGAAAATGCAGCAGTTGTAGAATTAGACAAATAATTAGTGGAGGGATATTTGGCTAGAAACAGCGATCCCTCAAACTGGTTGGAAACAAATAAATTATGGCCAGCGCTGTATCCGTTAATTCTAAAATTATTATGCATCACAGCAACATCAGTGATCTGTGAACGATCATTTTCAAAAGCAGGGCCAATATGGTCCGAGAAGAGAAAAAGAGATTCACATTGACTAAAATGGGTGAAATTTTATTCATAAATACCAATACTGATTAATTTTTCTTTTAACGGAACATATTCTTATGGTAATACTGACTGTAAATGATGACTACAGATACACTTCAATTACAGTTGTTATAATTCTTATATCATGTTTTTTCCAAGAATAATATCAAATTGTAACAAGAATCAGTCTTCATTCGTACAATTTTTCCACTTGATGAAAGGTGTTTAGAATTTTGTTGTATATTTATAACTTTTTTAGTAGACGAAATTTAAAACTTTTGTGTTTGAAAATCTGAAAAATACTAGGGACACAACACAAAATTATTGCTCCTCTTCATATGTTAAAAAGTCAGTGTACCTTCATTTTACTTATTTTTGTGAATGAATGTTTGAGTGGTGAGTTATGAAAAAGAACTAGATCATTCCCATGAGTGACCAGTTATGATCCAGTCTCGGAAAAGAACAATTTTGTCTGTCTCTATTATACATTGCTATACAAATTATCTACATTTTTCTGCAATGCTCTGAACAAAGAGAAGACTTACCTAATTGCTATATTAAGGGAGGGGAATTGAGTGGTTCAGAAGCAAAAGGATATAACCACACTTCTTGTAGTTTGAAGGAAACTGAATTTAAAGTTCAGAAGTGTTCCGAATTATCTTGGGATTGCAAAATGTAACTGCAATTTTTGGTACATATTTAACATAAAAATACTCTTAAACATTTTCTATCCACGTGCTGGAACAACAGGTTAGTGTAAATGACCAGTTTTGTATCACAACTTGTAAAAGCCTGAATGCACTGGTATCCCTTTGCTTTCAGAGTACAGTTAGTTAAGAAAAATGTGATTTATGTTTTCCCTAAAACGCTTTATTCTCGATTGTGCGTACCTAGATGCAAAAGGCTGCATCGCGTTCAGTCGACAACAGCTGCACATAGGAGCAACTTTCCTCAGAGTACTATATACTGGAGTCAAAAATTCACTAAATTCCTATTTGGGGGATCGCATCACAGTTGATAATATAACCCAACAGAGAACACTCAAAATTGTGTGTGCAGAAGGAGAAAATGTAGATGACGACGCAAGTTAACTATCCAGCACATCTTTCCCACACAACATCTAATTTTATTATAAAGCTCTAGTGACTGCTGATGTTGCTATAGCATAGGTACCTGTCTTTAGAGAGACACTTTCATGCAATCTCTCGAGCTTGACTCTGCACTGTACGGCAGCATCTGATGTGAAACGAGAGTTGTCCAGTGAGAAACGGAGTAAATAACAAGAAGCAGCCTCGTGCAATTCATTGGTCACTCACATACCTAACTGAACATCACATAACCATGTTTTAACCAAAGGTTTCTCATTATTCATTCCGTATTCGCCTAAGAGATACCTGTCTTAAACTGTAAAAAAAATTGATGAATTTTTGTAGTTGAGCATCAAATCACTTCTTACACCAGTAAGGCAAGAGTTTATATACTGTTAGCCCTTGTGATAAAGCCACATTGACTGCGCAGAAAATAACTTAAAGAATGCAGAAGCATTTTATGAACTGAAAAGAGTCTTTAAACATAATTTTCGAAAAGGATCAGTGACAGTTTTATTTTCTGATTATCTTTCCACTACATACAAAAGCCTTACGTACCTCAGATAACAATGCAATATTTAGTACGAGACAGCTATGAAGTTATGTTTTGGTGATCATGAACTTTTGTGATGGCGTTGTATTGCTCATATCTTACAAAGGAGTTACCAAGACACAGTTAGGTGTTAGGTGTTAGTTACCTCATTACTTAAAAAATAGGCAATAAAATTTATTTACGTATTTTGATGGAAACCATGGTGAAGTTAAAACTTTGTCGTGTTCTACAGTCTGTGTGTACTGGCGTACTACCTGAAAATTTTCAGATCATAATACCCTTTTCTCATGACAAAATATACAACTTATCAAAGCACTCATAATATCACCTTAATTCCAAGGAGGAAACAGAACTAGGTCACTGAAATACGTGATGACTGACACTAAACTGCAGGAGCTAAGAATACGTAGGAGAGCAACGGGAGTTCTATCAAAAATAGGTAACTCAGCATCCATCAAGACTTCTACATCTGGTGTCATATTACAGCTGATGCAATTATGAATGTCGTATCAGTATCCACGGAATTCCCTCCTCCACTCCCATCTCCCCACCACCTCGATATGTGTGTCATCATGTTCTTAGCCAATCACAGGGGCGGAAGAGCACTGAATGACTGAGGTTTCAGCCACTGGCGGCCCCCTACCCACTTCTAAGGCTATTTTCATTTTTATAGTTCTATAGCATGAGTATTATCATTTGCAGTCTCCACTTTGTAGTGGTATGATCAGCATGAAATGCTGCCACCAACAGTGATCAGGTAGAAAGAAGAAGAATATCTGGAAGTATTTTGTCCATTCATCCCGAATTATTATTTTTATTATTGTTATTATTAATACGTTCTTCTGTGTGTGTTATTATTGTCACAAACGAGGATGCAAAAGTGTTTCACTATGTACTATTGCCTTAGCAGCAGCAGGCCCTTTCCGCAGGATGGCATCCTGACGTATCGGACCTGCTGTTGCTCAACTATGCAGTACCACAGTCGCAGCAGCAACTGGCCACAGCCCAATGGACCCCTGATTCAATACTGGCACAATTACTGGATGAGGACACACAGTTGTTTTGCAGTGTACTCGGGCTTCAATAGCAGCAGTTCGTCTCTGCAGGACGTTTTCCAGACTCATTCGACCTCATGTCATTCGACTGCGCCATAGCACTAATGCAGCCAGAACTTGAGTCTCAGTTAAATACTAGCAGAATGCAATTTTTTGCCAATATGTACAATTTGACTGTAAGTGGATCTAAGCATGTGAATGTAGGCTTAGCACCCCATGATGAGTTGGATGTGATGATTGGACTAGAAAATCTTCAACATCTTGATAGCAGATTGCTGCATGTATTACAGAAATTGGACTGTCTGTGCAGCATGATAGAGTACATGTAGATATATATGACGACTGAATACATCCCATTATATATTCCGGTTAACACCTGTATGTTACAGAGTGCGGCACCAACTGTTAATACGTATATGGACAGGTAGTGCTTGAATTAAAATCTGGGGGGTGCTGTCGGGTAGATTAAATATTCAAGTTTGGTGAATTTAAACAGCTTAACTGATAGCACTAGAAAGATTTATTTCATAATAACAATAATAAAAATAATAATTCGGGATGGATGGACAAAATACTTCCAGATATTCTTTTTCTTTCTACCTGATCACTGTTGGTGGCAGAATTTCATGCTGATCATACCACTACAAAGTGGAGACTGCAAATGATAATACTCATGCTATAGAACTATAAAAATTAAAATAGCCTTAGACGTGATGTTGCTGGTGAGCACAGAGTGGATTTCAGTAAATTATATCAGTGCATAAATGCTTGTAGTCATTCAACACAAGAATATGCACCTGAAATCCTTATAAGCTTTGAAACTATGGAGACCGAAACAGCCGAAGGAATACCTATGTATCTACTTGCATCTATAAGTCTCTATACAATTAAGACTGAATTCAAGGCGCACAAAAGACAGTTGATTGAAAAATACTGTAAAACTGTGTTATTATACATGTCAAATAAAAATTGTAGAATAAATAAAAGCTTTCCTTATTTCTTTCAACCCTACCTTAGCATAGCAACAATAATTCATGATGGTCGTCTTTTATAAATAATGGCAGCGACATAACACACTTACTAATAGTTTTTAAAAGATTGCTTGGATGAAGAGGTATATCACACTTATACTAAGAGAAAAGGAGACACGTTTCATAGACAACTCATAATTTTATTTACAATATATACATGACTAGCTTCATCTGATTACTTGTATATGCTAAGATGCAGCACATTAATACACTTTATTGTTTTGTACAATATTTATATAATTAACAGTAACCTGTTACTAATATACTGAGGTGAATTGTACTAATACTACTGCTATGTGTTATTATATTCTATATTTATACAGTATGGGATCGAGGCGCTGCATGTCAAGAGAGAAGGGACCACACATTCACACACATATACAGAACACATATAAGGACACATAATTTGCAAAAAACTGGTACTCGCTATACGCAATGATACATACAACTAGCAAGCACACATTGTGTTTGGGAAATACCTACAAATGAAACACTTCTCATCAGTCTCGACAGACCAACTGCCAGATGCTGTTCAGTAATTACCTCATAGCCATGCAAGTGGAAGACTACTTGGTATAACATAGACGGAGATATGTCACCATCATACAGGCACTCAATTGTGACAGCCGGAAAGGGTGCATGATTCACATCCTTAGCCCCCTTTTGGTTGGCTCCTGCATCCATACGATGTGATTACATTTTAAATGTGAGCCCAAAAACCACCACAATCTGCAAGCCATTTGCCTGTCTTTCATCAGTTCCTGGTATTTCATTGAAGATTACAACCCACTTATAACTTTACGTAGAGCTGTAATCTCTTGCCCCAACATGCTCAGTTCAGTGGTAAACTAAACGAATTCCACGATGGTTTCTAACATTTTCCATGGTTCTGTCAAAAACGGAATTACTCAGTAATTTATAAAAATCGTTTTCAGAAACAAGTGTCCCAAGAGCCGTTTTCCTGAAATTAATATAAGTGTACTCCAGCCAGGACACTGGTTGAAGGACATGCCATGGGTGATTTTAATAAGCATCATGCATAACCTGAGACACTGCTGGAGGTTTTTGTAGCGAAGAATGCATTCCACAGTTCTGTCACAAGCTGCGGGGTGTGTGGGCGGGGGGGGGGGGGGAGGGGGGGAGGGGTCCCATTTTGCATGAGCGTGCACTCAAAGTACAGCACCAAGTCACTGTGTACGAGATGAAAACCAGTGACATATTCCACGTCTTCCTCCAGGACATACCTCTCACCAACACCCACAGCTATACGATGGATCTTTTTTCCATTCTATCAAATATTTCTTTTGACAGCCATCTAAGCTCTCCAAATGGGTAAGTTTGTTAAAGGGTTGCCTGCAGAGATTATTTACATCCAAGTAAAGGATGTAAACTTAAATCCCCAGATGGCCTTTATTCTTCATTATTCATTCATGTCTTATCCCCCTTAGCACATCTGTGTATGCAATGACGTCAGTAAACTGTGCATTTTCAACTTCTCGTAGCGTAATGAATAGTCCATCAAATTTGGGGAATAAAATAATTTGCTCCACTAATATTTCTGCCGTATACCGTCCGGCCATTCTCAGAGTGAGTCACAAGGCTGACGACAAGATGCCTTATATGCTCCACCGTGGCGGTACTGAGCGTGCGTCTCAGATATGCTGGTCGACGGCAAAGAAGTACGCTTATACATACGGCGCACAGTATATCCGATAATTAGCAAGAAGAGCTCACATACCTCAAGAGCAATTTTAAAGAGAATGGATTTTCTCCGCAACAGATCCGTAGAGCATTCAATGCAAAACCTAGAATGCAGATATGTGATGCGGATGAAGACAGTAATTCCTGCAGAATAAGTGCGTTTTTGTTCTATGTGGGTGCTCTTTCCTCGAAGGTAGGCCGTATTCTTGAGGAACACGGTGTGAAGGTGATCTTCCAGCCCTCCATGAAGAAGGATGATGATGATGTGTTGTTTGAGGGGCGCTCAACTGTGCGGTTATCAGCGCCCGTACAAATTCCCAAACTCTGCTCAACGCAATCTCGCCACTTTCATGAGTGATGATGAAATGATGAGGACAACACAAACACCCAGTCATCTGGAGGCAGGTGAAAATCCCCGAACCCGCCGGGAATCAAACCCGTGACTCCGTGCTCGGGATGCGAGAACGCGACCGCAAGGCCACGAGCTGCGGACCCCATGAAGATTGCAGCTTTACTCGGCTCTGTAAAGGACGATTTACTGTTTCGTAAAGCGGGTGTGTATCAGATTCCTTGCGGAAATTGTAAGAAGTCATACACAGGTCAAACAACGCCCACCGTTCATGAGAGATGTGTGGAGCATCGAAGATACACACGGTTATCACAGCCAGACAAGTCACCTGTGGCGGAACATTGTATTGATACAGGGCATTCAATGAATTACAGTAATGTGAAGGTTTCAACATCCACCTCTTCTTTTTTGGAATCTGTCTTCAAGGAAGCTATAGAGATTAGATTACCTAATAATTTAATAAATAGAGATAATGGTTTTCATTTGGACAAAGCATGGAATCGGGCTAACGGGGTAATTATACTGCAGAGAAGTCGTCATGGTGTCACGACCGCCAAACATACATCAATAAGCGAATCGAATGTCTGTACACCTTCGCCACAGGCGGCGCATGTGTAAGCGTATTTCTGTACTGCCTACCAGCATCTGTGACCCGCATACGCAGTACCGCCGCGGTGGAGTATTTAAGGCCGCGCTCCGCATGTTGTAGTCAGTCTTGTGACTCACTCTAAGGATGGCCGGACGATACGCTGCCGAAATGTCAGAGGAGGAAATTTTATTTGCGCGGCTGCATGTCCGAAATTTAATGGTCGGTCTGTGAACTGTTCAATTTTGACGTGTGTCTTTTTTAACATTGTGTCACAGGAACTCTCTAGCGCAGAGTAATAGAAGGCTGGATCCAGAGAATATGTGTCAAGGCATACACTTCAGAATTTCTCAGAAACAGCTCTGAATAAGCTCACATCTGTCTCCATGTACAATTTAGGATGTCCTCTAAATCACAGATGTGGAACTCCTGCCAAACATTAACCTCCTGCCTATACTCTATATCGATTATGGCAGTGCCTGTAAGTTTGCTGGTGCACGCAGTCATATCAGACAATGTGGTTTTGGGGTGCCTCTCGATGTAATCCAGGTATTCATAAGGATAAAGCCCTCCTTCGCCACAAACTAAAACATTAAATCACCAGGATATGCGTCTCTGGTGAAGTTCACACCCTCCTGGCACATGGTCTCAGCAAGTTTCTGAAGAGATATGTGCATGAATTGTTGGAATGGAATGTTATTGTGCACTTGATTCCTTTGGAGAACGAAATGTAGTCCTTTTAATTGCGAAATAGGACACTGACCATATTACCCTTGACCTCGAAATCACCCAAGTACTCAACAAGGAAGTGAACATCATACCCACCTCAATTATGGAAGAAGACGGGCATGCGACATCGCACCTTGAACTTCAAGTTACATGCATTGTGAGCAGCACCACAGGACATCCCCATTGAATGACAGTGGTATCGACGTGGAGTTTCCGTTTTTCTATCCAACAGCCCCCCACAAACGTGACATTTAACTACCTGTTGGTATAAGGCATAACTCTCCTACTATTAGGTCCTTGGAATGTTGTCACTATAAAGAACAGCAACACTCAGCCCAAGTATTTCGAGCTCAGAGAACAATTATCTTGCCGGATTAACCCCAGCCTACGTGTAATAACAGTCTCCAACATCAACATGGAGGTGTCACAGCTATTGTAGGTCGACGGTATCTCCAGCCCTCTCCCTGGGAACAGGCCACCCCCTGGATCTCAAGTCACGTCACCTGGCGGGGCTCTGTGACCTCTGATCGGCTATAACCATGCCCCTGCCGCCCAGAGGACTCATTCTCTCTTGTGTATTCGCTTGATGGAATGTTCACTGCACTGGTCGCTGTCTGTTGACAACTTTTTCTTTGATCTTGGACTCCATATGGACTTTAATATGGGATTGCAGTCTTCTATTCGTGTGACATCGAACTTATATGTTTTTGTCTTTACTGCGTCTTTCTACTGTGTCAGTGTAATAAGCCAAACAAATTGTGCTCATAATTGCAGACTTCCACAGTGGCGACTAGTCTATTCGAACTCTCAGTAGACAACATGGAATCCGAGTTTATGAAGCAGTGGCTCCAGCAACAGCAGTGACAGCGTCTTCTTGATTTCCAATTACTGAAAGACCAGCAACAGTAGTGGGCTTTACTGCAACGACTGCTTACGGCGTTATCTATCACGAATGAGACGGCTTCCTTAGTTCCACCATTTCCTAAGTTTCTGGACAGCGTTGACGATTGGGAAACGTACTTACTACGCCTCCACCATCATTTCACTTCCTACACGGTAACTTATTCAGATAGGAAACGGTCATTTTTATCTTTTGTGGTCTTCACATAGAGTGCTGACTTTAGTTCATAAGTTGTCCCCCAAGAAATACCCTGATAGTTAGCCTTTTGCATGAACTTCGTGATCTGCTGTCGGATCATTATGTGTGTGAAACCTGTGTGGCATTAGCTCACTTGAAATTTTACTGGCTTGGTAAGCATCCGCCGCTAATTTACAAAGATTGGGTCACTGACCATCAGTGACGTTGTGCTGTTATGTTCTCAGTAGAATCACGTCGCTGACCATATGCCAACTCTTTGATTTAGGACTTGCTCCTCCAACATTCGCCTAACAAGTTTGTCCTCTCACAGGCTTATAGTATGCGGATCTGTCGTTCGATGAAGTCTTTAAAAGTGCTCAACCTTTCGAATTCTCGCACGAAACCGAAATGCAGCGGGCGGCTCAATTCTCAGCGTCTGTCGTTACATGCAGCGGTTAACACTTGTAGCCACACGAGGAAGTCACTCGCTCATATTGACCGCTCTAATAAACACATCATGCCATATCAGCGCAGTGGCTTAGAGGCACGCGAATAGGGCAATGACACTCCAGATGTCTCCAAACGATCTCTCTCTAGTAACTAAATATCAGAAGCCTATCTAGGTTCTCTATCCGGACAGAAGTCCAATCCATGTCATCTACCTTCCTGTCAGAAGTGCTTCCACCGACACCATCGTTAACTCTGACCACATCGATTGGCTACTTGCTTCGCATGCGGCATCAGGGTTCTATTATTGGTGTGCGTTGGTCGTCCGATGCCTGCAACTATGGGTACAGTGTGGAAGCTGTTTCTCCCAGCTCGTCTCTCGTGGGATCTCGTCACAACCCTTGTATCTGGAACAGTGCATTCTATTCAAGAGTTCGCTCATCCTGCTACAGACCAACCTGTCTACCTGATAATCTTCTTGCGAGTGAATGGTTTGTAAACCTATTTCAGGTGGATATTGGCGCATCTGCTTCTTATATGGATAGTATTACCTGTGTTGTGTGAGGGTCTCTTCCGCTACAGCATTCTTGTCGGAAAGTAACGGCATGTGGTGGCTATGACAGCCACATGAAACGTGTTCATGCTATGCAAGTGTCCCATAAAAGTACTTCAAGGAATCATTCAGTATTGGTTGTTACTTCTGGTAATGGGGAAAATAAGTATGGGTTCGCTGCACTCAGACAGTTTGCCTTTTCCATCTGAAACAATACGTGTTTGTTTTCCATGGTGATTCCACTGGTGACATAATTGCCTCATATTTAGATCTGGTCGTCCCTGATTTAGTAGGGGCAGCGAATGTAGCTAGAAAAGTTCATTTGAAACCGGGTCCTTTGCCTCGCTTCTCGCGGGCCCGCCGGTTCTACGCGTCCTATGGGACGTAGTTAAGGCGAACCTGGACAGATTGTAGGGCCTCGAGATAATCACCCCTGTATAATTGATCGAATGGGCTTCACTCCTTGTTGTCGTAAAAAGGCCCGGACGGCTTCCTCCCGCTAAGTGGTGAATTTAACGCTGTTAGCGCCCAGGTCATCGTCGACACTTTCCCATTCCCCACCCAGAAGATGCGTTTTACAAGTTACAATAGGTTTCTTTTATATTAAGGTCAATTTGTCGGAGCCATACTTACAGCTATCGCTGCACCCGGAATCTCGCGACGTATTTGATGCTCAACACATCCTTTGGCATCTACAGTTATGACAGACCGCTCTTTTGAAATTTGCAGCCAGCCAGTAATCTTCCAGTGTCATATGGAGCATTCCGTTGTACTGCAATTATTTAGTTACTTTATTCATGTTGACCTTGAAGGGGCGATCTGTATTGATTACTTAGGATATGGAGAACTTCTTAACTGAGATCACTATAAAAAAATTTACTGTAGGTAACAGGCTTTTGCACAAAACTACGTTACCATCTTCAGATCTGTAATAAAATTACAAAAGTATTACAATCTGCTATACAAATAATGCAACATTAACCCATTTAACAACCAAATGACACCATACCTTCATTAAGGTTATTACAAAATCTTGTGCTAGCTACACACAAAAATGTTCCATTGCTTTTCCAGGTATATAAAACATGAAAAGAGCGGGCGTTGAGACATCAAAATTAAAATTACTGTGTACATCATAATTCACTAAAATATCATTCCCATAATGCGACACGTCTTGCCTATCAGGGAGCAAATGCCTATCACAGCTAACACGTGAGACGAAGTGACTACAAGCACAACAGGTGCTGCTGCAATAAATAGATTCTCTCAGTAAAAGTCAAATATGTAGTTAAACATCCATGATTTCATATGTACATATATAAGAAATTCTGAATGTTTATAAAATATTTTTGATGCTTTTTTCACAACAGAACACTGCTAAGAAACCCTACACACCATGCATTTACGCTACTTGCGTTATATCTTAATAAAATTACAAGTGATGTTTTTGACAGTATCGATAAATAAGCGACAAACGTAATTACAAAACACAAAGAAAATTTGTTAAAATTTACTATAAGAAACAGAAATATAAAATACTTATGATAAAAACTTTTTTTAGACAATTTTTAATATCGAAATACAGCTGTGTTCAACGCAACATCTGAAAATTATACCAGTATTGTATAACGCATCACATTTAGTGCACCTAAAAAATATTTATTAAGCGACGTGATAGCCTATATGAGGGCCATGAATACTACGTAGATACCATCGGAAAACCGTCAATAATTATTACAGTCCGGATCTTAGACTGAGTACATGGGCGCTGTAGCCAAAGAATACTGAACTTGAAAGTCCAAAACGCAATCCTGACTCACAAACCTACGGAGGCTCATTCATTGCATTGTACTAATACGAGGATCGTTCAATAAGTAATGCCTCACATTCTCTTTCTCGGAACATATTTATTGTTAAAAGTCAGAATTTGGTGAGAATATACATCAACGTGTCTTCTACATGTCCTATTTTTCTACGTAGTCTCCATAACGATCTACGGCCATACGCCAACGTCGTGGAAGAGCAGGTATTCCCTGGTTGCAGAAGCTCTTGTTCTGTAGGCGTAGCCATGTTTTCACTGTATGACTAACACTCTCGTCATCTGCAAACTGTAGAGCCAATTATCGAGTTGTGATGCGCAGGTCTGCACGAATAGTGGCAGCCGCATGGTTCAGCATGTCTGGAGCAGTGTCTGTGACAGGACGTCTCGAGCGTGGCTGATCATGGAGCTCTGTATCTGCATTTCCTGAAGCTATAATGGGACAGAGGAAGTTGGGTGGCATCCTTCTATAGCTGACTAACACAAAGACAGCAAAATATAAAATATGTGTGACATGAATAACGTACGTAGAATGCACGGTATTGTTACATAACTGTGAATAACTTTGAATGAGTGTGAATGTTAAGAAAAGAAACACTGAACTATCACCAAATGAATTTGGCGAAGCCATCTGTTCTCAAAAGGATGATGATTTTTTTAAATAACTTATGTTTCAATACTGTCACAAAAGCAAAAATTCCTCGTGTAGGAATATTCGTTTTCCGTGCCATCCACCTCTTTGATGGTCTAACCTAAACCAACATCAGCCCAGTTAGTAGTGGCAGATATTGTTGTACAATCAATTTCGAACAACGATAGAGCCCAGTGTACTTCACATGGCCTTGCCGAAAGTAATGGACACACCTTTTTATGAGTGTTAAAATTTGTCGCAGTGGTGAGAGTCGATCTTGAGACCTTCATATTATGTTCAAGCACCAGCCCACGAGACAACCTGAAACCGGTGTAGGGAAACACCGACTCAGACAAGATCAACTTGCATTGAAATAAGTCGATAGTTCGAGCAGGTTATTTGTTTTGTATTTCAGACCACAGTTTGACTTGTAAAAGTATCAGGCTGACGAAAACAAGAAGATATTTCAAAAAACAGTTTTACGTAAGGTCTCGTGGCTTCCTGTTGTTATCAGAACCCTTGCTGGTCTTCATGAAACAGGTGATGGCCAACAGCCAACAGACTCCTGATGACAGCCAGAATCAAAATGGCTCTGAGCACTATGGGACTTAACATCTGAGGTCATCAGTCCCCTAGACTTAGAACTACTTAAACCTAACTAACCTAAGGATATCACACACATCCATGTCGGAGGCAGGATTCGAACCTGCGACCGTAGCGGCCGCGTGGCTCCAGACTGAAGCGCCTAGAACCGCTCGACCACACCGGCCGGTAAAGCCAGCATCCGTCTTGTTGATGGCAATGCTTAGCGCTTCGCGCATGTCATCAATAGCGCATGTTGCAACATTAGTACTGACAAGCATAAAATTTATCTTGATAAATGAAGACTCATGACAGTTGTTAAGTGATGCAATATTAAAATGACCGGTTTCGTAGCTTATAACTGAGTCCTCAAGCATACATCTGAGTAGAAAAAATGAAAAAAATTATAATGTATATACCGTAAGTTAAAAAAATGTAGTAAATAACAGATAAACGTACTCTCAATCATTTAATATAAAACCTTAACTGGGTTTAAATCGATGACCCAACATGCAGCAAAACACACCAGACAACAGGCAAAATACAATTAGGAACTTAGAGTTTAAGAATGAAGCATTAATAGCTAATAAAGGCGGTTTGTATGGGGCGGGGGGGGGGGGTGGGGGGGGGGGGAAAGAGCTGTGGGAAGCAGATATAGAGTAACAGACTAACCAGAAGACATTGAAAAATTGAAGAAGGGCGGTATTAAAGAAATTTCCAAAATGCAAATTCCAGGCAGTCACTTAGCCGGAACAAACTTAGTTGAGAGTGGGAGGAACAATGAGTGGGTTTGGGGCAAGAAGCTGAATGGCAAGGTAAACGCCTGCAGGCTAGGTAATAGGCGACAGTACATAAGCGTGGCAGATGCAGTAACTGCTATGATGTAATGGGACAGAGAAAGTTAAGTGGCATCCTTATATAGCTGACTAAAACAAAGACAGCAAAATATAAAATACACTCCTGGAAATGGAAATAAGAACACCGTGAATTCATTGTCCCAGGAAGGGGAAACTTTATTGACACATTCCTGGGGTCAGATAAATCACATGATCACACTGACAGAACCACAGGCACATAGACACAGGCAACAGAGCATGCACAATGTCGGCACTAGTACAGTGTACATCCACCTTTCGCAGCAATGCAGGCTGCTATTCTCCCATGGAGACGATCGTAGAGATGCTGGATGTAGTCCTGTGGAACGGCTTGCCATGCCGTTTCCACCTGGCGCCTCAGTTGGACCAGCGTTCGTGCTGGACGTGCAGACCGCGTGAGACGACGCTTCATCCAGTCCCAAACATGCTCAATGGGGGACAGATCCGGAGATCTTGCTGGCCAGGGTAGTTGACTTACACCTTCTAGAGCACGTTGGGTGGCACGGGATACATGTGGACGTGCATTGTCCTGTTGGAACAGCAAGTTCCCTTGCCGGTCTAGGAATGGTAGAACGATGGGTTCGATGACGGTTTGGATGTACCGTGCACTATTCAGTGTCCCCTCGACGATCACCAGTGGTGTACGGCCAGTGTAGGAGATCGCTCCCCACACCATGATGCCGGATGTTGGCCCTGTGTGCCTCGGTCGTATGCAGTCCTGATTGTGGCGCTCACCTGCACGGCGCCAAACACGCATACGACCATCATTGGCACCAAGGCAGAAGCGACTCTCATCGCTGAAGACGACACGTCTCCATTCGTCCCTCCATTCACGCCTGTCGCGACACCACTGGAGGCGGGCTGCACGATGTTGGGGCGTGAGCGGAAGACGGCCTAACGGTGTGCGGGACCGTAGCCCAGCTTCATGGAGACGGTTGCGAATGGTCCTCGCCGATACCCCAGGAGCAACAGTGTCCTTAATTTGCTGGGAAGTGGCGGTGCGGTCCCCTACGGCACTGCGTAGGATCCTACGGTCTTGGCGTGCATCCGTGCGTCGCTGCGGTCCGGTCCCAGGTCGACGGGCACGTGCACCTTCCACCGACCACTGGCGACAACATCGATGTACTGTGGAGACCTCACGCCCCACGTGTTGAGCAATTCGGCGGTACGTCCACCCGGCCTCCCGCATGCCCACTATACGCCCTCGCTCAAAGTCCGTCAACTGCACATACGGTTCACGTCCACGCTGTCGCGGCATGCTACCAGTGTTAAAGACTGCAATGGAGCTCCGTATGCCACGGCAAAGTGGCTGACACTGACGGCAGCGGTGCGCAAATGCTGCGCAGCTAGCGCCATTCGACGGCCAACACCGCGGTTCCTGGTGTGTCCGCTGTGCCGTGCGTGTGATCATTGCTTGTACAGCCCTCTCGCAGTGTCCGGAGCAAGTATGGTGGGTCTGACACACCGGTGTCAATGTGTTCTTTTTTCCATTTCCAGGAGTGTATGTGGGACATGTACAATGTACGTACAACATAAAACTTACAACTAGTCAATAGTCACTGGCTTAAAATAATGACGAAAACTTAAGATTAAGGTGGTAAAAAACGCAAAGTATATCACAAGAAGTGGAAGAGGATAAAACTGTTATTCGATAATGCTGTTAAGGGAAAGACAATTGAAGGAAATGTACGTGGGAGGGAGAAAACAAAAGGCATAGAAAATAGGGCCAAAATACGGAACATAAAACACAGTACTGTAACAGAAAAAATATGAATAAAGTTAAGTAAGCATATTTAGGCACTCAAAATTTGCAAGAGGATTGCGATGTCTCATATCAGTTTGACCATTTAGTGTATGTTGTGGAAAAGTACTATCTCAATTTCTTCCAAAATACTTAGTGTTTACTTTTACTTTCACTGTATAAAATGATTACATTATTCGACAGACTGGTAACAGAAGGCCTTTGTCCATGGAAGTGCGCACTCGAAGCCGATTTTGAATCGGTTAAATTCAGATTTTCTCGAAATCTGATGTCAAAATCCCTTCCCGTTTGGTCAGTGTACGTCTTGGACCTTACTTTCGGCTCGCGGAACATTCTTTGTGTCTGTATCTGCTACTGATATTATCGGGTATGGAACAGGAGTATTTTATATTTTTAGCACAATGGTTGGAGCTATCTTCTCCGATATTCTTCTGAAGTGTGGAAACCAACAATATATATCTTCATCCTCAATCTCACGGTCTGCATTAATCAGGGTTACATAATCTCACCTAGAGCCACGGAAGGTGGGTGGCATTACCTTTTTAAAAATGCCTTTATTAATGTTATTCTCAGAATTAGCATTTAGCCAGTACTGTACACTTTGCATTGAATGAAATCATATTTTCTTCCTAAGGCGTTCTTCTTCAAGGGAAAGTTTTACATCATATAAAGCAGTGGCCTGAATGAAGCCATTTCGTATGTTGATTGATGATTACAGGTGTTGTGAATACCATGATCGGTAGTAGTTGCTCTCCTGTGTATATCGAATTAAGGTTAAAATTGTTTGTAGTGGTCAAAAGATACATGTAAGGAAGCATTTCATTCCCGTTATACCGCACTGTGCAATGGATTTTCCGATGTAAACAGTTTAACTGATTCACGACATTGCAACAATCATCCGTTTTCCCTTTGTATAAAACCAGTATATCGCCCACACATCTACTCTACAATATTTTTTGGGATGACTTGGAAAATTTGTCATAACGTCATATTCAAAGGTAGTCATAAAAATATTGGCCAAATAGCATGCCAATACTGATTACATGGCCATTCCTTAATTCTGAATCTAAGCATAATTACGTAAATTAAAATAGTTAAATTTCAAAACAGTATCAAGTAGCGTGAGAAGGTCATTGATCTCATCTGCAAGCGAATTAGTGTTGTTCATAAATTTTAAGTAATGATGTCCAGTACTTCGGCTAAAGGAACGTTGGGATACATATTCTGAACGTCCAGTGACGTAAGTTCCTGTCGTAATGGATAAATTGACTACTTTTTCAATACGATTCTCTCTGTACTGAACATAACAGATTGCAGGAAGTCTATAATGTTTATTAAGGTATTTGGCAAGGGAATTTTTTATGTAATTTCCTAACCTCTCTGGATTACTTAAAGGTCTGACAGCAGATTATACTTATGTAGCTAAATTGTTCCCTTAACTTATGGGCTGTTTGGGTCTCTGGAATAAGTCTCTTTTCCTGAAATTCTTTAAGGAAAATTTTAAAAGTATTGTGTACCTTCTTTAAATTAACTACATTTTCTACGGTAAAGTCAGTTTTACATTTTAGGATATGATTTTCAGTTAAAAACTATTGCAATTTTTCAATATAATGGCTCCCTTGTGTTATCATGGAAGTTTTACTTTTATCTGCCTGGCTAATTAATTTTTGATGTTCATGAAGATTCGTATTTATAGATAAATTAATGTGTCGTGTACATTGTATTTTATTGAACTGGAGACCCAGAAATGAGGGAGACGCTTCGTCCCCGCCGTAGCACTCAGTGGTTCATAACCTCACAACGGGCTACAGCAGTCCACTCACCTCACCGCCACCCAGTACCGAACCCAGGGTTATTGTGCTGTTCGGCACCCAGTACCCACTCCCCTCCCTCCCCCTGGGAACGTCTCACACCTCACACCAGACGTGTGTATTGCCAAATGTCTGCATAGTACAGTAATTATGGTGTACAACTACAGCAGTGCTCAAAAAGTATCCGAAAGACCAGAATTGCATTTCGCCTGACTCACATGCAACCTGCATAACACAGATGTCTAGCAGGTCCTCTAATCGCACCTCAGTACAGTCGTTTGACTAATGAGAATGGTTCCAACAAGTCACCACTAGAAAACACTACTCTGTATCGCAATAACTCAAGATGTAAAGTAGTACCACGATACTAAAAATATCAGGGAACACCTTATCACAGATAAGACTGTCCTTAAGGCCTGTAAGCTACATTTATTACAATAAACCTGAAATGTCAGCAATCACATTACTACGTCAGATAGGTAATGCATGTAGTAAGTTCGTCATATTCATGGTTTCCTCTTCAAAGTAACATGCCGTACTTATTATTTAACACAAAATGACATTAAAAATTTAAGTAAATCACGAGCAGCTGGTTGAACATATGTATGAAATTCAAATGACACAACGAACCGTCTTGTTCTGCATATGGATTCAAACCCAGGTCATGCAGACTACCCAAAGATTTCGTGACTGCTGGAAACTAAGAGTCATTCCTGACTAGCCATACAGAGAGGGATATACCTCGATTTTAGACAGTACCAATTAGCAAATATCAAATTTAAATTACATGATGTTGTTATCTTCAGTCCAGAGACCAGTTTGCTGCAGCTCTCCATGCTACTCTATCCTATGCAAGCTTCTTCATCTCCCAGTACGTACTGCAGCCTACATCCTTCTGAATCTGTTTAGTGTATTCATCCCTTGGCCTGCCTCTACGATTTTTACCCTCCGCGTTGCCCTCCAATACTAAATTGGTGATTCCTTGATGCCTCAGAATATGTCCTGCCAACCGATCCCTTCTTCTAGGCAGGTTGTGCCACAAATTTATCTTCTCCTCAATTCTATTCAATACCCCTTCATTAGTTACGTGATCTACCCATCTAACCTTCAGCATTCTTCTGTTGCACCACATGTCGAAAGCTTCTGTTCTCTTTTCCTCTAAACTATTTATCGTTCACGTTTCACTTCCATACATGGCTACACTCCATACAAATACATTCAGAAACGACTTCCTGACATTTAAATCTATACTCAATGTTAATAAATTTCTCTTCTTCAGAAACGCTTTCCTTGCCATTGCCAGCCTACATTCTATATCCTCTCTACTTCGACCATCATCAGTTATTTTGCTCCCCAAATACCAAAACTCCTTTACTACTTTAAGTGTCTCATTTCCCAATATAATTCCCGCAGAATCACCCGATTTAATTCGACTACATTCCATTATCCTCGTTTTGCTTTTGTTGATGTTCATCTTATATCCTCCTTTCAAGAAACTGTCCATTCCGTTCAGCTGCTCTTCCAGGTCCTTTGCTATCTCTGACAGAATTACAATGTCATCGGCGAACCTCAAAGTTTTTATTTCTTCTCCATGGATTTTAATTCCTACTCCGATTTTTGTTTTTGTTTTCTTTACTGCTTGCTCAATATACATATTGAATAACATCGGGGATAGGCTACAACCCTCTCTCACTCCCTTCCTAACCACTGCATCCCTTTCCTGCCCCTTGACTCTTATAACTGCAATCTGGTTTCAGTACAAATTGTAAATGGCCTTTCGCTTCCTGTATTTTACCCCTGCCACCTTCAGAATTTGAAAGAGAGTATTCCACTCAACGTTGTCAAAAGCTTTCTCTAAGTCTACAAATGCTAGGTTTGCCTTTCCTTAATCTATTTTCTAAGATGAGTCGTAGGGTCAGTATTGCCTCACGTGTTCCAACAGTTCTACGGAATCCAAACTGATCTTCCCCGTGGTCGGCGTCTACCAGTATTTCTATTCGCCTGTAAAGAATTCGTGTTGGTATGTTACAGCCGTGCCTTATTAAACTGATAGATCGGAAATTGTTACATCTGTCAACACCTGCTTTCTTTGGGATTGGAATTATTATATTCTTCTTGAAGTCTGAGGGTATTTCGCCTGTCTCATACATCTTGCTCACTAGGTGGTAGAGTTTTGTTAGGCCTGGCTTTCCCCAGGCCGTCATTAGTTCTAATGGGATGTTGTCTAATCCCGGGGCCTTGTTTCGACTTAGGTCTTTCAATGCTCTGTCAATGTCTTCACGCAGTATCATATCTCCTATTTCATCTTCATCTACATCGTCTTCCATTTCCACAATATTGTCCTAAGTAGATCTCTCTTGTATAAAACCTCTGTATACTCCTTCCGCATTTCTGCTTTCCCTTCTTTGCTTAGAACTGGGTTTCCATCTGAGCTCTTGATATTCATGCAAGTGATGCTCTTTTCTCCAAAGGTCTCTTTAATTTTCTTGTAGGCAGTATCTATCTTACCCCTAGTGATATGCGCCTCTACATCCTTACATTTGTCCTCTAGCCATCCCTGCTTAGCCATTTTGCACTTCCTGTCGATCTCATTTTTGAGACGTTTGTATTCCTTTTTGCCTGCTTCATTTACTGCATTTTTATATTTTCTCCTTTCATCAATTAAATTCAGTATCTCTTCTGTTACCCAAGGATTTCTATTAGCCCTCGTCTGTTTACCTACTTGACCCTTTGCTACCTTCACTATTTCATCTCTCAAAGCTACCCATTGTTCGTCTACTGTATTTCTTTCCCCCATTCTTGTCAATCGTTCCCTAATGCTCTACCTGAAGCTCTCTACAACCTCTGGTTCGTTCAGTTTATCCAGGTCCCATCTCCCCAAATTCCCACCTTTTTGCGTTTCTTCAGGTTTAATCTACAGTTCATAACCAATAGATTGTGGTCAGAGCCCACATCTGATTCCTGAAATTCTGTCTTACCATTATATAATCTAACTGAGACCTTCCGCTAGCTCCAGACTTCTTCCATGCATACAACCTTCTTTTATGATTCTTGAACTAAGTGTTAGCTATCCTTAAGTTATGCTCTGTGAAAATTCTACCAGGCGGCTTCCTCTTTCATTCCTTAATCCCATTCCATATTCACCTACTACATTTCCTTCTCTTCCCTTTACTACTATCGAATTCCAGTCAACCATGACTATTAAATTTTCGTCTACCTTCACTATCTGAATAATTTCTTTTGTCTCATCATACATTTCATCAATGTCTTCGGCATCTGCGGAGCGTATAAACTTGTACTACTGTGGTAGGCGTGGGCTTCGTATCTATCTTGGCCACAATAATGCGTTCACTATGGTGCTTGTAGTAGCTTACACTCACTGCTTTTTTTAAATTCATTATTAAACCTACTGCTGCATTACCCCTGTTTTATTTTGTGTTTGTAACCCTGTAGTCACCTGACCAGAAGTCTTGTTCCTCCTCCCACCGAACTTCACTAATTCCCACTATATCTAACTTTAATCTATCCATTTTCCTTATCAAATTTTCTAACCTACCTGACCGATTAAGGGGCCTGACATTTCACGCTCCGATCCGTAGAACGCCAGTTTTCTTTCTCCTGCTAACGATGTCCTCCTGAGTAGTCCCCGCTCGGAGATCCGAATGGGGGACTATTTTAACTCCGGAATATTTTACCCAAGAGGACGTCATCATCATTTAACCATACAGTAAAGCTGCAAGCCCTCGGGAAAAATTACAGCTGTAGTTACCCCTTGCTTTCAGCCGTTCGCAGTACCAGCACAGCTAGGCCGTTTTGGTTAATGTTACAAGGCCAGATCAGTCAATCATCCAGACTGTTGCTCCTGTAGCTACTGAAAAGGCTGCTGCCCCTCTTCAGGAACCACACGTCTCAACAGATACCCATCCGTTGTGGTTGCACCTACGTACGGTACGGCTATCTGTATCGCTGAGGCACGCAAGCCTCCCCACCAACGGCAAGGTCCATGGATAATGGGGGGTGGGTGCTGCGAACCGTAATAGACGCTTTATCACAGGTCAGCACGTTACCACAGAGCTAGCGAAGAGGGATGTGTCTAAGCATGCTCTTACAAGGATAATTGTGGCTAGAACTCGTAAACCGCTATTTAAAGGAAGAGATTAGTTGCGATTTCCACGTCCAACGACTTTACTGGGCTGAAAACCGTAAATTTAAAAATTTTTGTTACACCTCAAGCGATAATAACTCAGATTATTCAAGGGAAGAGACAGGAAAAATCAAGTGAACCTTGAGGCTTAATTCCGTGCACGCCAGGAAGTAACTTGTCGATCACAGAGTTGCCAAACATACCTGGCCTTGTTGCCAAATCTCAGATACAGTACCAGATGGAAGAAGACGAACCGATGCGATCCTACAGCGGGCTGTACAGCGTCTGATTCGCATTACTGTAACTAGGTTTAGGGACTGGAGCGTAGTTACTAATAATACTCAGAACTGACTGCAAACTAGGTATCATAAATCAGTAACTCTCATAGTTGCTTTTATATGTCTTTCGTAAGTGTACTCAAAACTAAGAAACTCATTCACGGACGTTTTCGTGCCTCGCCGATAGTCAACAAATAAATAAAAATAAAAAACGAATGTGTGTGTGTGTGTGTGTGCGTGTGTGTGTGTGTGAGAGAGAGAGAGATAGAGAGAGAGATAAAAATAAAAAGAATGAGAGAGATAGTAAAAAATTGTTGTACAGAAATTGAATCATGGCATGTAAAGAAATCTTTCATTAAAATGACACATTCCACATCTTTACGAAATGTCGTATTCATGATATATGGAGCAAGTATTAATCTAATCAAATCTAATCTAATCTAATCATATCATATTGCTGACTAGCCATGAAGAGTCATGAATTACCGAAATTTTCGCCAATATCAGTAACCAAATGTAAACTTGAAAATAAAAGACGACAGTTTTTGTAATAAACCAGGACTCCTGTCAAGACCCTTTCGTCCCTGTTGACTAGCAACGCAAGATGTCTGATATACCTCCATTCAGAAATAACAAAGTGTGCATGCATTTAAAGATGAAGCGCATGATGTGAAGTTCTGTGACGGAGATACGAACCCAACACGTAATAGGATTGTTAACTAAGTAAAATCAAATGTTTCATATCGGTTTTTCTTACCAGCTGCTAGTTGTTTGAATCCAAAATAAGGATACAAATTCTTGTGCCTGAGCGACAATCGAACCGCACACCTACCGTCCATCTTTATCATTCATGAATAAAGCTTAAATATCAATTGCTTACTCACCAACAGTAAGATGTGTGCGTGTTTGACCAGAAATGACGACACCTATTGCGATTGTTGGCAACACATGAACAGACATTAAAAATGCATGCTAATTTTCACTAGCAGGCCGGTGTGCACGTGATAGGGCTTGAAATGAAATTATGAATATTTTTGTACTGGATCAGGATCGGACCAGCACGGATTCAGAAAGTATCGTTCTTGTGAAACGCAACTGGCTCTTTATTCTCACGAAGTAATGATTGGTATCGGCAGTGGATTTCAAATTTATTCCACATTTCTAGAGTTCCAGAAGGATTTTGACATTGTGCCTCACAGGAGCCTTCTAATCAAATTGCGTGTCTATGGAATACCGCCTCAGTTGTGTGACTGCATCTGAGACAGCGACAGACTAAAAGTCATTGAGTAAAGCAGAAGAGATATCCAGCATTCCCCAAGCAACTTTATAGGGCCTCTCCTGTACTTAATCTAGATAAAAGATTTAGGAGATAATCTGAGCAGTCCTCTTAGATCGTTTGCAGATGATGCTGCCGTTTACCGTCTAGTAAAGTCATAAGAAGATCAAAACTAATTGCAAAACAACTCAGACACGATATCTGAATGGTGGGAAAACTGGAAATTGTCTCTCAATAAGAAAATGTGTGATGTCATCCATATGAGTACAAAACGATATCCGTTAATGATCGATTAGACTATAAATTACACAAACTGAAAGGCTGCTAGTTTGGATATATATATATATATATATATATATGATTTACAATTACGAACAACTTAAGATGAAATGAACATATAGAAAAAGTTATGGGGAATGCAAACCAAAGACTAAGTTTTATTGGCGGAAAAGGTAATGAGATTGCCTACATTACGCTTATCCGTCGTCTGCTACAGTACTGCTGTGCTGAAAGGGATAATTGCCGGATAGGATTGACGGAGAACATCGAAAATGTTCAGACAAGGGGAATTCGTTTTGTACTATCGCGAAATAGGGGAGACAGTGACATGAATATGATAAGTGAGTTGGGATGGCATCATTAGGACAAATAAGTTTTACGTTACGGCGAGATCTTTTCACATAATTTGCATCACAAACTTTCTCCTCTGAATGTAAAAATATTTTATTGTCGCCATCATATGATCATTATAACAAAACAAGAAGAATCAGAGCTCGTTCAGTATAATTTAGGTGTTGGTTGTTCCCACTTACTGTGAGTGAGTAGAACAGTAGAGGAATAGTCTGAAGATGATTAGAAGATTCCTTTGCCAGGTACTTAAGTTTGAACTGTAGAGTAGTCATGCAGATGCAGAATCTGCGAATGGGATTATTTTGTGTACGTCATCTTTGCCACCGTCTCTGCGCTGTGCCCCTCTCCGTCATTACCTATTTACATTGCCAGAAGAGCCTCCTTCATGTTACTATCTTCTTCGTTTGCCCATTTTTGAAACACGTCGTATATCTGACCGAGTTGGTGATTCATGTGAAAAGGTTTCCGATGTATTATGACCACACGATAGGAAGTCATAGACTTTAAACGCGGTACGGTACCTGGAGCTCGGTGCATTGGACGTTCCGTTTCGGTAATAGTTGGGGCATTCAATACTCTGACATCCACAATGTCAAGATTGTGCCGAGAATATCAAATTTCACGCATTACCGCTCACCACGGACAACGCAGTGGCCGAGAACCTTTCACGTGACGACAGAAAGCAGCGGCGTTTGCGTAGAATTGTGAGTGCTAACAGACAAGTAACACAGAGTGCAATTACAGCAGATATCCAAGTGGGACGCATGGCGAATGTATCCGTTAGGACAGTTAGCGGAATTTGGGCGTTAATGGGTTCAGGATACAGACGCCCGACGCGAGTGCCTTTGCTGACAGCACGACATCGTCTACAGCGCCTCTCCTGGGCTCGTGACCATAACTGCTGGACGCTATATGACAGGAAAACCCTGGTCTTGACACAGAAGTCCCGATTTCAGTTGAGAAGAGCTGATGGTAGGGTTAGAGTGTAGCGCAGACCCCAGGAAGCCCTACTGTTCCAGCTGATAATGGCTCCTTAATGGCCACTTTTGTGACTTTTGTCACCTTATTGTAAGTTTCCTGTCGTGTTTGGCCTAACTACTTTAACCAGCACCCAACTGGCACTCGGCCTGCATGCAAGTTATTTTTTCTCATCACTGTGCGTTCTGTTACTACGGAAGTTACCTCTTCCATGATTAGCGAAGTTACTTCTACTGCGTATTCTTACGGTATTAATTTGTTATCCACTTCGGCCATCCCCGTCAGACACATTCACTTGCCTGAAATTACTTTGCCCAGAGTTTCATGCCACTGATCCTCATTATCTAGTTTTCCAAAAATTCGTCGAATTTTTTTACGTTTACTCCCGACATAGCGTTCTGAGTCGTAAGGAAGCGGTTATTAAGAGCAGGACTATCCCCGTGAAACTTAACGTGCTGTGCAAGATGTGGCGCAACTTCCCTGGCCAGCACAATCTCCAGCCTTGTCTTCAGTCAAACACGTGTGGGATGTGATAGACTGAGAAGTGATTTCTGAGACTCGTCAAACAGCGACTCTTGCAGAACTACGTCAGCATGTGATGTGGAGCAGGCGTAGCATAACGTATCGCAGGACAGTATTTGCCGTCCGTACGATCGATCCGATGCCGGAGTCAGGGCCTGTATTGCCGCCTGTCGAGGCTACACCACGCATTAATGTGGTTGTTACCACACAGGTCGACACCTGCTACTCAAGAACAGATTGTGGTATCGGTCTGTATACGCTATCATTTCATGTACTCCATATACACTGTTGCAACAATAAATCTTGAGTGAGCTGGAAATCTTTAAGAGGGTGTACTAATTGTTTTCCGCCAGTGTATTATATTTTCGTTAAATTCACAGATTTTTCAAGGTGTGTGAGGTTATTGCCTTGTTGCGGCAAAATAGGTAATTTCGTCCTCAGTTTGTCTTTCAGTTTCTTACTATTTTCTTTAAACTAACTAGAAGAATCAGTTTACAATTCTTTCAGATTAGCCTTCATTTCCTTGTTATTTTCTATTAAGTTTGTTGTGAAATAATTACGTAAACCACGCAAATTACTGTTTAACACACCTATATTACCCCTCAGGTGCCTAAACATTTCCCTTATTTTGGTCTTGAAAGGTTGTTGCCCCTCTATTACGCTCTGGTCTAGTAAACTGTTTTTTGGTTCGCGAGTTTCAGGTTCCGTTTGCATATCCACTGGACGTGGAATGCGTGGTTCTGACTTCGTACGTCTTTGTCACGGTTTAGCATCCTGTTTCGTAACTCTCTTTCCTGCGTGTTGTTGCGTGAATGCACTCCAATAAATATTTTCGCTACGTTTTCGAATAATTTTCCGTCACTGTTTTGTAACTTCACGTCCTTAGACTTCATCGAAATCTAGCGTAAACATTTTATGTTGTTTAAATACACGCTTTTTTGTGCGAATGATTTGCATCGAAATCTTCCGTTACGTCAGTCTACGTGACTGCAATTTTTTGAAACATAGTCTGTTCATGCAATCAAAATTTAGGGAAGTCCTGTCACGGGCAAATCGCGCAACTGGACTTTTTCTCACAGTCTCTTGTAAGTCCTGTCATGAGAGAGCTATGTGTGACGGAACCCTCGAGATTTTACGGAAATTCACTTTGTCCTTTTAAGTGGCAACTAACTGTGTAAAATCGCTTCACGTTTCTTGTTTGACACTTACAAAGAACTCATGGTTCTGGGAACAGTTAATCTTATAAATGTGTGTCTGATATATTAATATCGTTTAAATTCAACCTGTGTGGTTAAAACTTTTACACTCGATTACGGAAATTATTGTACTGCGACATCGGCTGCTGTATGCACAATCGGACACTGTAGTTGTCGTCTGCACAGCCGTGGTCAGTGACCTTGACTGTAGCACAGATCGTAATTTTTGGCCTTCGGAAAAGTGATCACTGTACACAAAAGATTCGGGCTATAACTCACTAGAGTATTTGCCTTCTATTTATTTGTACAAATAACAAAATTAATAAAACCTTTCTTTATGAGCCGAACCGTGAGCTCACTAAATGGATTGTTATTGAACAATTAAGAGGATCGTCTACTATTTCCGAAGTAACTGATGGACGCAGGGACTCGACCGTAAAAATCACGCACTATTATAAAGCCCCTACCTTAAAAATAGCCCTGCCTAAATTCAGTATCGTTTTGGTTCTGTAAATACATCCATCTATTGAACAACTTATGCCGCAATCGCAGAGAAAGAGATGACTGTGTCTCACCTTAGTAAAGAAATATTATGTCTAGATTCTCACGGTCACCAAACTCTGAAGGCTCTACTTCAGTTATAACTAACTTTGAAGTTTACTGTGAATTTAAAAGCTAATCTATTTACTGTGACTTATCCTCAATACTCTAAGATGGAAGTAACCCGTATTAATCCTAATACCATGTTGTGGCAGCTATCTCTGAACTGTTTTACTTAATTAATGACTGAAATTCTTAGTTGAATTGTCAACTCACAATTAGCAAATTTTCGACAACAAATATCAAACTAAAAGCGACGCAAGCGTAGAGCTTAAATTTTTCATGTTTAAATGTTCCGCATTTGTATTCTGAAGTACAATGTTCTGGAAACAATACTACATTCAAAAGATCGTAGTTTTTATACAAGTAATTATCTGCTATGAGTCACACAGTTTTTGGTGTAGAATAGTGATGTAGTGATCAACTAAAAGTATGATCGCTCTTACTAGTAAACTGAAATGTACAATTAATTTCTGTTATTTCACTTTGCCCTTTCTTGAGTGTTACTACATTGAGAATTTTACTTTCCTGAAAAAATGAGCCGACCGGAGTGGCCGAGCGGTTCTAGGAGCTACAGTCTGGAACCGCTACAGTCGCAGGTTCGACTCCTGCCTCGGGCATGGATGTGTGTGATGTCCTTAGGTTAGTTAGGTTTAGGTGGTTCTAAGTTCTGGGGGACTGATGACCTCAGAATTTAAGTCCCATAGTGCTCAGAGCCATTTGCAAAAAAATGAAAATCTTGCCTTGTGATAGCTTATGTCGTCATATGTTTTGATGGTGGTTGCGTCATCAGAACGGTAGCGATCTATGACCTCTTAACGTGTCTGATAAATTAAAATATGCCAAGCTACATGACACTTGCCAGAGCCATTGTTGCACCAGCAGTCATGGCTCACAGGTCTTCACAGCGTCATAAGTCCGGAAATTATTCTATGCACGACTTTATGATTTCAGAGACGTCTTCACAGAGTGTAAGTGAAAAGTCACACCACTTAGATGAAGGTTAGACGCACTATGTAGCACCACAACAATTTTACATACGCGGCAGCCACAAAGCGCCGTCACTACTCAAGGCCTCGTAACTGTCTGCCTTCCCTCTCCTATTGTGCATGTCACAACGGTACACACCAAGCCTATCGTTCTATCCGATTACTTCAATTTTGCGGTATTAATTTTATTTTTAATTAACTTGGTGTCTAAATCTTTGGAGTAGGGCCGTCGCTTACAATTGGAGAATAGATGTTACATCTTTTCATGATCTTAAATTAAAGCAAATGTAAAAATTAATACACTTTACAAGAATGCAAAGACGCATCTATTGCGAACCTCGACACATTGTCTCAAGATTAATCAATAGCTGTATCGAAAGCGATTTTAAAAAGAAATATATTTAATGTGTTTGGATGTAATTGTTCCGTTACAATGGTCAACAAAAGAAATACAGTTGCTCAACGAAAAAAGGAAGTGGAATAAAATTCAGGGAATGACAGGAATACAAGAACATAAATCCCTTAGCAATAAAATAAATACGAAATGCGGGCCAGCCAGGGTGAAATGGCTGCGGGAAAGATGTGTAGAAATCAAAAAATAAATTATCGTCGGGATGACTTACTCGGCATACAGAAATGTGACAAGAACGTTCTGTGAAACTAAAGAGTGGTAACATTATGACCGAAATGTGAATTTCTCTGTTAAACGCAGAGGAGAGAGCGTGTAGGTTAACAGAGTAAGATGAAGTCCTTTATGATAGGAAGGAAATGTCTGATGAAATGATAGAAGAAGAAATTGTAATCGATATGGAAAACTTAGCGGATCCAGTACTAGAGTCAGAATTTGAAGAGCTCAAAGAGATCAAGAGGACCTGAGACCAAATAAGACAGAAGGGGCAGATAACATTTCAACTGAATTTCTGGCAACGGAACGTCGGACATTCAAAAAATTAACATCTACACAATTCCGAAGATGGCAAGGGCAGATAACTGCGAGAAATATCAAACAATAAGCATTAACATGTGTCGATTCAAGTTGCTGACAAGAACAATGTACAGAAGAACGGAAACTGAAGTTGAGGATCTGCTTAATTACCACCAGTTTGGCTTTAGGAAAGGTAAAGGGACCAGAGAGGCAGTTCCAACGTTGTTCTTAATAATGGAGGCAAGACTGAAGAAAAATCAAGACATGCTCAAAGAATTTATCGACGTAGAAAAAGCGTTTCACAATATAAAATGGCAAGGGATGTTCGAAATTCTGAGAAAAATAGAAGTAAACTATAAGAAAAGATAGGTAACAAACAACATGTACAAGAATCAAGAGGGCCAATAAGACTGGGAGGTCAAGAACGAAGTGTTCAGATTAAAAAGGGTGTAAGAAAAGGATGCAGTCTTTCATCACTATTGTTCAGTTCACATATCGAAGAAGCAATGACGGAAATATACTAAAGGTTCAAGAGTGAGATTAAAATTCAAGGTGAAAGGATGTAAAAATATGGTGTATGTAATGAACAGTGTATTGAGTACAGAATTTGAAACTGGAGTGAACAGGAGAAAGGCAAAAGTAATAAAGAAGCGCAGGAATGAGAACAGCGAGAAACTTTACAGCGAAATTGATGGTCACGAAGTACCTCGGAAGCAGAATAACCTACGAAGAACGAAGCCAGGAGGACATAAAATGCGGACAAGCACAGGCAAAGAGGGCATTCCTGACCAAGAGAAGTCTACTGGTATCAAGCGTAGGCCTTAATTTGAGGAAGAAATTTCTGACAATATACATTTGGAGCACAACATTTTATGGTAGTGATCCATAGACTTACAAAGGGATATTTCATGCTAAAAGTTGACCAAAATTACTCTTTGGTGTTTTCTGTCTGTGTGGTCCTAGAGAACATATTTGTAGGTTGATAATGAAACTATATAATTGAGACGTGCCCTGGAAAAACGAATTAACGTACAGTAAGTCGATTTTCTGTTTCCTGCAGTAATTGCATGTGTACGAATAGTCTTTGTGCTCACAAATTATTATTAGTCTCCGACAGACGCAACGCTCCCTAGAATGATTTGACGGCCGTGCTGCTCCAAGTAGTTGTTCCAGCGACCCCCATACCCACTAGACAACTTCCTCGCCGCTCGTATCACTGTATCACTGTGCAATGTGCTGAGACGTATTTGTCAGGAAAGAAAACAGTGACTGTAAACAAAATATGGGAAGTGATTGTGATCGTATATCCAGTACGGAGTGTGATTATGAGAGCCACCTAACTGGAAGGAAACGAAAAATTCAAGAACTGAAGCGGAAAAAAGAGGTCGCGAAGAAGAAGTGGAATTCAGGACAGTGTTATGTTTCGCCGAAAATCAGCAAGGAAGTCTGTTGTAAGAATATTAGAGTCAGTAAGAAATGCTGTGCAAAGGAATCTTATCTAATAATATGCCCAACAGGTTAAGAAGAGATTCATGAACGATTTTGGGCTTTAGGTGACAAGAACACAAAAGATACATTCGTGTTAAGTTTAATTGAAGAGAAAACACCGTCCAGAACATCTAATACAGTAGATTTGTCGGAATCCTAAATCCACATTGATATATCATCCAAAATGCAACAATAATAAGACAGTATCCTCTAAATCCATATTCCAAAGTATTTTGTAAGTTACCGAGAATCGTTTGAAGACAGTTCTAAAGGCGATGAATGCTACTGCTTTTACAGTAGAAGACAAAAGAGGGAAGGTTGTCAAAGCAAGCCCGAAGGGAAATATTTTGATAACCCTTACCTTAGTGTTACAAAGTTATTCACTTCGTTCAGAGATCATTTTCTCCATGAAATGAATAGGTACTTCATATCAAGTATAAAACTTATTATAAATTCGTTAGGGAAAATAGTCTGTATTCGTTTCGAAAGTCAAAAACTGATACTTGTGATTTTTGTCGGGAGTGTGGAGCTATATTGAATGTCAGTGCAAATGATTCTAGTAAACACGTTTGTGAAGAACACAAACTAAACGCTGCGGAGTACAATAAACCCAAGGACAAATATTTAAGGTAGGCTAAACTTGACAACACAGATACCTTAGTGCTAGAGTTTGATTACGCACGGAGCATTCCACAGTCTAAAGTGAGTATTACTGCGCAATTCTACAAAAGACTACTGTGGCTTTATGTATTAATTGTTCACTGTCACAATGACCAGTCAAGTACATTTTATTGGTATCTTGAAGGATCCGCGGAAAAAGTTCAAATTCTATTTGTTCCTTTTTATATGACTTCATAAATAGAAAACTCTAGGCGCCAAACCATATTAAGACTATTATACTTCTATTGGATGGGTATGAAGGACAAAATAAAATATGAGCGTGGTACGATTTTGTACTTAGCTTTCAAAAACAAACAACGTAACCATAGAATTCGTATCTCCAATGCGACCGCAACTTCGTCTTATATGGAAAAATGCTAAGCAATATTGAAAACATTGAGAATGTGGGCCAATATATTTCAGTGCTTCAGAGCTGCAGAAAGAATCCTGCACCCTTTGAGGTGGTGAAAGGAGGGGACCTTATGAAAGACTGGACATCACCTTTATCACCATATTACGTCACAGAACCCAAAGGAAAGACACTATCTGGAAGATAGAAATGTGTCATTTTGTATGATAACGGAAACGCATTTTTCGACTCGTTAACTTATACAGGAACATTGAGTCCTTCCCAAATAAAGAAACGAGGATGTACACTGCCAGTGTGGAAGACGGACATGGCGATGACGAAGACGTCTCGTCCTGGGGTTACGGATGCGAAGAAGAAAGGTATCTTCGCACTACTGAAGTTCCTTCGAGGCAACAATGCAGAAATGCTGAAGAATATAGTTGAAGGTTATGCATCTGCGACAGACAATGACTTCCCAGGATGCGAAACAAACACATGATCAGTAGTAACCACTCATAGACTGTTGCAGGTCGTTGTTGAGTACGGTGTTGTGTTCTATATACGCCTGTAATTGAATAAATGCATTTCACTCGCTTTGTAAATGATTATTTTAATACTAGGTTTATGGTGTGTTATGTTCGTTGGTATACGTAGTGCCTTCAGGAATACCTTTAAAGTGTACTGCTGCTTTGAAAAACTAATTATAATTGTCGAATAAATATATATTTTCTGCTTCACGATCTGAGTATGCTACTTTTAAATTTAACGACTATTTAATAGTCAAATATGAAAAATGTCGTTTTCTTGTTCATGTTATACAGTGATATATGTAAAAACAACTTAAGTGTAGTACCTTATTATCAGATCAAATGCATATCTATGTCGTACATAGTACACTATCGCGTCATTTATTCTGAAACAAAAATACGTAGTTCCTATTTTAGTGAAATTTCGTCCATGTATGTGAGATTGAAATGAATGAAAACACGACGTCAAATATGTATCTCGAGTTCCATATATTCCAATTACGTCATTGGCATTTTATTACATTCTTTATTTCTTAGCGACAGTAATATGAATAATTCACTCGATGCCTCCCAGTCTTGTTTATCGGAGCAGTCTGGCTTTGTTGGAGACCCCTCTTCATCGTAATTTTAAGCTTGAGGGATCAGCCAGATCCATCCTTCGCTTGAGGGCAGTAAATGCAATTATATTTAAATTTAAGGTCGAGGGGAGAGAAAGTAAAGGAAAGGAAAGGAACTGCTGATCTCAGCTGCAGCGGGACTTTACACAGAATCAGCGGCGACGAGTGAAAATACGTGCCGGACCAGGATTCGAACCACCGAGCCCTTGCATAGTACGCAGGTGCGTTAACAACGGCTCCACACGTAACACAATGACGTTCGTACCTTCGTAAACTATCTTGCCACGTCTGTCTGCCGATTCACACTCCCACTGTGCGCCACCTATCCACAGTCTCTGCCCTTTTCCTCCATGTTCGCTACTCTCAGATTCTCGCTGGTGGTCTGACGTATCTGTTCATTTGCACTGAAGTAGATTGATCCACTGTCCATCTAGGTGAATCAATTATATGAATGCGTGGTGTCTGTTCTTTCGGACTATTTCGAAACAACAGACGCTACACATTCATATAAGTAAGTGTAATGATTGTTTTAACAAAGGTTCGCCGGTTTTCTTCGGCTTCTGTCTCATACCTGTTATTAATGGATCAGTTGTCAGTAGTACTCTATTTATTATGCCCAGACTGCGTTCTTCTTATGACAATTTCCTGGCAAACATTGGTCTGTTTGTCTGCTTATTTTCGACCTCAGCTGCTTCTTCTGATAAACTGCCTGTGGATAAGAGGGCATGTTCATCGGTAGTTGGGTCATGCACCAAAATCTTGTACATAGTGGGAGACACAGCATGCCAGAGATATACATCAACATATAGTGTTGCTGTTTAAACAGTAAACGCAGAAAATTTGTCTATCTTACGTCCACGGGAAATAGCTTTCAGAATATACCCGAATCGATAGATGAGTTGCAGAATTATATTTATTATTTCTGCTCATGTTTCGAGGTCTTCAAAAAATCTTCTACTGGTATTTCCATCATTGGTATTTCCATAGTCTTGCTTGGGAACATATATAGTTAATCCCAATCGATTTCCAAACGTTTCTTGTGTGACTTTTTTCCTATCTTGAGCAAGTTTCTTTTTCCCTTTTGAGCTGATTTGCCACTTCTTGATCTTTATTTTATAGGGAAATTATAACAACAATCCGAAAATTCGGGCATGGAGTACAGACAGATGCAGCTGAAGAGCTTCTGTATTTACCACTTTGATTGCTGAATTTGAAGTAGCCCTGTAAATGTAGCATCTCATTCTCGATGCTGACTCTCTTGCTGCATTACAGACCTTTGCATCTACCATAGTAATCGGCAATGTGTGGTTTCAAACTTTTGTGTAAACTGAATTCGCTGTGATCCACCACAACCCCGTTTAGAGATAAGAGATAAGTAATCATTTGGAAGATCATTTAAATCCTCTTCCAGATATAATATTAATCCTTCGCATTTGTGATTAGTCAAGGCTTGCAATTGAATCTCATGCGGCAGTCACAGGGTGCCTCTTGAAGGATGCTGTAACAGGGACAGCCCTCCTTTCCAGATGTTCGGATTATTTCGTATTGTTTCTTGGCAGCGAAGCTTCCACAAAGTTTGACAAGGCTTGGATATGTGAAGTATTTTTTCTTCTCGTAAGTTTCTATGACTCTGATATAGGGCTTGTCTGTATTTAGCACCCCGCGTAGCAGATGAAGTACTGTCTTCAATTACTTTGAAAACCTTACCATTTCCAGATTCTCGGAGCTTCATTTCACTTGCATACGTTAATACTGCGATTCCAAATTTCTTCCGCAGTACCTGTGTCTTATGCATTTTACTGCGTTCGCTCAACTCTATGAACGATTTTGATGGCCTAGAAGCTGAAGTTATCCAACATGGGATTTTAATGGTAATTTGCAGCTAATTATGGTTATTTTTTGAGAAAGTGCTATCAACTTTCTGTAAACAAAGCTATCATTTCTTTAATTGGGTCTTTGGTGAAGACAGTTTATGTTTAAAACCATTCTTTTCATAATCATGGAAGGCAGGAACTGATGATATACAATTTTCCATAAAGTCCAAACTTTTTAGAAACTCTTCCTCAGAACATCTCTTCATAAGGTCATAGAGGCGCTTTCTTATCATAATTTTGACTTTTGAAGGACCTAGGATAAAAACAAAATGCTTTCAGAATTCATTTCGTAGATGACGTTTTTTAGAAGTGGTAAGCTATTAACGTAAAAGAATTGTAGAAATTCAAATTGCAGTACACAGCGGCTGCTTTTTTAAATTTCCAGTAGAGGAATGATTTTTCTGTCACACTGTATTAACACATTTGTAAGGAAACACCCTGAAGTATAACAAAAATAATGATTACTGACACAAGTAATAAATAATATGTATAAAAGTAATTATAAATAACGGTACATACCCGGATCTTTGGAACTGATACTGCTTTTCACCACAATTCAAGTAAAAACACACTTTAACACATTCAAAAACGCAGGGTGATTTCAAACCAGTAGAGAAGCTTCAGATGCACTGCAAGCGGGACGCAGATACAGACTAGGTCCACAGCGGAACAGTCGACAATAATCAACTAACACACTGCCTCAGCAGTGCCCCATCTATCAGACTGTCGCAGGAAGTTATGCACGAATCAGCTGGGTATACGCCCTGCGAGGCAATCTATGGAAGGCACATGAACTGCCCGTCTGAACTCGATAAACCCCCAGCTAGAGTAAATATGAGTGAGGTAAAGGGATTGATCTGCAGTCTTAAGTCAATCTGGAAATAGGTTAAGCAGAAAAATGTAAAGCTACTCAAACAAAGTTCCAGTGAATTAACAATAGTGCTACACTTCCGCAGAGTAAACCCGATGATCCTGTGTTGCTCTGAAATCTAGCAGTAAGAAAGGGAAGAACTAAACAATTCACTCGTCAGTATGAGTACCATTACCCTGTATTACGAGTGACATCCCCCGTAAACGAGGAGATTCAATTGTCTGATCCTACTGTGATAGTTCATTTTGACCGGCTTAAGCCGTACCAAGGCCCAGCTGTGCCACCGCCAGCTGTACCACCTAGAACTGCTCCAAGCAAACGTGTTACTGCAATAAATGTAAATAAAATGAAGGAAAAACCACTGCCTGTGTCTCCTCATTACGCATTAAGAAATAGGCACCCCTATGCCAGAAGGTCTAGGGACTAGGTTTGTTCTGTAAGCAGAAAAGAAAATACATTGTTAGATTAATTAGAGAATAAAAATGTGAGGAATAATTTATGTACAGGTATGACGAAGGGAACAATTTGTGTACAGGTATGACGAAGGGAATAATTTGTGTATAGGTATGAGGAAGTCTGGAGTACCAGAAAGCATTGTCATTTGAATTGTGTGTACAAAAATGTGTCAGACAGACAGTTTTAACTGCGATAGAGAAGCATTCCGCCCCTAAAATGATAGAAAAAGACGCTTTAGCCACTTTATCACATGTAAGTGCTCTATACTGTAGAATAAGCTGTAGTTTTAAGGATTAGTATCTAGAGCAGTGGTAAATACTCTGTGCTGTTTTAAAGGAGAAAAAGAGTAAAGTGACGATCTATTGAACAATAACATTTGTTATAGTTGTGGCAATTTGTACCAAGTAGTCGAGAAAAAACTGTGAAGGTACTATTAGGCCCTTGGGAAAATTAGCTGTCGAGTCAAACGGATAGCAACTGTTAAACTATGAATGACCTAGACTGTATGCAGCAAAACTCCGTACTGAGGAAGATAGGTTTTTACAAATTTTACTGCGTTTTTACCGTTTGGTTTAAATAACTTTGAATTGAACACAATACAATTTTGTTACAGACAAACATTAGATAGAGTTGTTGAATATAATCAAAACAGATTAATTGCTTAAATGTTACGGAGTGCCTTCCACATGCTTACCAGTAATTTATTTCACAGTAACACTTAGGTCCTATATGAGCGTTACCTAAGTAACTGTGTACGCTCAGAGGATATTAATTATTTTCTGGTAGGAAGTGTACCCATTTTAAGTTTCATGTAGTTCTCAGTGAAACCCAACGAATTTATTATAATGAACTGGTTGAATAAGACTCATCCAGGAAGATAGGATGCTGAGCTTCCACACTGGTTCCACTGACATATAGCAAGCTTGATACTATATCACTGCACACTTAAGTCTTCATTCCCAGTTAATGGACTACCCAGCCAAGCAACGACCTATTGGACACAGTAGAACGTCGACAAAATAGGATTACATTGCTGAATTGGTATATTTCATTAATCGGATATGGAGATAGCAACATCTAAATGGCAGCGTCAGTTAGGAAGACTTACAATTAAATCGAAGTACAGTCGCTGAAACAAGTAATGCTAGGTTAAGTATTTACACTTGTTCAAATTATTTAGAAAACCGATTCTGAAGAGGGTGACATAATTGTCAACCACTTTACACTCTTTTAACTAGTTGTTTTGCAAGGAATCAATTTTGATCAATTTTTCCACACTCAGTAATCCATGTCCTTGCAATAATAGGAACATGTTTTTGAATTAGGGAGTCAACCAAGGTAAGTTTACTTCTGCCAGTCCTAGAGATGTAGTAAATTACCATAAGGAATTTTACGAGAATATGTATCCGCGCTATTCACCCATGGATTACCTAAAGAACGTCATAATGATATCCCACTAGGACACAGTAACCTAGTTATATGCTGAGAATACCAATAAATTTCGTGAGGGACGCCACAAAGGTACGTCACACCGAGCGAGAATTTTTATTGCGCGGGTTCTCCCTTTCCCCGTCCGTCTGCTTAGCTGGATGTTGGGTTAGCCGCCCTCTGTGATAAAAAAAATAAATAAATAAACTGAGTTAATGGAACGGCGATGAACTTGAACAAGCGTTATAGGACAACCGCCCCGTACAAGTAGAGCAAACAATCATGAAGAAAATTAGGTCAACAAAAAAAAGAAAAATGGTCACGTGCTTGCCTCCTATGCAGCGGGCACGGGTTCGATTCTCAGTCGGCTTGGAGATTTTCTCCGCTCATGGACTGAGTGTTGTGTTGTCATCATCATCATTTCATCCTCATCACCGGCACGAGACTCGCTCAATGTGGCGTCGACTGAAATAAGACTCGCGCTTGGCGGCCGAAGTTCCCTGGATGGGGCCTCCCGGCCTACATTGCCATACGATCATTTCATTTTTTTCCCCTCCTCTATCACAAGTCGGCCATCATGAAGCGTGTATTCTTCACTCGGAATATAGCCAATCTCCACACAATGGAGGGCTCGCGTATTTGTTTGGTCACGCCGTAAATTCGTACATGTGCGACTACGAGGAAAACAAACTGTGAAGAAACCTTTAAGTCACCCTGTTATCAGCCGGCCGGGGTGGCCGAGAGGTTCTAGGCGCTACAGTCTGGAACCGCGTGACCGCTACGGTCGCAGGTTCGAATCCTGCATCGGGCGTGGGGGTGTGTGATGTCCTTAGGTTAGTTAGGTTTAAGTAGTTCTAAGTTCTAGGGGACTGATGACCTCAGAAGTTAAGTCCCATAGTGCTCAGAGCCATTTTTTTTTCACCCTGTCATCCATGGCTAATACTACCACCCTATAGGAAAAACACGATTTTGATTCCATTACAGTTACATCGTAACGTTCTTCTTAGAAAAGAATAGAAAACAAGTAGTAAAAGGTAAATATTTAATTTTGAACTAGTCACAAATTTACAGTTATGTTCAACACTTAGGCATCAAATTAATAGCTTGTTAGATTGTCGTATACCGAACAAGCTATTCATGACTCATTTCCGGGAACGTTCAGTACTCTTTCTAGACTTTCTTGTAAGCCTCTTTGAAAAGATTTTATTTGGTTCCACAAGTAATTTGATTTCGCGATTTAATCCCAGGAACTAATACTATGGTCAATTTAGTTGTTGCCTATACATACGTTTTCCTCCCTGCTAGGACATCTGATTGCCACCCCAACGATTGGCTTGGTTTTTATTACCTATCATCGTGACGTAGGTGATTAATATAGGTCCATATATTGCCAAAGGCCCTGCTACTGTGTGCATCTTCGTGATTCACCCATTAAGAGAAAGATAAGCCAATATCCGAACCATGCATGAAATAGTTGACCTTAACAGCATTGTAAGTAAAATTACGGTTATGATAAAATCTTATTCGAGCTACAGTCCAACCAGTACTTATTCCAGACTACCATCTCTAATTTCGAGATCAAACCAAGATGAAACAGTTGAGTATTGATTAGTTCCATACTAAAACCCTGAACTTCCGGAACTAATTTTGTGTATTCAGTCTACGAAGCCACTGAGACTATCGATTTTCAGCTTATAAATTACTGAATATTGATTGTATCTTTCTGTATTTGCACACACAGGAATTCCACGCATACCTATTGCGTGTACTGCGAATCAATATAGGTGTTGATGCCGCCTAATAAAATGGAATATTGCCGTGAATATTCATCGTGACTAATATCTGAGGAGTCGAAACGACGCACCGCGCCAAGCCGCCTGGTTGGGTGCGCAACTCGATCCCGCAGCGATGGCACATACCAGGTGCCGATAGGCAACAAACTGCTCCACGAGCCAGACGCTATAGAGCGCACTAGCCACCCATTACAATCGACTTTAAGAACTTTGATAATATAAGCCATTGTCCACTATTTAATACGCAAGTGATGCAACATTCATTCTTAATATGCTTACTGCTACACGCCTTACGGTAGTGGTTCAAAATGGTTCAAATGGCTCTGAGTACTATGAGACTTAACAGCTGTGGTCATCAGTGCCCTAGAACTTAGAACTACTTAAACCTAACTAACCTAAGGACAGCACACACATCCATGCCCGAGGCAGGATTCGAACCTGCGACCGTAGCAGTCGCGCGGTTCCGGACTGCGCGCCTAGAACCGCGAGACCACCGCGGCCGGCTACAGTAGTGGATTTACTAGCAGAAACCGCGATTAAAGAGGTTTTACAAGGTTTTACAAGCCCATAGCGAACCTGCACCCTACGGCTGGAATTACTCAGTCCCTACTGGACAATCTCGTTGGGCTAATCGACCTTTTGAACAAAAGGACACTAGTACAACACACTGGAGTAACGAATTTGGAGACATAGTTGACCTTTAGCGATGAAACACAGTACTAAAGCTGTTACAAATTATTGATAATTAGCACTGTATCCGACCACACTGGAGATACACTTTACGTTTGTACATTCTGCCCTATTACATCGTACAATATGACACTGGAAGAGCTATAAATCTACTGCAAACACTGAGGATGAATCATATGTTGCAGCACTACACGTAAACCCAATAGAGAAAAACTGATTGTCATGTTATTGGTAATACCATGACACACTCTACACTTGAACACGAATTACGAACTACATATTCATGAAGCAAGTTATTTTGATTTATTCGCCTAAAGACAGATAAAACCTATATATTTCGCACCAAGCCGGTCTAATACTACTGCGTATATCACCTTTATTGCTGAGACCCCATTGCTGGACGCATCTACACACTTAAACTCGTCACCGAAGGACTATCGATGGTGCCTACGAGAGTCGTCGATCCAGCACAGCCGTGTGTTATAGTTGCAGGTAAGTTGAACACAAGTGAATGAAGTGCCAAAACAAACGAGGGTTCACATTTGAAATAATGGCACTCTAAGTACCATTGACGACGATAGGAGGTTCCAGAAGTAAGCACATGAGAGAGCTAGTAATAGTTTAAACCGATGCAAGGAAACAGTTTTTCTTTAGTAACAAGACTCAGACCGCAGCTCGTGGTCGTGCGGTAGCGTTCTCGCTTCCCACGCCTGGGTTCCCGGGTTCAAATGGCTCTGAGCATTATGGGACTCAACTGCTGTGGCCATCAGTACCCTACAACTTAAAACTACTTAAACCTAACTAACCTAAGGACATCACACACACCCATGCCCGAGGAAGGATTCGAACCTGCGACCGTAACAGCAGCGCGGCTCCGGACTGGAGCGACTAGAACCGCAAGGCCACCGCGGCCGGCGTTCCCGGGTTCGATTCCCGGCGGGGTAAGAGATTCTCTCTGCCTCGTGATGACTGGGTGTTGTGTGATGTCCTTAGGATAGTTAGGTTTAAGTAGTTCTAAGTTCTAGGGGACTGATGACCATAGGTGTTCAGTCCCATAGTGCTCAGAGCCATTTGAACCATTTTTTGAACAGGACTCAAGGAGCAATGATAACACGAGATTAAATGACTTGAATCAGTACCCTCACAGGAGGCAGAATTTTCAAAGTACCTTCACAAGTTCGAGAGTTTGAGAAATAAAAAATATTGGACATTACATCAGATTTAATAATGGAAGAGTTGACTATGTCCACTCTGCTCTAGCTACTAATAATGATTGTCGCACAGATGACAAAATAGTAGATATCGAAATAGACGACAGAGGGATAGAGAAACAATTAAAATCGCTCAAAAGAGGAAAGGCCGCTGGACCTGATGGGACACCAGTTCGATTTTACATAGAGTACGCGAAGGAACTTGCCCCCCATCTTGCAGCGGTGTACCGTAGGTCTCTAGAAGAGCGTAGCGTTCCAAAGGATTCGCAAAGGGCACAGGTCATCCCCGTTTTCAATAAGGGACGTCGAACAGATGTTCAGAACTATAGACCTATATCTCTAACGTCGATCAGTTGTAGAATTTTGGAACACGTATTATGTTCGAGTATAATGACTTTTCTCGAGACTAGAAATCTACTCTGTAGGAATCAGCATGGGTTTCGAAAAAGACGGTCGTGTGGAACCCAGTTCGCGCTATTCGTCCACGAGACTCAGAGGGCCATAGACACAGGCTCGCAGGTAGATGCCGTGTTTCTTGACTTCCGCAAGGCGTTCGATACAGTTCCCCACAGTCATTTAATGAACAAAGTTAGAGCATATGGACTATCAGACCAATTGTGTGATTGATTGAAGAGTTCCTAGATAACAGAACGCAACATGTCATTCTCAATGGAGAGAAGTCTTCCGAAGTAAGAGTGATTTCAGGTGTGCCGCAGGGGAGTGTCGTAGGACCGTTGCTATTCACAATATACATAAATGACCTTATGGATGACATCGTAAGTTCACTGACGATTTTTGCGGATGATGCTGTGGTATATCGAGAGGTTGTAACAATGGAAAATTGTACTGAAATGCAGGAGGATCTGCAGCGAATTGACGCATGGTGCAGGGAATGGCAATTGAATCTCAGTGTAGACAAGTATAATGTGCTGCGAATACAAAGAAAGATAGATCCCTTATCATTTAGCTACAAAATAGCAGGTCAGCAACTGGAAGCAGTTAATTCCGTAAATTATCTGGGAGTACGCATTAGGAGTGGTTTAAAATGGAATGATCATATAAAAATAATCGTTGGTAAAGCAGATGACAGACTGAGATTCATGGGAAGAATCCTAAGGAAATGCAATCCGAAAACAAAGGAAGGAGGTTACAGTACGCTTGTTCGCCCACTGCTTGAATAGTGCTCAGCAGTGTGGGATCCGTACCAGATACGGTTGATAGAAGAGATAGAGAAGATCCAACGGAAAGCAGCGCGCTTCGTTACAGGATCATTTAGTAATCGCGAAAGCATTACAGAGATGATAAATAAACTCCAGTGGAAGACTCTACAAGAGAGACGATCAGTAGCTCGGTACGGGCTTTTGTTGAAGTTTCGAGAACATACCTCCGCCGAAGAGTCAAGCAGTATATTGCTCCCTCCTACGTATATCTCGTGAAGAGACCATGAGGATAAAATCAGAGAGATTAGAGTCCACACAGAAGCATACCGACAATCCTTCTTTCCACGAACAATACGAGACTGGAATAGAAGGGAGAATCGATGGAGGTTCTCAAGGTACCCTCTGCCACACACCGCCAGGTGGCTTGCGGAGTATGGATGTAGATGTAGATGTAGATGTAGACTGCGTTTAGCACAAGGTTATTTAGCTCCGTCCCACAGTTCTTATGTATATTAGATTTTATTATTTTGTTATATAAAGAGTGACAGTTTTTCATTCCCTCTGAGCTTAGCCATAGACTTAAGTACATTTTTTGTCATGTGTATGCCGATAATGAAATAAGGGAACTGTCTTAATGCAGCTAGATATGATTAGTATGAGCGAACATGTCTTGATGAAAGTATGTAAAGTCTGGCAATTCATATTGGTTCATTTATTAATAACATTGTTAAGGGAAAGCTTCCCTCTAACGCCAGCTTCATTTCCATTGCTGTGACTGATTCAGTGATTTACTATTTTCCCTTGTGGAGGTGCATTTGAGATGGAATACCGCACTCTAACGCGAATTGCCATATTGCCCTTTGATTTGGGTTACAGCAACAATTTTAATTGAGCGCAATTTAGCGTAGGTTATTTCCATGAGAACTGGTAGTAGTCACCTGCGACAAGGGAAGTCTATAATGAGTGATCCTATTAATAACATCACTGTTTAACTTCTTAGTACCCTACCAAGTATGCTTTGTATACAGCACAACACTTTACACTAACAACTTTGATCAGAGAAAATAATATGGCTTTGTTGCTGTAAAAATTCTACCGCTAATGGTACATAAAATTGAATTTCTGGCTCCTCAGGGTTACACCACATCTAATAATGGGTTCCCATGCTACAGTGCACGCAAAATGCCGTGGCCACTAGATGCACAGTCGGCCGGGGGAGCATGGGAGAGCGGCAGTGGTGGGGGTCGCTCAGAGCGTTGTAGGGGAAATGCCTAGCACTGGAGGGGAATTGCCATTCTTAACTGAAGCCTACATTCACATTTTTGGTAAATATTAAGTAGGACCCCTCCACAGCCACACTTGCATAGTGACCATTCAGAAAGATCTGTCGTCTCTTCTTTGGTTAGCACCTAAAAAGAACTCTGCCGAAAATCCAGTGATTTATTTTCGCCTAGTTTCCTATTTTATAACTTTCAGAGAAGAGTCACATGTGGGCAATTTCGAGTAAAACCTACATGTTTCTCTTGCTGCCATGTTAAAATTTGCTTCTTTTGCCAAACCTCAGAGGATTTTATAGTCTCACCTCACTAACACATTGTGCAGACGCACTTACGAGAGAATTCGGAAACAGTGGTTTATTAAGTTTATCAGGTGAAGTTCAAAACAGATGGCGACAAGCACCATGGAACTTAACATCTGAGGTCATCAGTCCCCTAGACTTAGAACTACTTAAACCTAACTAACCTTAGGACATCACACACATCCATGCCCAAGGCAGGATTCGAATCTGCGACCGTAGCAGCAGCGCGGCTCCGGACTAAAGAGCCTAGACCCGGTCGGTCACAGCGGCTGGCATCAGGTGAGAAACTGAGGAAAAGTACCGTCAGAATTTTATGAAAAATAAAACATGCAGTGACTTCATTTACGTTATTCCAAAACTAATAGCATTTCTCGTAACACCAGCTATCGATAGCCCTTAAAAATTGCATTCGTTCATCAAAAAAGTCTGTAGTTAGTGGAATAACACGGTAGATAATGAAGTATTGCACAATAACTATACGGAAAAATATATCCTCTTTTTGTGATATCATTTGCCAAAATTTCATTTCGATGTCTCAACCCTTTTATGAAATATGAGAAATGGCGCGGTGCGATCGCAAATAAATGCACTACGTCAGATCAGTTTTCTCGAGATTGGTGACAGGTAGAGACCTCTGAAAAAGTCTAAAGAAAACTTCAATATGTTAGCAAATTTGCCGGCCGGTGTGGCCGTGCGGTTCTAGACGCTTCAGTCTGGAACCGCGTGACCGCTACGGTCGCAGGTTCGAATCCTGCCTCGGACATGGATGTGTGTGATGTCTTTAGGTTAGTTAGGTTTAATTAGTTCTAAGTTCTAGGCGACTGATGATCTCAGAAGTTAAGTCGTATAGTGCTCAGAGCCATTTGAACCATTTGATTTGTTAGCAAATTTCATATGCAGCTTACACCTGCTTACAGACGAACACCAAATCATGTGATTGGTAAGCATTCAGATCCGCACAATACCACATAATGCCCCCTCTTTTCCACTTCTGGGTTGACTGGAAGTATTATCGTTAACACATGAACGTGGCTCATTCTATTGGCTGTTGTCCAAGTTCAGCGTTTCACGATGACACAGTCCACACAGCATACTTCACCAATTCGTTCAACGACATAGCAACGCTCTTTCTGTTGCCAGTTATCTTATGTTAAGTAAATCTTCTGCGCTATTAGCTAATTAACTGAAATAATAATAGAACTAACGCAACACGGTGTGTACTACTGTAGGCATCCTGACTAGTATCAGACGGTGCTATAACTAAATCCGCATAAACAAGTGATAGCCACATTCACCGAGACACTTCAGCATGGCCGACAGGTGCTGTATTATGTTTGCTCTACTTACCAGTGTTGCAAGTGCCCCACCGTTCCAAAACCACCCATCGTCATCAGGTTTAATGTTTGAGCCGTTGGATAATAAGCTATACACTGCTCACTAGGTCAATATAGTGGCTGGCTTGGACTTGGACGTTTTAGAAGAAGAAGTAGCACTACAAAAAAATCACCAATCGATGAATGGCATGCGAAACAATTTTGCGAAGCCAGGGCTAAACCGAAACGCTTCACATAAGGCACATTAAACAGGTGCTTGTTACCACCCAGGGACAGCTGTGAAGCATTTCGGACGCCGTACCGCTGCAACGCACAAAGTCAGGTTGCTTCAACGAGGGCAGCGCTGTAATGAACATAATATCCGGCACCTCCGACCGAGCTGACGCTGGTCGTTGGGATAAAACTCTTCCACAAGTCTATTCTTTTACTGGCCAACACCATGAAACCCTTGCACGCCAGCGTGTGTGGCTCGCGCAAATTGAGGTCAATCTTCTGTCTACCACCGGACAAATTCGTAATGTAGCTATTGAACTAATGCAACAATACGAGGAACTGAGGAATTGAGTCCAGCACAAATTGGTTACTAGGCACCAGGAGCAGTCAAACCTAGCCGCTACCCTGGAAGTAACTAAGGCACCACAAATTCTATTGTATAAACCCACGCAACTCAATTACATGCTACTACATTGTATGCTATTATTATTCAGCCAGGCTGACAACAAAAACCTTAACTTTGACTTATTATCCGATGAACTTTTCTTGTAAAATCATAGTAACAACTCTTTCCACAGATATAGCAAATTATATAATTTTGTTAGAAGATTTAATGAAAAAGTCCAAACGGCACTGATTAGTTTAATACAAAGGATGTAATGGCAAGGTGATTCTTCGAATTCTGTCACTCGTGACGGCATATAGGCAGAACGCTCTCAACACTGTGGTGAAGGACAGGCAACAAAACACACTGAAATTTGGCCTTGCACAAATGTAAGAACAGTTTGATGGCGTTAAGAGAAAAAGAAAGGAAAAGTGATCAGAAAATAACATATATGACCTTTATTTTGCTATCAGATTACGAAAAGTTGCATAGGTTCATATTATCATTCAGAATACCCAGACTGACGTGAGCGGTAGTCACAATGTCAAGATTTTCTTCGACATAACAATGTTTGTGAGATTTCAGGAGACAATAAATTATATTTCGGCGGCCATTGCAAGGACATTTGCAAACGTGACAGGTTTCGAGATTGTGCATCTCGATTTCGAATGGGTTGTTCTTACATAGCTAAAAGTGGGAAAAGGAAGCGATGTAACGTTGCTTCATTGTATGTTAGAAACGTCAATGTAACACCATATGCGGAAATGAACAGCCATCCATAGAGTGTGCGAGTGAAACTGTTGTTGAAGAACAAGAGCGTTAATTGGAAATCTTGTGGGCTAACCACAATCTGTGGCAAAAAAGTATGGTGATTTTCCTAAAATATCTACTGAGCTACTAGGGTGTGGTGACTGTGCAAGCGCCAACAATAGATCGCAGCACAGGCATGAACAGTGCATGAAGTAAGAACAAAGTATTTGAATGAAAATTGTACGAATTTATTTTGACCTTCTCTCTTTTAATGTATAGTAACTAACGTCAGTTTGCACAGATGTGAGCTGCAAGTGGCCAAAATACATCTTCGAATCCCAAAGGATAATCTCAAATGTTAGGCCGCGAAAGGATCAATAAGGCGTGCCGAGGGTGTGGTCTGAGCGGCGCCATAGTCCGCTCTTTGATTCCGCGTCACACTGTACTGAAACCGGCCAACGTGAAATAGGTTCGGGCAAACGTCGCAGGCATTGTTAAAAATTTAATTATAAGCTCGAAAAAAATTTACGGATTTAATGTTTTAATTATTTGCAGAGCATACTGAGGTTAACCTGCACCCCTGGCAGAAATGTCATAATGGCGGCCCTCCTCTCGCCCTGTAAGGCTATAATTTTGTCAGAAGATGTAATAAAAAATCAGACCTTACAGGAAAATATTGCAGAATGAAGTAAACTGACAAGATGTTTTGAACACAACAAATAAAATGTATTATTGTAGTAAACAAATTTGAAATTGTATAGATAGTCTGAAAAAATTAAAAGTAAAAATTCTATATATTATGGTTCATAGAAGCTACTTTACCTTGATAATAGTATGAAGTATGTCGAAGAACAGTTTTTATTTGCTCATAAATTGGTAGAAGTGTATACAGAGTGTTTCAAAATTCATGTCACACACTTCTAGAGGTTGGGAGGAGACTTAGTAGATCAAGTTTAACGTAGGAACCCATATCCGGAAACGTCATACAACGACGCCACAGAGCGCCAAAGCTGTAAGCGCCGGTGCCTGTAAGTGTGTGTATATACAGAGTGATTCCATGATGATGTCACACACTTTAATGGATGATAGACAAGAATAAATGTATCAGTTTGAGGTAAGGGTCCGTGTACTGGAAACGAACGAGTCAAAAGTTACAAGCGAAAACCATTCTAATACCTCATTCAGTGGAATACATGTATTGGTACTGTCATGCTAAGGTTGTAGGATAGGAAACTTTCAGGGGTGATAGTATGTACCAAAACAAGAAAATATCTCTAGTAAACATGGACTATAAAATGCATAGCTTAAGAGTTATGAGCACTTGTTCAATAGAGCAGACACGTTTCACACTAGCGAAGATGAACAAGTGGTCTTAGTTGCTCAGCTTTGTATTTTAGGCCCATATTTACTATTTTTTCTTATATTGGTCTATACCACCACACATGAATGTTGCAACAACAGTATCAGTACATCTAATCCAGTATCAGAGGTATCAGAACTGTTTCCGCTTGTAACTTTCGATGGTTCGTTTCCGGCACAGGTTTCCTTGTCTCAAATTGATATATTTACCCTTCTCCATCATCTTTCATAGTCTGTAACATCATCATGGAATTACCCTGTATATGCATACATCTACAGGCGCCGGCACTTGTAAAATTGTTGCTCTGTAGCGTCGTTGGATGACGTTTCTCGATATGGCTTCCTATGTAAAACTTGATCTAAGTCCCCTCTACAACCTCTAGAAGAGTGTAACATGAATTGTGGCAGCGCGTATTAGCCGCGTAGTTTGAGGCGCCATGTCACGGATTGCAAGGCCCCTCCCGCCGGAGGTTCGAGTCCTCCCTCGGGCGTGGGTGTGTGCGTTGTTCTTAGTATAAGTTAAAGTAGTGTGTAAGTCTAGGGACCGATGACCTCAGCAGTTTGATGCCTTAGGAATTCACACACATTTGAACACTTTTTCGATCAGAATTGCCAAACACCCTGTACATTAGTAATTAGAAATATAATAATGTATCAGTTTCCCGAAAGTGTGTTTTTATTATAATTTTGCTTTGCATGTTCTTGCTTTGAGCGGAAACTGGAAATTTGTGGTAAGTTACTGTGGGACCAAACAGCTGAGGTGAAACAGTCCCTGGGCTTACACACTACTAAATCTAACTTAAACTAAATTACAGTAAGGACAAGGCACACACCCATGCCTGAGGAAGGACTCGAACCTTCGAAGGGGTGGGGTGGGGAGGGGGGGGGGGGGGGCACCGCGCGAACCGTGCTAAGGCGCTTCAGATCGCGCGGCTGCTCTCAGCGAAGCCTACTCATTGATTAAGTCATTTACGCCCAGCTACTCAGCTGCTTCGTATTCTGTCCTTAAGAAATCTAAATGGACTCTCTGATTTCACTCACACTCGACTTTAACTAGTATTTTATGATCTTCGATTTGCCGAAATTGTGTTCACAATAGGTTGTACAATCACTGGCATTATCGTAAATATTCTCATACCTGTATCGTAATGGGAAGCCGTCTCAACGGAACTTGGTAGTAGCTGTTTCGTTAAGTAGCTCCACATTATCAATATATCTGCTACATGTGGCACCAAAATCAACTGCGCATTTTTAGTACGAAATACGTTCAGTTATAAAAGTTAGCATTCAACCGTTTTTTGTCCTACACACGACTCAATAACGCCTTTGGAGAGACAATGCTACCTTCATATTTTCAAACGTAGCTCGCGAAGTTAACCGCTGAAAAGCTTACCAACACATTTGCGGCGTTCATAAATTAAAATAGAAAATAGTACGTAGGAACGTGAGCCCACGTCTTCCATTAAAATCCTCGACTGCAGTCAATAGTCGTCCCATCTGACACCCCACACCACATCGGGCTGTGTCCTCTTGTTTCGATGTGGTCTCCAAGTGTGTGAAGTTATAAAGAGGTTACTTTTCGTACCTCAGTACACAGACCAGTCAATGGACCAATGAGCAAGAAGGATAAAGAAAACGAAGTTAACACCATTAAGAAGACAGCGGTTAATAATGGTTACAGAGTAGACATCATTAATAAATTGTTGCGTGAAAGTACTACAAACAGAAACAGTAACCTTAATGAGGAGAAATTATAACAGGTCACTACAATGTAATACGGAACATTCTAGAGAACGGTCGCAAAAATTTTTAAACCTCACCGTGTGAAAATAATGTTCTTGACAAATGCCAGCCGGAGTGGCCGAGTGGTTCTAGGCGCTACAGTCTAGAACCGCGCTACCGCTACGGTCGCAGGTTCGAATCCTGCCTCTGGCATGGATGTGTGTGATGTCCTTAGGTTAGTCAGGTTTAAGTAGTTCTAAGTTCTAGGGGACTGATGACCATAGATGTTAAGTTCCATAGTGCTCAGAGCCATTTGAACCATTTTTCATCAGTCGCCTAGAACTTTGAACTTTGAACCTAACTAACCTAACGACATCACACACATCCATGCCCGATGCAGGATTCGAACCTGCGACCGTAGCGGTCGCTCTGCTCCAGACTATAGCGCCTAGAACCGCACGGCCACTCCGGCCAGCCCGAATTCCTCGGAAAGCTCTTTTATCCTGTTGTAGTTTCTCTTGAGGTGGGTGAATGTTCATTTCGATGCCTCGGAGGAACGTCCAGTTTAAACTTCAGAGTTCAACCTCCGCTGTCATTTTCGGCAGAACCCGCACTTCTGCGCTGTGTTTACATGCGGAGACTTTCATTCTTCCTTTTCAGAATCATGTCATAGAATGGGAGTAGACTCAAGGCTCTAACCGCCTCTGAGCGATTGGCTACAACAAAATGAAATAGAGAAGGGTAGCAGATTGTTTAACACTATTTCATTCCTCGGAACTCGGAATCTCTGTGCTCATTGACGGCGATTCCAAGTTCTAATGGCAAGGTAGTTGAGTTTCATACAGTTATTAGGGAACTCACTTTGTCTTAGGATTTTGTAAAATACTTTTTCTCAAGCTCTTGTAGAGTAAAAACACCTCTCATGCTCTTGTAGAGTATAAACACTTCAGGTTAGGAGAGATGATGAACGAAACGAACCTCTCTACCGCAGAAAAGATGTCTATGCTTAAGCACTAAGTTAGGGTGTCCATTCGTCCCGTTTTTCCCGGAACAGTCTCGTTTTTTATCAAAATGTCCTGCTGTCCTGAAAGTTTTTTTGGGGATGCTCAAATGTCCCGTTTTTTATGATTCCGCTTGGCTAGAGTATTTTACGCTACTGGTTGTTTGATTTGCTATTAACTGCGCAATTATTTACGCTAGGAAGCGTGTGATGACTTTCAACACATCCCAAACATGTACCGAACTGTCAAAAATCGCAAGTAATTTTGAACGTACTATAGGTTACGAATAACAACGAAGATTCTTCTCTTCTAAATCGACCCACTGAATCCGTCCTTTCGGTCCAGAGATACTCTACACCACTGATGCTTGCTCTCTGGCTTTCGTCACCACACTGTTAATGTTTTGCACTGTGCAATCAGTTTCATTATGCCAAAACGAAAGTGTAATTTTAACAGCAATATAAAATGCGAGTTTCCTTTCATCACTGGTAGTGGAGAAACTGTAGAATGTACGTTGTGCAATCAAAATTTGCTATTGGTCATGGTGGAAGGTCTGACATTGTGAATCACATTAAGACGAAGAAACATCGCATGAGTGATTAAACGAAAAGAGCAAATAAATGCGTGAGTGACTACTATGTATACTTAAAATCAGTAACAGAAATGGATAGGCAGTTGGCAGCACAAGAAGCTACGTTTGCATACCACAGTGCAATGCATAACCATAGCTTTAAGTCAATGGACTGTACTACAGCAGTTGTTAAAAAACTTTTCAATCCTAAATTCACATGTGGACGCACAAAATGTAATGCAATCATTTCAAATGTTATTGCACCGTATGCAGCTCAGCATGTTTTAAATGAACTGAAAAGTGCTCGATTCATTTCTGTAATGATTGATACATCGAATCATCTGGATTTGAAGTTGGTTCTTCTCCTTATCAGGTATTTTCACCCTGAAAATGGCATCACGGTGAAAGTGCTCGAATTGCTTAATTTAGCTGGAGAAACTTCAGATTTACTTCAGAATTATGTGCTGGAGGTTTTAAAGAAATATGATCTTGAGGGAAAGGTGATTGCAGTTTCTGCAGACAACACTAACACCAGTTTTGGTGGTAAGCAGAGGAAAGGAAAAAACGATTTGTTCTATAAACTGCAACAGAACACAGTGAATAATATAGTAGGTGGTGCACAATTCCTTACAAACTGGCTCAGATTGCCTACCCATCGACCGCCAATTAATTGTAAACAAAATCTACCAGCACTTCCACATTTTCTCTGAAGTCATTCTGTAAGTTTACTGAAACTGAATACAAAACTGTACTTGGGCACAGCAAGACAAGGTGACTATCTCTGCTACCAGCATTGAAAAGAATTGTAGAGATATTTCCTGCTTTGAAATCATATTTTATATCCCCTGTTAAGTGTCTTGTTATCCTTAAACAATTGTTTGATAACCCTGTGTCTATTCTCCTTCTACATTTTCTTGTTAGCCAGCTAAAACCTTTCTCCACAACAATTAAATGTTTTGAGAAACAAGAAATCACAACAGTGGAAGTTTATCAAGAAATAAACAAATTATTGGGCAAATTACAATGTAGAAAATCTGGAAGGTTTCTCACATCCTTTGTACATGAGGCTCTAAGGAAGCTGGAAGAAGATGGTGAAATTACCGAGAACAATTTCATATTTATGCTGACATCTTCTATGACTCTTGCACTGAGTATATTAAAGAATAGAGTTTACCATTTCTCACACCTTTTAAAGTATTTGACTGGGTTAATACTGAAAAGGAGAAACTACAGTGGAACGATATTCAGGACTGTTTTGTTTTTGTTAAAAGTATTGTACCAAGTTTTCCTGTCGATGAAGGCGAACTGTTCGATGAATTTTCATGTGCACAGAACTTCATAAAGAGTGAAGAAGGAGACAAAGAAAGTGTTAGTGCAACGTGGTGTAAAATATTTGCTTATTTAAAAAGCAAAAACATTAACATGAAAAACATGATTCATTTTATGGAGTTTTGTCTGGCAATTCCTGGGTCAAATGCTGCTGTGGAACGTGTGTTTTCGTCAGTGTCAGATGAAAAAAACAGAATGAAAGTTGAAACAGTGAGGGCCTTGCTCATTGTCAAAACACACTTTAATGGTGTATTGTGTACTGACTTTTATGATACAATTTCAAACGAAAATGCACTTCTTGATAAAGTACATGAAAGTGAAAAGTACGGTGATAGTGTGGCAGAATAATTGTAAAAAGTGATTTGGGATCATCTGAGTGCACGTTGTAAAGGTAAACTTGTATGTGTATTAAATTTAGTCAATGCAGTATTTATGTCCCGTTTTTTTCCTTCATTGTCCCAGGTTTTTCTCTAATTTATTTCAAATGCCCCCTTTTTCAATGCAAAAGAAATGGACACCCTACACTAAGTGCAAAAGGGGAGCCGACATCACATCTTCCAGCTGCTGCTGCGGCCAGGCCGTTTATTTACGTCTTGCCCGATTGATAAGATGCCACATCGTCATGGCTGCCGAAGCAGTTTAGAAACAAACCTAACCCGCCCCCTTCAGGAGCCGAGTATGCAATCTTAAAATCAGATATCCAGCTTGTTGATTTCAGTGCACATTTTCTGGAATCTAATGGTGTTTGCTCCTACCTTGCAGTGTACTTTCTGCATCTAATTAATAGCTTACGTAGTCACTGGTCATGTCTGTTAAGTCCTAACTTGATTCTGTTTTATCGTCCCTAACCACATGTGCCGAGGATATACTTAGAGTTGTATTCCCTTGTCCAATTATTAATGATTCTTTTAAGACGTCAGTTCCCTAACTTTCATGTTCAAAATCAATAAATCTACTTGTATAGTGTCCACTTGTTTCCATTCGTAGCTAATTTTTCTATATGAGTGGTGCGGTATCCATTTATTTCATGCTCAATTGGGTCGCCCCTATAGATATTAATTTAAATAAGACATTTTCCGTTGCGTGACAATACAGTTGTTATCAATAATTTGCGTGATCATTTGGAGTGGTTCTTCTTTCTGTTGGGCACCAGAATTTAGTTTTGTGCATCCTAGGGACATGCTCTGAACACAGTCCAGCAAAGCGGCCCGTCTAACGAGCGGGCGCCGCACTGCTCCGTACTGAGCTTCAGTAGTCTCGGACGGAAAGAGCCCGTGACGTCACCACGCAGGCCATCGCACCCGCTTCAGGTTTAGTGGTACAATGCCCAGTTGATAGCCCATCATAAACTGAACATAGATCAAGCATGAAATCATGAGCAAAGTGATGGTATTTGTGTGTCGTCAGTACTTCACGCGAAATCAGAAAAAAAAATTATGTTAGACACCCGCACGGTTGTCGTCGATGGTTATTGATGGCTTGTCGAAGACGTGTGTTTTGCATCGTGCTCCGACTAGCGCAATAATGAATCGAATGAATTGCCCGACTAGGCAAACCGTGGACCTGAACAGAATGGGAAACACCGTCGTCTTTACGTTCAAGAAAGAATTAAAGGAGATATAAATCAACTGTGTTCAACTACTGATACACGTAGAGCTCTGATACATGCTACTCGAATACACAGTCTTTCAAATGACTACCAACCTAGTAAAAAGCAGAGATTTTAATGTAATTCGTTTCTAAGTCTGCGGTGGCTGTAAATTCGAAAGGTAACAGCAGTAACAGTTTTATTTACCTGTGTCCCTCATTTGCAGGGGTAGTGGACGTTTCATAGTATTATGGCATAAGAACCAAAACAACACAATTCGAATGCATAAATACTTACACTACGGAAAAACTATTTTTTGAAGGGCAGAATCCCAGTCTGTTTTAATCAGCACAACCACGTTCGATTGATGTTCACTGTCTGTGATTGTGCCGACTGATACTATCGTACTTTAGTTAGTGCGTCCATTAGAACACATACGGTCCTGTTACTTATATCACTATTTTCTAACATTATGTACCACATATTCCCAGAATTACATATTAGGCCTTCCATAAACTTGTAGACCTGATTTCCACGAAGCCCACATAACGTAGCTGTACTCCAGAACAGGGTGGACAAGCGCGGTGTAAGCTGTCTTTTTAGTAGATCTGTTGCATCTTCTAATTGTTCTGCCAATGAATCGCAGTCTTTGGTTTGCTCTACCCACAATATTATCAATGTGATCCTTGCAATGTAGGTTATTCGTGATCATTGAAGTACGCACTGTATTTCGAATCTGCAAAACTTTTCCAATATTGGGGATTTTGCATTCTTTTAAATTTGGCATGCTTCTTTCGTTGCTTCTGCAACAGCGATCTGACCTGTTTTGCCTACCATGGGGGATTAGTACCATCACTTATTAATTAATTTGATATGTATCTCTCAATTGCAGTCGATACTATCTCTAAGTATTTAATTGAATTTACAGCCTTCAGATTTGTGTGAATCATCGCGTAATCGAAATTTAGCAGATTTCTTTTAGTACTCATGTGAATAACTTCACTCTTTTCTTTATTCAAGGTAAGTTGCCACTCTTCGCACCAGACAGATATCTTATCTAAATAATTTTGCAATTTGTATTGGTCATCTGATGACTTTACAAGACGGTAAATGACAGTATCATCAGCAAACAATCTAAGATCGCTACTCAGATTGTCTCCTATGTCATTAAGGTAGATCAGGAACAAAAGAGTGCCTATAACACTTCCTTGGGGAACTCCGGATATTACTTCTGTTTTATTCGCTGACTTTCCATCTATTACTACGAACTGTGACCTCTCTGACAGAAAATCACGAATCCAGTCGCACAACGGAACAATATTCCATAGGCACGCAGTTTGGTCAGAAAACCCTTGTGAGGAACGGTGTCGAAAGCCTTCTGGAAATCTAAAAATATTGAATCAATTTGACATCCCCTGTCAATAGCACTCATTATCTCATGAGTATAGAAAGCTAGCTGTGTTTCACAAGAAGGAACCGTGCTGACTATGTGTCAATAAATCGTTTTCTACTTTATACTTCATAATGTTCGAACACGGTATACGTTCCGAAACACTACTGCAAATCGACGTTAGTGATATGGGCCTGCACTTTAGCGGATTACTCCTATTTCCCTTTTTGGGTATTAGCGTGACTTCAGCAGTTCTCCAGTCCTTTGGTATGGGTCTTTCTGTGAGCGAACGGTTTTATATAATTGCTAAATATGGAGCTATTGCATCAGCATACTCTGAAAGGAACCTGAGTGGTATACAATGTGGATCGGGGGCCTTGACTTCATTAAGTGATTTAAGCTGATTTGCCACACTGAGGATATATACTTCTATGTTTCTCATCTTGGCAGTTGTTCTTGATTGGAATTCAAGAATATTTACTTCGTCAACTTTGGTGAAGGAGTTTCGGAAAACCGTGATTAATAACGCTGCTTTATTGGCACTGTCATCAGTGACTTCACTGTTGCTATCGTGCAGTGAAGGTGTTGATGCGTCTTGCCACTGGTGTGCTTTATGTATGACCAGAATCTCTTAGGATTTTCTGCCAGATACCGGGACAGAATTTCATTGTGGAAATTATTAAAAGCATCTCGCATTGAAGTACGCACTGTATTTCGAATCTCTGCAAAACTTTTCCAATATTGGGGATTTTGCATTCTTTTAAATTTGGCATGCTTCTTTCGTTGCTTCTGCAACAGCGATCTGACCTGTTTTGCCTACCATGGGGGATTAGTACCATCACTTATTAATTAATTTGATATGTATCTCTCAATTGCCGTCGATACTATCTCTTTGAAACCATTCCACATCTTTTCTACACTTACATGATGAGATCGGAAAGACTGTAGACTGTCTCTTAAAAAGGCGTTAAGAGCATTTTTATCAGCTTTTTTAAAGACTTATACCTCGCGTTTCTTTTTGATGGTTGTAGGTGTTACGATACTCAGCCTTGCAGCAACTGCCTTGTGATCGCTAATCCCTGTATTCGTCACGATACTCCCTATTTGTCTAGGATTATTTGTTGCTAAGAGGTCAACTATGATTTCGCAACTATTAACGCTTCGAGTGGGCTCGTGAACTAAGTGTTCAACATAATTTTCTGACAAGGCATTCAGTACAATTTCGGATGACGTTTTATGCCTGCAGCCGGTTTTAAATGTACAATTTTTCGAGCATATCGAGGGTAGATATAAGTCACCACCGACTATAATTGAATGAGTGGGGTACCTATTTGAAATGAGACTCAAGTTTTCTTTGAACTGTTCAGCAACTATACCTTCTGAGTCAGGAAGTCGGTAAAATGATCCAATTAACAGTTTAGTGCGAGTGTCAAGGATAACCTCTACCCATACTATATCGCAGGAAAAATCCACTTCAGCCGGCCGAAGTGGCCGTGCGGTTAAAGGCGCTGCAGTCCGGAACCGCAAGACCGCTACGGTCGCAGGTTCGAATCCTGCCTCGGGCATGGATGTTTGTGATGTCCTTAGGTTAGTTAGGTTTAACTAGTTCTAAGTTCTAGGGGACTAATGAGCTCAGCAGTTGAGTCCCATAGTGCTCAGAGCCATTTTTGAAAAATCCACTTCAATTTCACTACAAGGTAAGCTACTTCTGACAGCAATAAATACTCCACAACCAACTGTATTTAATCTGTCCTTTCTGAAAACTGCTAGATCGTTTGAAAAAATTTCGGCTAAACTTATTTCTGGCTTTAGCCAGCTTGCTGTACCTATTACTATTTGAGCTCTCTATTAAGGGTTGGAGCTCTTGTTTTCCAACACAGCTACGACGTTTAAAACTGCAAATCCGATCGTTTCTACAAATACCTTAGTGTGCTTTACCTGCCCCCTAGGCAGACGCCCTTTCTGTGGTTTCCTGAGACCCTCTAACCTAAAAAAACTCATAGTCCCTTCCACAGTGCCCCCGCTACACGTGTAGCCGCTCCCTGTGTATAGTGGACGCCTGACATATTAAGCGGAATCCGGGAACTGTTTCAAGAAATTTCTTAGGTCGAGATATACCATTGCACAGTATGAAGTTAACAAATACGTTTATTATTACTGCCGTTATCGCAATTAAATTTTTAATTCTGCTGCTGCTATCCGCGTACTTGACAAAGAATGTAAGGCTTCTTGGTTATTCTTACAAGCAGTTCCCAAAAAATAGGTGAATATTTAGTTCGCAGCAAATGGATGCGGCGTTGTGTGACAACTGTACCGTAACAAATAGTTATTTAGTTCTTTTCATCTGTAGTGAAGACTTTTCAAGTTAATATCGGACGTCTCTAGTTATTCTTAGACAACATTAAAATTAAATTAGCTGATGAACACGGTACTTCATAAGACAAATTGCGTTGTATTACTTCAAGAACTTGGGTTTAGCAGCGACGCTTGCTAAGACTGGCAGTAAACGCCACTTTCAAAGCCAGAGGATTTTCGTATTTTCTGTTAATTCATATCTTCTGTTCATTATCTCCATATGGTCGATGCCACCTATTTCAAATAGAGGAAAGAAAAAAATACTGCAGAAGATCAACAGTTTTTCGTTGTAATACACTCATTCTACGTGGCCCAAATTCATATTTTCCCGGAATTACTCTAATTGTAATATCACTTCAACACTGCGGAAAAGTATTTCATTGTGGCAAAACTCACGTCCGACTAAGAGAGTTTATACTTAGTTGCCAACCTGAAATTCTAGCTCTGTGGAACACCAGTTTTAGTAAAGTGCTGTTGCGAAGACTGTTTACCACTGGTCTTTCTCACTGGGAAATACGTAATTGATTTATTCGAATCCATAGGTATACTGCAACAGTAATTTCGTGTGCAAGCAATGCTTACGAATCGCAGTATTAAATTGTGCCATGGCTTCCATTTCTATAAATTCTCGACCTAAACTGGCTCCGCGTCATTTCAAACGCCAGTTACTGCATCGCCTTACTGACAGCAACAGGTGAGCGTACTACAAAATTCGTAGTTTCTTTAATGTGATTTTGCAATTACTGAAATAAAAGTCGCATGATCGCAACATTAGAGGTTTCATTTCGTTGATCCTTTCGTTCTGGGAGATGAGTATTCTGGGTAGTAAGTTTTTCCCATTGTAATCAGCGAAATGCAGCAAAATGTGGCCACTAATCGCTTCATAAACTGCTATTTAGTGCTGTTAAGATGATTTATTTTAACTTTGTTGTAGGTGGAGGAATTTAGTTTAATCTTAAAACAACTTAAGCAGGAACGCTCGCAAATTTACCGAATAAAAAAAAGGTTATTGTCCAGGTAGGAAAAGGTTTGAGAAACAAAATTTGCACATGAAACTTCCTGGCAGATTAAAACCGTGTGCCGGACGGAGACACGAACTCGGCATCACACGTTGTGTTCCTGAAACTGTAGCAATCGTAAGTTGAATCTGAGTTAAACCTCTTTAGGTATTGCACAGCTAAAAATACAAAACGATTAGTAATATAAAATACTCCAGCCAGAGCAACATGATCCGCACCACAACGTGAATCTAAATTTTACCTTCAATCTCTGGGAAAGGTGTCATTATTATCACTACATATGATGTGTAGAGACACATACATTTACATCATCCTCTAAACAATACTCACAACCAACTAATTCATTAGATCTATTTTCAAAGCGTGTAATCGGGAATGATTTTGACTTCTTAGGCGAAGAAAGTGCTCTTCGCCTTCTATTGCACTTCTCTTCCCCTTGCCCTGTCATGGGTTCTTACTTGCTTAACGTCACAGTTCGAGGAATTTCATAAACGTCGCATTCTTGCGCTTTGTGAAGATAGATATTGTATCAGCACCATTCCTGTGCCATAGGATACACCAATTCGACGATATATCGCTAGGTGAAGAGGGTGGCGGAGGAAAGCAACGTCAACCATCTTTGTCGCCCTGGACGTACAGAGGCTACCACAGAGGATCAAGTCAATAGTGTAATCCACTGCAGTAAAGAAGACCTTTTCACGACTAGCACAGAAATTAGGAACATCCTCTAGCTAAGTGTGAGCAGGTCACCATTCGTCGTCGTCTCAACGAGAAAGGGTGGTATGGACGATAATCGGCGAAGGGATGACCAAACTGTTGTCACAATTTGGTGTTGGATATCAGCTAGTGGTTGCGGCGTTTTGTGGCAATTGGACCGTCCGTTTTCTAGTTATTACTGCTACGAAATACTGTATAACGTAATGATTTCTTTGTTCGTCAGAGATTTTCGGAGGCTGAATAATCTTCCAACATGAACATTCTCCTGCTCACGCAGCGAGCTGTGTAACACACTGGTTTCAAATGAATGTAGACGAGCTGTTGGACTGGCCTCCAGAGGTGCAGACCTCAGTCGCATGTAGCATGTATGGACAAAGATGCAGAAAATTATTAGGAGCGGAAGACCAGCACCGTCTACCATGCCGGAGCTGTCCGAAATAGTTCGTGATGCGAGGAAAGTGTTGTCACAGAAAAACAACTCGTCCAGAAACTTTTATCTCCATTCTCCGGCAGCAAAATGCAGTTGTAGAGCAGGGTGGAAACTGGGCACGGTACTGAATTATTGTGTTGCTATCGAGAAAATTTTGTTTACGGAAAATGAACGTTTTGTACTCCCTCGAAGAAGAGGGAAATTCGTTTGTCTTAGCGCTCTCTCTCTCTCTCTCTCTCTCTCTCTCTCTCTCTCTCTCTCTCTACCTCTCCCCCCCCTCTTTACCTCTATTTTCTCAATAGACTCTTGATTTCAAATGTTTTTACTACCATTGATCAAAAAGACTGAGAGAAACATGAAACTGTTTTTGTTTTGTCCCATGACACATGACGTCAGTGTTAATGAAGGCATCAAAGAGAAAGTACTTAGTGGTTTTTCCGTCGAGAAGAAGTGTCATTTTAGTTTGTGTTCTCTTTATCTACATGCAGGCAGAATAACAATACCGACGAAAACACAAAGGAGATATCATTTCCATTTAACGCCAAACTCAAATCATGCGGAGAAAGAGTGATGCAAGACCAGCGGGTAGACGTAAAGTCGAGCATTTCAGTCCTCTACATCCTCAGGTATATGCTTATGAATACTTTAAAATTATGAATTCTTCATAATTATCGTTGTCCAGCTAAATTAATAACTCTTACCACGAATTAAAAATCATGAGAATAACAGGATTCGCATCACTTACTGCATAGTAGGAACTGGTCACCTAAAGCACTATGTCATTCTACCAATGGCTTACGTTTCATTTACGAAATGGTGTAATATGCTTTGTGATGTCACACGTTTTCCATGAAAAATAAATGAAGCAACGAGTGAAAGTGGCGCAGGGCGTCTTCGACGGAAATGCAGACTGTTCATCTGACTTTGAATTGTATGAACGGAGCTATGAAGAATATAAGATAACTGAAAGTGACACGAACGGTGTTCTGCTAGGTTTTATCAGAGCTGCTTATTTTGGAGATGTTGCGTGTGGCAAAGTGCGAGAAACTTAATAGCTGCCAACGCAGATGCCACACAGATTCGACACGGTGAAACCAACGTTATTTATGTGGAATCTGTTCGTGCAGAAAATGGTATGAGAGTCTCTTAAGCATATATTCTGTCAACATGGTTGAAATGTACCAGAAAATGCAGTTGAATTTCACACTTACGATATCTATCTTACGACGAAAGTTTTGATGAAATGAAAGAAATTGTTTGTTTCAGGCATCGTTTGGAAATGATTCATGATTCCAGTATATCACAGAGTAATCAAAATGTATATTTACAAGGAAATGTATCTCTTCTGATACAGATGCAAAAAGAAAAATATGAAAAGCCTTTCTTGATTTGGAACTTCACGTTATTCGTAGCATACATAGGCTCATAGTGGATGTTGCGTTTTACAATCGATGCTCTGTGGTTGTGTCTTCATTTGTGCGCCTATCTTCCATGGATAGTGTCATTGAAATCGACATCAAAAAATGTTTTCCAAGTCAATTACTATAAAAAAGGTTTCTTACCTACTCATAAATTTTACAGTGTAACTGCTGGAGATGTTCTAGTACCAACACTCTAGTCCCTAAACCCAGCTGCAGAAACTCAGATAAGACTCATTGACATTTACTTTGGGTATTTCAGCGCCCGGCCGCCACATCTTCGAGACTTCCCAAGGTTGGTATACTCCCTGCTAGAAGTATAACTGAATCTTGTCAACAATGCAGCATATGTGCTGTTTGAGGCTTTCCCGGCGCTGCATCTGCTTGATAGGTTCCCGGGAATTACGCCGGATAATATTGTAGAAACCGCACAATATATCAGCGAGACACCTGCCCGCCATCTTCAGGCGCTACTGTCGCGTCGCTAAAGGATGGGGCCCCTCCACGCCCACACCAACGTGGTGACCAAACCAAAAGTTCTACTGTCACCTCCGTAAATATGCTAGTTTTTGAATCAGGCGTCACAGGATGCGGGCTGTGATGTTGTCCATGCGTCTGGGTAAGACTACTCATTAACATGGTCCATCAGGAGATAGATGTGGTCGAAAACGATTGAAGAGTAGCGGTTGTAAGGGCAGAGGAAAAAAAGTGGCAAGGCAAGAGCCAAGGGAAAAAAACCTCTCCGACAGTAGGACGGGTAGTAAGGGCAGTAGCGGCTTGCTATCTGCGACAGTGCATGCAAGGTGTGGTTGTGTTAGTTCGAGGTATCGTGCATCGTTACCTTTGTCGTTGTTGGAGCTTGTTGCGGCGCTTGCTGCAGTTGCTGCGCCCCTGCAACAGTTCAAGATCGTTGTGGATTAGTGGGCGATCGGTCATAGATCGGCTCACGGACTGTGTAGGGGGGTGTGTGTGGCTGGTTTGCGTGCTGTGTACAGTACGGTTTCCCTGCGGTTGCCTGTTTTTCGGCTAGTCGCACATCTGGGTTTCCAGTAATAACTGTGTTGCAGGGGCTCGCCAGTACTGTCGTGTTAGCGTTCTATAGACCATAGATGTTCAGTTCCTAGCCAGTAATGTCTTTGGTCTGTTATGCTTCCATCTATGGTTGTGGTCGTAGTTACCCAGAGAAAGGATAAACGGGTTGCGCGAGTGTCTCGTGTTATTGTTCAGTCGTGTGGAGAGTTTTTGGAATACCTGCAAGATAGTATCTAGCCGGTATTCCCGGTGAAGGTCCGCGATGCGTGTGTAGCGCGGAGCGTTGCTTATGATTTTGAGTACTTTGTTCTGTATGAGCTGCAGACGGCGCAGGCGAGTTGGCGCAGCGTATCCCCAGACAGGGGCTGCGTACGTCATCAAGGGTCTAATAAGTGTCATGTACATGGACCTAGACACCCTCCTGTTTAGTGTGCTACGCCTGTTAAGCATGGGGTAGAGTTGTTTGAGCCTCGCGTTAGCTTTGTTGGTCACGTGTTGAATGTGGTCCCCCCAGAGTAGTTTCCTGTCCAGCCAGACACCGAGGTATTTGACCTTCTCGCGGAAACGTATTGGGCGTGTGTGTAGTGTTATTGGGTTGCAGTGCTGATGTTTGCGCAGTTGCTTCGGTCTTCTAGTGAACAGAACGGCCTCGCACTTGTCGACGTTTACTCTAACACGCCATTTCACCAGCCAAGGCTCCGCCGTTCTGAGTGCGGTCTGTAGTCGTGAGTTAATGTTAGACGGCTTCCAATCTTGCGCAAGGATGGCAGTGTCATCCGCGTAGATTGCTACCGTCGTGTTATGTGTAGCTGGGAGGTCGTTGATGTAGAGGTTAAACAGTAAGGGCCCTAGGATACTTCCTTGGGGTACTCCTGCCTGTATACCATGTCGTGTCGATTGTTTGCCCTGCGCGTCAGTGTTGAAACTCCTGTCCGTGAGATATGAGTGTATGAGACGTACGAGCCCGTCGGGGAACCCTGCGTCACTGAGTTTGCGTATTAGGCCGTTGTGCCACAGACGATCGAAAGCCTTTTCGATGTCCAGGAACACCGCCCCAGTTGCCTTGCTTGTGTTGTATCCGTGTGTTATGTATTCAACGACGCGGAGGAGTTGTTGTGTTGTTGAGTGGTGATTCCTGAAACCGAATTGCTCCGGTCTCAGGGTGTCGTTTGTGATGCAGTGCCTGGTGAGTCGTTTTAATATTACCTTCTCAACGATTTTGCTGAGCGCGCTCAGCAGACTGATGGGTCGGTAATTTTGTGGGAGGAAGTGGTCTTTCCCCGGCTTCCTGAACATGAGGACCTTGGCCGTCTTCCAAAAGGCGGGGAAGTGTTGGTGTTTGAGTATGGCATTCGTAATGTGTGCTAGGTAGTCTACAGCTTTGTCCGTGAACTCCTGGAGGACACGGTTTTGAATGCCATCGTGACCAGGGGCCTTCCTAGCGGTGGTATGCATGATGGCCCATTTGATTTCTGCTGTACTAGCTTGTCGGATGTTGTTGCGCGCTGGTTGGGCCAAGATGCGTGTGACCTCCTGGTCCGTATCACGTGTGAATGCTGGGTCTGAGGGATCCAGGTTCGGTGTGAATGACGCTGCGAGTGTGAGGGCCATCAGTTCCGCTTTTTCTTCCGCAGAATATGCTGGTCCGTCTGGCCCTTGTAACGTGGGGGTGTACAGTTTCTCCCTGGTGAAGTGTCGGGCTAGCTGCCACACGCCAGGCCGCGTGGTGTCTAGCCCTTCGAGTTTCTGGTCCCACTGTTGTGTCTTGAATGTTTGTATTTTTTCCCGGATTATACCCTGGAGCCTGTTAATGTGCCGTTTGAAGTGCTGGCGCCTGGTACGCTGCCAGTGTCTCCTGAGGCGGTTCCTCATTGAGATTAGGCCCAGTATTTCCTGGGGCAGGGCAGCACTGTGTTGTTGTGGCGTGCGGATTGGTATGGTGTTGGCTATTGCGTCCTGGACGGCGCCGGTGAGGGTTTCGACTGCCTCGTCAATTTGAGCTGTCTCGTTAATCGCGTGGGTTGGTGGGATGCGACTGTCAAGCGTTTCCTTGAACTGGGTCCAATTCGCGCGCCTGTAGTCTAACATCCTGCGTTGTTCCATGTTCTGCAGTGTTTCTTCAATGTACAGTATAACGGGTTGGTGATTTGAGGGCAGATCGTTTTCAACGGCAACGTTGAGTGTCGTTGTTATGCCCTTGATGAGGGCCATGTCTAACACGTCTGGCCTGTGTCCCCTCCGGTAGGGAATGTGCGTCGGTTCGGTCGGCGCTAGTGTGATGTAGTTTCGTCCTAGTGCATGTTCGTATAGTTTCTTGCCGTTGGAGTTTCGTATTCGTGAGTTCCAGTCCGGGTGTTTTGCGTTAAGATTTCCAGCGGCTATTACGCGCGGTGATATGTTGAGTATTGTGCTGATGTCGCGTGTTTTGATGATTTTAGGGCTGTTGTATACTGACACCAGTGTAGTGTAGGCTCCGTTGAACATGACCCTGACGGCGGTTGCCTCTAGTTTTTCGAGTTCAGGGAGCACTATGTTTGTGTGTTCTATGTCTTTGTGTATGATGATGGCTGTTCCGCCGTGACCGGAGGCGTCCGGTCGGTCGCTACGATAGACGCAGTAGCCGGTGAAGTTTAGTTGGTTGCGTGGTTTGAGCTTAGTTTCGCTCAGCACTGCGATAAGGATACCCTTACGCTCCATGAACGCGGCGAATTCCGCCCTTTTGTTATTGATCCCGTCTGCATTCCAGAACAGGATCTGTGTCAGTGTCTGGTTGTTTGCGATGGGGGCGGGGTGTGGTGTGTTATCCATGTATGTGTGTAAGCAGTGTGGTGAACGCTGTTTGTATGGCAGCCCAGTACTGCCCGGGTTGGGCAGTCGTGAGCTGTGTGAAGAGTGTGGCGACGGCCGCCCAGATCTTGTGAAGGATCTGGGTGGTCATGTGACGGGGGAATAGTGTTTCCAATAAACCCCCAGATGTTGTGTTGGCGTTGTGTGTGTCGGCCTGTGGCTCAGTTGTGGTGTTAGCGGCCGCTGGTGCGGGTGTTGACGTTATGGATGGGCTGGCGCTTGTGTTGTTGTTATGTGGAACATTTTGAGGTGCCTGTGTATTAGATGTGGTGGGGGGAGGAGTAGTGTGTGTGCTGGTGTTGCTGGCTTGCTGACTGTGTGTCTGTGTGGCATTGTTTTGTTGTCGCTGGGTATTCTGTTGTGGTGCGCGTGTGTTCCCGCTCCTGTTTCCACGTGTTCGCCTACGCCTTCTCTGGGTTTTTGGTTCTGGGGTTCCCTGTGTTAGTGTGTTTTCTTGTGTGTCATGTGTAGGTTCGCAGGCAGTGGCTACAGGGGGTGGGGTCGTGTTGTTTCTGGGGGCTGGTGTTGGTACCGGTGTGGGTGCGGTGTCGTGTGTTGGCTGAGACGATTGTGTTGCTGTCGCAGCGGTTGTGATAGGTGTGTGTGCTGGGCGCAGAGGTTCCGCGGCCTGCACTGCTCCTCCAGGGCGTGTAGCCATGGCGAACGACACACCGTTCCTGACAGGGTTTGGTGCGGGCCTTGGTCGTGTTATGACGTTGGGTGGCTTCGACTGTTGGTTTTTGCGCCTCTGCGCCTCTCTGTATACGTTGCAGCCCCTGTAGTTGGCCGCATGGGCTTGGCCACAGTTGGCGCAACGGCGTATGTTTTCGTGTATTAGTGTGCATGCGTTGGAAGCGTGTTTGCCAGCGCATCCGCGGCAACGGGGTGCCAGGCCGCAGCGGAGGCCCGAATGACCGAACCGCTGGCAGTTGTTACATTGTTGGGGGACTTGTGGCGGTTCGTAGGTTTCTACCCTTACGTCCATCCGCAGAAGGCTTTTTATCTGCAGAAGGCCGCGGGAGGCGGCCGTGTCGGCCATCTCGACCAGGTAGTGTGGTAGACGGTGGTGGGAGCGGAAGCCTGTCATCCTGGAAGCACTTTTGCAGTCGAATCCAAGGAAGTGAAGCGCCGCTTGTACTGTGTTGTTTGGGGTGTTGGGGTCCACTCCCTTTACCACGTACTGCTGTGTCCGTTCTTCGGCGGTCCTGTACGTATAGTGCTCGATTTCCTTTTCTTTGAGGAAGATAAGGAGATCTTTATATTCACTGTTAGTTGATACGTACAGTGAGGCCCTATCCCCAGAGTACTTCGTGTGTAGCGTGCAAGGTGAGTGCCTTTCCGCGAATGTTGTGTTGAGGACGCTGAGGTCCCCGTAGTTCTGGATTACGACTGGGGGAAAACCAGTCTTCTGTTGTGTGGGCGTAGCTGCGGTTGGTACTTGTGTGGTGTTGCTGACCGCAGGTCGGGTCGTGTTTGTTGTATTGGTGTTCCTAACCGGAAGCGCGGGTTTTGGTGTAGGTAGCAGCGCCTTTCGGCTACCTTGCGAGTGTGGTTGCTCGCTTGTTTGCGTGGTGTTTCTCTGTTTGCGTCGTGGGCCCTCCACCTGGCAGGGCCCAGTGTAGTGTTGTTCTGTGTCCGCATCTGCGGCTGCCGGTTCCGCCGTTGGAGTCGGCTGCCGCAGTGGGACAGTGGTGAATGAGTCACCAGATGCAGGTGAATGTAGTGTTATGTGCAGTGTACTTGTCCGCGTGGGGGACTCACTTGGGCCGCAGAGGTCGGTTATCAATCGACGCTGGCTCAGCAGTTCCTGCGCTTGCGCAGCGATCTGCCGGTCCTTGTCGGCCAACACCTCCTCAACGGCGGCAAGCGGGACGCTGACGTCGACGGGAACAGCCGACTCTCGCGCCTCTTTAGCTGCAGCCTTGCTGCGGGTTAGGGCGGGGGAAACACCGGCGGAATCTGCCATCGTGTGTTTGCAGGAGCTTTATTTGGTATGGGTGGGCACGACAATTTTGCTTTTTCTGAAAAGAAAAGGCTAATAGTAGGTCCTACAGAAGAGGGGGAATGCCCTACGGCCTAGCGTGCGCCGTTGGTGCAGTGGCGCGGCACCTAAAGGAGGTGCGGAGGAAGAGAAGTGGCCTACAGTACGCGGGGTGGTCCGACGTGAACGGGCCCCTGGCACTGATCAACCCTAACACAGAACGAGAGAGTCTCGCTAGGTCTGTAACCGAAGTTACGGGTTACTGTGAGTCAGTGACTCTTGACGACAATAGAGCTTCTCCGCGAGCTACGCGGCTTTTCGACGAAAGGGAGCAAGCTCAACCTTCCGCCGATCCACCGAGCGCTACTGGCGCCTCGAAAGGAACTCTCTGTAGAGCAGAGCGGTCAGCGAGGCCTAAACCCCAATAGCTACCGTTGCACCGGCCATCACCGGCTGAGAGCTCCTTCCGCTACGACGGCAGAAGCGCGTCTAACGTCGCGTCGCTGAGAAGCTCGCCAATTTGTATGCTGGCTTTCTAGAACAGCACAGGAGCCAGCGAGGCATAACGTCATCGAAGACCAATCGTAGACAGCGTCGAATACCAGAGACCTCTGCTGGAGAAATGGGCCGCGGTCCGCGGAAGCGCGCCGCGGCGCGGGAAATGCGGCCGGGAACGACGGAAACCGCCCGCGCGCGCGAGGTGTTGGCGCGCGATTTAAGCATCTGCGCTAAAGCTTCCCATCTGCGTTGAGTCGGTGCGGTTGCTAATCTGTGGCTGACGATTCCTTAGTGCCGCCAAGGCTGGCTCCCAGGCTTTGCTCAGGTGAAACCCCTTGTCTCTGTTTATTAGGTCACTGCTGATACGTATTTCGACCGCCTCTTTGATGATGGAGTCCCAGCATGTGGAAGCATGCGAGAGGATCTTGGTTTCTTCATAATTCATGCCGTGTCCCGTGTCAAGGCAGTGTTCAGCAACCGCAGATTTCTCTGGCTGACCCAATCTCGTTTGACGTTTATGTTCGTCGGATCTTTGACCGTACAACATGTCTGGCCAATATAGGTCTTCCCACATTGGCACGGGATTTTATATATTCCTGGTCCCCTCAGGACGAGGTTGTCTTTAACAGAGCCCAGCATTGATTGCACTCGTGCTGGAGGCCGGAAAACACATTTAATCCGGTATTTCTTGAACATTCTGCCCATCTTAAAAGACACGCCACCGACATACGGTAGAAAAACCAACCCCGTGGTGTTCTCTGTTTCTTCAGGCTGTTCTTGAGGTTTGGAGCGTGCTGGTCGAAATGCATTCCGGATCTGCTTCTCGGAGTACCTGTTCTGGGCAAACACAGAGCGGAGATGGCTAAGCTTTGCCGATAAGCTGTCCTGATCTAAGATTGCTCTAGCTCTATGCACTAGCGTCCGTAATACACTGCTGCGCTGTGATGGATGACGACAGCTCGTAGCTTATAAATACAAGTCTGTGCGTAGGCTTCTGGAACACACTGTGACCCAAGGAGCCGTCTCCTTTTCTACGAACCAAAACATCCAGAAACGGTAGCTCACCATCATTTTCTACCTCCATGGTGAAACAGATGCTTGGATGGAGGGAGTTCAAATGTTCCAGGAAAGAAGGAACAAATCCGCATCCTCTACACCTCCCGCCGCCTTGATCCCCCTCACCCCCGGGTTGCTCCTCTCCTCTCCCATCCCCGCCCCCTGCCACGTCTTCACTGTTGTGTCCCCCCTACCCTCCATCTCTACACCCTTCATCTCCTTTCCCAAGGTGGCTCCCATCAACTCCCCCTCCCAGATGATGCCCTCTCTCCCTCCATTTATCCCTCCTATCAACTGTGATCCTCACTCCCCCTCCCTTCCTCTGTCCTTTTCCTGGGCTCCCTCTCTCCCCCTTCCATCCTCTTTTTTCCCCACCTCCCCTCTCTCTGCCCCCTTCTCTCCCCCGAGTCCTTTTGCATTTCTCTCCTCTGCCTCTTCTCATTCCCTCTCATGTCTGCCCTGCCCCTCTCCCCCCTTATGATTCCACACCCTCCTTGGTCCCCCCCCTTTCGTTTTTCCTCTCCTGCCTCCTTATTTTTCCCCCTCCTCCAAGTGCCCCCCCCCATCTACCTTTGAAGTGTCATCTTTATGCCGCCATTTTCGTGCAGTGTTTTACAGTGAGTGTTCTGTGTTGTGTCTTTTGGGAAGTGTTGCGAACGGCCATCATACTGTCACTGGGTGTGATTTTTTATCTCTTTCGAACAGAAACCAGACTGTCGCCATGTTTTTTAATTGGGTGTCAACTATGTTACTTGTCTGTTTCCTGTGTATTTGTTTAACATTGCCACCACCTTTGCTTTCTGTTTTAACTTTCCGCGTTTTTCCGCCATTTTACACTTTAAGTCACCGTTTTATCATCTGTTTTTCTTGTTTCTTTGCTTCTAGCGTTTTTAAAAAAGTCTGTAGGCTGTAGATCAGCGTACTAAGCTGCTGCCAGCCGGCCCCTTTCGGAGGGAATTGAAAATCAATAAAGAAAAGAAAAAAAAAGCTACGCGACAGTAGCAAATGAAGATGGCGGGCAGTTGTCTCGCTGAAATATTGTGCGGTTTCTACAATATTATCCGGCGTAATTCCCGGGAACCTATCAAGCAAATTCAGGATATGTTTGGCAAATATGTGAACGACGAGTTTCTTACTGGATGACGAAGAATTAGCCAATAAGATTAATTTTATATATTTGCATTATTTCCATTAAACAATCTGACTGATTTTTCATATAAGCTGTGAAATAAAGTTATCAATTTAAGGTTCTGAAGCCAATCAAATCATTCGACTTCGAAATTATAGTTAATCTAATAGCGTACGTTACTACCTTATCTGTCGTAGCCAGCACTGGAACAAAATCGTTGCAGTACGTGAGGAACCTGGTCTGTAAAGTGGGGGCTGCATTTGTTCCCCCTTCCAATCTCGCTGAACAATACATTTTTAGCCATTTCGAGACAGAGCTACAAGCAGTCTGATCAGTGATCAGTAAGGAAATTTCGTTTCTTTTATTTATGAAATGCCCTATTTCCATACTACTTCATTGTGACACAACACAGCAGGTAAACATAGACTGCTTCGAAATCCAGAATGAGTACTATCTTTGTAATTTGTGATGATTAGGCACTCTCCTGTTACAGATACCTTATGTTTTATTGGAATAGACTTTCATCCTACGGATATCGGACTAATATGAATTTCATGTGAATTAGCACGGCGCATATTTTAAAAGAGTTTTCCGTTACTTAATTGAACACAGAAGTAAATATCAGAGGGAAATTAATCATCAACAGTATCTTCTCTCGCTTTGTTTAAAACGGTCTTAAACGCTAAGGCAGTTTACCGATTCCCCGCTTGTAGAAACCTAATGGATCCCAGTTAAAGATGTTGTCAAACCAGAGACAACTGTTTATCGATAAGGCGCTAGAAAGATAAACATTTGAGGACGTAAGGTCAGAAGAATAAGTGCGTGGTGGATCACTTTTGAAACTCCAGCCGGCCGAAGTGGCCGTGCGGTTAAAGGCGCTGCAGTCTGGAACCGCAGGACCGCTACGGTCGCAGGTTCGAATCCTGCCTCGGGCATGGATGTTTGTGATGTCCTTAGGTTAGTTAGGTTTAACTAGTTCTAAGTTCTAGGGGACTAATGACCTCAGCAGTTGAGTCCCATAGTGCTCAGAGCCATTTTTGAAACTCCTGGATAGTTTTGTTAGTAAAGCCGGCAGACCTCGTTATCGCGTAATACCAACAAGTGATGAATTTTTGTACGCCGTTTTTCTTACACAGAGATCGGTACTTGTTTTAGTCGTTGGCAAAAAATACCAGCTGCGGTATAACCAACCCTGGGGAGGTTTTCAGAATGCACCACAGACTTTTCGAGTCACCAAAGGAAAAATATTATGTCCACACGGCCTTTTTTCGAGTATTTGTCTTTTATTAGGACTCGGTCATTAATTCTTCTTAAGATGTTTTTGTAAAGGCATTATAACTAGTCACTAATAAGAATATTGCGTTGCAATCCTCATTGAGCCAGCTAATGACGATCGATCAAAAATATATTAATAGTCAACGCTTTTGTTATCTTAAATTAGAGCATACGGTACTCATGCTCCCGACTTTTGAACCTTGTCTATTGAGTGAAAATGTCGCACGACGGTAAAATGGTCGCACTTCGTTATGGGTCTCTGTTATTGGGGCTTCTTGAATGTGCAAAATCATTCCTGCCAGAACGATATTTCTTGAAGAAAAAATATGTTTTGCTAATGTGTTTTGCCGAAAAGCTGTCGCATCACACACAATATCAAGATTCAGAGCAGTCTCTGCTGAGTTCACCCCTCTGCTAAAGCCAAATCGAACAATATGTCGCAGATGTCAGAACCTTTTCCACTTGCAACTTTAATTTATCGCACTTAAACAACGTTCATAAGTTTCAAATACGCAAAATCCCAATCGTAGCTGTGGTAAAACCTGACTAAAAGAAGGGATTGGTTAGTAGGACACATTCTGAGGCATCATGGGATCACCAGTTTAGTACTGGAGGGAAGCATGGGGAGTAAAAACCGTAGATGGAGACCAAAAGATGAATACAGTAAGCAGATTCAAAGGGATGCAGGTTGCAGTAGTTACTCGGAGATGAAGAGGATGCACGGGATAGAGTAGCATGGAGAACTGCATCAAACCAGTTTTAGGACTGAAGACCAAGACACAACAACAACAACAACTGTTGGGAGGGGGTGGTAAATAGGATAACTTCAAACAAGAAAATGACCGTTGATAAATACACTCGTAGCGCACCGCCATGTTCACCTGGCCGGAAGCGTCTAATGTTGGCGGCGGGCTGCGTATGGCAGGTAACCAGTAGCTGCTGTGGGGCGAGGAAACTCTCGAGCGTAAATTGTGCTGATTTTAATGCAGCAACGAGCTGTCTGTTGGACATGTTTCTGTAACTTATTGCCATTTTTGGTGGATTAGAAAATGAAACGAATCATGTTTGCGCTTCCATCAGACTGATAACCTTGGCAGATATCCAATTTGCGATTTAAAGAATCTAGGGAATCGAGTGGACCCGAGCTCACGACTTCATATTTACAGAGCACGAAACTTACCACTTCTTCTTCTTCTTCTTCTTCTTCTTCGTCGAATCTTCTTGTTCCTCACTAGACCACTAGCAGATACGTTTCCGTAACTCCTCGAGAAGGCTTCTTCCATAAATTTCCGAATCCCATAGTGTTACCAGATCGTGCGTATGGCGGGACTTAGATTAGATTAGATTAGATTAGATTAATACTAGTTCCATGGATCATGAATACGATATTTCGTAATGATGTGGAACGAGTCGAATTTTCTAATACATGACATAATTAGGTTAATTTAACAACATACTTAAGTTAATATAACAACTTTATTTTTTGTGTTTTTTGTTTTTCTTTATTTTTTATTTTTATTTTTTTTATTTTTTAAATTTTTTTTCTTTTTTTCCTTTTTTTCTTAATTTATATCTAAAAATTCCTCTATGGAGTAGAAGGAGTTGTCATTCAGAAATTCCTTTAATTTCTTCTTAAATACTTGTTGGTTATCTGTCAGACTTTTGATACTATTTGGTAAGTGACCAAAGACTTTAGTGCCAGTATAATTCACCCCTTTCTGTGCCAAAGTTAGATTTAATCTTGAATAGTGAAGATCATCCTTTCTCCTAGTATTGTAGTTATGCACACTGCTATTACTTTTGAATTCTGATGGGCGGCCGGGAATATTTTCCGCCTTAAATGGACGACTCGGACTTCATCTCTGTGGTGGCCGGCCAGCAGCCACGTTTTATGTCTGATAATGTACTTTCTTATCATTTAGATGAAATATTCTGAACGGCTTCCGCTTCAGGTGTGATACTGAGTAAGTGAAATTCATTGTTTGAATCCAGATTTGACGTTTGGCTCATAAGCTTCGACTGCTCTCTTCTGTCAAGTTCCGAGAAGGCCTCATCTACATTAGGAAAGATGGACATAATGAAAATAAGTATACCACAAGAGTATCATTTTGGCTCAGTGGTAACGCACTCGATTTCCAATGTGCTGGTCGATGTACAAGTCGGTTTGGATCTTGCTCGAGCAACAGTATAGTTTGTAACTCTTTTTCTCGTTTTCAGTATTCGATCTGTAATTGGCCAGAATGAAATTCAGTAACCAAATCCTAAGACAAGCTCTTCATTATAAGCTTGTCATCTACTCAGTACATTGTATGAGTGGGTAGAAGTGTCTATTTAGGAAATACTGAGAAACAGCACAAGAAAGGTGCAGAAAAGGCTCCACGGGACTATTAAATGACAGTAATTTTTGTGTTGTTTGTCATTTAGGAGATCATCATCCGGGACAAACGTTGCTGAGGCAATGAATACTCAGGTAAATCTGGAAGTGACAACATACTGTATACCAAAGTTGCAAGATTTTTCACCTCTTTTTTATGTATCTGCATCAGAAGAGGAACTCTTTCCTTGTAAATATGCATTTTAATTACTTTGTGTTTGACTTAAATCATTTCACAACTGTGACTGAAAGAAAGAGTTTTCTTCCATTACATTAAAACTTTCGTTGTGATATAGATATTAAAGTGTATAATTTAACTGCATCTTCTGTACATTTCAAGCGTAATGGTAGACTATATGCTTCAAAGATTCTCAAGCCTTTTTCTGCATGAGCACATTCTACATGAGTAACTTCGTAGCTACTGTGACGAAATTGTAAGACACTTGCGTTAGCAGCTATTAATTTTATCAACCTCACCCACACAATGTGTCTCCAAAATACGTAGGTTTGATAAAATCTAGCAGAATACCTACCGCATCACTTTCAATTATGCTCTTCATAACCCCTTTCATGGAATTTCCGTCGAAGGCGCCCTGCGAGGCTTTCACTCGGTATATAATTTCCTTTCATGGAGAAGGTATGGCATCACAGACCTTATCATATCATTTAGTAAATGATACGTACATTATTGGTAGAATGGCGTAGAGGTTAAAGGGCAATGGGTCCAGCTTTCGCAGCCCTGAAGTGCGGACGTCATTTGTGTTTCCGCCTGTGGGGCGCGTGCACTCGCTTTTGTTTACTATTAGCGACCACCACTTACGTGTCATTTAGGAGTGGTAAAGCATGACCAACGGTTTCTGAAAATCCGCTCTGCGTTTAACCTTCTGCAGTCATTAGGCCTACACCCGTCCAAAGGCTTTGGAAGTGGAACGATTCCCACGCGCCACAGCTAAAATCCCAGCTTCCGAGATTTTGCGCATACTTTTGTCCATCTTAAACTGTATGGTGCACTTCAAAGTCATCAATGATTTAATAACACCAGTCAAGGTGTACGCTTTTTCCAGGTCGATGGTAATGTCGGCGCGGTCACTGTCGACTACACTGGCTTGGGCATGTGCACCGTATGACTTTTCGAACTACCACTCGAGCTCCCAGCGGAAGATGTTATCACTGCTTTCCTCTTCCATGTCATTGTACATGGTCACGTTGTTGAGCGCTGGGCGCAATTGCAAATTTATCCCGTTGTTAACGATGAACGGCAGATCACCATTGATCTCCGTGACATGTGCCATTTTACCTACAAATCAGCAGGTGCTGCATAGTCATTATACACGATAGCCAACCCAAGACCTGTTCCAGTTGAGGCAAAGAAGACCACTTTAGATCTGAGTGTCTTCAGAGGCTCATCACCCAATTTCCAGCTGCTATCATTGTGCCTCCGATTCCACCGATAGTTTTACCGATCACCTATTCATCGGCACTCTCTTATCCTCTTGCCGTCTGTCATCAGAAGGACCATGTGACAGTGCCCCTTTGAGCTGCCACGAATAACCCTGGGATCTAATATACGTTTCATGCTCATAAGGTAGGATATGAGGTAAAGGCAGAAGTAAAGCTGTGAGGATGGGCCATGAGTCATGCTTGGGTAGTTCAGACAGTAGAGCACTTGCCCGTGAAAGGCAAAAGTTCTGAATTCAACCTGCAGTCTGGCAAACAGCTTTAATCTGCCAGGAAGTTTCCACAATTTTATAATATGGAATAACTGTTTTACACAGTCTGCAAACATGAGACACTTGAGACTGAAACAAATTGAACAGTGTAACTGAAAAGTAGTGTACTGGAGACTATTACAAATTCAGTGATTTCTGCATGTGGGAACACTATTATTTTCTGATGTAAAATATAAGGAAATTGTTGGTATGTAGTAATATTTGTGTAATACTGATCTACCAGTGATAACACATATCGTATAAGAGTGGTGAAAAATTAAGTTGTATCTGAAATTGGTATTGTTTTGCTGTTATTATCATGCTGTCACTAATTAAGACTTATCCAATGACGGCGTACAAATTACTAAAGCTCTTCACACAAAAACCAGTAGAAGTATTAAGATTTTTTTTGTTAGATGTGTAACAACAAAAAGCACTTACCTCAGGTTTCCAGTGATATTCAACATAGCCACAGATGTTCACTCCTTACACCTGTTAGCTATGTCAGATAGTTAAAATATGAAAAGCTGACTTGTCACTGAGCATTTAGAAGACACCAATCAAAACTGATTTTCCAAGCAAAGGCTGACTATCTAACAGAATACCATAGTTATCTAGAAATGCAATGGTGTATAACTAGGCAAGAGAGGATCAGAGGGGCCCAACACATAAATGCACACAGTTAAGAACAGCTGACAACAACATGAACGTTGGCAATATGAGACAAGAAATCTTTCATACTACTGCTACCCTAGACAAATTTTCAAATATTTTATTCAGTGATCTGAAGTGTCACTAAATATGCAAACACATAAAAGTGATACTTATCTTTGACACAGAAGAAAACATTTGATTAACTTATCTGTACTCACGTATTACCATATTTTGTTACAACTTCCATCAACAGCTGGTATTACATATCTGTGTGAGTGAGTGAATGGAGACCATTTTGTCTCACCCAATGAAAGGCAACAAACGATAAGACATGGTTGTGAGCTGTGCTAGCAGTGATACTTGTTTTTGTGAAATAATACGTCCACAGTTCATTATTAAGAAGTACAAGTCACTGATATACAACAATGACAAAGTTTGTTTAATTGCTCTTCACTTAATACAATCAGACTTACACACTAACTATTGATCCCTCATCCACTGCACTGTCTTCTTACATAAGCAGATTACAGTATGACACAGCAGATTTTGCAAAATCTTTCTTTCATTGTTCATAACATTTCATCTTGGAAATTGAATTCATCATGACTGGGTTTTTTCTGATAGATGGTTGATATAGATGTTTAAATATTTCACCTATGCACAAAAGACAAAGAAAACTAACTCACTGTATTGCTTCACACATCTCATGATGAAGTGCAACAGGAGGCAACATGTTTATTTAGCCTTGATGGATATACAATAGGAGAATAGTAACCACATGTGTTATTAAGAAGTGTAGTGAGGAAGGGAGTGGTTTTGATACATGCAAATGATATGCCAAATAGATAGCAACAGACTCCACACATACACATATGGAGAATACACTCAAAGAAACAGAAATTTTTTTTTCAAACACTTAGTAAAGGAAGAGGATAATGTTAGTGTCTGTGAACATAGAACCAGCATGAAATATAAATCTGTCCTATAATATATGAAATCCAAATATAAAACAGGAAACATTACTGCCCTGTTTTTCCAAGAAATTAGAACTACTGCTGTAAGAAATGAAGATCAGTTACTGAAAGACTTGCCTATTGCGAAGAGAGTGTAAAACTGGAGACAGAAATGTAAGCAGAAGAGGACTAAGGTAAGTGGTTACACATCTTTGTGATAAGGTCCATATGTTTATCTATTGCTACATAAACTGAACTCATATTAAAAGTAGTCACATATCAGGTAAACATTAAACTTAATTTTATAATGCAGTATTCGCTGTCTTACAATCACTGCATCCTAATACAGTTAAGTCTGATATACATTGAATAGTTTATCTGAGAATTAGGTTAACGGAGAATATTAGGCAATTTATGGCCTTTGCCAGAAGGTATATCATTATGTACTGATATGAAACAGAAGGAACTTTATGGTATACAGAAATAATTACTATTTTGCCTATTTAATTCTATTGAACTTACTAATATGAAGTAGCTCCTAAGTTGGCATGATGAGGCTGACTGCACTCCATTCCATCAACCTCATCAAGAAAAAATTCCTGGAAGTATCAGGAATGGAACGTGAAACCTAAGCATAGCTATTACTAGCACTGACAACTCAGCCATGGTGATGCACATAAAACATAGCAGACTGTACATAATGTCTCTCAACATTTTAATAAAACTTTACCTCCTAGATATAGATTCTCAAGATGGAGTTTACACTGGCTGTCCGTAAAACCCATCATCGAATATTTCATCTATTCACAAATGACAAAGGCAATATATTGCACCATATTAGTTCACATTTAACACATTGAAATAAAGAAAACAGATTTCATTTACATTTATCCATGGGAAGCCAGCAAAGGGAGAATGGAAATGGTGTGCATTTTCAATTTGTACAGTGAAATAGGACATCATTTGGGTTAAGTCTATAGTTACACTAATTATGAAGCAATAAGATTCCCACGAACATCCTTCAGTGAGCATGCAAGAGGACTTAGAAGGAACTAATGCTAATGGTTCACACACACTGACAGTTATATCCGATAACGTACTACCATTTGTCCATGGCAACATAGAGCGAACTCAAAATACAATATATTACATATAAAGCTCATATTAACAATTTCATAATGTGGAATTAGTGCCTTACACAGTCTGGAATCATGTGATACTTGGGACTGAAACAAATTGAACAGTGTAACTGAAAAGTAGGTTACAGGAGGCTATTACAAAATCTGTGATTTCTGCATGTGAGAATACTATTATGTTCTGATGTAAAAAATGAGGGAGCGATAATTGTGTAGTAATATTTTAGTTATACCAAGCAACCAACAACAACTCAAGTCATAGGAGGGTCGTACTCATGCTCTCACTAATTCAGACATATACAGTGGCAGAGCACAAAATACTAAAACTCTTCATGAGGAAATTCACAGAAGTTCTGATATTTTTGTGTTTAGTTGTATGACACCAGAAAACAGTTAGCTCAAGTCTTACAAAGATATTCAACATGACTAAGGATGTTTACTTCTTACATTTCTCTATTTGATCATATAGTAACAATGTCAAAAGCTTAGTTCTCATTGACCATTTACAACACACTAAACAATGCTGATTTTTCAAGTAACAACTGCTATTTACCAGCATAGTCAGGAGATGGAATGGTGTGTTACTAGGCAAGAGAGGATCAGAGGATCTCAAGACATAATTGTAAACAGTTAATAATTGTTGATTACAACCTGAAATTTGACAACGTTGTACAGGAAACCTTTCTTACTCCTGATATTCTAGACCAAATTTTCAAGCATTTTATGCAGTGATCTGTTGTGTCACAAACTCTCCAAACACCTAAAAGCATTAGTTGTCTGTAAGACAATAGAAATATTTTGATTAAAATATCTCTACTCACCCAAACGAAGAGCTTGTTACATCCCCCGTTAACAGCTGGTATTACCTGTCTATCTGGATGAGTGAATAGAGAGAATGTAGTTTCAACTTACCAAAAGAAACAAATATTAGGCATGGTTGGAAGTTGTGTTATAAGTGATGCATGTAGTTGTGAAAGAATATGTCCACAGTTATTTGTAGGTTAATGTTCAAGTGGACTGATGTAGAAGTTTTTTGGACTGTAAAGGTCCACTTCTAGTGTTACGAAACACAAGTGACTGATATGAATGCTGACCAAGTGTTTCCATTTCCAAAACACTTAATACATTCAGACTGACACACTAATGTATAAATAGATAAGCTATGACCTTTCATTTCTACATAAATAGATTACAATATGACACAGTAGATTTTACAAAGTCTTCCTCTCGGTATTGACAACATATCATCTAATAAATCAAATTAACCATAGTCAGGTATTTTTTGATAGGTGGTTGACATCCATGTTTAAATATTTGATCTGTGCACAAATGACAAAGACAAATTATCACACCACACTAATTCACATACTTCAAGGTAATGTGTAAAAGCAGACAGTAGTTTTATTTAACATCGATGATTGTGCAACGAGGCAATAGTGACAAAGTGTATTCTTAAACAGTGCAGTCAGAAAGAGGCTTGTTTGTATACATGCTTTTGAGATGCTAAGTACGAAACAACCAAATCTCCAATTATGGGTATCCAGCATACACTGCAAAATGCAGCAAACTTGTTCATGCACCTTGGGAAGGAAGAGGATAATTTTAGGATGTGAACTAGCATGAAAAGAAATCTGTCTTATGAGAAATGTAATTGAAATATAAGGTAGGAAAAATTTTTGTTATGTTTTGCCAACACATGAAAATGATTGTTGTACAAAATAAACATCTGTTACCAAAGGAATTCACTTTTCAAGTAGAGTGTCTGAGAGTGAAGACACAAAAGTAAGCAAAAGGAGGCTCATATAAGTAGTTTACCAAATATTTGCTGTAATATTTGTTCCATATGTTCATCTACTGTCACAAAAGTGAACTCAGAATAAAACTAGGTAAATATAAGGTGAATGTTAAAATTAATTTTATATTACAGAATTGTCTGCCTTACAATGACTGCATTCTTGATCGAGTTAAGTCTGACACCCATTCAATAATTTATCTTATAATTAGGTAAGTGGAGAATATTGGGCAATTTATGGCTTCTATATGAAGGAATACTGTTATGCACTGATTTGAAAAGAAAGGATATCCAGAATCGTTTTTTTTTTTTTGGAGTAACATAGCAATAGAGACACAAATGATAGAATAGTAGCAACTTACTACCGATATTTCTGCAATCTGTATTGTCATTGATATTACGCTTGTTCTATCCCTAACAAACACTTAGAACAAGAGGATACACTGTAATATATATTTTCATGCAAATCTACTACAATTACTGAGATGCTGTCTAAAGTGGTTTCACTGGAAATCACTGAGCACAGGACTCTTTTTCATATTTAACATTGAAACTGATGTAGTTCTCTTAGACCAGTTTATTACAGATGACACTTCAAATCCAAAAAGCTGATTTATTATTGACCATTTAGATGATGCCAAACGCAACTGGTTCTGGAATCAAAAGTTTTACATTTACCTGCGTAGTTGTAGTTGCTTCAGACATGATGGCATGCCACTAGGAAGCAGGAAAGCAGGAGGGCGTAGCTCATTAAAATACACTTTTACGACCTCTAGATCTCCAGATGCACAATGGCAATGTTTGACAGAAAATTCAGGTATCGATTCAGTCATCTTATTCAGTTATCTGAAACATCACTATCTATGCCAACACAGGAAAGCATGATATGTTAGAAGCTGAATAGCATCTCTCTTTTGGATTCTACAGTTTAATATAACAACATAACCTCTGTCACTTGTTTCACTTAGAATGGTTAGGAGATGTGAAAATCCTGCTTAAGTATTAAGACTCAGAACCATCATGCATGGAACACTGCCAGAGCTTCTCCCATTTCATTCCAACTAATATATTCACATTTATCCACTAATTTATTAACGCCAGATTTGTCATGCTACCTACTTACAGCTGTGCGGGGTAGCCATGCGGCGTAGCCATGTGGGGTAGCCATGCGGTCTAGGGCGCCTTGTCACGGCTCGCACAGCTCCCTCCTTCATAGGTTTGAGTCCACTCATGGGCATGGGTGTGTGTGTCATCTTTAGCGTAGGTTAGTTTAAGTTAGATTAAGTAGTGCATAAGCTTAAGGACCAATGACCCCAGCAGTTTGGTGACCCATGACCTGAGCAGTTTGGTCCCATAACACCTTACCACAAATTTCCAAAATATCTAATTACATATGGAGATATGTATACAACATGGAATATTTTAAATAATTGCCTCAATAACGATAAAATTACATCTCAAAATGTTATATAACAATGATGAGGTTGTACTATCTGGTGGGTGTTATCCATCTTTAATCACATCATCTATACATAATTAATGAGGGCAATCCACTAAGCAACGTTAAATCAACTTCGGATTATCAATAGTATTACAGAAAGAATAAATTTCTACTCACCATAAAGAAGACACACTGAGCTGATGAAATGCACAACTATAAAACTATTACAGATTTGTTGTACAGCATCTCTAGAGTGCCAAGCTTTGTGTTTGAACACAATTGATGTAATGTCACCATACAATACATGCAATACCTTTTTAAAGTTATGAGAACATTACATTATACCACTTAAATAAATTAAGGAAAAAAAGAGATGTCACTGTGGAACCTTCATGCACACGATATTTTATTTAAACGACCCACCATATTGTTTAAGCAACTGCAATTGTTTCCTGTTGCTCACATGAGTTTATGAATTCATAATCAGTCCTCTAGTAAACAGGTTCCACTGATTGTCAACTAATATGGTGACAATGACGCAACCTAAGCCATTATCAAGATCAAGAACACTCCACTAACATACTGTTTGTTCTATATTGCAGTTACTATTTTGCCTATGTAACTGTACCGCAGTTACAGAAGTTAAGTAGCTCCTCAGTTGGCATGATGAGGCTCACTGCATTCCATTCAAGTCCCCTCAAAAAAAAAAAAAAAAAAAAAAAAAAAAAAAAAAAAAAAAAAAAAAAAAAAAAAATATTTCTTTCATTATGAGGAATAAAACTCAAGTCCTAACCATAGCTTTCAGTAACACTGACCATCCAGGATCCAGGTGTGGTGATGAAGATACGGCATAGCATACTACACATAATCTCTCTATAATTTTAATAACACTACACCTCAGAAATATAGCACCTCAAGATAAGGATATTACTATACTGTTTGTTGATCCCATCTTCAAATATATAATCTATTCACAAATGCAAAAAGCAAGATATTGCACCGTATTGCTTCACATATATCAAAATCAAATAAAATGTTGATTGCGTATACATTTATCCATAGTGAGCCTGCAAAAAGAGAATGGAAATGGTCTGCATTCTTAACTTGTAAAATGCAACAGATTTTTTTTTTTTTTAATGAAGGCTATATTCACATTCAGTGTGAAGCAACTACGTCCCAATTTAGAGACTTCAGATATCTGGCAGAAAATGCAGTAGATTATTTTAAACAACCAGAGAAGGAAGTTGACATTGTTAGTGTCCATGAACCTAGAATTACCAATGACAATATATCATTGTTAGTTTAAAATTAACCTAATATAAAATAGAAATTATTAACGCCCTGCGTTTCTAAGAAATAAATATGATTACTGTACTGATTGATTGATTGACTGATTTCTTTATTAATCCATGTAACAATTTACATTGTGTGGATTTCGTCAGCAAAATCATATACAATACAATATACCTATAATTATACACATAAAATTAGTATTTACACACATTTTTGAAGTATCTTAAATTAGTTTTATATCCTTATGTAATTTGTAATTTTCTTATAGTACTGTACAATTCTGGATTTCGTATTATAATTTTCCTCATGTATTACAATGCAGGCTACTTCAATTACACTACATGTTTTAATTCAGATTGTCCGTTACTGCGTAATAACTTTTATTTCATAAAAAAATTTTTAGTTTTGTTTTGAACTGTCCAATTGTGTCAATATCTTTTATTGTTTGGGGTAAATTATTATATAATTTAACGGCATTGTACAACAAGCTCTGCTGAGTTTTAACTTTATTTTTCCTCTCTAGATGCAGGTTGTATTGGTTTCTAGTTTCATAGCTGTGTACTAAAGAATTTTTCATATAGCAGTCAATTTTTTTTTACATAGATAATACTTTGAAAAATGTATTCACAGGGAACAGTTAGGTTTTCCAGCCTTTGGAAATGTTCAAGGCAGTGAGCCCTACTGCCACTCTTGGTTATTATACAAGTTGCTCTTTTCTGTAATTTGAAAACTATTTGAATATTTTTACTGTTGACTCCCCAAAATATTATTCCATAGGTAATAACAGAGTGGATATAAGAAAAATATACGGATCTGACACATGTAGTATCACACACTGCAGTCAGAATTCTAAGAGCATAGCATGCTGTAGTGATTCTGTTACTAAGTATTTTCATATGTTCTTCCCACTTTAACTGACTGTCAACATGCATACCATGAAATTTTGTGTAGTCTACACATTCTATAGTTTCATTGTTTAGCTTAAAGTTGTTATAGTGTGGTTTTTTGCAGACATAGAAGTTAACAGCATTTGTTTTTTTTAAAATTTAGTGTTAGTTTATTATTGGATGCCCACTCACATACACTGTTTAGTGTTTCTTCGGCTTTTTCTTTCAGTGCATCTGGTGATTTGTAACTGATTAGAACATTTGAGTCATCTGCAAACAATATTGTTTGTCCATGCTTGATGCTCTGTGGGAAGTCATTTACGTAAATGAGAAATAGTATTGGGCCAAGGACACTACCCTGTGGGACACCTATATTTACATAATTTGTGTCTGAAGTATACTTTACGGTATAGTTTGAGCAACTTGAAGTATGTAAGATTTCAGTTATCTGTCTTCTACTTTTTAGATATGACTGGAACCACTTTTTCACAAGTCCCCTTATTCCCAGTTCATCTAACTTATTTAACAATATATTGTGGTCTACTATATCAAATGCTTTAGTTAGATCAAGAAATATACCTGTTGTGTAGTTCCCTTTATCTAATGCTTCTAGAATGTGTTTTGTGAGGTGTGCTGTTGCTGATTCTGTGCTTTTCCCTGATCGAAATCCAAACTGGTCAACAGACAGTTAGTTGCATTTATTTAAATAATTCATTAGCCTATCTTTCATAATAGTTTCTAATATTTTTGCAAAGCATGACAGTAGAGAAATTGGTCTATAATTTTCAATATTTCCTGCATCACCTTTTTTGAAGAGAGGGGGTAATTTAGCATATGTTAAATAGTCCGGAAAGTAGCCCTGCTTGAAAGAGTGATTTATAAAATCAACTAAAGGTGGAAGTAGGCTCTTGATACAGTCCTTATTTTTAAAAATGGGGACTTCATCCAAACCAGCTGAGTTTTTGTTTTTCAGTTTGCTGACTGCTTTATAGACTTCTTCCTGTGTTGTATGGAATAACACCATTGAGTGTGATACACCATTATTTAACTTTTTGACCTGAGGGGCTGTTATAAAATATTCGTGTGATTTTATTCCTATGCTACTAAATTAATCATTTATATAGTTTGCCAAATATATTGGGTCTTTTATTAGAGACCCTTCCTCTTTGATTTTCGGTTTGACAGATTCATTTTCCTGGTACTAGTTTCCTGCTTCACAATCTTCCATACTGCCTTATTTTTGTTTTCAGCAGAGAGCACCAGTTTGGAGTTATGAGCTCTCTTTGCTGCAAGCAATATTTTCCTATATGTATTCCTATATCTTTTATAAAAGAGTGAGAAGCAGGATTTGTTTGGCTGTGTTTAATGGAGCTCAGGTACTTTAGTGTTTCAGACGATTTTTTGATGGCTTTTGTGACCCACTTGTTTTTTCCTGCTGTTGATAATGGACATAATACTTTAGGAAATGTTTCTTCAAAATTTAATTTAAACAATGTGATGAAATTTTTGAATTTTTCATTTGCATTGTTTCACTTGCATCTACATCTGAGTATACTGAGTCCCATGTTTGTCCTGCTATCTCTTTGGCAAACTCATGTCTACTTTGTTTAGAAAAAATTCGTCTGTAAATATGCATTTTCTTTCTTTCTTCTGGAGCCACTTTTATATTACTGATTTGGCCTGAGTGATCAGATAATCCTAGCTCTGCTACCACCACCTCAGAGTTTTCTTTGCCTAAATCTGTTAATACCTGATCAACAGCTGTCTTTGAGTATTTGCACTGTTAACCATTGGAACTAGATTGAAACTTTGAGCAAGACTTTGTAATGAGTCCCATGTAGAATCAGGATTCAGTTTATCTACATTTAGGTCTCCACATATGAGAATGTGGTTCTTTGGAGTGGATATCTTGTGAAGAACATGATTATGTTTGGAGAAAAAGATGTTGTAGTCTCCACTAGGAGATCTGTATATACATTAGATAATCAAATTCCTACACCTGTATTCGTCCCTGATTTCAACTGCCGCCAGTTCAAAATGTTGCTCTTCACTGATTACACATAAATCGCTTTTGGTCTTATACTGATAATTTTGTTTTACATAAATGCAACACCCTCCACACTTCATAGAAGTCCAACAGCATGTACACATTAAATTATAAGACTGCAAGACTAATTGATTAATTTCAGTCTCATTGCACCAATGCTCAGTGAGACAAACAACTGAGCACTCTGTAGACTCCAGCTCCACCTCTAGCTGTTGGATCTTATTTGCTAGGGAACATGTATTTTGGTGAACAACTGTTAAGTAATTTTTTCCAACACTATTTGCATGCCCACTTTTTTTAGTTTTTGCCAGAATATGCACATGTGAGTTTTCACGGTTTTGTTTTTTGCTCAGGAACGGAGCAAATCAGAGTGTCTTTGCCCCATCTCTTTCTAGCTAAATTATGGTTGTAAGCGTAAAGTCACACATATTTATTTCCAGCATTGGGCCTTTCTTAGTTTGTGCTGGTCTTATCCACATGTGGCTCTCACACATGCTACTGCCATCACTTGTTAAAAATGGTGGTTGTGGTTCACATGTTCAGGGTATGAGAGCAATGAAATGCGATACATTTTATATGGAGCAAGGGATGAATGCCCAACAACATCTATAGGCAAATGCAGCCTTCATATGTGGAAAACTCTGTTGCTTCGAGTACTGTGAGGTGGTGGTGTAGTGAGTTCGACAAAGACCACGAAGTCTTGCATGACAATGAACAGTTGAGGAGACCATGTTTCTAGCTGGCTAATGACAATTTTTCCCATGTGGCTGCAAAGGTAGAAGCAAATCAGCATGTGCACATCACGGCCACTTCTCTGGAGCATTGTGTATTGTGAGGGAATGCTTACAACATCGTTCATCTGTTCTTAGGGTACCGGAAGGTTTCATATCAGTGGGTGCCTAAGCAGCAGCATGACGTGATGAAACTCAAGCAAATGATGTCTTCACTGAATCACCTGGAATGGTATTTCAAGCAGAGTGAATGTTTCCTGGACCCCATTGTTATTGGCAGTGAAATGTGGATATTGCAGTGCTGATTTTCAAGTAACAACTGCTATTTACCATCATAATCGGAACATGGGATGATGTGTTTCAAGGCAATAGAAGACCAGAGGATCTCAAGACATAATTGTTCACAGAAAAGAATTGCTGATTACAACCTGGACTGTGACAATATTATACAAGAGATCTTTCTTACTGCTGCTGGTCTAGACAAAATTTTGAAGCATTTCATTCTGTGATCTGAAGCATCACTAACTATGCGAACACATAAAAGTGTTGCATGTCTGTGAGACAATAGAAAACATTTGTTTAACATATCTGTACTCCCATATTTCAATATCTTTTTATATCTCCCATTAACAGATTGTATTGTGGGAAGTCAGACAATAATGACATACCCAGGTAAAATGACATAGCAAGGCTATGGACAAAACCAGATGAGTGGTGACACCTGCACTAAGCAGTGTAAAAAGGTCGATAGGCAACCCACTTCCTCTGTATATGGTGATGAGCTGCCAGTTTTCACATTGCTACTGTGAACGAAAAACTTATAGGTAAGCTTCCAACTTTTTACTTTTATTCACATATATACATTGATTAGTGTTGTATTGATTACATGTTTGAGAAAAGTATAAGCTATGTTTTGAGAGGTAGAAAGTTCTGCTAGAGAACACAGTAGTTGAAAGTTTCTCAAATGGACAAGGAAAGTGTGTCAGGCTAGAAAAACATAACAAGTATCAGAGTAAAATGGCACAATAGGTCATTTTCTACAGTGTGGACACTAGTTCTAATCTGCGTGATCTTTGATGTTAATTAAGATATTTATTTCACATATCTGCTTAAATTTAACAAGAATAGTGGTAGATCATTCTATAATAAAATAAATTAAGTGAAACATTAAACATGAAGTGATAAATGTGCTATTATTCAGAAATCCGATGAAATTACATACTCTAATTTCAGATGGCAGGTAATAAATTAAGGAAATCATCAAGACATTCTTGGGATGTGTTGCAGATGCAGCAGGCTATATATACTGTTACCAGCAACGAGATGGGACGGCTGCAGGCATTTAAGGAATTAGCAGTTTCCTAGAATATGCTTACAAGACGAACTACAAATATTAACAACATCTTCAATGGTGTTCAGAAAATATTGGGTAGATTCCAGCCAACTTTCAACATTACCCTGAAGTGCGAACTGGTACAACACCCGGAACTATTGGAATTGTGCATATTTGGTATGACTATGAAGGAGTGCACTTCAAATAGCTAAGAAAAGCAAAAATGTATCTTAATTCTGGGAAAGAAATTTTATATGGAAAAAAACCTTTTTGCAGCAACAGTGATGCTTGCAAAGAGAATCAGAATCAGAATCAGAATTTTTTACTATCTCATAACATACAAAGACAAATCACAGATCCCATGTACAGGGGACTCAGCAACTTTACATTTACATAACAATTACAATTTGTATACACAGTATTACAAAAACAATACGCCAACACTCAAGTTTTCATGTTTTGTAGGGAATACATAACAACAGCGTTTACATAGTGAACATACTTTTACAATAATTTATTTGGCACAAAACTCCTAAGCTTAATTTACAGGTGATGTGTCCTTGCTCAGACTTCCACATCACCATTCATAGATTCTTCTATGGAGTAATAACATTTCTCCACTAATAACTTGTGTAGCTTTGGTTTCAGTTGCCCTAGCTCCATGCTGTATACAAAAATAATCAGTTCATCGATGTACAAACAGGGGGCACGTAATATTTTTAAATCTTTCTTGTGCACTTGACAAATTCCACATCATAATGGCTTCCATACTGCATGATTGATCAATGGAACATAAAACCAACTAACTAACTATTTGCAAGCACGTGTCAATTTTAACTATCCTCATTTGATCATATGATGAAATTGTTAGTCGGTGGATGACAAAGACGTCAGTGGAATAAATGAAGAAACACATGATAAAGACGACAATTTTGCAATAGCCACTCATCACAGTTCTGCTAGCGAACAAGAGGATTATTTAGTGGAAGAATGTCAGTGCTATGGGGAGCTTGATGCAGACCTTTATGTTCCTCCAATAAAATACCAAAAATGTTAGTTAAAATCAAATGTGTTTTGAGTAGTGGTAAAGAAAAATTTAGATGTCAGTGTTGAACATCAGTTTTGCAGACTTTCATTAACTGTCTATCGAGTGATATCTCCCAATGCAAATTCAAACCCTGGAATTTAATTTTATGTGAAAATTTACTTGCTACAGAAATACTATAATTTTACAGAATGTAAAATTCAGTTCTCTAACAGATCATTTATGTGTGGGCCTTCTATTTTAAGAAAACCATACGAAAGCATGTGATTTTATTTGAGAAAAAGTATAATATTGTACTGTAGCCTCCATTTAGTGCAATAAAACAACAAAGAAACTTTAAAAAATACTTAAATAAATTCAAAAATAAATCTTCTATACCATTAGCTTAAATTAAAATTTTCTAATAATGCTCCTTAAACCTCGATTGAAACTTAGGGGACCCAGAGACCCAACCTCATATTCTACGGTACAGTACAGAAATGTCATGTTTTGACTTAAGAATTAATGGAGGTTACAGTGTTATTATAAAGACTGTTAGAATGAATCTGGAGGTTTCATAGTAGGACAAATCAGAGATATAAGTATGTTAAAAGCACAATTAAAATATAAAATAGCTGTGTAGGGAATAAAGTTATGAAAAAGAGGAAGAAACTGTGAGTTAGTAGTTCCAAAATCACTTGAAATACAGTCACCTCACACATAATGGGGCATAATAATGAAATAGTTTAAATGAAGCAACATTATAGCACCTCCATCCATAAAGGTAGTGAAACCATTGTCACATTGTGAAGTCGCCTTATGGGAAATGGTACCATACAGCTGCTTTGTAGTGATATCAGCAAAACATGTGCACTGTATTATTTCTTACATCCTCATCTGTTGGTGTGGAGGTTGCACCACAAATACTTGGAGCATTTCCAAAATGGTTGGTACTACAACATTTTTGTGTCCACAGGAACAATTTACTGAACAAACAAATACAGATTTTACTACTGGTACTCCCCACAAATGTCTCTTGACTTTGCCCATTGTTATGGCAGCTTCCATATTTGCATAGCAAACCTTTGTTTGAGGGTATTCTTGTGCCACTGGAGGATACCTCATTGAAGTTCGTTATTGGTGGAGAACTTCTTACCCCGCAGGACCTCTTTCAGTTTGTATAATAGGTCATAGTAACTAGGAGCCAAACATGGCTAATATGGGTGGTGTCGCAGCACAGTAAACGATAAGTCCTACATGGTGGCAATAGCTTGGCAGTTGGCATCTGGCTGCATATTGTTGTGTTGGTGCAGTGAACTGCAGTACTGATCTCTGTTGAGGGTCATATTGGGAGAGAACCAATCCACCTGTACTATCCTTTCCTGATCACAGAACAGTTGCCATTTGTTTCTGCATGAATAGACCCAGCTGTGACTTCTTGGGATGAGAGCTTTTAGTGTGCTTTCAATCCATAGACTGGCGTTCTTTTCTGGAGTCTCATGGAAGAACCATTATTCGTTGATGGTGACCAGATGCTAAAGGAACTCTGCTGGATTTGCAACATATTTTTGCACCAACTGTTATCATATCTCCACACATTTCTGTTTCTGCACAGTGGTGAGAGCATGGGGCATCCATTATGCCCAATTCTTCTTCATCTTCAAATCATTATGAATGATGGTGGGCAGAGTTCTCCATGATAGACCTGTTGCCTTCTCTGCTTCATCTAAATTGACTTGCCTGTGCCCTATATCAAGCCATTGACACGCTGGGCTTGTTGGTTTCTGTGCAGTTGCTGAATGCCCAGTGCTTATGTGAATTTTAGAAGAGACTCTTCCATCTCTAAACTCTGATACCCATTGTAATACAGATCTGTGACTTGGTGCTATTTCCCCACATATGGCTCCCAGCCTCATTGTGAATGTCTGAAACAGTCACTCCTTCCTTTCGTAGAAACCACACTGTCTATCACTGACAATGCTTGTCTACTTTGATATTGTCATGTCTATGTCCACCAGTGCACTCGCAAGATAGAAAAAGTGCTGCTGCACTGCACCACCTATGGAAAGCCACAACACCATCTGGGCCAGTAGACAGTACAATAGTCTATCTTTGTGGAGTTAAGGGAGAGTGCCAATCAAAATTAAATGAACTGTACAGTTGGGCAACATGTCTAATATAATTACACTGTCTGAGAAAAAGTGAGGAATCACAGGGCGAGGAGGGAATGAAATGAAATTTCATGTGTTGAGAGGGTATGTGACGTTATTTCCATGATTATGTAATTGAGTACAATTTTCAAAGAACTTGGCAGTGACCCCACTTATGAGTATGACATCACCAGGGCTGGTTTAAGGCCCAACTGACACAAGTGGGCACTTGGGAAGCCAAGCTGCGCATGACAGGTAAGAAAGGATTTCAGTGATGTTCTGTTTTGTAATCAGAGTTACCTCAGCACTACAAGCAATGATCTGAAGTCACAACTCATGGCTCTCTATACCATAACATGAGGAGTAACATTGCTGTGCCTCTGCAAAATATTGCAAGTGTTAGACCTGCCTTCAGTTTGCCACCATATCCATCAACAAAGGGCAATGGATGTAGTGCAGAACCATGATTCATCACTGAATACAATATGGCCCCTTACCTCAGCAGTCCACGGTTGCCTGTTGTGGCACAACTCCAAATGCAGCCATTAGTTTTGTGGTGTTAATGACAGCCTATGCATGGAACACTAATATTGTAATTTGGCTGCTTCTAATCTCTGACCAATGGTTGCAGCGTGACAAATTCCTGACAAATTCTGTAAGGAATGCACATATGGCAGGCACAGATGTGAAGGGGTCACAATGTGCTTGGTGCCCAATACATGCGTTCCATCGTTCTCGTGATCAGACACAGTTGACCAGGACCTTAAGGACAAGTATACCTTCTGCCTTCACGTTCCCATACATTTTACCAAGGGGCATTGTCTCATCTACATGCCTCACAAATCTGGATACTGCATAATTTGACCAAGTAGCCAAATGGAGAACTCCAGTGAGCCCTCTTTCAAAATCTGTCATGTGCTCAAAGTGCAGCTGATCACAGTACATGGCATCTCCATTCCTTCACAGTGATTGCTCAACACATGTTGCTATTTCTGACCACCTTATACCCAACCAGGCATGGTAACATCACTAATGCATGCTGGTGGCCTTTCCACATTCTGTAGAAAATTTAGCAACTCCAGTCATTTACATACTAACTGATGATGTGTATGTTTACCAAGTTACTTTGGCATCTTACCATGTCTTCTTGATGAATCACTAGTTTTGTCAGGCAGTGTGCATAACTGTACTACATTGGCTTGTAGACTCTACAGTGATAATTATAAAAACTCTTCCTGCGGTGATAATGACAAGTGACCTTACTTGATACACACAGTAATTTTTGTGTTCAGGGAAATCAATGAAATAGCTAATAAACAAATATTTTACACTATAGCTAGAACATAAGTGCAACTACCACCATAAAAAACCTTAAATGTGATTCCATCACATATTGCAAGTATAAGTGATGAATTGTATTATCTTGGTAATTAAATCTCAAGCACTTACAGAAATAATTGACATTGCTACATCTCACAATATTCAGTGGCTCAGTTTCAGCTTATTAGTGCTGCATACACCACATTAATCTGTATAATAATAAAATAAATTTGCATGTGTTAATAATAGCAGGACATAATCTATCTCAATACGCTTTCTTTCTTTTTTCAATTAGTAAAAGACTGGGTTGGAATAACGACACTACAGAAAGGATAGGCTCCTATTCAGCACAAAGAGCAGTTGTTGAATTACAGACAGGCACAATGAAAAGAAAATACTAGACATATTTCATCTTTTGAACAAAGTCCTTCTTGAGATGTAGAAAACACACAGGTATTATACACACATGGCCACTATCTCTGGGTCTTAGCAGCCAGAGACAGTTTCCATGCATGCATGGGATGCCCTTGAGAAACTTCTGAAGAAGGACTTTGCCAGAAAACTGATATATTTCTAGTATCCTTTTTCATTGTCCCCGTGTGTGACTTAATGCCTTTTCTTCTTTCCTCTGTAACTGTTGATGAAACATGGAATTTGAAGTGCATATGAAAGAATACATAAGTAACCCTTCACTAATAACTTGATTCTGTTTTGGCACCAAAAGTGTTGCTATGGTCATCTTTTCAGATCTGGTATGGGAAACAATAATGAAGGACTTCAGTTCTATTTCTTCAAAGACATTATCTGAGAGAGATTTTGCTACTAATGGCGATGCTGGAAAATCAACAACAAATATTGTGTAAGATGTCACCTTATCTGGTCATAAACTGTGACATGATGGCTAAAAGTAAATTTTGTGAAGTATATCTGGACCATCTGTTTAATGCATTCATTTTAATTCATTCTAATTTCTATAGTCATTACAGTATCAAAGGAACATATTTATTTTACCTAGAGGTCTGTCTTAGAAACAGCATTTTGAGTAGTTTTGTATTGCACTTACTCTCATTTGTTCACATATAGTACTATACTGGGGTTCAAACGTCAAGAGGACTTGCAAATTATTTCATCCCAGCACATACTAGAATGATTTGATAAAATGCCCATGGATCTGAATGTATTAACTTAGTCTCTAATTATATTGATTACTTCTGGTACGCTATTTAGACGAATAGATACTATATTTTGCTCATCTTTTTGTGTATGGCCAGTGGAAGGTTCATATCTATGATAACTGTAATGTCAGGTATAACTTTTATATCCAAGAATTTGTGGCTGAGGTTCATTTTTAAATTAACTTTTATGAATGGTTCTCTTCATAATGTGATTATGACTTAGTTGCTCAAGAGTAATGTCTGGTTTTGTAACTATAATGACAGTCTTCATGTGGAACAGAAACCATTCATTGGTAAATAGTAAACATATTCTGCTCATCCTTTGTTTCTTTTTAGGAAGTAAGTGATTTGTTTGCCATAGTATATGGCTGAAACTATTGTCAAATATTACTGCTACTCTTCTTGTGCGCTTTTCTGCAGTAGTAATGTTGGAAATATTCAGTAAAAATGTAGTTATAAGTATCTTTTACATCCTAATTACTGTTACACATGGTTCTAATATAGGGATACAATACATTCTTGGGTGTAGCACATTCACTTAGATCTGCATCGACATCCGTACTCAGCAAACCATTGTGAAGTGCATGCCAGAGGCTACTTCCTATTGTACCACCTATTAACATTTTCCCATGTTCCAGTTGTGTGTAGAGATCAAGAATAATGTGTGCTTAACTGTCTCTTTATGTGCTGTTATTAGTGTAATCTTGGTTTGACATCCCTGCTGGAGCAATTTATTGGAGATGTATATATGTCCCAAGTTTATTTGCTAGATACTGGTTCTCAAAATTTTATAGGTTGGCTTTCATGGTATAGTGATGTCTACCATCAGATGTCTGGCAAGAACACAATTTTCAGAAAACTTACATGACATAAAACTAGACTATACAATCCAGGCTTTCGCAGCCTGTGTCCATAGCCTACCCATGGTGGTATTGGTTTTATGGACATTAAGCTATGGTATAAAGCCTCTTTCTGTGTTTAGTGATTTGTCACCTACCGTGGGAGATATTTTCAGATGACATAAAGATACACTCCTGGAAATTGAAATAAGAACACCGTGAATTCATTGTCCCAGGAAGGGGAAACTTTATTGGCACATTCCTAGGGTCAGATACATCACATGATCACACTGACAGAACCACAGGCACATAGACACAGGCAACACAGCATGCACAATGTCGGCACTAGTACAGTGTATATCCACCTATCGCAGCAATGCAGGCTGCTATTCTCCCATGGAGACGATCGTAGAGATAATGGATGTAGTCCTGTGGAACGGCTTGCCATGCCGTTTCCACCTGGCGCTTCAGTTGGACCAGCGTTCGTGCTGGACGTGCAGACCGCGTGAGACGACGCTTCATCCAGTCCCAAACATGCTCAATGGGGGACAGATCCGGAGATCTTGCTGGCCAGGGTAGTTGACTTACACCTTCTAGAGCACGTTGGGTGGCACGGGATACATGTGGACGTGCATTGTCCTGTTGGAACAGCAAGTTCCCTTGCCGGTCTAGGAATGGTAGAACGATGGGTTCGATGATGGTTTGGATGTACCGTGCACTATTCAGTGTCCCCTCGACGATCACCAGTGGTGTACGGCCAGTGTAGGAGATCGCTCCCCACACCATGATGCCGGGTGTTGGCCCTGTGTGCCTCGGTCGTATGCAGTCCTGATTGTGGCGCTCACCTGCACGGCGCCAGACACGCATACGACCATCATTGGCACCAAGGCAGAAGCGACTCTCATCGCTGAAGACGACACGTCTCCATTCGTCCCTCCATTCACGCCTGTCGCGACACCACTGGAGGCGGGCTGCACGATGTTGGGGCGTGAGCGGAAGATGGCCTAACGGTGTGCGGGACCGTAGCCCAGCTTCATGGAGATGGTTGCAAATGGTCCTCGCCGATACCCCAGGAGCAACAGTGTCCCTAATTTGCTGGGAAGTGGCGGTGCGGTCCCCTACGGCACTGCATAGGATCCTACGGTCTTGGCGTGCATCCGTGCGTCGCTGCGGTCCGGTCTCAGGTCGACGGGCATGTGCACCTTCCACCGACCACTGGCGACAACATCGATGTACTGTGGAGACCTCACGCCCCAGGTGTTGAGCAATTCGGCGGTACGTCCACCCGGCCTCCCGCATGCCCACTATACGCCCTTGCTCAAAGTCCGTCAACTGCACATACGGTTCACGTCCACGCTGTCGTGGCATGCTACCAGTGTTAAAGACTGCGATGGAGCTCCGTATGCCATGGCAAACTGGCTACACTGACGGCGGCGGTTCACAAATGCTGCGCAGCTAGGGCCATTCGACGGCCAACACCGCGGTTCCTGGTGTGTCCGCTGTGCCGTGCGTGTGATCATTGCTTGTACAGCCCTCTCGCAGTGTCCGGAGCAAGTATGGTGGGTCTGACACACCGGTGTCAATGTGTTCTTTTTTCCATTTCCAGGAGTGTATATTTAGTTAATTTTTGAAAAATTTGTATGACAAAACAAGTTTGCATTACAAAATCAACTAACTACATATTTATAGCTTCTGATCCTGTGGTTCTTAGTAGTAGATGAAACATTAGGCACAACAACATTCTTTAGACAATGGCCAAATCCTACAACCTAGTGTTACAAAGGAATTTAAAACAGATGCATGCTATAGCCACCATTTCCCTTTCTTTTACATGATGGAGGGACCTACTCATGATTAATTTTCACTCATATGTTTTCATGTAGTGGTACATAGGAATCAATACAATTCCTTTGAGACTTCACTAGTCATTTTGCTATCCAACTGTTTTAGAGGACTTGCATGAGATATCTAACTGGTACCTAATGTCAGACAAACACTGTGATGCTTAATATTAGTAGGACCCTTCTTGGAGCTATTATGACCATTTATTATGAAGAATGGTATCTTTGACCAACTCATTCCATTGAATCTCAAGTTTATTGGGGTGCCATACACGAAGTACCACTTTCTGAAGGAGAAAAAGATTCAACATTCTTCTAAGAAGATGCCGGCAGATTGCTGTAATTATCTACACTTGAAGCAGATTCTTGACGAATACTCTACACTCCCAATGTAAAATTAAGACTCAAGGTCTTTTCATGTATGGCTTGTAAAAGTAAGAAAGTATTATAGTTCAGTCATTGGAAGAACTTCTTCTAACATACATAAGACAAGAATATATTTTGATCGAAATCTTTAAATATGTTACACTGTGTAATGTTTTGGAAGTCTGAGACTCATGTTTACTCTCTTACTTATTTTCTTAGTATTTGTGGAATCATCTGAGCTAAAGCTACTTGATCATGGACCAAAAATGAGAAAAATGTAATGATTTTATGTGTATGAGGAGAGCAGTGTGCTGACCAAACACCCCTCCTCTCTGCATCCTCAACTGAGGATGACACGGCAGTCGGATGGTCCGGATGGGCCACTTGTGGCCTGAAGACAGAGTGCTTTTTATGTATAAGAACTACAACATAACAACATCTGTAAATTACTGCAGGTAATGTCTATAGAAAATAAAAGGGAAATGCCTAAAGGAAGTCTTCCAACTTTGATTTGAAAATGTCAATTTTATTACAACCAGTTTTCATTTTTACTGGATCTTATTGGAAATGAAAGCTGCAAAATTACTGTGACAAGTAATTTACACATTATGTGACTCATTCATGTCCTACTACGTACTGAAATGTTATGAAATAACTGAATAACTTACTTTACATGAGACATAACTATATTAATATTTTAATAAGACTGCTTGTTGACTGTTTACAGATTGCTATATATGTGTAGCAAGTGATGTAATATACTGGAGGTCTCTCCTAAGAGTCATCAGGTACTCATCCCAAACAAATACTGCTCATCACGTCTGTCGTGCAGCTCATGGTGTTGATGGAAAGTGTCAGTGTGTTTCCCCTTACAACCAAAAGAGTTTTAAATTGCCCAGTTGATAGAGCAGTGCAAAATTTGCCTAGAGTGATGTTCATTTGTTCAGTATGCATTAAAATGGATAGTAAAACCTGAAAAATAACCCATTTTCGATCAGTGACTGACTGAAACTCAGTTTTAACGTAGTGTATTTCTTGTTCTAGTTTTCTACTTATGCCCTGAAACTGTGTCAAAGCTATTCAGGGACACTGGATAAACTGACCATTTGGTTTGATTTAATATATTTAGAAGATATCACATCAGTATAAAGGCCTGAAACTGTGTCAAAGCTATTCAGGGACACTGGATAAACTGACCATTTGGTTTGATTTAATACAGGCATTGCTTTCATTTCTAGTTGGGAGTTAGTTTACTGCAATATCCTGAGCACTCCTTACCCTCATCTTTCTAATACATGATTTTAGTATGCACCATTAAACATTTGCCTTTTACACTGTTCTTTTCCATGAATATCAGTATTTGGGCTATAGTTGTCCATTTTGTTTCACTTATCTTCCCCTTTGTGATCATATGCTAACACCAGTACCATTATTTATCTAAACAAATTGATCGCTGGTACTTTTATTCTGCTTGTGATATTTAAATTGGTAGGAAAAATTAGAAAAAGTTATGATTGGTTGTAGAATAAGCATTACTTTGTCAATCAAGGGCTGTGTTGTGCACATCTTATGAAGGCTGTCATAATATGTTCTCTATAAACATCTATACTGCAAGTGGGCACTTATTGTAAATCTTGTATTTACAAAGGGGTGTGCTTTTCTGAAAGCAGGTTGGTTTTATTCAGGATTCCAGTGCACCACATGATTTCCCATTCATTTGGCTACAAGTCCATATTTCTCAAGATAATCTCCATTCATTTTGAAGCCTTATGCCATCATACTGGGAGAACCTTTATGCTTGCATGAAACCACTTTACTGGTTAATGTTGGAGTCAATGTGTTGCTGCATCAATAACCACTTCATTATCCAGGTGCTCTTCCTGTGGAATGCGTCCTTCACTGGGCCACAAAAATTTGAGGAGTAGGGTAGATGAGGGAGAACGGTTCAATGAAGTTCATTCAGTTGAGCAGTGAGGTGTTTGATTGTGAGTCATTGATTGCATTGAATGACAGTGTCCACATGCACCAACAATGCAGTAGCCACAGCTATGTGTGGTCAGCCGGCACATGGGAGGTTGTACAGGTTTGTTGTGCAACCTAGTTGTGATGACAAGACACCTTGCCTAATGACTCACCATGCTTTTATTCACTACCTAGTCTCTGTGGACATTCTGCAAATGCGTATGCAATGTTCTGATTGTCCATCAAAAGAAACTCAACGACTACTCTCTGCTTGGAATGCTACCACCTATCAGAATTTCTTGCAACTATAGGGCTGAATTGGTACTATTTCATGATACCCATAACAAATTAAGCATTTTTCAACTGAAATTGGCCAAGAAAAGTATTATGTAGTGTTACTTATTGAATGACCATCATACTGTCTTGGGGTATGACTCAGCTTTTATTTCATTTTGGTTGCAATAAAATGTGTTACAGCATGGTGGAAAATAAATAGATATGAAGAAACTCTTTTAATGGAATGATACACTTCATGTGTACAGTAAGAATGTAAAATAAGCTTTGCATGTGACTTCTTTGAAGTGAGAGGAGATTTCTAGATTCACGTGCTTTCTATATGCAACATCACCCACCTTAATAAAGACACAAGCAGATGAGTCAGCTAGAGCTATTTAATAATTCACTGTGATTTATTGGTCTTTATGTTGACATTTCTAACAGTTTACTTCCCTACAGTTTCCGTGAACCAGACCTAAACACAAAAAGTGAGGAGAATAGCACTCCGTGTCAACCAGTCATGTGAAGGTGTGTGTGTGTCCATTGCAGCTGATGTGATAGTGACTTCCTTGATTGAGTGGAGTGTGTTTTCACCAACTCAACATTAAATCCTGAGCTTTCTGGTCATCAGGACTCATGACATGAGACTACAGGTACCTAGTTCTGCCAGTAGATGCAAAACTCAGTGAGTTGTCTTTAGAGAGAAATGTCCACTGCCTCTATGGCAACCATGTTTCTGTATAACAGTGGCAGAAAGTACACATGATTAAAAGCCAAGTGCAAACTCCACTGGTATAGCTCTGTCACTGAGGCAAAAACATAAGTTAAAATTTTGGAAAATATGCTAGTAAATGTGTTTTGAACTATTGTATTCTTATTGGAGCAATAATACATCTCTCTGGTACTGTTTATGCTAATATATGTCATGGTGCAACAATAAACTCTCCACCATCATGCTACATGTACCTGCTTTGAAGTTTGTCCATGAGACAAATCACTAAACTAACTAAGAACATAGATTACAAATTAAGATGTCGTAAGATTTGTTTTCTATGTGAGCTGCAAAAAGCTTAAGTCCAAACACACATTATGCCAGATAAGATAAACCTCAGAATAGAGATCAATGTCAAAATGTAGACAACAAATGTACCTGTGTGCTATGTCATGAGACTGCAACCTTTACGCTAAAGTACTGTCAAGGGATTTGTTCAGCTAAATACCTTCAAGCAGATAGTGGTTCACCACAAACAGTGCTACAGCAACCAACTACACTAGTGAAAAACAGGTACTCACAATTTATCCTCACCAAAAAAATCAAGACAAATCCTGATGTCCTGGGTCATGATAAAACTGAGACTGAAACTTTGTCACCAGAAAGAATTGGAAGAAAGAACTATCGTCTATCAAAAATTCATATGTTTCCATACTTGGTGGAATGTATGATGATTACAGGAACAAACTCATATGGTAACGCATAACTCTGAGAGTCATTGTGAGTAAAGTTTGCTTTTTGCTAACAATTATGGCATGCTTCACTGTAGTCATATATTAGATTCTAGTACATAAAAATTCAAAAGGCTGGGCTGTATCTACAGAAAGATGTGCTGGTCAACTGAAAAGGCACTATTTCCTGGGTATTATATACCTCCTCTGCTTACTGCTAATGTCCACTAATTTCTTCTTTCTTCATTCTGTGGAGAAATGAGCATATGAAATGCATCGGTATTATCGATGAAACTCCCTGGCACATTAATCTGGTTTTAATCTGTGACGAAGTTTTATTTTAGTGGACACTCTTCTGCAGAGTAAAAATTCATTCTGGAGCATTTCTGATGTATATAAGTCATTTCACATGTCTGTTTCAAGTTATAATTTATTTCATGTTAGCCATATTTGAAAATAAGATAATGTTATATTCACTAGAAAATTATGATTCAGTGTTTATTTTAATTTATGCTTGTCAAAAAATATAGGACTTCAAGAACTTAAATGTTTATACATAACATCATGTAAAGAGAAGTACGAGGGTTTGCTTACAAATTTCAGGCTTATATTCAAAGATTTTTAATTTCCATTGCTCATTACCCAACATAGTACAGTGGCTCTCTGCATTCATAAATATTTCAAGCAGGTTGACATGTACTTGAATGTCAGATTATCAGAAGTACACAAGAGAGTGCTAAGAATCTGAATTAGTAGGGAGGGGACAAATACTCAGCCAGTCTGCCTTGGTCCAGTTCTGTGTCATTTGGTTCATCCATAATGTAAAACAGGATTTCGTTTACACATTCTTCAAAAGAAGTTATATGTTAATGTACTAAGCTAATACCAAGTGTTCATTTATTTCCCAACAGCAGTTGCTACACACACAACAAACATAGCATTTCATAAAGTTAAAAGCCAGTTAATTCATTTCAAGAAGAGGAATCAGTGGTCAATGTTAAGTGTGTGACATACAATTTGGCTTATGAAATAACAACGTTTCACAGAATTTTAGTTCCTTGGAATCAAAACGCAGACTGTGAATGAATGAGCTGTAGCTTTGGTGCTACCACCTTTAGGCAGACCTCATTACTGCCACTATGAAGGCAACACAGAATTGCATTATTAAAATATGGCAGTTTCAGTCAAGGCTGCATTTATGAAAAGCTTGATGGCAGCAGTTGTGTGGTGAGGACTTCAAGCTCATGTAGTTGGTGCATCTTCTGGTCGTTATGTGTACTCTTGTCTGGTTTCAGTATTTGTAGACTACTGAGCTGCGGTAATGGTGTACCTCCTATCCTGTTATCTCAAAGAGGACACCATGTGGCCTGGTATCCATTCTAGTATGTGTCTGTGTAAACAGTTTGTAAATCACTAGCTTCACATGTGAATAGTGGTTTCATTCACATGGTTTTTAACTTCCTTGGCCATGGTTTCCATTTTCCAGCTTTCTCTCTAGAACTGAACACCAATTAATCTGTTCCTGATACCAAGTACAACATGCTCAGAATGTGTCATTAATTGCTGACAAGGCCAAGGTGTCAAATATGTGTCACTGATATAACTAATTTCTGTAATACCTTTGGTTTTGATCTCATTGTAGTTCCCCTGCATCTCTGGAAAAGAGTTTGTCTGCAGTAGTATTCTCAGTACCAATATACTCCCCTAATATTACTTCCACAACTAACTGAAAGACTCTAGTTTTACTGTATTTGTTCTCTATTTTCTCACTGTAAACTATACTTTCCACTTGGCAATACTATCCTTTCTTATTATTAGTAAGATTCTTTGTGATGAGTTTCAGCAACTCTGTTGTATGTGTACCTCATATTATGTACAGTTCCCACATTCTTCAGCAAAATATTCTAATACCATTAGAAACACAAACTAGTTGCCTAATACTATTTTAACTCCACCTGAGATATTCTAATTGACATTCACAATGTGCATGATTATGATTATGGGCACAGTTGGAAGCTAAAATTGATATTTTGCTTTGACATCGACTATTATCTTTCCTGGATGGTAGACTCTATTTCATGAATGTTGTATAGCTATACTATACTCCTCAAATCAGTTTGTGGTGTGTGGTAGATTCCATTTCAAGTACCATTATAGTTTTATCCCATCCATGGTCCATCTATGAATAGTGCCCAGGAAGAACTACTATTGTTAAACCTCCATACAAGTTCTAATTACACTAATAATGTCATGTTGGTCACCTTGGGTGCACTATATGTGAGTAAATAGTGTATTAGTCTGATGTCCCTTGAACTTACACTCTAGGAATTTCGAAAATAAGACTCATACACCACACTGATGCCTAACATAGACTTTGACATTCTTCTTGTTTAATAGTAAATCTGTTAATCATAACAGAAAATCTGAATCTTTATACCAAAACCTATATTATATGGTATGGGTGGAGAGCACTTGAAGTAGCATTGTAATTTCCTCCCTTCCCTGGTCCATTTGCAAGTGGTGGATAGGAGAATCACTATCTGTTAAACTCCTTATGGGCTCTGTTTTCCCTATCATGGTCATTTTCTGGACTGTTGCCCAATTGTTCTGCATTTACATCTACATCTACATTGATACTCTACAAGCCACCATATGGTGCATGGGGCAGGGCACCTTGTATAACTGATAGTCATATCCTTGGAATATATGCTCTCAGAATCTCACACTTCTCTGTGTGTGGTGAACAGATAGTTCACTCTGACACTAACAGATCTACTTGATTTTAAGTTTAATTCTGTTGCTGGACATTGAATACATACATCTATATATGTACATTTAGGAATGCATGGTAAGTAGATACTTTGAAATTGTCAGTTCACCTTTTTTGATGGATTATTTGGTTGATCAATATTGTATTCTTCACATATCTCATTAATGCTATACAGTACACAGTACTTCTGGTACAGTAACCACTTCCTTTGATTCCAGTGACATTGCAGGTACATGAGAAGACAACTGACACTAATCCTCCTAATAAGCACTTTTTTGCTTCTAGGAACAATGTTTATTTGGATGTAATAGCATGAAGAACTTCTGAATGTATAGTCTTGGAATTCTGAGAATTAATCATGATCAGCAAATTGATAATAGATGTTCAGATTGTCACATGTATTTGTCATGTGATTAACAATGATGAATATTAAAGATACACAAGAGTATTGTGCAAGCCAACTTATAGTGTACGTCTGGTGCCAGGATTATTTCCTTCCATGCTTGTTGTAATTGTGAATGGTGCATGTGATACTCTAGCATCATTTGAAGTCCTTGTGATCTTAGTTTTTTTCTTCAACCTCCTTTAGTGGTCCCATGTATTGGATGATGTAATAATTTGCCCATATATTCTTGAAACATATTCTCTTGCAATTTGGAAATTTAATTGTTTGAGACTGTTGGATCTATCTGTTTGATTGTTACTTCTGTTGATCATTTAAATCCTGTATCTATACTTCAGACACCACCTTAACACTCTATGATGGAGAGTACTTCTGTATTTCAGTAATCATTTTGTTTTGTTCTGGGTTTAATCAAAATTGATTATGGCTTTTGTGGATGTTAGATTTACTTCTTTCATGGTAATAATATTTATAAAAATTAAACATCTGTGTGTGTACTTGGCAACCAACTCACAGTGTAAGTTAGAGTATAGTTCAACTAGAATTAGCTTTTCCTCCATTTCCTGTTCCATTTCCTAATGATGTATGGGAAGTAGTGCTGTCGATTAAACTCCTTCTGAGCTCTGATTCTTTTCAACATTGTAATTATGTGGGCCCATGTACTGGAAGATGTAATAATATCTGAAACAGTTCACAGAATGTATCCTTTTGTGATTTTGACAGTTAGTCAATTGACTACTGAGACTGTCTGATCGTGTTTATGGCTGTTTCTCTTAAAAGACATTGAGTAAATATACCTCTACACCACATGCCAGCCTAATGGTAGATGGGAAGATAATTATGATCAGTGCTTGCTATGGGCTCTTATTTGTTGGACTTGTCAGCATCACTTATAAGAACAATGTATAGATAGAAGTAATATTTAGCCTGACCAAACTTGGAATGTATGTCCTCAGAATTTTGTTAAAGAATCATTGTCATTAAACTGATAATGGAGTTTGGGGTTGTTGGACCTACTTCATATGTGGTTAATATTGCTGATGAACCTTAAAAGATCTACTTGAGTACCAGGAATCCACCTAACAGTGTGTCCTTGAGGGTCCTTATGCTACCACTGTTATTTCCTCTCATCCCTGTTGCATATAGGAATGGTATGTGGAATGATCCATTGTTAACTGGGCTACTTCTAGTACCAATGTCATATTCTCTCATCCTTGCTGCATTTGTGAATGGTACATGCAAAGAAATACTGCTCGTAAGCTCTAATTTTTTAGTCATTATCATTTAGTGGAACCATGTATTGGAGGATGTAATAACTTGCCTAGCTATTCTTGGATTGTATGCTCTCATAATTTGGACAATCAATTGTGTGTGGTAAATACATTGGTGTGCTAAACTTAAGTACAAAATTTGGTTTCACATGATGTGTCACAGCTATGTAATATAGCTTGTTCTAACTCAGAGCACACATTGAGAGAACTGCTTAAGTATAGTACTGATCTTTATAGATAGAAATACATAATGAGACCACTAGATGGTACTTTTATTCAAAGAGAGTAATGGCAGTGAAATCACCATTATTCATGATATTATCCTGGACATGATTCTTAATAGGATATTTGATCACCGCAAATGACATTAAAAGCTCTGCAATATCACCCCATGCCATTCACCAGGTATGTAAAGGGCTCTTGTGGTACGGCATTCCATTCCCCCACCAGCACACTTGACAACATAAATTTAGACAGGCTGCAATACGTCTCCCCAACACATCCAACATGTACTATTTGAAATGGAGTCATGACCAAATGAACTGCTGAAAAAAGTGCACTGGCAAATAACACAGTGTTTCAGTTACCATGATTGGTGAGATTAGAGGTCAGTACACCCATGCAACAAAATACGTTCCCACAAAGCAGCTCATAGAACAGTAAAACGATCATATTTGTCAATGATCATGGGTGTATTATACATTCCAATCTCTCACGATATGCGGGTACATCACTTCTTTGAAAACTTTATACTCACTGGTCAGCATCATTTGGACACTTTACTCCTCCCCTACATGTGTATTTTCAGGGGTGCACATGGCCCTGACTTCATTTTTATGGATGAGGTTGCAAGACTCCATCAAATAGTGCAGCTGGAGAAGCTCTTGGAATGATAGGATATTCAGCAAATGGACTAGCCTACTCAATCCCCCAACTTAATCCCATCTACCTCAATGGGATGCATTGGTGAATATGAACTGCAGCACATCCACAGGCACCAGTAACCATCCACAAGTTGTCAAGTACATTGGAGAAGGTCTGGAATATTCTACGACAAAAACTCCTTATAGTTAGTTCCATGTCATCTTGTACTAGAGATGATCAAAGGACTGAATAAATAAAGAAATAAACCTTCTGGCCAGCATGGGAGAATACTGAAATTGCTGTCTGTGGTGAATACACACCATGTTGAGAACAATGTCTCAGACTTTTTAATGAATAACAAAACCTTCAGTGTAATTATTGTCTTTGAATAAAGGTATCATTTTTGTTTGTTCCATTGTGATTTTCTATCAGTTACTTTCCATACTATACTAGAGAAATTCCTTCTATGTATGGTCCCAGTTTCATTGAGCTATGTTATTTGCCCGTGACGCCTCATGCAAAGGTTACTTTCATCCTGTGTTTTGCCCAGCAGTATTGATAATTTAATTCGAGACTGACTGTTCTCATTGAACATTACTTCTGTTAAAGGACATTGAAAACATACATCTATAATTCACATTCCAGCATGAAGCTGTGTTGTAGAGAGAATTTCTGGTAACACATCCACCTTTTATTTCAAATAGAAAGATGAATGGTAAATGGGATGACAGTTTATGACAGTCCTCCTTATACTCTAGGAGCAATGTGCAAAATAAAGTATCATTTGTGCAAATGTTCTTGTTATGTATGGCCTCAGAATAATGTTAGTAAACAGAGCCAGATTAATTGAGAGTGGACATTGAGGTTAGTAGAGCTTCTTGCTTCATGTTTAATAATGTTGATGGCCACTAGAATGTAATTTCTCTTAATATAATTTGTGAATCACGTTCATTTAATTGACAATGGGCTCTGAGGTTATCAGATCTACCTGCTTCATGTTTCACAATGTTGATCAACAGAAAAGATCTAAATGGATGCTTTAGAAACTGCCTTTATTGTGCAGTAGGTTATATATTTTTGTAACATTCCTCTCATCCCTGTTGTGTTTGTGAATGGTGTGTGGAAATAACCACTGTCGAGCAGAATTAATTTGTTGAATCGTGAATTATTTGTCTCGTAACATACATGCACTACTTATTTGACTAGAATACTGGAGACACATCAAAATATTATTAACACAATTTCATTGATACAAAGCTACAGTTGAAAAGAAATATTTCTGTTTAAAAATTAATGCAACTTATTTGTGAAAAGATACCTTCACATGTTCAGATAACAGGACAGTTTATAAACTGCATCCTTTACAGATATTAGGTTCACTGTTCACAGAATCTTGAGCTGAGTAGTATCATCACTGAAACAGATCACCATGTAGGTTTCTTTTTAATGAGTCTAGATTCATACTCAAAATGTTCTTGGCTTTTAATTAGTTATACTTTCATTCCCATATAGTGGGGAGTCTGAGCAAATATGTTAAATGATGAGCAGGGAGCACAATCTTTACTTTCTTTTCTTGTATTATAAATGTAATAAAAGCAGTTCTCTTGCCAGGATTCTTAATTGGTACACAAAACATGATAATATCACATTTATACAGGGAGAGTACTGTTAATAATTTCAGAATTTTCAATGGTGGGTGACATGATTTCCTTGTGAGTTGTCATTTTTTCATCAAGTTCATTACAGTGACCTAAGTATTGGAGGATGTAACAATATGCCCAACCATTCTTGGAATGCATGCTGCCAGAAATCATTGTTTACTGTAACTGGTTAAAGAACATTGCAAAAATGTATCTATCCTCCATATACAATGTCAGTACTGAGCAGTGGAGAATACATTTTGTTCCACAATCATTTCCATTCTTTCCATCTTCAAACACTAGTGGTATATGGGCGGAGTACTGTCGATAGTCCTTTTAAGAGCTGTAACTTGTCAGAAGTACTTTTTTTTACCATGTCTTGGAAGAATGTGCTGGCAGAATTGATAATTTAATTAATAAATTTTTTTATGTGTGCTCTTGGGATTCTGAGAGTATATCACGCACAATAAATTCACAATGGACTGTGAGGTTGTATCATTTATTTGCCCTATGGTTGTTAACCTTGATGAACATGAATAATCTCCAAGAGTAAACCACAAATCATCTACAATGTGTACTGCAGAGCACTTCTTGTACCACTATAACCTCCTCTCATCGCTGTTGCATTTGTTAATGGTGCATGTGAAGAATCAGTGTCGATTTACGTCTGTATAACATCTAAATCTTTTTTATGATACAAATTTTTTGGACCCACATAATAGAGGATGTAATATTGTGCACAGCTATTCCTGGAATGTATGCTCCTATAATTTGGGTAGTTGGTGCTGTACGGTAAATAGATACTCACCTTTGGATCTTCTTGTTTTTGGTTACTTGTGTTAAAGAATGTCTCCTTGTTTATGGATACTTGTGTTAAAGAATACTGAAATCATACATCTATACACAACATGCCCACATGATGCTGTTTGGTGGAGAGAACTGATGGTACCACAACCATTTGCATTTATACCAGATAAAGTGTCGAATGCTACATGCCGAATGTAGTAATATGTATGAGGAAGTAATATTTACCCTACCCAATCTTGGAATGTGTGTTTTCATAATCTTGGCAATAGTTCATGTTCATTTAACTGAGAATGGATTTTGAGGTTGTCAGGTCTACTTGCTTGATGTTTAACAGTCTTTATGAACTTTAGAGATCTACATGGGTATTCAGCAAATCATCTCACAACGTGCAGTAGAAGGTACGTCTGGCAACACTAGCTTTTCCCCATCCCTGTTCCATTCATGAATGGTGTGAAGTACTACAATTTATTTAAATCTTCATCAGCTTTGATTGTTTCATCACGGTAAATCTGTGGACACAAAAATTGGAGAATTTAATAATTTGCTCAACTGTTGTTGGACTATATTCTCTTGTAATTTGAACAGTTAGTCATGTACAGTAAGCATATACTCAACTTTGAGACTGTCTGACCTCCTTGTTTATGGGTACTTCAGGTGAAAAACATTGAAAACACACGTATATATATATACAGAAGATATTGCCGTCGTGCAAGACAGACAATATATAAAACAATTGAAGACGTTGAAATGACAACATCTGCTGCCGACAAGAAGAAAAATACTATAAAATCTGTCGCCGCACATTCACTACTAGATGGACCCGCCGTCTTCTGTGGATGTAGACTGAACTTCAGTATTGATCTGAATGATACATTTTCGCATGGTAATGGCTGGCTAACCGTCGCAATTGTACGAGGTGGTACAGGTGTACCTAATGTATCAGGACTGGAAAGCTTCGTCGACCGTGACGTCATAGCCTACCGCACATACCACGTTTGTGAAAATGCAAATAAAGACTTTGGCAAATCATCATATATGTCACCCTCACCCTTTTCCTTGTATACACGTAATAGATGTAAGATATCTGTTAATGAAACTGTATTTATTTGGATTAAAGGTAAAGGTACTTGTGAATATGTAAAATTTGTTGGAGACTGTACTTTGTATTTTCATAAATAAAGTGATCTGTAGCATAGCTGAGAACCGGACAAGGGTACATCTAGAATCTGTCGACATAGAGTATGCAACAGCATGTTACGTAAGCTCTCTGAGCACGTGACCTTTGACCCCGCCGATAAGGCGGCTCAAGGCCATCTTGGCGGCGCGCCAGCCGCGGACTTAGCGACCAGCGAGCCCGTGACCTTTGACCCCGCCGATAAGGCGGCTCAAGGCCATCTTGGCAGCGCGCCAGCCGCGGACTTAGTGTTCAGCGGACGGGCGCACCTAGTAAGGCTAGTGCGCCCGTCCGGGATAACTCGCGGCTGGCACTGTGAAAGTCCCTTATCTGGCGCCGCGCCAGTGCGCTGCTATAAAAGCGAGTGCAGCCTGCGGAGCGGATCATTCGCGCTGCTGCTGCTGCACAGGCAACTCCATTGAACGCTGCCAAGATGCCCTACAGAAGATATCGTCATCGTGCAAGACCGACAATATATAAGACAATAGAAGACGTTGAAATGACAACATCTGCTGCTGACAAGAAGAAGAATACTATAAAATCTGTCACTGCACATTCACTACTAGATGGACCCGCTGTCTTTTGTGGATGTAGGCTGAACTTCAGTATTGATCTTAATGATACATTTTCGCATGGTAATGGCTGGCTAACTGTCGCAATAGTACGAGGTGGTACAGGCGTACCCAATGTATCAGGATTGGAAAGGCATCTTAGGAACTCCAGTACCACCTCGTACAGTAGCTACAGTACACCAACCATTACCATGAGTAAATGTATCGTTGATGTCTATGCTAAAATTAATTCTACATCCAACAAATACACAGGGGCTGTCGACAAGTGCCGTAGCAGCGGTGTTCTTCAGAGTATTCTTCTTCTTGTCTGCAGCAGATGTTGTGAATTCTATGTTCTCAATTGTTTTGTAGACTGTTTGCCTGGAACGACGTCAGTATCTTCTGTATGGCATCTTGGCAGCGTTCAATGCAGTTGCCTGTGCAGCAGCAGCAGCGCGAGTGATCCGCTGCGCGGAGCTCACTCGCTTTTATAGCAGCGCGATAGCGCGTGACCTTGATTCGGACTTAGACTATTTCACAGTGCCAGCGGCGCGTTATCCCGGACGGGAGCACTAGCCTCATTAGGTACTTCCGTCCGCTGTGCGTGAAGTCTGCGGCTGGCGCGCTGCCAAGATTACGTAAGCCAGCATCGCGAGGTGGGGGTCAAAGGTCAAACTGATAAGGAGTTTAACATGGAACATGGTGTTGCCTCCTTGAGCCCCCGGTTCGTGATATATACACTCCTGGAAATTGAAATAAGAACACCGTGAATTCATTGTCCCAGGAAGGGGAAACTTTATTGACACATTCCTGGGGTCAGATACATCACATGATCACACTGACAGAACCACAGGCACATAGACACAGGCAACAGAGCATGCACAATGTCGGCATTAGTACAGTGTATATCCACCTTTCGCAGCAATGCAGGCTGCTATTCTCCCATGGAGACGATCGTAGAGATGCTGGATGTAGTCCTGTGGAACGGCTTGCCATGCCATTTCCACCTGGCGCCTCAGTAGGACCAGCGTTCGTGCTGGACGTGCAGACCGCGTGAGACGACGCTTCATCCAGTCCCAAACATGCTTAATGGGGGACAGATCCGGAGATCTTGCTGGCCAGGGTAGTTGACTTACACCTTCTAGAGCGCGTTGGGTGGCACGGGATACATGCGGACGTGCATTGTCCTGTTGGAACAGCAAGTTCCCTTGCCGGTCTAGGAATGGTAGAACGATGGGTTCGATGACGGTTTGGATGTACCGTGCACTATTCAGTGTCCCCTCGACGATCACCAGTGGTGTACGGCCAGTGTAGGAGATCGCTCCCCACACCATGATGCCGGGTGTTGGCCCTGTGTGCCTCGGTCGTATGCAGTCCTGATTGTGGCGCTCACCTGCACGGCGCCAAACACGCATACGACCATCATTGGCACCAAGGCAGAAGCGACTCTCATTGCTGAAGACGACACGTCTCCATTCGTCCCTCCATTCACGCCTGTCGCGACACCACTGGAGGCGGGCTGCACGATGTTGGGGCGTGAGCGGAAGACGGCCTAACGGTGTGCGGGACCGTAGCCCAGCTTCATGGAGACGGTTGCGAATGGTCCTCGCCGATACCCCAGGAGCAACAGTGTCCCTAATTTGCTGGGAAGTGGCGGTGCGGTCCCCTACGGCACTGCGTAGGATCCTACGGTCTTGGCGTGCATCCGTGCGTCGCTGCGGTCCGGTCCCAGGTCGACGGGCACGTGCACCTTCCGCCGACCACAGGGGACAACATCGATGTACTGTGGAGACCTCACGCCCCACGTGTTGAGCAATTCGGCGGTACATCCACCCGGCCTCCCGCGTGCCCACTATACGCCCTCGCTCAAAGTCCGTCAACTGCACATACGGTTCACGTCCACGCTGTCGTGGCATGCTACCAGTGTTAAAGACTGCGATGGAGCTCCGTATGCCATGGCAAACTGGCTACACTGACGGCGGCGGTTCACAAATGCTGCGCAGCTAGGGCCATTCGACGGCCAACACCGCGGTTCCTGGTGTGTCCGCTGTGCCGTGCGTGTGATCATTGCTTGTACAGCCCTCTCGCAGTGTCCGGAGCAAGTATGGTGGGTCTGACACACCGGTGTCAATGTGTTCTTTTTTCCATTTCCAGGAGTGTATATATAATAGAGGGAAACATTCCACTTGGGAAAAATATATCTAAAAACAAAGATGATGTGACTTACCAAACGAAAGCGCTGGCACGTCGATAGACACACAAACAAACACAAACATACACACAAAATTCTAGCTTTCGCAACCAACGGTTGCTTCGTCAGGAAAGAGGGAAGGAGAGGGAAAGCCAAAAGGATTCGGGTGTTAAGGGAGAGGGTAAGGAGTCATTCCAATCCCGGGAGCAGAAAGACTTACCTTAGGGGGAAAAAAGGATGGGTATACACTCGCCCACACACACATATCCATCCACACGTATACAGTGATGCCCAAACTCTTTGCCTCTTTATATGTCTGCTTGTGTCTGTATATGTGTGGATGGATATGTGTGTGTGGGTGAGTGTATACCCATCCTTTTGTCCCGCTAAGGTAAGTCTTTCTGCTCCCGGGATTGGAATGACTCCTTACCCTCTCCCTTAAAACCCAAATCCTTTCGTCTTTCCCTCTCCTTCCCTCTTTCCTGACGAAGCAACCGTTGGTTACGAAAGCTAGAATTTTGTGTGTATGTTTGTGTGTCTATCGACGTGCCAGTGCTTTCGTTTGGTAAGTCACATCATCTTTGTTTTATATATATATATATATATATATATATATATATATATATATATATATATATATATATATATATATATATATATATATATATCAGATCAATGCAGTGTGGTGGAGAGGTGTCCTGGTTCATCAACCATTTCCATTTATTCCAGATAAATTCATGAGTAATAGATGAGAAGTCACTTGTTGACAATTATCCTTACCGGCTCTAATGTTTCAGACAATCTGGTCTTGGTCACTTCTAATAGCAACGTATAGGAGAAAGTTCAAGGGTGGTTTGAGAAGTTTTCGGAATGACCACGAGAGGTCAGCACTGGGGCAACTGGTTGTTCACATGATATTCATTGGACTGTTGCCTGCAAAAACACACAACACCAATGCTCTTGGAAGCTGTGGTGGTGACATGGCTCTGTTGTTGTTCCCGCATAGTGATTTGCAAAGATGGAAAAAATCGAGATTCAAGCAGTGATTAAGTACTTCGTAGAGGAAGTTATGAAAGCAAAGGGTATTCATGCTGATTTCTGGAATACAATGGGGCCTCTGTTCCTTCATATTCATCTGCTGTCAATTGGACAAATGAACTTAAATTTGGTCAGGAGAGCTTATATGATGGTAAGTGCAGTGGTCTGCCAAGATGTGCCACTACTCCAGAAGTCATTGCACAAGTGCACAAAATGGTCATGGAGGATTGCTGATTGAAAGTGTATGACACTGCTCATGCTTGCCAGATGTCACCTGAAAGGGTATATTACATTTTAACTGAAGAATTAGAAATGAAAAAAGTTATCTGAAAGGCATCTACGTTATGCAAACTCTCATAAGTACAACACAAAAATTATATAACAGATTTAATCCAAATGGGTTAAAAATATAAATGGGAAGAACTCAGTTAATGCAGATCAAACCAAACCAAACAAAGTTAAATGATGGAGAAATACATCACAAAAACCAGGACTGAAGCTAGTTGTGTCAAATTTCTAAGAATGTAAATTAATAAAAATTGATCATGGGCCTTGCTTATACAGCAATTTGCAAATAAATGGAACAGCCTGAAATTTGCAATAATGATAGCATACAATGCTAATAGCATGAACATATGGCAAGCAGTGTATCACAGCAACTTCTAAACAGTAATAGGTTAGAGAATTATATTTTTGGGTAGCTCAAACCATCTCTCTTGAATAATGAAATCATTTAAACTATCCACAATGAGAAGTGAAGAATATCATGTCATCCACATCTAAACATTTATGTTTATCTGTGAACTGATTTAACTTTGTGCATAGTACCATGACTTACTTGTAGCGAATCAATTTCAACATGTTTACAACACGAGGAATCAAAATAATTTTATATCACCCATACATCATTTTAATTTTTATGGTCACATTCTACAGTATATACATTTACACCTATACTCTGCAAACCACCATGAGGTGCATGGCAGAGTGTACATCCCACTGTACTAGCTATTAGGGTTTCTTCCTGTTCCATTGATGTTTGGAGGGCGGGAAGAACAATTATTTGAAATCCTCTGTATGTACAGTAATTATTGTAATCTTATTCACATGATCACTATGTGAGTAATGTGTGTGGGATTGTAGTATATTTCTTGAGTCATCATTTAAAGCTGGTTCCTGAAACATTGTTAATAGATTTTCGCAGGGTAATTTGCATCTTTCTTCCAGAGCTTCCAGTTCACTTCCTTCAATATCTCTGTGACACTCTCCCTTGGATTAAACAAACCTGTAACCATCATTGTGCCCTTCTCTGTATACATTCAGTTTCCTTTTTTAGTGCTGTTTGGTACAGGTCCCACACACTTGAGCAGTAGTCTAGAAATGGTGGCTTGGGTAATTTGTAAGCAATCTCCTTTGTATACTGACTGCATTTCCCCTGTATGCTACCAATTAACCAAAATTTAACACCGGCTTTACCCATGACTGAGCCAATGTGATCATTCCAGTTCATATCCCTACAAAGTGTTACACCCAGGTATATGTATGAGTTGGCGAATTCCGACAATGGCTCACTGATATTATAGTTGTAGGATACTATGCTTTTTTGTTTTGTGAAGTGCCCAATTTTACATTTCTGAAAAATTTAAGCAAGCTGCAAATTTCGCACTGATTTGAAACCTTAACAAGATCTGACTGAGTATTTATGCAGCTTCTTTCAGATAGTACTTCATTATATATAACTGCATCCTCTGCAAAAAGCCTCATGCTATTATTAATATTGTCTGAAAGGTCATTAATATACAACATGAACAGAAAGGGTCCCAACATGCTTCCCCTGGGCACACCTGAAGTTACTTGTTCATCTGATGAAGACTCTCCATCAAAGATAACACGTTGTGTCCTCCCTACCAAAAAGTTCTCAATCCAGTCACAAATTTCACTTAATATCCCCTATGATCATACTTTTGACAATAGGCGTAGGTATGATACTTAGTCCAATGTTTTTTGGATATCAACAAATACTGCATGTACCTGACTGCCTTGATCCCAAGCTTTCAGTATGTCCTGTGAGAAAAGTGCAAGTTGGGTTTCAGGTGCTCGGTGTGTATGGAATCCATGCTGGTTGGCATTGAGGATATCATTCTGTTCAATTAACCTTGTTATGTTTGAGCTCAGAATATGCTCTAAGATTCTAAAACAAATCAATGTAAAGGATAGTGGATGACAGTTTTGTGGATCGCTTCTACTACCCTTCTTGCAGACGTATGACTTTTGCTTTTTTTCCCATGGCCATGGTTTTATCTTCAAGGAATCTGTAATAGTTTATAGTTAGAAGAGGGGCTAATAAATTCAGTATAGAATCTGAAGGGATGCCATCAGGCCCTGGAGCTTTGTTCAGTTTAACAATTTCAGCTGTTTCTCAACACCACTGACATTAATACTTGTTGCATTCACCTTGTCAATGGTACAAAGATTAAATTGGGGCAATTATCTTCCATTTTCCATTGTAAAGGAACATTTGGAAATAAACTTAAGCATTTTAGCTTTTGCCTTGCTACTTTCAGATTCAATTCCTGTCTCATTTGCAAGGGACTGGACAGTAACTTTGGTGCCACTAACAGCCTTTACATACAACTAGAATTTCTTTGGGCTCTGTGAAAAAACATTTCACAATATTCCGCTTTGGTAATCGTTGAAGGCATCATGCTTTGCTCTCCTGACAGCCAGACATATTTCATTCAGCATCCCTCTATCTTTAACCCTATACTTTGTTTTACACCTATTATGCAGTAATCTCTGATTCCTTACAAGTTTCTTTACAGTGATAGTACACCAGGTAGGTTCCCTTGCATTATGAACTGTTCCGTTGAGTACATATCTATCTAGTGCATGGTCAACTATTCTTTTAAATTACATCATTGTTCCTCTACATGCTCCTGCCCTGTGTTGAAAGTTTTGAGTTCCTTATTGACAAATGACACTACTAATTTTTTATCTAGTTTACTGAACACACATACATATATATATATATATATATATATATATATATATATATATATATATATATATATATATATATATATATATATATATATATTTTTGCTTGTTTTAGTTACACTTTGTACTTTGGTAATTACTGTTGCCACAACTGGGTCATGGTCACTAATACCAGTTTTGATGTGGACATCCTCAAAAAGGTTACATCTGTTTGTTGCCATTAGACCCATTATATTTCCTGTGGTATGAAAATTTATTGCAAAATAAGAGGATCATAATTTCTCAAAGCTGATTTAGAATTGACGAAGATACTTAAATGAGGAACTGGTGCATAAATATTATTATTCAGTTGAACAGTTCATATAGGAAAATCTTAAAATTTGAGCGAGAGGGAACACATACTTATGATTAAAGTCTCTTCTTTAATGTCTATGAATTGTGTATCCAGTAAACTAAATTGTTTTGATTATATTTAAAAAAAAAAAAAAAAAGCAGTAAACCAATGTGTGTGTTTTCATTTGTCTCCTGTACATTAAGTCAATGACTTAACACTGTACGTTATGAGATGATAAACTTCTATTCCATTCTACTGACAAGTTTCTTGAGTCCTACAGTCTTATATCTGGAACACGAAGTTCCAATTTTTCGTATAACTGGAAAACCAAGTTTCAGTTTCTGTAGTGATCAATCAGATTAGGGTTACAGACTTTCTTGTTTGCCATAAAGATATTTGTGTTCCTTACAATCCCTTTAATACTATAGCGATCTCCTCTCTACTGTTTCTCTTCATTATTTATGTCAGTGTCAGGATCAGCCCAGAGATGGAGGGGGAGGGGGAGGCACTGACGAACATCAAGTGAAAAATATAAATCAAATTTTTATACTAATAAATCCATTCAGTAATGGCCCCCACTGTACACCCTTCTCTCCTCAGCAGGATTGAAGCATGGAGAGAGGGAGGGGGGGGGGGGGGTAAATTGACAGTTACTAGAGGGGCTCCTGTGAAGGATGGCCTTACATAATTTTAACAATACATTTTGATTATTTGTGTTTTCGTGTTAGATTTGTATTGGGTGATGAATGCTTGCTTAACAAAACTTGGACGACGGTGGATGGTGCGGTGGTGGTGTGAGATGCTGAGAGTGGCGATGTGAGGTGCAGCGATCAGCTGTTGGCGGTAGCAGTGGCGGAGATCGCTGACCACGGTGGGCAGTGTCGCATTTTGACGCACTGCAACTTCCACCAGAACATGTAAGTGGAGGGTTCGGGAAGGAGCGATGCACAGACCACAAGGGGGGGAAGAGGGTTGATACTTTTGAATCACTTCACATGCATACTTTGTTGCTTGCATCTAAAGGATGGCCATGCCTTTTCTTTTGAGAATATTTTACTTATTTACTATTCATTTCTACTACTACTATCTTCTACTGAACTACTACCATAAGGGGCAACAAGGGACATTCCTGCTTCCATTTCACAACTTAGCATGGTATTCTCCAGGAGACTGCTGTTTATGGACAGCAGGAGGGGTGACCGATGACTCGCAAAAGGTCCTGTTCTAAAAGCTACTCATAGTGGTAAACCATTAAAGTTAGTTTCTAAAGGGATATATACAGAACTAGGACAAGTATGCAAACACCGCCTCAGTGGAGAGCTATTAAATAGTGAACCGCTACCATTAAGTAGCACACGGTAGGGCAGGGTTCCTCAAAAGTGTTTGTAAGAAGTTATACTCTATATAATACTGTTCATACATTGTCACTCAAAACTTATACAACAAATTACTGATAAATCATAGGAAAATTAGAATTCATTGTGGCAGACAAGGTGAAGAATAGGGAGAGCAGTGGTAGCATTTGGGGGTGTGACTGGCTTATCGAAAGGCGACAGCTGTGCCAGTTCACGCGTTGGCACTATGCTCAGCTTATGGTAAGCATTCACTGGTAGCATAACATGCAATTTAAATGATTCCAAAACTTTGTATCAACTGGAAACTCGCTGCATGGTAAAGTGAATAATAGCTAACGGTTTTGCTCTGACCTCAGGGTGACGGCATCTAACAGATCACTTAGCATCACTTAAAACAACACCACAGGAACCCTTGCCTGTTCACAAATAAACTTACAGGGGTAAAACAAATCAATTCTCCTTCATCATCAAGCAAATTTTGCTGCCCTCTGGGGGTTAACAGCCGGAAGTCATGCCAAAGCTTCTTGCATTGAGTTAACCAATCAATGAACTACCACTTACGAAAACAGAAGGCATGGACAGAAAAAGAGTAAATGGTCAGAAAAGATTTCCAAGAACTGAGAGTTTAGGTGTTAGTAGCAATTAGGTAGTGAGGGAATGAGGGGGGTATAGTCGTGCTTACTTGTCATTTTCATCAGAGAGAATGCAACAATGAGGGGCTGCATTAATAAATGCTTGCAATCAATGAATAGGTAGAATTCGCCATATGTTGTGGTTTCATAAGTGATTCACTGAATCGGAAGCTTTAGTACTGGATGTTGGGGTTTAGGAAGAAAACGAGTTTGACCTATGGGAAAAATCATGTTGTGTTCAACTCTGGGGTTGTTCTGGATATAATCGTGGGCACCCGTCCGTGATTGCAATGTCAGGGTAGCCCGACATATTGGCCATTTATGTCAAATGGCACACCCACAGCAAACCAGAAAGGTTTTCATGTTAAAGAGAGGAGCGATACCTCCATAAATTGGCTGGAAAAACTTGTCTAATATACAGGGTTATATTAATTCTTGTGGTCCTACCGGAAGGCATAGCCAAGCTGCCCTTGGAACAGGCTCAGGTAACGGGTTCCAGGTTAAACTTGATTCAGCAATGATACCTACTAGCTTCAGGGTACAGATATATGAGATCAGACACACACGTCTGCTGGGTGAACAGACACTTGCTCAAATTACTAGCCGAAATGCAAATTTTTCGCAACAGTAATACCTCAGAAAGTAGTTAATGGGCCACCACAATCAAGAGAGGAGCGATACCTCCATAAAATGGCTGGAAAAACTTGTCTAATATACAGGGTTATATTAATTCTTGTGGTCCTACTGGAAGGCATAGCCAAGCTGCCCTTCCCTGAGAGAAGAAAGGAAAAAGACACAATAGAAACATTGACCTGGCAGTAGGGTAACAGAAAAATGGGAGGGTAAAAAAATATCTGCAGCAAGTGATACGACCATAGGGTGTACCGTCCACAGGGACTTCCACAGCAGAATCAGTCGCCTACCACCATCCTAGCAGGAGAGTAAGGAACCAAGTCAACGAAATTTGGCCTATACTAAACCAAGTTTACCATGGGTCAGAACGGGTCTGGTCTTAGTTAGCAGTGAATAGACTACGTAGCACCTTTGGGGGGGGGGGGGTTGGTATGTGATGTCCTCAAAGCAAGATAGATGGGCACAGGTAGTTACCAATATTATACGAAGAGGGGTGGTGAAATTTCGAGAAACTTCTCAAGTGGCTTGTGAGCCATCTAGTAAAATCAGTCACAAACTATGTCCTAGCTGGTTTGGAGGTGGGGCATCCTGTTGCCATAGCCTCGACAGTAGGAAGTATTAATGTGGTACGGCAGTGGCAGGTATCCAGGGTTACCAGTGTGTGAATGTATGTTTGTGTTGTTGGTTGAGAAACATCTCTGCTTAACTCCTATTCTAGGGAAAAGTAGACGGAAGCAGTGCTGTAAAGCAGTTCTGCTTAACCCTCACGCCAGGAAAAAGTGGGGAGAGGGAAAGGGGGGGGGGGGGGAGGGGAGCTACATTGATGCATTTGTATCATCACTGATCAAATCCCTGACTATATGGTACAGCCAGGTTTCCATACAGGGGATTGCAATGGGTGGATAGTCTAAGGGCATGATGTTGATTAGACCTCTGATTACAATAAGTCAATAGCCAAAAAACTGGCAGGGTGCAGAACGAATGCTGCTAGAGGAGCACAGGAGGCTGAATACAGCAACAACAGAAAAATTCTGACTGTAGTAGCTGTATTGGAATATAAAAGGCTTCCTTCCCCCTCCCTCTGGAGGGAGTCAATGATGCACAGATGACAGAGATAGGTAGGCGGTCATTTTACGAAACCTAAAACTGAAAGAATAAACCAATCAGCTGCATGATCTGTGGGTGCTAACTGCAACGTGTAAGGCACATGTCCCTGGAGGAGGGAGGTAGAAAGTAATGGTTGAGGGGGAAATGAGCAACTCAAAACAAAGGTAGGAACCTGGTGCAATGCATGGGCGAGGAAGACATAGGGCAATTACATCTCGTGGGGGTTAATTACTACAAAATTCCTAAGATCCCTGAAATAAAAAGGTTGAGCTATGAAAAAGAGAGGCACAAATGATGGCAATAATGTACAGTATTCTACTATAGTGTACAATATATTGTCAACAAGATAGCGCATTACGGTGCTTGGGTGCTGACGTCATATCATGGGCGCTAATCATCAACAAACAAGTGCTTATATCAGCGGGAACTTCCATCTTGGAACATCATAGGTGTGTTTGTTTGAATAAACAGATGGGGGTCTCTCACATCGTAACGTACGGTGGGGCACTGTACCCAAATGGTAGCAGTGTCGATTTTTATGCTTGCTCATAACAACTGCACTTCCTCAAAAAAGAACTTTGTAGGAAGCAGGGTGAACAATAATGGAGCCTAAATTAGGTCTGGGTGAACATGTGCAACATGCACATGGGGTGCTAACTACTATTCTTCATTTACTTGGGTGAAACTTAATTGCATCTCTCCTACCACAAAATCTATCTTACTTACTGCTCTACAGAGAGAGACTAGCGCATTTCATCTCAACTTCAGGGGCATATTCAACTCTTCTCTATTGGGTATTTTATATAACTCGGGTGCTTCACTCACTTCTAAACATACCAGTCCGGCTCTGGCCACAAACATAACGCATAATAGGATTTCAGAATTGCTAACTCGTTAACTCGTATAATACGACTGTAGGGGAAGGCTTACCAAATGGTAGTATTGGGGTAGTGTAATAAATCTCAAATCAAGGGCTGTGGTTGGCCTTTACATACTGGGGTTAGCAATATGAAGTACAAGTACAAATTATACAACACAAATGGCATAAACCATAAAAATACATGCAAGAAATAACATATGGGATATAGCAAGGGCATTGCTGCACAGCAAAATGATGATGAAATGTTTAAACCTAACATAAAACCATATGGTGAGAAAAAAGAAAGAAAGAAAAAAAAGAAAAATAAAAGTTATTGGTACCAGTTATTAAATAGCTATCAACTGGCAGTGCATAGTGGGCTGGACTTTGCTCAACAACTCTAATCATACAAAAGGCGCCTAATACTCAGTGGTAAAACAATTTATCATACTCAGTACTTGGTGAGGCTGGTAGTGTTATAAAACTGGCAAGAGGCAGAAATGGACAGAGGCAGGTTTCGAGTTGGTGCTGAGATTGCAGAGGAGCAACGCGGTGCGTGTGGAGTGCTGAGATAGCTGGGCAGTGGCGCATGTCCTGAGTCAGCAATGCCTTGGGGCATTGGAACAAAGCATTTACAAAATGCATTCCACGTAAATTAGTAACATTAGGGTGGATTGTTGCAAAGAGTATTCCAACTCCTTTTGAGAATGAATCGATAAATATGAGTTGAATGGAGTACGAGGGGCACATAATGGTGAAGCCATTTACGAATTGGAAAAGGAGCAGATAGTCTGTTATTAAGGTGCGTCAAACTAGATGGAAGGTGGTAGGGTGGTACTATACTTCAGGGGAGGCTTGGAAATGCATAGCGCCACCCAACTAAATTGTGGTGCACAGGAAAACACCCCATAATGGCACGCTTCGTTATTGTGATATTTTTCTTTTCGCGTTCGATCAGCTTGAGATCACTTGCTTCTAAACTGCCCTGTCTGATAAGCAGACTTGTTAGGGGCTTAGGTGCGCAAATGAACTTACGAGTGGGTTTTCATGTGGTTGAAGTCACCCAGGCATTGAGATAGAAGGATGGAAGGAATCACAGTTAAAATAGGTATTGCATTAAAAAATGTGGGGCCTTTCTGTGTTAAGTTGCTATGCATGGATTGATAGCAAAGATAGCTCTAATATGCATATGGTCCTTTTAACAGCAGCTGGCAGTGCACAGTTGGCGCTCAGAGAGAGGGGAACAAAGTGGGGGGAATCAGGTAGCGACAGCCAGCGTGACGGGATGAACGGCGCGGGTTGGAGAGGGGCGGGGAAGTGGCAGTAGTGTCAGGTGTTTGAAGTGACTCCACCCCTTGCCTTATGATCACTGCATGTGCGACTGTTCATTGACAGGTCCAGCTGATTCTGACAGGTGGAGCGTACATGTTTACAGTCACAGTATCAGTGTTCAAACGGGAAAGTTACTTAATGCAATCACTTCTTCATACAATATTCTTAATTATAATTAACTGTATTGGTACTGAACTGCTGTCTGACCACTAGGCCAGCATTGCAGAACAGGCTGGGCAGGTAGAGCTCTGATAATCTCTTTCAGAGAGGGATGCTAGAGTGAAATTTCAGTTATTACAGTATGGGAGCATAAAATACATATTGTAGGGGTAGAATGTTCACTTGCAAAGAGAAAGAAAAATAACAAGGTGGTTGCCTGAATCTTTTTACTTTTTCTTTTGGTTGATAAAACTGGGAATCTCTAAAGCACAAAACAGCACCTTAGTGTCTAATCTCTGGATCTAAGGGCGCATGCGTGTTTATATCTCAGAGCGTATCTAGGGCGAGCTGGGGGTGGTGGAACTTTCCATTCTCTCCACTTCACAGGGGGAACAGGATCTGCTGAAGGTCTGGCGTTTGGCTCAGAAGGTGGGGGGAGGGGCATAGTTCCTGAATAGTGTTTTAGCGTATCAAAATGGATGATCACTTTGTGGTCTGGCTGTTGTAATTCTGCATTGACAGGAAAGGTGAGCCATCATACATGGGGGGGGGGGGGGGGGGTAAGTTTCTTCACTCTTCCTTTCTTTACATTAGGTTTTTTCAGTAAAACCAAATCACCAGGTTTAGAGGGGGGAGAATGGCATTTTAATTGCTTCTTCCTATCTGTTTTCTGGTTGCTTTGCGGTTGTTCCCTTGTACCTTCTTCCAAATGGTCTTAAGGCGGTGGGCTATCCCCGTTATGGCTGTGTGATTGATTCCCGGAGGTAATTTATCAATCTCAAAAGATGATTCTGTAGTGCGGCCAAACACTACCTCATAAAGGGTATGTTTAGTGTCTTCGTGAAAATGACTATTGTAGGCACTTTCCGCATGTATATCTTTGCCAGTCACTGTGAGTTGAATTGATGTTATAGGAAAGCATTCATTTCACAGTGCCATGGACACGTTCAATGTGGCCATTTGCCTGGGGGTGAAAAGGGGTGGTTCTCCATTTTTTGATTCTTAGCAATTTGCAAACTTGTGCAAATAAGGTGGACATAAAATGGGTCCATTGATCAGTTATAATGGCTTCAGGGCTTCTGAAAGGAAGGACAAGATGATCTACAAAAGTTCGTGCTATGGTTTCTGCTGACATGTCAGCAATGGGTACCAAAATAAGGTATTGGGAACAGTGATCAATAACAGATAGAATATATTTACTTCCTTGTGTACTTATGTGAAGTGGCCCGACTACGTCCAGAGCTATGAACTGAAAGGGTTTTGATGCCTCAGGAAGAGGTTGTAAGGGAATTTTGATTTGTGGGGGTGGTGCTCTTTGGACACATAGTAGGCAGTTTTTTATATACTTGGCAACATCTTGCCATCTGTTGTCCCACTAATACTTCATGGAAATGTGGGCGTTTGTGGGTCTTCGTCCACTATGGCAATCTTGGATGCTGTTATGGTACTGGGCAATAATTCTTGATTGCAAATCTTTAGGTATTACTATACACTTACCCAGGAAGGTCTTGCAGTATAAAATTCCATCCTCTGTAACAAAGTCCAGATGGGAGCGATACTGGAAGCATTTTTCATCATTTTCCTGGGAGACTTTTGTATCATCAGTAAGAACATCTTCTGTTTGAGCTACTCTCACTTCTCTACTAAGGGCATCAGCATTCTGGTGCAATCTTCCAGCTTTGTGTTGCACTTGGCAGTCATACTCACTCAGTTTCAGGGCCCAGTGGGTGAGACGGCTGCTAGGGCCTTTTAGTCTTAATAACAACTGAAGTGCTGCATGATATGTCACTATTTTAAATTTTCTCCCATAAAGATAGCATCTCAAGTAGTTAACTCCAAACATCAACGCCAGTAATTCTTTCTCCGTAGTGCTGTAATAATTTCTGCCTGGTTCAGCTGATGGGATGCATAACCAATTGGTCTTCCCTCACAGTCAATACTTTGTCTCAGGATAGCTCCTATGGCAAAGTTGGACATGTCACATGAGAGAGTGAATGGTTTTTCGAAATCGGGATAGATGAATAAGGGGAAACCAGTCGGAGCATCTGATATGCTGCACAGCCGATTCACAATTGAGGGTCCATTGATAGGTTTCATCTTTTTTCAACAGGTGGGTAAGGGGTTTAGCTATTGTGGCATAGTCCTTTACAAAACACCTATAATAATTGCTGAGTCCCAGAAAGTTTCGCAATTCTTTTAAGTTCTTAGATGAAGGGAATGTCCCAACTGCTTCAATTAGATGGGGATCTGGCTTTATTCCAACAGCACAAATAATATGCCCTAGGTACTGTACTTGACTCTCTGCAAAGGAACAATTCTCTGTCTTTAAACTTAGTTAGATTAGCACTTCTTAGTCTAGCCAAAACATTTCTTAACCTGGTAACATGCTCATCTATGGTCCTGGAAAAAACAATGATATCAGCTAGATAAACTAGGTGTGTTATAGGCTTCAGCCCTAATGGCATTCTCAGAAATTCATATAGACCGGAGGGAACTACAAATGCTATTTTCGGCCTGTCCGGTGATGCAATCGGTATTTGGTGGTACCCACTCTTCATATCAAGGGTAGTGAAGCATTTGCAGTTTCCTAACCTGTGTAGTGTTTCGTCAACATGGGGGAGAGGGTAAGTATCAGGAGTGGTTACCATATTTACTGCTCTTATATCAGTGCAAAAACAGTAGGTCTTCTCTCCATTCATTGACTTTTTGGGGACAACAACGATTGGGGATGACCAGGGAGTGGCAGAGGGTTGTATTATCCCTGCCTCTAGCTGCTGTTGGATAGTTTCCTCCACAACAGGCTGGAGGTGTTACGGTATTCTATATGGTTTCTGCGCAAAGGGCCTTGCATCTCTGATGGGAACTTAATGGTAAATAAGATCAGTAGATGGCAAGTAATGACTTTTCGCGAGTAACCAGGAGTGTTCTTCTGAGATGGAGTACAATTTGTTTTGGTCAGCTGCAGGTAAATGAGCTAACTAATCCTTAAATTTGTCTTTGAGCACGGGAACAATATGACATGTGTTACGTTCTGGGAGCCGGTGTTTTTGGTTAGATTTTGGCTTCTCTTGTACAGGGTGGTTTTCTCCAATCTCGTGGCCGCTAGCTATAATGGTGGCACTAAGAATCTCTGCCTCCTTCGTCCCAAAATTGTCCAAACATACAGGAACGTAAAATTTTTTTCCTTGTACTTCTGCTGTTGTTTAACCGCATTTAACATCGACCTGTAATCTGTCAAGGACATCATTTTGATGGAGAGGATCAACCAATACAGCTGTTCTCGGCAGTTTGTGGGGTTTGACCCCAAGTCAGATAATGCATCCCGTGCCACCGCTGATTCTAACAGAGGTAGTTGTATGTAACAACCATGTTTGCATGGGAGGAACCTGTAGAAGTGGCCACGTTTCACAAGTACCTTGGGACAGAATAACGTGGGTGCTGCCGAAACGGTGGGTTTCCTCACCAACATGGACAATTTGCGTTCTGTAATTGACTACACTGTGATAGTGGTGAAGTAAATCATCCCCCAGGATGACATCAAAATCTCGCCCTCGTTTCTGAATTACATCCATGACAAAATGGTAGTGGCTGCCTCCGATTTTCTACTTAACTTGGCGATACTCAGCGGGTACAATTATCTCATCACTCAGACCATTGATGTGGTGATGGTGTGCTTTTAACACTTGTCCACCTCATGCCCTACGAATAACATGCTAGTTTGTGGTCCCGTGTCACAAGTCATGTGGCATCATGCAACTAGGCGGGTTATGTTATATTGATCTTCCCTCCCACATACGGGTCGACTCCATGTATAAATACATCAATCAAGCCGGCCGAAGTGGCCGTGCGGTTCTAGGCATTGCAGTCTGGAACCGCATTCTTCCGTTAATTCTATCTTATGTGTGGGGTCCGAACCTAGCATGTAAGTGTGGCAAGCCACAGCGCGGATTCGGTAAGCAAATGCTTCTACATCCTCCCTTTGCTTCTGGTGGAGGGTGAATAACTTGTCTCTGTAATAGCAGGCGTCACATCTGTCTGAATACCTTTCTTTCAACCCAGCTTCTAACTTGGTAAATGAGGTGGTGTCCCTGAAGCTGAGCACTGATTCAGTATAGGTACGGGCATCACCTGACAATTTAAGGTGGAGTACATTCAACAGGAAATCATCAGGCCAAGTGAAAGTGTGGCCTACATCTGGGACAGTTTGCTGAAAGGAGTGTATTTGTTCATTGGGTTTCCCGGAAAATGTTGGGATAAAGTTGACTGCATGGAAACTGGTAGCCAAGGTTGCAGTGTACGGCTGGGGTACTACGCTACTGGAGGTGCTTGCAACCATCATATGAAGCACAGCAAGGTGTGTGTTTCTGGCACACTTAGATTGGCAGACTGAGTTTGAGCCAATTTTTGGCATTTTTCCGTTAATTCTATCTTCTGTAATAGCAATTTATCAATTTGTGCTTGGAGGACAGCTACTGGGTCTGTATTTCCCATAGGTAGGGAGTTGTCTTCACCAGTGGCAGTACTATGGGTTTGAGGCATGGTTACAATGTTAAGGCACCTAGTGCTCGCTGGGAACTTTACAATTGGAGCACAAAACGAAAAGAAGGGGCCTATATTGGACGGGACGATGGTTTAGCTGACAGCATAGTGGCAGTGGTGTGGGAAAATTTAGTGACAAACTTACAGAAGTTATGGCAGTGGTGCATTGGGCGACGGTGACAGGAATATGCAGCAAAGGTGATTTCGCCGGTGTTGACGGCCGGGTGCCATGTCTCAGTTAGCTGTCCGGAACATATGACTGAACTGCGGCATGGCACAGAAGGTGGCTTTCTATGGCGTGGCATAGCCCCGTACTGTCTGGGGTGGCAGCAGCGCTGCAACTGGTGATGACATCCAGTCAGGTGCCTGGCCACGTGGTCTGGCGTTCGCTATGGGAGCTGCTTGGAATAGGCACCGATATGGCAGAATGCTCCGTGGCGAACCATGAATGTGTGCGCTTGTTTTTACATGGTGCATCTGGCACATCAAGTGTGAAGTATTTCTGGCAGCTTCATTAGGTATGGGTGGTTAAACTTCAAATGCAAATGAGACGGGCCTAACGATGATGTATCCCACTCCTGGCACCAGATGTTAATGCATCAGAATTGGCCGGGGAGGGGGGGGGGTAGGAGTAGGAACCCGTTGAAGTGAAAAATCAAACATAGTTTTTACTGTATGCAAGGCAGGCCTAAGAAGCCACTGAGATTTGATAGGCAGCCGCCCAAGAGAGCAGGACAAGAGAACGTCTGGTCGGGTCAGACACTGCCAGAACAGGAGAGCAAACAGCATGTCAGCACCCAGCATCTGGCTGCAGTTCCACCCCCACTTGACCACCTCCAAGCCTCCCTATTGGTCGGCCAGATCATAAGACATGCAGTTCAATAGCGTTACCTTGTCAGCAACACATGGATCTAGCTGCTGATGGTTCAACACGTGAGGTTCAGAGTGGCTCTATCCAGTTATGGGCATCGTGACTGAGATGCTGCAACTTGCTGGCAGGCAGAAGGCACTAATGAACATCAAGTGAAGAATAAAAATCTAATTTTTATACTAATAAAATCAACAAAATACTGCTTCTATGTTTTTGGATTTGTGGAGTATTGATGTTTGGTGAAAATTAGAAAATTCACGCAGTTAAGTTTTGTGTCATAGTTATTTGAATGTTCTGAGGGTTCTAACTATTTCTTTCAATATCTTGATAATACCTATAGGGGGACTTTTTTAATGTGTTCACTGGACAGTCACCCACTGCTGTTTACAGTCAGTTAGATCAGGTAAAAGACATATACTTCTTGTTGCAATTTTTAGAGAATGTCAGAACAGTATTGGTCTCTAAGAGCACTTCCATGGTCATGGCACAAATGCATAAATGTTTTCAAAAATCGTACACAACTCTGAACAAAATGAACATAATCATAGTTGTCGGGATTTTCCTCTGGCCTCGTATAGCATTCCTCTCTCCACTGCTTCCCATGTTACTCCTTTCCTCGTGAGACTTTCATTAATCTGGTCTGCCCATCTCTTACCAGGCCCCACAATTGGTCTTTTTCCTGATACCTCCATCTCCAAATACTGACATGGAGATTTGTGTCAGGTGCACCCACTTCAAATGACATAACCACTTCAATCTCACAGTGCTCATTATTTTCTCCATTGTCAAGGTCACCTGCAGATCTCTCATTCCTAACTCTTTCTCATGTGGTTTTTGTAGGACTGACTTAAGGAAGTTCATTTCACATGCTTTTATCTGACACCGTTTTCTCTTACCTATGACACAGGTCTCCAGACTGCAAGGCTCTTAAAGGGCTCCCTTGCTCGAGATTAGGTTTTTTACTTGGCAGAATAAGTTGGATCCTTTCGCTACTCTATTTAAAACTTCTCGCTTGACACCTCCATCACTTTATTCGACATTACACTGATCATTGAAATTTTTCGCACATTTAATCATCTCTCCTAGCAGTACAATTGTACAGGGTGTGGGTGCTCTACTCATCTTCATGTTATTTGATACAGTCAACTTAGATTCTTTAAATTCTTATTCTAGTAATCCAGTCTCCTCTGAACCTTCACTTTTGTCTCTCCCTAAATGCTGATGTCATCAACAAAAGCAAAAGGACTGAGGACTTAATTTTCTTTTTCTTTGATTTCTTTCATTATTGTGTTCGTAAGTGTAATGAAGAGTAACAGGTCAAGTGAACCACCTTGCTGAACACCTCTCTTTGTCTTAAAACACTTTGATCTTTGTACTTGTACACCATATAACAACCTTCATAAAGTATCTAACCTTTTTTAATTGATGAATCATGATAATTATCTTTTCTCAACCATTCCCATATTTTATCCCTTGGTACACTGCCATATCCTTTTTCCAAATACAGGAACACTACTGTCAGGTCCTTTCCTTTTTCTCAGTACTTCTCCATTAACTGATGGAGGAAAAAAATAGGTCTATCATTTTCCTATTGACTCTAAATCTGTGCTGTTGTTTCTCAAACTGATGTTCCAGGATTTTCCCAGGTTTCTTTTGTTGCCATGGCTTACAGCTAAATTTGCATTGTTCACTGTGGCAGCTGGTGATCATGTGCTAATGTGCTACAGCATACTGTAAATGTCACACTTGAAATGTGCCATTTCTCTTTGAATGCGAGCTGGAAATCACATTAAAAGTATGCCATTTCTCTTCAAGTGCAAGCCAAAAATCGCCTTGAAAATATGCCATTTCTCTCTGAATTCACAGTGGTATAGAAATAAAGTGGATGAAAAAATGTTTTATAGCACACTGTCCACAGTAACTAAAAACCAGTGTTGACTGTTGAAATGATGGTCTGACTTGCTACGATCAATTCAGAAAAGGGAGGCAGCTGTCTGTTTTCAATTGTGCATGCTGTGATTTGGCATCATACCTTCTGCCATTAAGAGTGCTACATTGTTCGCAGCACCAGGTCAATATTTTTCTTCGAAATTGCACATAAAATATTGTACAAGTGTGGAGTCTGAGGGAGTTTTGAGGAATGGTTGATATTTCGGTGCTCTGGTCATGCAAACCAACTGGTAATTCATTAGTTTAGAGTCAGTTCATGCAGCTACAATAATCATTTTTCCATTTTATTTTATTGTAAACAATGCTGAGCTATTATTTATAAAATCTGAATATCTTTAAACAGTTCAGTTTATATACACAAAATGAATATACTCAATTTTGTTACAATTACTACACTTGTATCTAAGTCAGAAGGTTATGTAGGTGGTGCTGTAAAATGCAAGTACATGTGGAAATTTGGTATGAAAGCGTTTTCTGTAAATGATCTGTTGATGATCTGTTAGGTCCTTTTTCAGTGCATCTTTGGAGGTGTGAGTGACAGTTAAAAAATTTGGTGGATCTGCACCAAATTTAAATCTAAGAACAGGAGGGTGTGAGATAGGGCTCACCAATTTGCCTCAAACTAAGTGAATAGTGGTGGGTAGATACCCCCTTCCAATACCTAGAAATTTTTACATGTCTGGGCCATATGAAAGGATAAAATGCTTTTGAAAGATTTAGGCTTAGAGTATGAGAGATGGTAAAGCACACTGACTGGCAGTTTGTTGGTTTGGGTTCGATTCCTGCTGCCACAGTCATTTTTTTTCATTTTTTTTATTCCTACCAATGTTAAACAGTTAAATACAAAATTTAAAGAGTTCAATTTGTACACCTAAAACTAATACATTCAATTTAATATTTATGGAATATTCCATTGGTTCTTGAAGGGACATAGACATACTAAAAACTTGTCTGTACAGTATTACTGTGCCACAATTATTGTGAAACATTAATACCATTCATTCAAGTTTTAATATTCAGTTTAATTATGATTACCACCCTTGAGGTTCAAAAGGCTATAGGTGGTTGTAAAAATGGAGACAGTACCAGGAAATTTAGTGTGAAAGTGTGTGAAAGGATTGGGAACAATGGGTGTGATGTTTGCAATGCACAGTTTTGCTTCCGCTTTTGTTATTTGGAACAGTGATGTGTGGGATTCATAAACATATAAACAACACACTTGAGCTTAGTGCATTATTTAAAACTAATACCACAACAATATTATGTTGCACCTGTCATGATGCCATAGTGAAACACAGTCTATATATATTTTTGTTATATTGCCACACACTTTTGAAGACTTATCACCTGGAAAAAGGTTCCTGCTGACCTATAAAAATGTCTCACTCACTGAGTTCATTTCAATGAGATATGACGCATCAATTACCACAGCATTTCCATTATTCACAATTATAGCACAGGTGGACATTGTGTAACACACACTGGTGACAAAAGCATTCCATGAGTGCTTGGAGAAATGTTAGATAAAATTTACTCAGTCATGAGCAAGCAATGTGGTTACCCCTATACCTCTGTTATTATTATGAATAAGGCCTGTAAAAAAAAAAAAAAAAAAAAAAAAAAAAACCAGTATATGACTTCTGTTTGTTCAGTTCTTCAAAAAGTAGCATAGGCTGGAGCACAACTGAAATGAACCCACAATGTGAAGCTATTAGTTCATCTCATGTGTAAATCTCTATACCTCACTGTGCTTCTTGGTTTGATAATGATGTGTTGCCTGTCAGTATCCGCTAGCAAATTTAGAAATGTATAGCTTCCAATTCTTACGTTTCTTTGTTGTGGTAACTCTCTTTCAGATGTACAGAAGATCTGTACTCCATGACAGAGCTGTCATTTCTCACAGATAGTGGGATGAATCCAGTATCACTGTATTTCAGAATTTGCTAACAAAGAGAAAAGGAAACCAATCTGTGAAAACCATTCTCCATGTTGATAATTTCTGTGTACGTTGGTGATCATTGCTTGGAAGAAAATAGTTTACTATTATTATTGTCAGCACATTGCCTGCAACTTGTACTGTTGAGGGAATAGGGAACTTTTTCTGTAATATCTGGCCACTAGTGTTCAACACTCAGTGATCATTAAAACAGTTACATTGGTGCAATTGTGGGCAAAACAGTTCATACACTTTGGTTTATTTGTAGCTGACAGGGCAGATGCTATCAGTCTATAAAGGGGATTGCTTACAAATTATAAAGCATAACTTCATTCTGAAAATGACTTTGTATGTATGGTTTCTGAAGCTAAACTGCCACTCTCACAGTAAATGCAAGATGGCAAGAGGTACGTTCAGCTGCAGCTCCGGCAATGCAGATACTGAGTAACACTGGTGTTGGGAATGCAAATGAGATTTTACATCATTAGTACATTGGTGGGTGTGAAAATGGTATATTTTCAAGTTGGTACACTAACTGCCATTTACATTACTACACCACATGTCATGTACCCTGCCATGTCATGTACCATACCATTACTTGACACTGATTTGGATAGAAAACTGAATTGCATGTCCCCTACCAGTAAAACCAGATGGTTTGCATGCATAAGGAAGGAAAGATTACTTCCCACCAAACAGGTAAATGTTTGACCTAAAGCCATCGTATGCTTGATGACCACACTATTAATAACTCTTAAAAGCCAGTAGCTTTCGCACTCATATCTAACCTAGTGGCAATAGTTTATGCAGCCATTTTTAAAGGGATGAATTGTTTGGTTTAAATTTCTGTAATACAGGAATCATTTATTTAAAATTAATGAAATTTCAGGAATTGTTACTAACAGACCTTTATTAGATATAAAATGAACATGATGGTTTAAAATGAGCTTTCATTATCACAACATTGAATCTTGGAAACAGAGTCCTGCAGCATAGTATCACTACTTAAGTTTCCAGCAGTTCTGTTACAAGAAGTTTACACAAGCTTCTTCCTTTGCCTTCTCACTAGATTAATGAACTTAAATGCACTTAATATTAATTAGTGTCCTAACATTTTCATATACTACTTTTACCATTAGAAAAGGTTTCAGTTTTTGTTATATCATACCTTACTTACTTCATGACAAGGATTTTAAAGAAACAACAGCTCAAATATCCCTATGTTTAACTGTTGGAGTGATGTTATCGTACTTGTTGTCAAAAGCTGGGAAAGTAATACTCTGTTATCAGCAAGACTACGGGTGGTGAGTATGTGGTCAGGATACTGCCAGTCCCGATGCTAACAACATGTGAGTGCATATTTTGATTCCCAAACTGAGGGATTATTTATTCAATTAATTATTCATCCATAGATCATGTATAAAATGAATGGCTTCATACATGTCATCTTACATAAAAAGGGAAAGATTTTTTAAAAGTTTAACTCATTCATTTATGCAGTACTATCATCCTTTCAAAACATAGTTTCCACTACTTACTTGTGTCACTGGTCACTGATTGTATCACTACACACAAACACAAATCTGTCTTCCAGTTGGTATCAGGACATTGATGGTACTTCTATCAGTTTATCAAATTCTTGACGTTGTCCTCTCTACTCCCAAGGAAAAACTTGAGTAACCACCTCAACCTAAGGATGAGAGGGTCTGATCGAGAGAATGGAACAAAGTATTTTCCATCACAGATTTAGGGCATACAGTTTTACAGTAAGCTTCATTAATCTGTGACACTTTACTGCTGAGGGCAGTTAATTATTAAGTAATGTCAATTTTTCACCATTCCATGCTCTATGTTGCCTATATAATCCTTGACTTAGTAGTATGAATTACACTGAGACAAAAGTCATGCGATACCTCCCAATATCTTGTCTGACCTCCTTTTGTGTGGCATAGTACAGTCACTCATGGCATGGACTCAACAAGTGGCTGAAAGTCCCCTGCAAAAATAATGTGCAATGTTGCCTCTAGTCATCCGTAATTGTGAAAGTGTTTCCAGTGCATGTTTTTGTGCATGAAATGACTCCTTGATTAAGTCTTGTAATGTTTGATGGGATTCAAGTCAGGTGATGTGGATGGCCAAATCATTTGCTCGAATTGTGCACAATGCTCTTCAAACCAATTGTGAACAGTTGTGGCTTGGTGACATGGTGCATCATTGTTAGGGAATATGCAGTAATGATCAGTTCAGTTGGACCAGAGGACCCAGTCTATTCCATGTAAACACAGTGCATACTGTTTTGGAGCCATCACCAGCTTGCAGTGCCTTGTTGACAACTTGTGTCCATAGCTTTGAAGAGTCCGTGACACTCGCAACCTACCATGAGCTCTTTCCAACTGAAAGTGGGATTCATCTGACCAGGCCAGGGTTTTCCTGTCATCTAGGATCCAACCAATGAAATCATGAGCCCAAGAGAGGCATTGTAGGCGATGTCATGCTGTTGGCAAAGGCCCTAGTGTCAGCCGTCTGCTGCCATAGCCTATTAACATGAAATTTTTCCCCACTGTCCTAATGGATATTTTTGTCTACATCTCGCATTGATTTCTGTGGTTATTTCATGTAGTGTTCCTTACCTGTTAGTACCGACAGCTCTACGCAAATGCTGCTGCACTCACTCATTAAGTGAAGGCTGTCAGGCACTGTGTTGTCTGTGGTGAAAGGTAACGCTTGAAATTTGGTATTCTCAGAACATTCTTGACACTGGACATCTTGGAATATTGAATTCCCGAATTATTTACAAAATGAAATACCCCAAGTGTCTTGCTCACACCAACATTCAGTGTTCAAAGTCAGTTAATTCCCATTGTGTGGCCATAACTGTGTCAGAAACCTTTCCACATAAATCACTGGAGTACATATGACAGCTCCACCTATGCAGTGCCCTTTAATACCTTGTCTACACAATACTACCACCATCGTTTTAGACTAGATTAGATTAGTACTTGTTCCAGAGATCATGAATACGGCACTTTGTAATGATGTGGAACATGTCAGGTTAATAAAAGGTGTCTATACAAGATATTACATTACACAAAATATTACATGACACTTAACTTTTTTTTTTTTTTTTTTGTGGGTTGGGGAAATTACCCACGTACTATATCCAAAAATTCATCTAATGAGTAGAAGGCTTTGCCATTAAGAAATTCTTTTAATTTTCTTTTAAATACTATATGGCTATCTGTCAGACTTTTGATGCTATTAGGTAAGTGACCAAAAACTTTTGTGGCAGCATAATTTACACCATTCTGAGCCAAATTTAGATTTGACCTTGAGTAGTGAAGATCATCCTTTCTCCTAGTGTTTTAGCCATGTACTCTGCTATTACTTTTGAATTCGTTCGTATTGTTAATAACAAATTTCGTAAGTGAATATATATATTGTGATGCTACAGTGAAGATCTCTAGTTCTAAAATAAGTGTCTGCAGGATGATCCTGGATGAGTTCCAGCAATTACTCTGAGTACACGCTTTTGTGCACTGAACACTCTTTTACTCAATGATGAGTTAGCCCAGAATTTGATGCCATACGAAAGCAGAGAATGAAAGCTGGCATGGTAAGCTAATTTACTCAGATGTATATCGCCAAAATTTGCAGTGACCCTAATAGCATAAGTAGCTGAACTCAAACGTTTCAGTAGATCCTCAGTGTGTTTTTTCCAGTTCAATCCCTCATCAATGCATACACCTAGAAATTTTGAATATTCTACCTTAGCTACCGATTTCTGATCAAAGCCTATATCTATTAATGGTGTCATTCCATTTACTGTGTGGAACTGTATATACTGTGTTTTGTCTAAGTTTAATGAGAGCCCATTTGCAGAGAACCACTTAATGATTTTCTGAAAAACATCGTTTACAATTTCACCATTTAATTCTTATCTGTTGGGTGTGATAGCTATACTTGTACCATCAGGAAAAAGTGCCAGCTTTGCATCTTCATGAATATAGAATGGCAAGTCATTAATATATATTGAGAACAGCAGAGGACCCAAGACCAAACCTTGCGGCACCTCATTCTTGATTGTTCTCCAGTTTGAGAAATCATCAGTTTTTTGCATATTATGTGAACAGCTTATTTCAACTTTCTGCACTCTTCCAGTTAGGTGTGATTTAAACCATTTGAGCACTGTCCCATTCATACCACAGTACTTGAGCTTATCTAGAAGTATCCATGATTTACACAATCAAAAGCCTTTGATAGATCACAAAAAATCCCCACGGTGACTTCTGGTTACTCAGAGCATTTAATATTTCATTAGCGAAAGTATATATAGCATTTTCCGTTGAAAAACACTTCTGGAAACCAAACTGACATTTTGTTAAAACTTTACTTTTGCAAAGGTGTGAAGCTACTGCACAAAACATTACTTTTTCAGGAATTTTGGATAAGAGATTCAGAAGAGAGATTGGGCGGTAATTGTTGACATCAGACGTATCCCTTTTTTATGCAATGGTTTAACAATGGCATACTTCAGTCTATCTGGGAAATGCCATCAATTCCATGTGAGCTTTTATTCTTGAAAGAGTTTATTATCTTCCTAATTTCAGAAGAAGAGGTGAGTGGAATTTCAATTGTATCAAATGGTGTGGGTAGGGCCTCTTCCATTAACTGCCTTGCTTCTTCTAATGAACATTTAGATCCTATTTTCTCTACAACATTTAAAAAATGATTATTCAAAATGTTTTCTACTACCGGCTTGTTGTTTATTGAGTTTCCATTCGCTTTGATGGTGATGCCGTTATCCTGTACTCTTGGTTGCCCTGTCTCCCTTGTAATAATATTCCAAATTGTTTTGATTTTGTTATCAGAGGTATTAATCTCAGACATGATGCACATGCTTCTGGACTTTTTGATAACATTTATTAGTGTAGCACAGTAGTTTTTATAATATTTGGATGTTTCTGGGTCATTATTCTTTCTTGTTGTTAGATACAGTTCCCTTTTGTGGTTACAAGATATTTTTATTCCTTTAGTAAGCCAAGGTTTTTTGCATGGTTTCTTATAATTAGATTTAACTACTTTCTTGCGGAAACAGTTTTCAAATTCTCTTACAAGTGTATCATGAAATAAGTTATATTTTAAATTAGCATCAGGTTCGTTGTACACCTCATCCCAGTCTTAACTGCTGAAGGTTTTCTCTGAAATTTCTAATTGTTAAGTCATTAATTGAATGCACAACTTTGCAGGGTAGTTTTGAATTATGGAATGGAGCTATGTCATACACTGTAACTAGCCAAGCATCATAATCAGAAAGGCCATTCACAACAGGACAAGAATTTACGTTTTTAAACCTATCTTGGTCTATAAAAGTGTTATCTATGAATGTGCTGCTGTCCTTTACTACCCGAGTAGGAAAATTAATGACAGATGTCAAAGTGAAAGAACCGAGCAAGCCTTCCAGGTCATTCTTCGTATTACACTCTTTCAGTGAATCAACATTGAAGTCCCCACAAATAATAATTTGCTTTCCCCTATCTGCAGATAGCACAACAAGGCATCCAAGTTTTCCAGGAATAAATGAAAGTTTCCTGAAGGGGACCTATATACTGTTACAATTATAAAAGAGCCCTCCTTTAGTTTAAGTTGACAGGCACATGCTTCTATATGTTGCTCTAGCCAAATGTTTTTGTATCTAAGCTTTCTACACAGTGATAACTTTTGTCGTATATAGCAACTCCTCCTCTCGCCTTATTCTCTCTACTAATATGTGCAGCTAGTTTATAACCACTGATATTTACCTTTTCCATATCAGACACAATGTGGTGTTCAGACAGTCATAGTATATCTGTTACATTATCAGATTCAATGTCATCTAAACAAACCAGGAGCTCATCTACTTTATTCTTCAATACTGGAATATTTTGGTGAAAACTGGTAATATTATTTTTTACTTTACTTTTGTCAGAATCTACGTTTTCTTTCATCTACCAATATTTTGGTTAAATATGGCAATATTATTATGTACTTTCCTGTTCTCAGAATTTTGTGAGTTTTGGACCTCTTTAGCACCTGCCTGCCTGAACTTCTCATTGGACACTGATATTAGTCTAAAAAGTAGTACATCCATGAGTACTAGTTACCCCCCTTATGGATTTTGCTAACAACCCTGCCAGTTTACCCTTCCCTTTCCTATTGAGGTGTAGGCCATGGCTTGTGAAATCCCCCCTATCAATAGCCTCGACAGACGCACATTGTTATCCCATGACTTTTGTCACCTTAGTGTATTTAAGGGGGATGACTGATCTAATTTTTTAAATATGTGGAGTGTAGTTACCCCTTTAATCTCCTTGAAAAATTTGTTGTATAATTTTATTTTCTTGTAGAAAATGCTGTATTGTGTTTCTTGTTCGTTCACCTGATGTAATCTAAGTTTAGTGTGGCTCTTGTTCCACAATCATAAAGTGTACAGTTAATGAGAGAATTGCTGATCTTCTTTATCATGAATATGTTCCAGTTAGAATCCCTGGCTGTTTAAATGGATCTTTACAGGGAGTTCAGTAGTATTTTTAGTTATTACTCTGTAACAGCTCTCCTTTCTGCAGTTTGAGGACTATATCCATGTTTTGTTTGCAATATCCACAAAAATGATACCATAACTAAAAGTTGAGTGCTTATATGAATAATTTCAGAATGCTTGCAGATATTTTTTATGGTTTGCTGTCATTTTGTGTAGCCAGGAAACTGTTTTGATACCTGTTATACTCACATTTCATGATGTTATGCAGAAGCAACTTAAATCAATGAGTAGTATAAAGGAAAAGAATTATTCATAACATTTTCTGTGAGTTTGCATTTATGTTAATATCTTAGTTAAATGTGTATATATTTTTTCCCTACTGCACCCCACCTTTTAATTATAAATATTCATCAACAATCACTGAGTTCCACAGATTTTCATAGAGCATTATAAGTTGTTTACGGTTTGTTACTCATTTATTGCACCATGTTAGGTGTTTTCTACAATAATGCCATATATAACTGTTCTACATCTACATCTACATCTACATCTACATCTACATCCATACTCCACAAGCCACCTGAAGATGTGTGGCGGAGGGTACATTGAGTACCTTTATCGGTTCTCCCTTCTATTCCAGTCTCTTATTGTTTATGGAAAGAAAGATTGTCGGTATGCCTCTGTGTGGGCTCTAATCTCTCTGATTTTGTCCTCATAGTCTCTTCGCGAGATATACGTAGGAGGAAGCAATTTACTGCTTGACTCCTAGGTGAAGGTATGTTCTCGAAACTCCAACAAAAGCCAGTACCGAGCTACAGAGCATCTCTCCTGCAAAGTATTCCACTGGAGTTTATCTATCATCTTCGTAATGCTTTCGCGATTAGTAAATGATCCTGTAACGAAGTGCGCTGCTTTACGTTGCATCTTCTCTATCTCTTCTATCAACCTTATCTAATACGGATCCAACACTGGTGATCAGTATTCAAGCAGTGGGCGAACAAGTATACTGTAACCTACTTCTGTGTTTTCGGATTGCATTTCCTTAGGATTCTTCCAATGAATCTCAGTCTGGCATCTGCTTTACCGACAATCAACTTTATATGATCATTCCATTTTAAATCACTCCTAATGCCTACTCCCAGATAATTTATGGAATTAACTGCTTCCAGTTTCTGACCTGCTATTTTGTAGCTAAATGATAGGGGACCTATCTTTCTATGGATTTGCAGCACATTACACTTGTCTACATTGAGATTCAATTGCCATTCCCTGCACCATGCATCAATTCATTGCAGATCCTCCTGCATTTCAGTACAATTTTCCATTGTTACAACCTCTCAATATACCACAGCATCATCCACAACAAGCCTCAGCGAACTTCCGATGTTATCCACAAAGTCATTTATGTATATTGTGAATAGCAACAGTCCTTCGACACTCCCCTGTGGCACACCTGAAATCACTCTTACTTCGGAAGACTTCTCTCCACTGAGAATGACATGCCGCATTCTGTTATCTAGGAACTCTTCAATCCAATCATGCAATTGGTCTGATAGTCCATATGCTCTTACTTTGTTCATTAAACAACTGTGGAGAACTGTATCGAACACCTTGCAGAAGTCAAGAAATACGGCATCTACCTGGTAACCCGTGTGTATGGCCCTCTGAGTCTCGTGGGCGAATAGTGCGAGCTGGGTCTGACACAATCATCTTTTTCCTGACTTTCTATTTACTTTTCTCCAGTTTACTTTTCATCTACATATTTTTTACCATCAAGGTGAGCTAACTCAAAAGCATAACTTTCTTCTACTCAGTTCATTTGTAGCAATTTATTGAAAGCCTCATGTTAGTATTTACTTTCATTGATGTTGGAGACTCTTTTCGTTGTAGAAATGTACTTAAGTCACTTGAAGCAAATTTTGAGGAACACCAAAAAAACTGTCCACCTCATTAACTAAGGAATATACAGTCACAAAAAAGTACTAGTTAATTTTCTGATAAAATGAAATAGATACTGTACAGACAAGTGCTCAATAATGAAATATTGTAGTGTACAACAATATGCAAAATTGCTGACTCAGGTACTTTTCAGCACTGAAAGTTTTAGATGCCATTCCCAAATGAAATTATTTTTGCAGATTAACTTTATTACCTCAAGAACGTTGTCATTAGTCACATACCGATACATTAATAGGATAACATCTCATGTAGAAAACAATGTCCAAAAATATTATTTTGGTTTGCTATACATGCAAAATCGAAACTTCAGATAAGTTGACTTTGCATTTTCTTGATAACATTGTGCGTACACTAAACCTAATACCTGTGTTTTGTCATTTGCAAAATACTTAGGAGTCAAGATGTAGCCAGGATGAAATCTGTTCATTCTTCAGGAATACATCATGTGAATTTCCAAACATCTTCCATCTTGTGTATTGTGTGTGTATTCAACCGGGGACCTAAAAACAATGTAGAGGCTTTGTTCCTGCCATAGGCCTCAGTGGTCCACCGCCCTCAGTGGTCCAAAACCCCACAATAGGGTAGAACAGTCCGCTCACTCCACTGCAGCCCCACACAGGGTTATTGCCTAGTTCAGCCCCCAGTGGACCCCCACCCCAAATGTTATTAAAATACATAATAATTATAGCAGCGTAAAATCGTTTATGGTACTAGTACCCAATTTCCCCTGTTTCCTTACTATGATGGCTTTTATTTTCATTTAATTTAATTTTGCACATTCCAGTGGCACAAGTAATTTAACTACACTGTTTGTTCCTGAAGTCATTTTAGTCAGTATCATAAATTAAAGTTGTTTTTCTTTATAATATGACATGTTTAGTCCTAAAAATTGTTTCGGTGCCACTAAAGTTCCAATTGCTCCCGTGAAATTGGACATGCTTGAGAAATTCGATGTGATACACAATTTCATTGCTTTAGACGTTGACTGTAACCAGGGTCAACAGTGTCAACAGAAATTATAATTCATTTCGTGTGCTCTGCATTCCATACTTTGTACTGACATATTAATTATCAAAAGGTACCATAGGAGGGCTGTTCGGAAAGAAGGTCCGATCGGTCACGAATTGGAACCTACAGTGAAAATCAAAAGCGTTTTATTTGCAACATTTAGGTACACCTTCCAGCTGCTTCTCCAATTAGTCTCCGCTCCGACTTAGACATTTGTCGGAGCGTTGTACCAACACTCCAACAGTCGCGTCAGAGGAGACAGCTGCCCGTGCTTTCAGCCAATTCTCTACACTGGTCGACAGCTCGTCTTTTGAGACAAAATGTTGGCTTCATAAGCAGCGGTTCATGTGAGCAGAGATAAAACGCGGTGAGAGCCTATTACGGGTTATATAGTGGGTTATCAAACCGTTCCCAACTAAAACGCCGAAAGATCATCTTTATTGCCCCTGCAGAGTTTGGCCGAGAATTATTATCACAAAGAAGGAAACGTGTGATACCTCTGTTATGTGGGGTGCGTGAAATCAGACAAAATCTCTCACCAGGCCCTCATACTTGGTGGGAGTCACTATTTTCTACGCGTCTTTACGTGCTCATTGTGCTGTCAGAACTGAAAAAAGCGACGTGACACGATCGACGGGCTATTAGAGACACTGCCCAACACATCTGTGCAAATCTTCATCTGATTTTCACCGTGGTTTCCATTTCGCGCCCTGTCGGACTCCACTTTCCGAATAGCCTTCGTGTTTTTATAAACACGAAATATTTAAAACCATGTGTTTAACAAAATGTTGCACATTTTTTTTCCATATGAACTGATTAGATTTTCATTTTCGTATCCAAGATATGGTCACCCTTTAACTTCATCAAGCCCTAGCCACTCATAAACAGCATTGTAAGTTACGCTATTTAGTCGCATACGTGGCCGGAAACACGACTATAATTGTCATGGTTCAAATGGCTCTGAGCACTATGGACTTAACATCTGAGGTCATCAGTTCCCTAGAACTTAGAACTACTTAAACCTAACTAACCGAAAGACATCTCACACATCCAAGGCCGACGCAGGATTCAAACCTGCGACCGCAGCGGTAGCGCGGTTCCAGACTGAAGCGCCTAGAAACATTTGTACACAGCGGCCGGCTAATTGTCATGCCTAAGAGAACTTTCGTTCCTTGGAAAGTGAAAATTACACGTTTCTATGAATATAAATCCCAACTATACTGTTACGATGCTTAGTTTCTCATTTTCGGTCTTTGTTTGTCGACATTTAAGCATAAAAACTTATGGAATCGATTGAGACCGGGCATATTTCCCCAAACGTAAATTTCCAATACGTTCGCATTTCGTATTATACCAAAGTACGCGCTCCCTGAAGTATACAATGTTTCGCAGTTTGGGGTGCGAAGTATAGAAGAAACACATGAAATATTAAATAATTATCATTTCGTAAATTCTGGGTTTACGAATGAGAGCATGTGGCTTATCTCATTATCTTAGATGCAACATACTAACAAAACCACAAATTCTTCTCACAAAGATGCTACTTGTTCTGGGCGTATTGGTAGTTACACAAACCATAGTTGCTCCATCACAAAAAAGTTTCTTCGCTGACTATGCACTCGAACTTAAAATTTTTTTCTTGGAATAAAATCAAAGAACACTACCCTGCATTTTGAACCTTAATTTATTCGATTCCGTCTTGCTAGTCTTCAAGGAAACGGTAGAATTTTAGATTTTGGACAAAAATGTTTCATATCGAAGTATCATGTAATCGATTATTGAGTTGCAGAGGCTGCAACATGCTACAATTGTTCATATTATTGTTCGAAGGTATCACTTTTAAAGTCGTAATTGACGTATATTGTCGTTGTGGTATAGACGAACGCTTTGAGAGATCAACACTATTTATTTCACTGTCTTGATATGTGAAGGCGCAACAGCTAAATAGAACTATAAAGACGTAATGTATTAATCTCTGTTGTCAAAGGTGATAAACTCGCATGATTGGCGCCTTCCGTTTGTCTTAGTGCATTTGAGTTGCAGGTCATCGAGATACCGCATCTGCTACCTCCCGAAGAAACGATGTGGTATATTGTGGTAAGTAACTGTTGTGTAACTGTGTTTTATTTACACGCGTTTTCTGGACGTAGCAGTATCTTCATGTTCTACCGCGTTATCTGGTCATTTAATGAATGGATAACTGGTACTTAAGAGTTCTACACATAAGCAATTACTTTAATTCAGGCAATATATTAATTAAATTAGTGAGAGTTCTATGCCACTGGCGTGTGGTTAAACACATATTTTTTTCTTTTAGTAGGGAACAGATTGTCTCTCGCGCATGCTTTGATCTGCACGCAATTTACTTTCGTTAGAGCACTATTAGCCTACATGGTTGTTAAGCATCCACTTCCAACCTCTAGAAAACTTAGTGTTCTTTTTTTCTATCAGATAAATTGGTTCTCTCTTAGATAGGGGAATAGCTGTAGCACTTTTGACACTGTTTGATGTAATAAACAACTATAAAATGAAATCAGGTAACTCGTGTACCGAAAACAGCAGTCGTACTAAAATAGTCCAATTATAGTTCAGGTGTAAAAATGTAGCTTACGTATGAGGCTCACAACAATAAGTTGAAGAAAAATTCTAGGAACTAAGAACTGAGAATTTGCCGGTCGCCAACTAAATGCGAAGTACTGAAGAACAGTTTAAAGTGATTGTTCACGGAAACAATGGCGGCAGACTGCGCGGAAAATGTGACATGCTACCTCTTCTTGCTCGTGTTTATCCTTCTGTTCTGGTAAATTAATAACATATTTACTGCATAACCCAAGTAGGCCCAATACTATACTGCTTAGGTACGCTTGTTATTAATTCTTGAGAATGGATTATGCCCCAACAACTTAATTCAACAGAAAGTATATCACAAATGTTTAATAGTTATCAAACATTTTTAAGGTAATTACTTTCATACTTAAAAAGGTAAGCGTACTTATGTAGCTTATGCAAAGTACATCGTTTTTTATTGTTAATATGAATATTGATACGGCCTTTTAAACTAAGTCTGAAATTATAGCCTTATATAAGTGAGTTAAGCATGCTTATCCATCGAATTAGTAAACAGAAAAAGTTCAGAAAAGCTGTGTTTGGTTATACACCAATAGTATGAGTTGCTTTTGAAAATTAAAAATTTGAAATAGCAGAAAATTCTAAACGACTGAGGAAGTAGTACTTGATATCAACGAAAAGTGTCCTCCGTCCTCAAAAAACGCTAATGATTAATTCTCGTCAGAGTGGAGAAACAGGAAACTTTTAAAAAATTTTAATGCAATCTTCATTACATTCTTCTTCTTTCAAAATGTAACATTATTGGACCGAGGCATCACTTTTATGCCTTCTTTTTATGAATGGTGTCTGGCACGATAAATGTTGAATGAAATGTATTTTGAAAGCTCTCGTATTATTTTTTTTAAAGAGTTGTTTGAGTGAATTTTAACCTGGGACGAGAATTTAAAGGTATTAATATGGGAAATTTTAAAAAACAGTAAGAAGAGACTCTTAGCAGCTTAGGCCTAAGCGTAGATGATACTTATCTTTTCAGTTTTACATGTAATTTGCCATATGTATCGTAGAATTCGTAGCTATATGATTGCATGATGCGCTGTGTTGCACACTATTCGTCCTTGAAGTTTCACAATTTTTCTCTCAATTCTAAAGCAAAAAATGGTATTTCTTGCGTTCGAGTGTTTCATTTGGATCCATTGATGAAGTATAGATGAATGCAGCTACAGTATAACGTGGTTGTGTCCTTCAGTGACTTCTACAGTCGCTCTGCAGTGAATGTAGTCTCAACATGCCTTGAAGCGTCTCCTTGTCCACATGCAAATAATAAACTGCGGTTGTGATCAAGTTGTGCAGCAAGCGATGGGTAACTGGGGCGCTGTTTACCTTGGGAGGGGTGTTGACGTGGACCTGACCGAGGTGTACGAGGAATAGACAGAGATATACTGGAGACCGAATTTCTGCAATTTTCTGCTAAGGTACACATCTGTCAGGGCTGAGAAACAGTGCCACAACATGAATACTGTAAAATTGACTGTGAACAGCCAGGCAAGCAAACAAACTGAAGTTAAGTAGTGCGTGCGAAACGGACAGCGTTTCTTGTTGCATTTGGTAATGCCAAAGCTTTTGGTAGAGTCACAGACAATGGTTTCCACAATGTGGTGAAAATTCGGTAATGAATAACTTCTGTACTCTTGATACCATATCCTTTGTGGACATATATGATATGACCAACAAACCACAACTTTTGACTAAAAGTATTTATATTGAAGAACACGAGGAGAAACTCCATTCAACATGTCTCTTGTAAGGCTTCAGTACTAAGGGCGCGCATATTAGGACGTGGAGTATGCTTCCTCTAATCCCTCACACACTCCTCACCCTACTCTCTCTCTCTGTCTCTCTCTCTCTCTCTCTCTCTCTCACACACACACACACACACCATCAATTTTTCGTCATACTGACAACAAATGGAAGCTATTCTTACTAATTTCAGTGTCACTTCTGAATTAAGAGATTTGAAACATTAGACTCTGGCCAAATCAGTGAGGCCGAGTGGTTCTAGACGCTACAGTCTGGAACTGCGTGACCGCTACGGTCTCAGGTTCGAATCCTGCCTCGGGCAGTCCTCTGGGGGACTGATGGCCTCAGAAATTAAGTCCCATAGTGCTCAGAGCCATTAGAACCGTTAGAACAAAATCAGTGAATCAGGGACAGTTGACATACAGTTGGTTTCTTTAACGAAGTGACTCTAAATTAATGTCACCTTATTCAATGCATCAACTCTCCTCATTTTGAACCATGCAGATGTGTTTAACTATGAATAGACACAAGAGCTTCCAGGAGCTGTTGAACATCATGTTGCAGCTCGTGGACACATCACAAATCGTTAGTAGGACTATATCTGACACATCATAAAACTTGAACTCAATCTCAATCTAGGGAGTTTCCCAAGAAAATAAGCTGACCATTATGACATTCCTGTGTACTTACACTGTAGACTGTACTTTAATCCAGGTATGGTAGTTGCCGTAGCCCAAAGAAAGTATGCGGGCAATTTCTATTGGACAATGTATGCTTCTTTAGTGAGAGGTTTTTCTTTTCCACGTCTCAGTCTAGAAAGTTCTTATCAGTATCTGCAACTGACAAGCCAGTACCGCAGCTCAAACTACAAATAAGTTTCCAGCTATGTAATACTTCTCTGTCATTTTTGTGGCAAATGCTTCTCCAAGAACTGAAAGTTCAGAACAAGACACATGTGGTGTCTCAGGTAATTATTTGATTTTGGAACACCATTTTATTTAATTTCTTTGCATCTGCCCTTGTCACCTAAGAAATGGAACCTACCAACATGTAACTAGAAGAATTGTATTAAGGGTAAACATGCAAATAGTGAAGACAGGAATTACATTCTGAAAAAAATGTGTGCCTCTTCTGTGTGAGTGCATATTTTGGAAACAATAAATACCTTTGATCTTCAGATAATTGCGAAAAATTACAAACTACATTTTTATCATTATTTGTTAAGATGCATATTTTGCCATCAGTCAAGCCAGTAAATGTGTTTTCTGCCAGACTACGGATATATAAAACACACACTAACCTGTAATTTGTAGATAATTGATTTAAACGATTTTGCTTTCACCTTCACCTTTGTAGCTTTAACAGAATGAATATCTGCACTAACTGTTTTTGGACTGAATTGGAAAGTCAATATTCTAGTATATGACATAGTTTTCTTAAAGGTACCATACATGTTTCATGAACCCCCTCTCTCTCTTTCCCTCTCTCCCTCCCTCTCTCCCCCCTCTGCCCCACCTACTACACACACACACACACACACACACACACACACACACAAACACATTTCAGAACAGATTATATAATGAATTGTGTAAAAGTCCTCATTTCACAGATTTCACAAAAAACCATGGCACTGTAAAAGAATATATTTATTGTTCATATGTGATGACACATAGGTCAACAACTATGTACTCCAAGTTACATATACAGTATTAACTGAAACAGAAAATTATATATTCTCTTGCATATATACAGTTTAATTCTATGGGCTCCATGGAATTTGTCATGTTGGAAGTTTCCCTTCCAAATGATAATATTGTTAAAGAAGAGTGTTGATCTGGCATGTAGTAATTTCTTGGGGACTAATACCACATTACAAAACCTGACCAGGAATTTCAGACATTCTAATGGATTTTATTCTTGAATTTACCTCAGCAAATTATTGAATTTCATGAATCTACTCCTGTTTCCTATTAAGATGTCTAAGGTGAGACTTAAATTCTATGAACATGCTATTTAATATGTGGAAGGAAGCTGAAGATGCTTTATATGGATGCAGAATATTTTTAAATTATTTTATATGGAAAGATCTTGATGATAATTCATATAGATAACAACACACTAAATAATGGCATACATCCCAGATATATTTATTTAGCGACAACCGACTACAAATCTCTCCATTATACTCACGCGTCAGTGTCTGTTTAACCTATCATAAATTTTTCTATCCTATAACTGGCATATGTTGTGAAATTTATGTTGCTACATGGTGCCTATTAAGGTATACTTTCGTCTAAAGTTTTGTCATGTTTGCCTCTTACCAAGCACACATTTTGTTGTAAAATGCTACCACATTTTGTTAATTGTCCACAGCTCGTGGTCGTGTGTTAGCGTTCTCACTTCCCACGCCCGGGTTCCCGGGTTCGATTCCCGGCGGGATCAGGGATTTTCTCTGCCTCGTGATGACTGGGTGTTGTGTGATGTCCTTGGGTTAGTTAGGTTTAGGTAGTTCTAAGTTCTAGGGGACTGATGACCATAGCTGTTAAGTCCCATCTGAACCATTTTTTTTGTTAATTTTTCGGAATTGATTCATATTTCCATTTGTAGTTGTCATATGCTGCAATTAATTCTTACCGGTACTCCTAAAAATTCAGTATCTTATTGTGACAACTTGGATCATGATATATCTCAGCTTATCTATGGGACACTCTTTTCCCTAGCCTATTTATTCACTCAATTATTCAATTGGACAGATAAAAAATCTGCTCACTAAGCAGCAGTAGAACTCACACCTAAAAGGCTGTTACATTTGGCAAGCTTTCAGAGCCAGTGGCTCCTTCGTCAGGCAGAAGGGTTGAAGGGGAAGGAAGAAGGGTGCAGGAAAAGGACTGAAGACGCCTAGGAAAAGGGGTACATTTCAGGAAAGCCACCCAGAACTAATGGTCAGGGGAGACTTATCATATGGGATGAATAGGAAAGACGTTGTTGGGGAGTGCATCATACGAGATTTGAAAACCTGAAAGCTTAGAGGTGGAAGACAGTAGTTATGTTTAATCACTCAGCTATTCACGTACTTGAGGCTCTAAGGCCTACTACAGTGAGCATGAAATGTAGCACTTGACAATAGGAAATTGAAATGTGGTAAAATATGAAGAGAAATTTGTTCCTAAGAATGAACAGAGCATGGTCAGCCCACCATTAACATGTGAAAAACTTGTATACAGAAATACAGAACAGAGCAAAAGAAAGAAAGTCTCATATTGAACATGCCGATATACTGATGAACAGTTACAATGTACAAAGCTACTGTGCTGAAGCCAAAGAGCATTATTGCCACTACAGAAAATGGAATAATTTATAATTTCCCATGACTTTGGTGCCATAGTTATCTAGTTACTTAGTTGGTAGTGTGTTCCATTGATCAGTCGCATGGTACAGTAGCCGTTATGATGTGGAACGTGTCAAGTGCACAGGAAATGCGCATATGAAACAATATATATATATATTTTACAATACAGAATTAAGGATTAATATTTCAATTATTCACCCAATTCCCTTAAATGGCACAAAATGCATATACTATATTTACAGCGATATTTATTCCTATCCAAGAATTCCTGTATGGTACAGAAGGAGTTGTCAAGGAGATATGATTTCTATTTATTTTTGAAGCTATTACTGCTGTCTGTCACACATTTTGTTTCATTTGGTCGTTTGTGGAATATTTTTATGGGAGCATATTTTACCCCTTTCTGTGCCAAAGATAGGTTGAGTAAAGGGTAGTTTAAGTCTTTCTTTTTTCTGGTATTATAATCATGAATGCCACTGTTGTTTTTAAACTGATTCATGTTGTTGAGAATAAATTTCATTAGTGAGTAAATGTACTGTGAGGCTGTTGTAAGATTTCCCAATCTTTTAAAAAGATACCTACAAGATGTGTGACTATGAACCCCACACATTATTCTACCCACTTTATTTTAAGCAGTGAATACTTCTTCTCTAAGTGTTGAGTTATCCAATAATATTATTTCATATGAAAGTATGCAAAGTATGTTAACTTACTGATTTCTATATCCTCAAAATTGGCTATTATTCTGATTCCAAAAGTTGCTGAACCTAGTCACTTTAGAAGATCCAAAACATGAACTTTCCAATTATATTCTCATCTATTTGTACACCCAAAAACTTAGTATGCTCTACCCTTTCTACTGACTTCTTTTGATGTGTTATATTTATTGAAGGAGCTGTACTTTTTGCAGCAGAAAATTGGACGTACTGTGTTTTTACGAAGTTTAGAGCAAGCCCATTTGCAGAAAACCAATTAACGACTTTTCCAAAGACCTTATTTGTATCATTTTCAATTGGAGTTTCTTTTACCAGATTAATGATGATGCTTGTATCATCGGTAAACAGTGTCAGTTCAGAAACTTGCTGGCAGATTAAAACTGTGTGCCGGACCGAGACTCGAACTCGGGACCTTTGCCTTTTGCGGGCAAGTGCTCTTCTGGAAGCTTGGAAGGTAGGAGATGATATACTGGCAGAAGTAAAGCTGTGAGGATAGCTCATGAGTCATGCTAGGGTAGCTCAGATGGTAGAGCACTTGCCCGCGAAAGGCAAAGGTCCCGAGCTCGAGTCTCGGTCTGACACGCAGTTTTAATCTGCCATGAAGTTTCATATCAGTGTACACTCTGTTGCAGAGTGAAAATCTCATTCTAGTGTACATCAAGAACAGAAGGGGGCCCATGATTGAACCCTGTGGAACACCTAATGTAAGTTCACCCCTGTTAGATGAAGTGGCAAACTTATTTAAATCACTTGACCCATATAAGGAAACTTTTTGCTTCCTGTTCTGTAGGTATGACTTAAACCACTCATATGCTATTCCATTTACACCATCGAACTGTAAATTCTGTAACATAATGTCATGGTTCACACAATCAAATGCTTTGGACACGTCACAGAAAATTCCTATTGGTGACATTTTGCTATTTATAGACTCTATTATGTGGACAGTGAAATTGTATATTGCTGTCTCAGTGGAACAGCATTTTTGAAATCCATTACTGTTGAGATGGCTAACCACTCTTGAGTACATTACTTTCTCAAAGATGTTTGAAAATGCTGTAAGAAAGGATGCTGTCCAATAACTACTGACATCTGTGGTGTCCCCCTTTTTGTAGAGCTGCCTGACAATGACATATTTTAACCTGCCTGGGAAAATACCTTGAGTTAGTGATGCATTACATATGTGACTCAGAACATTAGCTGTAATCGCTCCACATCGTTTTAATATCTTATTAGAGATGTCATCTACTCCAACAGAACATTTATTTTTCAAAGATTTAAAATTTTACTAATTTCACAAGAGGTTGTTAAATGAAACTTAATCTGACTAAAATTTTCAAAACAGACTCTTCCATGTACTGTCTGGCTTTTTCTTTTGAAGTGTTCTCACCAATTTTTTCTCCTACACTTAAGAAATGGTTGTTAAATACATTAGCTACTTGTGTGCTGTTAGTAATACTACCTATCCCAGCGGTTACTTTTCCTGTCTCCCTTCCAACAACATTTCATATTGATTTGATTTTATTGCTGGAGTTGTTAATTTATTCTCTAACATACATATTTCTTGGTTTCCTTACAACATTTCTCAGTATGTTACAATAATTTTTATGGTGTAAAACTACTTCTTGATCTTTACTAGTTCTTGCTGTCTCATAAAGTTTTCTTTTGCTTTCTGAAGGCACTTTAATACCTGTAGTAATCCAAGGTTTCTTTGAAAAGTGGGTTTTCTTTGGGAAACAATGTTCAAGAAGGGATATAAATTTATCAAGAAATATGTTGCATTCATCATTAGCATTTGGCTCATTATATACATCTCCCCAATTAACATTTCCTAAGCTTTCTTTGATGTGCACTGTAGATACCGGTTTGAGCAACCTAACACTTTTATTTAATGGTTTCCGAACTGCGCACACTGTTAGGTTTTGTAAGTTAATCATTTGTGCATCATGGTCCGACAATCCATTTACCACAGGGAAAGCATGTGTTTGTTTTACATCCTCTTTCTGTACAAATACATTATCTGTTAGCGTTGTACTGTCTTGAGCTGTACGTGTAGGGAAATTGATCACTGATTCTAAGTTATGTGTTGTTAAAAACACTTCTAGTTCACTTTTCCTCTCAGCATAATTTAGAAAGTTTACATTGAAATCACTACAGATTAATAACTTCTTCATTTTGTCTGACAGACAGCATAATGGAAGTCAAACTCTTTCATGCATAGCTCCCAGTCTCCTAAAGGGGACCTGTACGCTGTTGCTAATATCAATTCTACATTATGTAGCTGAAGTTCACTTGCACAAACTCAAAGTGCTGATCAACACAAAATTTTTTACCTGTACAGTTTTGCATTTATACCCTTATTTAATGAAAATGGCTTCTCCTCCTTTATCCATCCTTGATCTGCAAGTGTAAGATGCTATATTATACCCACTTATACTGACACTATCCATGCCCACAGTTACATGGCGTTCAGACAGACGAAGTATATTGAGCTCATTCTTATTTTTGAGATCATCTGAATACACCAATAGCTCATCTACTTTATTTCTTATTCCCCTGATATTTTGATGAAGTAAGTTGATACTGCCCTTAGTTTTACTTCTATTTACTATACATGAAGTTTCTTTTATACTATTTATCTTGATTGTCATCTGTCTGGACTTTGGCTTTAACCTAAAAAATCTGTCTGCCCGGACTTATTAACCACAGGGTTCACCCCTTGTGTGACTGTGGACCCCCTTACAGTTTCTGCTAGTAGAGAAGCTAACTTATTTTTCCCCATTTTATTTTTCCCCATCCTTGCACTGTCCATAAATCACACAAAGGATAGGCAAGACACCCTATCAACTCAATATCGATGGAACCAAATGCAATGGACACTACACTTTTGAAGTTGCGTGTACTTTCAGCTTTTTATTTCTGCATGGTCAAAAATATACTACTAACACTCCAGTTGGGAGAAATCACCACCAATAGAGTAAGTAATGGGATGGTGACAGTTTCATGCTAGACTATCACAGATTATAGCAGTGCACAGGTGAACCACACTTTATCATATCACTCTCCCATTCAGTGATGACCAATAACAATATGGCTCTGAGCACTATGGGACTCAACTGCTGGGGTCATTAGTCCCCTAGAACTTAGAACTAGTTAAACCTAACTAACCTAAGGACATCACAAACATCCATGCCCGAGGCAGGATTCGAACCTGCGACCGTAGCGGTCTTGCGGTTCCAGACTGCAGCGCCTTTAACCGCACGGCCACTTCGGCCGGCCCAAAAACAATAAAATGTGAGTTATCATACAAATCACAACCATATCTTATGTGCACACAAGCTGTTGCCACATACTTGTAAGACTGCTTAAGGCACGTCTATGTGCACAAAGTTTATAAGTGGTGCAAGGACACAACGACTGTGTGCTCAGAGAACAGAAAAAGATCATCTGGAATAATGAACCATGGTACTTGTTGAAATACATTGAGGCAAGATATCAGTTCATCCAAATCATATGGACAATTTCATCCTGATTGCCAAAAGACCTTTGTTAATGAAGGAGGTGGGTGTATTCCCATCTGTGGGATCTTCAGTTTGAATGAAGATGGGTGTCTTATGCATTAACCAACATCTGCCATCTACAAATGATACAGAAAACAACTTTCAAACCATGTCCATGTTTTTCTTAACTTGCAGTATCCCAATGGTGATGTTACCAACTCATATATAAGAAATACTCCACTGCCTCACTCCCAAATGGTGTCATTATGTTCAGAAAAACGCTATACAGACATGATTGCAGTCCTTCAGGCTACGTGACTTATGTAGGCCGAGTGTTTGATATTTGATCGTACTGAGCAAGACTGATCTTTGAGCAATTTCCAGGACTGATTAGAGGTGTAGTGGATCACAATTGTTCCCCAATGATTTTGGTATAGTGTGAAATCTATGACATGGTGTATTTCTATTGTTGTAATGGTGAAAGGGGTTACTCACTACTATTAAGTAGCAACGCATCATGCAATTGATTCCACTGGACTGAAGAGTGGATGAGTGTTTGATGCAAACAATAAAAGATTCATGGCAGAATATACTAAATGCGACAAAACTGTCTGGAAATGTGTCTGAGAGGATGCAGTGAAAATTTGGTAAGAGGAACTATAGGAGTACTACGAAAACACAATACAGTGTTATGGAGGATAGGCATCATTTATAATCAGTGTAATAGGAAGACAACACAACAACAGCAGAGATAACGTTTTACGGAATGTTTCTTTAAATTTTGTGGTATTTAATAGTAGTAGTAGTAATAGTAGTAGTGGTAGTAGTAGTAGTATTATTTATCCATAGATCTCTTTTACATTGGTGTTGGACGTGTCTTGGTATTACAGTTTAAGAACAACAAAAACAAGGTAATTCACATATATAGACATTTACAAGCTGCATGATGAAGCTGGGACTGTGACGTTATAGTAGGAACCATCCCAGCATTTCCCTGAAGTAATCTGGGGAAACCATGGAAAACATAATTCATGATGACTGCATGAAAACAGGAACCCTTACCCTACTGAATACCAAACCACTCTATTAAAAAGACAACCAACTCATTTAGTTTACCCCTAGTGTAAAATACAGGTTTAAAAATAAGTTATTTTGTAATCATAAAAGGCTAATGCAACACTGTTCATTCACTTATCACTCCCAGTCACTGCACACACTATATGCAGATAGTTTAATAACACTACACACACTATCAGCTGCCATCAGGACCATTTTGTGCACCACCAATTCCCAATTGCTATCCTAAAAAGCTGAGTCAGCATACCTCTGTAACAAGTGAGATGTTCAGCTCGGAAAGAGGATGAGATCTTAGTATTATACATTGCGTAGCTTTTGGTGTAAGTTTTCCCTGAAAAGGAAAAATTTGTTACCAGACTGAGGATTTTTTAGTAGGGTGGATGCCGCTTGTTATCGCTGATGAAGAGTCGTTGATAGATGTAGAATTACTTTCAGGTATGCCTCAGGAAAGTGTATTGGAACCATTTCTGTTCTTATTGCATATTAAAGATGTTGCCGACAATATTATTAATCACCTCAGACTTTTTGTAAGATGATGCAGTTTGCTGTCACAAAGTATTGTCTTTCAAAAACTTATCACATTTTCAGTCATATCTTGGTAAGACTTCAAAGTGTACAAAGATTATCAACTTGCTTTAAATGTTCAGATGTGTAAAATTTTGCTCTTCACAAAGGGAAAAAAATTTAATATCTGATGACTATAGTCTCAGTGAGTCACAGTTGCAATCAGTCAACTCATACAAACACCTGAGTTTTACGGTTTGTTGGGATGTGAAATGATTTGGTCATATAGGCTCCATCACACATACTACGGGTGGCAAACTTTGATTTATAGGTAGAATACTATGGAAATGCTATAACTCAACAAAACACTTATAGAGCATATCTTAGAATATCATTTAAGTGCGAGGGATCCACACCAAATATGGCCAACATGGGAAATTGAACATATACAAAGAAGGGCAGCGTGAGATGACAGAGGTTCATTTGACCCACAGGAGGGATGGTGAAAAAACTGTACAGACTCAATCTGTCTTGAGGAAGTCTACTTACAAATTTTGAATGAAACAGTTTCAATTGAAGAATCAGGTAATGTACAACAACCCCCTAAATAACACTCGTGTAGGGATTTTGAGGACAAGATGTTTGTGTAGAAATAATTCCAAATGGCAGGTGTGTAAAGCTTTTTGAGGGACGTGAATTTACACACACACACACACACACACACACACACACACACACACACACACACACTCAAGACAGACATCGTATCATATACTCTGCATCACACAGCAGTTGTTGTTCTTCACCTAAGCTTACTTTGACAGCTTGCTAGGTTTAGTTTAATTCAGTTTAATTTATTTTTATCCATGGATCATATTTTACAATGATGTTAGACATACCATGTTGCTAGTGTCATACAGAATAAACACAATGGCTTACAAATTTATCACTCACATATTAAAACAAAATATTTGAGTATTGCTAATGATAACAAATAATCAGCAGTAGCCAGCTATTGTAGATACTACAGCAAAAAATTCTTTGCAACACACAGTAATGATTAATGCTAACAGCCTGCATTAATTTACACAAAAATGTTGCATACATAACAAAAGTTAACAAAGTTATATATTTATGGCATACTACAGAAAATACTACACAAATTATAAACAATTTTTAAGTCATATATATACCCTTTTCACAGACAGTATTTAGACATTTATATGTACTGAAAACTTTTGAAAATTAAATTTGCACTAATACACAGAATTGGGTACACAATTTTCCACTTCATCTATACATTCTCTTCTGTATTTTCAGCATTAACTTTGTCTTACTTTTTCCTTCCGTCATTAAGTTAGTTGTCACATGAAAAAAGAAGTATTTTGTTCTACTCCTAATTTTAAATTTACCTTAGTTCTATGAATTTGCCTGCTAGGAGTCATTCAGCTTACACCAGCAATCAGATTTGTCTTTTGAAGGTGCTCCCTCCCTTTATGCTCTCTATGATAAGTGACAGTATCTTATTTGATAAGCTGCTTGTATATGTAGGCTCCCGACCTGTCCTTTTCAGCCTTTTGCTGCAGATACATTTTCTTGTGTTGCGGTCATGGAAATGTACAAAACAGTTTACTATTCAAAGAAGTGTTGTCTCATATATGTAACTCACTACAGTTAATATTTTAAATTTTTTTGCAGGATTCCCTTGATGTTAGTGTTACTTTGCATCAGATGGCTTTCCCGTGGAGTTTTAAAGATATCTGACTGCGTACATCTGCTACTCCTCCCCATACTGGTATGCAATACAGTATGTGTGGGAAAATATGTCTATAGTACAAGTTTAACAAGGTTTCTTGTCCACTGTATAGGAGATTTTCTTCTTCAAGAATATATTTACACTTTTTTCAGCAGATCTTATTTGTCAAGTCTGCCACATTAGAAATTTGTTCACCTCTATTGCCTGAAACCTATTGCAGTCAACTTCATCCAAGTCTGTAACACTCGTGCTCAGAATAAACTTCTCTGATCTATTAGTTCTGTTCATTTCAAATTTTGAACATGTTGTTTTCTTCCCATTGTTCAATATATCATTTTCTCCAAAACACTTTTTTGCCATTTGCTATCACTGGAAATTTTTCCCAGTCATTTTACTGAGACTCTACATACTAGAAAGGTAGTGTAGTTGGCACACATAATCACTCTTTCATTCACTGCTACAGATATACCATTTATATACAAGATAAAGGGTTGAGGTATTATTGCTGAATCCTGAGCTACTCCATATTTAACTGCATAAAATCTGGGTAGATACTTTTCTCTGCACTTCTGGGTTTTGTTTTATTTCAAAACACTATGGCCTGTCATCAACAGAGGTTTTTTATGATATCCACAGCTTACAAACTTATTCCACAGTAGTCCAGTTTCGCTAGAAGAAATCTATGACAGACACAGTGAGAAACTTTTCCTGTGCTACACACCTCGATCCAATATAGGTGTTTGCATATGAAACTTCGTGGCAGATTAAAACTGTGTGCCCGACCGAGACCCCAACTCGGGACCTTTGCCTTTCCCGGGCAAGTGCTCTACCATCTGAGCCACCGAAGCATGACTCACGCACGGCACTCACAGCTTCACTTCTGCCAGTATCTCGTCTCCTACCTTCCAAACTTAACAGAAGCTCTTCTGCGAACCTTGCAGAACTAGCACTCCTGAAAGAAAGGATACTGCAGAGACATGGCTTAGCCACAGCCTGGGGGATGTTTCCAAAATGAGATTTTCATTCTGCAGCAGAGTGTGCGCTGATATGAAACTTCCTGGCAGATTAAAACTGTGTGCCCGACCGAGACTCGAACTCGGGACCTTTGCATTTCGCGGGCAAGTGCTCTACCATCTAGGCCACCGAAGCACGACTCACGCCCAGCACTCACAGCTTCACTTCTGCCAGTATCTCGTCTCCTACCTTCCAAACTTTACAGAAGCTCTTCTGCGAACCTTGCAGAACACAGTTTTAATCTGCCAGGAAGTTTCATAATTTTCACAATTTTCATTCCGTGACAGTGGACTTGGCTGTTAAATGCTGAAAAACAGAATACATGCAAAGCCATGCAGCCAAATTTTGTGTGGTTGTAGAAGACTTCTTGGGGAGAAAATTTAGGATAGTAACCCATGTGATCATAATGTTCTTTAAGTATGGCAGCAATCTGTATGTGATAACTGAGTCATTTGGCAACTGTTTTGCTGCCCTAAAGTTTCCCTGTACCTTCTTACATACTGTTTCAGAGAGTTTTTTTGTTTTGTTTCTGCATTAAGCTCTCAAGAAGTTTCAGATTTGTCTGTTATGATATGTCATTCACATATTTTACTTTATCCTAACTTTTCTCCATTAAGACTGGAACATCAAAACAATGTTTTATTGTTGTTATACTGTGAGACCTTTTTGAAAGTTATTTTTTGTAGAATGCAACTGAAAATCCCATTTTCCTTTTCAGTAATGATTCTTCTTGTCAGAAAGTTGCTACATGTCCTATAGTTACTACTAAGCATATTTTTAAGCATTGTCATCTGAATTATCATTTTATATCATCTCAGTTACCATATATGGTATTTGTTTGCCTATCAATTTGTATCCAGTCAGCATTGCTTGTGCCCTCTTCTACTGCTGGTGATGTAATGTACAATATTAGCAAGTTACCCAATAGCAGAAGTGCTGAGTTGTTGACAGGCACACTCAGAAGAGAAAGGAAACCTGTTAGCTTTCAGAATATATCCATTGAGCAGCTAGACTGCAAATACACACCCATACAGACTCTCTCTCTCTCTCTCTCTCTCTCTCTCTCTCTCTCTCTCTCTCTCTCTCATACACACACACACACACACACACACACACACACACACACACACACACACATATATATATATATATATATATATATATATATATATATATTTGTGTGTACCTGCTGACTTCATGCATCTGCTATTCCTACTGCATTGACATAAAAACATACAGACCCAGCAGTGTACTCTCTGTATTGGATCTAAAGCTGCAACAACTTAGTATAAAAACACTGACTTTAACCAAATATAGTACAATGCCCACTTTAGAAATGGATATAGTGCAATGGACAACTAGCAAGCCATGAACAATATTATAGAACTGTTCTGAGTGCATGAATTATGTCTATGTCAGGGGTTAATAGATACAAAGGAACCTTTTACTCCATTTCATTGAAGGATAAAATTCACCATTGAAAATGGAGTCCAGTATATATGATTTTAAGCATCAAAACTTTTTGCTCAGGCCTGAAGAGTTTTACTCATTCCTATACTGGTAGAAAAAAATTGTAATACGTGTTGATGAACCATACCAGCACCACAACTGTCTTCCAGTTTTTCCTCTTGCTACATAATTTTTTTTAAATACTGTAGAGAACTTAATGTGGCAATTTGAGAAAATTGCCTGAAACACAGTTTTAATATGACTAAAATAATGGATAATCAGCACATGAACAGTGAATACTACAAATTAGTACCAGAGTCACAGAAGCAATTTATGAGTTTTCGTATCAAGGGCAGTAGTGGACAACATCTGGATGATCAACAAAATAAATAACAAAATAGTACTTGTGTCATTCAAATGGCAGACTTCAAATGTGGTCTATATTCTCAAACATGCTTAAACCCGTTATAGAGAAACATAAAGGATACAAATATAATGACTGATGCAATGTGCAACTGGCTATTAATGTATCTTGTATAAATTTAATATACTTTACTTTTTTTGTTTTCATTTAAGGATAAGACAGCCAACCTGTTGCACTAATTGTATTGCATTGATCAGGTTTCGATACTGACAAAGGTTATTTTCATCAGGGTAAGTCATTCTCACCTATAAAGTTATCAAAATCAACCTAGAAGAATAACAAACATTTCAAAAACCTTAAGCAGCACAAGAAATATTCAAAATAGAATAGGTATTACTTACATAGGTTTGGATTGCATAGAGGGGTTTTATAACTATGTGAGCTGAAGTGCTCGAGTCAAATAAGTGAAAAGCGTCCTGTTAAGACAAAATTAAAACCACAAGCATATAAAACTGCTAGGACTAACACCACGCTGAAAGATTTCTCAACAAATTATGCTGCTATATGGGAACAGCGCCATGCACATTACCTATGGGGCATGAAAGGCATATAGCAGCACTAATTATGAAAACAGTTAAATTATAAATGAAAATAGTTATAACAAGAGACCAAGTTTAATAATAGAAGTACAGAAATGGGTAATAAATGAAATATACAGGAAATGCTGGAAATTACACAGCAGTTGATACCTGCCATCTGACCAGTGCAGAAAGCACCAAAGTGCTCAACAACAATGTAATTTAACATAGTAGAAATAACATCTGTGGAATACAATAAAACAATTAAAAGAAGAGGAAAACAATGTTTGAGTACTGTGTGTTTGAGAACTGTGCATAAAAAACTCCAGACAAAGAATGATAGTATGTCAAAAAGTTGCAAATATCTGTTTCAAGCCATTAAAGAAATTCTTATTTCACAATTGTAGCTGTTCAGTAAGAATGAGACCATCATTAATAGGCATATGCTTAAAATGTTTAATTTCATCAAGTATATCATGTCTATAATCTTTCCTTTCTTTATGGATGATAGTAACTGCATTGCTCTCTTGGGTTTGAGGCCTTTAATAAGCAAATGATGTGCAAAGGGTGTATTTTGCACATTAGTACTCTTTCTTCTGAATAAATTATCTTTACATCTAATACCCATAGCTCTTCTGACCAGAACTGCATTATAAACCAGACAAGTGTCATAGGTTATTTTATAGATCCCGGAATTATGCAAAAGGGTAACTCAAGATTTCAAAGCGTGAATTAGAATTTTCTGCAAACCTACCCATCTTCATATAGGTGGTGCACATTGTGCTGTTTCCATATAGTTGTGATCAGATGACAAATCTTTCAGTCTGTCATCATTTCTAGCAGTTTACTATGCTTTTATTCTTAATGTTGCCTTCAAAAGATAACTTCTACAAATTTGTCTTGAGCACTTCAGCTCATTTAGTTTTGTTGCCTCTCCATGCAATGTGAACCTATGTAAGTAATATCCATTCCTTTTTTAATACACTACTTAAGCATTTGTGAATGTTTGTTTATTCTCTCCTATGTTGATTAAAAAAGCTTTTGTAAGTAACTATAACTTATTCTGATGAAGATACTCAAAGTCAGTATCAGAACCAGGTCCATGTAATAAAATTTGTGCAGCTGGTTGGCTGTTTTTATCATACATTAAAACTTATATATATTGTCTATTAAAACAGCTTTTAATTTGTTTTTAAAACAGCAGTATTCTAAATTTACAAGTAGTCCACACCATCTTTCTCTAGTTGTATTTGTATGAATGTTAGTATTATTTTTAAATTTGTAATTGACTAGTAACACAAGTCTCACATAGAGGCAAATGTATTATGAGGCTGTTAGAAGTATAACTAAAATTTTAAATAATTACCCACTTGAAGCTCAAGAATAAACCCAGAGTCTAACAGTTACAGCATACCACTGCGTAATAATCATAGTACTACTTCACATGAGATTATTTGATAGAAATATACAATCTCAGCCATTTTCCTAATGATCATGTCGCGAAAACCACCCATTAGAAGTTATCATTATGCACACCCAGGAATTGGGATATTTAGTTTTAGGTATTTAGCTTTTGCTGTTACCTATTCTTATTGACAGTGGTGGCTTGTGAGTATAGAAGCTGGGTGTCCACAAATTTTTTGATTCTGATATATATGAGAAAGTGAAAATAATAGCTTCTGATGTATAACAGTTACTCCTTAGAATGAGATTTTCACTCTGCAGCGGAGTGTGCGCTGATATGAAACTTCGTGGCAAATTAAAACTCAAGCTAAAACTAAACAAAGGTCGCTACACTACGCATACATTGATTACCAAAAAGCTTTTGATAGTGTACCCCACTCATGGTTACTACAAATATTGGAAATATACAAAGTAGGTCCTAAATTGATACAGTTCCTAAACATAGTAATGAAAAATTGGAAAACCACACTTAATATCCAAACAAATTCAAATAATATCACATCACAGCCAATACAGATTAAGCGTGGAATATACCAAGGAGACTCATTAAGTCCTTTCTGGTTCTGCCTTGCTCTGAACCCACTATCCAACATGCTAAATAATACAAATTATGGATACAATATTACTGGAACATACCCACACAAAATCACACATTTGCTATACGTGGATGATCTAAAACTACTGGCAGCAACAAATCAACAACTCAACCAATTACTAAAGATAACAGAAGGATTCAGCAATGATATAAGTATGGCTTTTGGAACAGACAAATGTAAGAAAAATAGCATAGTCAAGGGAAAACACACTAAACAAGATGATTACATATTGGATAACCACAGCGACTGCATAGAAGCGATGGAAAAAACGGATGCCTATAAATATCTAGGATACAGACAAAAAATAGGAATAGATAATACAAATGTTACAGAAGAACTAAAAGAAAAATATAGACAAAGACTAACAAAAATACTGAAAACAGAATTGACAGCAAGAAACAAGACAAAAGCTATAAATACTTATGTCATACCAATATTGACCTACTCATTTGGAGTAGTGAAATGGAGTAACACAGACCTAGAAGCACTCAATACACTTACACGATCACAATGCCACAAATATAGAATACATCACATACATTCAGCAACAGAAAGATTCACATTAAGCAGAAAGGAAGGAGGAAGGGGATTTATCGACATAAAAACCTACATTATGGACAGGTAGACAATTTAAGAAAATTCTTTCTAGAACGAGCAGAAACTAGCAAAATACACAAGGCAATCACTCATATAAATACATCGGCTACACCGCTGCAATTTCATAACCACCTCTACAACCCTTTAGATCACATAACATCAACAGATACGAAGAAAGTAAATTGGAAAAGAAAACGCTACATGGCAAGCACCCGTATCATTTAACACAGCCACACATCGATGAAGATGCATCCAACACATAGCTAAGAAAAGTCAATATATACAGTGAGACAGAAGGATTCATTATTGCAATACAGGATCAAACAATAAACACCAGATATTACAGCAAGCATATTATTAAAGATCACAATACCACAACAGATAAATGCAGACTTTGCAGACAACAAATAGAAACAGTAGATCACATCACAAGCGGATGTACAATAATAGCAAATACAGAATACCCCAGAAGACATGACAATGTAGCAAAAATAATACATCAACAGCTTGCATTACAACATAAACTTATAAAACAACACGTTCCCACACACAAGTATGCACCACAAAGTGTACTGGAGAATGATGAATTCAAATTATACTGGAACAGAACCATTATAACAGATAAAACAACGCCACATAACAAACCTGACATCATACTCACCAATAAAAAGAAGAAATTAACACAACTAATCGGAATATCCATACCCTATACAACAAATATACAAAAGAAAACAGGAGAAAAAATTGAAAAATACATCCAACTGGCTGAGGAAGTCAAGGACATGTGGCATCAGGATAAAGTTGACATTATACCAATTATACTATCAACTACAGGAGTCATACCACACAACATCCACCAGTACCCCAATGCAATACAGCTACATCCAAACCTATATGTACAACTACAGAAATCTGTAATTATTGATACATGTTCAATTACCCGAAAGTTCCTAAATGCAATATAACACATACCATACAGTTAAAAGGAAGTGACGCTTGTCAAGGTCTGCGTCACTTTCCATTTTTAACCAGACTTAACGTCTGAGAAAGTAAAGAAATAATAATAATAACTACAGACAACTACAGAAATCCGTAATTATTGATACATGTTCAATCACCCGAAAGTTCCTAAATGCAATATAACATATACCGTACAGTTAAAAGGAAGTCACGCTTGATCAAGGTCCGCGTCACTTTCCATTTTTAACCAGACCTAAGGTCTGAGAAAGGAAAGAAGATAATAATAATAAGATGCGTAACTTACAGGACAAAAGAAAGAATTTTTTTGTGGAATTCTGTTGTTTTGTACATAATTAAGTACAGTTTAGGGCAATAACAAAATAATGCGTAACCTTTTGCAACTGTCCACTTTGAATTTTTGTATAAGTGGGAGTTTTCATGCTTTTCCAATTTTTGAACAAATATACAAGATTCCTAACAGACGTATGAGTCCAAGAATTCACTTCCAGGCAGAAAATCAGATATCCTAATGCTGCATCCACACAGCAACTTGTGCTAACTATACACTTCCTTGTTAATGTTTGTAGTCACATTTATCTGATTTTGTCAATCTCTCATTCAAAGGATCTGTTCTCAGAGGCCCTACTTCCCTTGCAGCTAACTTTTCCTGGTACTTTACTTTTCTGTTCCCAGAATGAGATTTTCACTCTGCAGCAATTCATGCACTGATATGAAACTTCCTGGCAGATGAAAGCTATGTGCTGGACCAAGACTCGACCTCAGAATTTTTTCTTACATGGGGAAGTGCTCTACTGACTGAGCTACCCAAGCGTGACTCACAACCCATCCTCACAGCCTTACTTTCCTGTTAGCATTTAAAATAGAGTCAATGTAGTTCATGTTTACACAGCACATGAAAGCCAATTCCTGCACAGTAAAGAACCATCCCCAAACACAAAGTGCCTCTTGTGTAAGTGATTAAACTCAAGTAATAATGTCTATCAACATGGTCACTTGACTAGAAATCAAATGAGGCACTGAAATCCATAAGGGCCTAAGGCACACTACCATTGATCCCACATTTAAAGTGAATATCAGAGAAACCAGTGATACAGCTTTTCATGAATTTTCATATATACAGTGTGAGCATTCAGCACAGATAAACTTGACTCACCATAAGGTCAACAGATTGCAGAAGCATGAGCAAATGCTACAATCTCACAATGGACAGTGATGTGCTTTAGGCCATTAATATTCTCAGCAACTCCAATGGATTACTATATGATAAAATTCATAACGTAATGTACTACTACTCATTCAGAAACCCACAAAACAGGTGTACTGTCAGTATAACTCTAACTTAGACTGAGATCCAATCTAATATTACTACCATATATAGTGAGTGAATTAGTGTATCTGACGAATGTGCTATCATCTAGCAAGACTTATGCCGAGAAAATGGGGATAAAAGTCTGCCACAGAGTGCTACCAACTGGTGGTACTGATGTAAAGTTGTAGTTGAGTGGCAAGGGCTAGCTGTGCACATTGTGAACTGATCACATTGTTTAGCAAATCCGTAAGTATTTGGCCCGTAAGGCAAGTATGTCATGCAAGCTGTGCATGTGCAAAAGCTCCTTGACATGTGCACAACTGCAGGTGTGCTCACAACCTTGATGCCAAGTTTCACAGAGTCTAGAGGAGCAGCAGCACATTGGATTTAAGCGCTGTATGCTTTAGATTACAGCATCTATGTTATGTTTAACAGCATTCAGAGAAAAATAACCAGTAGAGCCACAAGGAGTCAAACATTATGGTGTTCATGTGCTCTTGTGCTCTTACACAGCAGCTGGCCCTGCTTATTGATAATTTTGTGTTCTGGCTAATTCATATCTGAATGAAATGTGTTTTTTTATCTTAATAGATTTTCTATCCTTGCACAACAACATGGGCACAGGAAGTTAAACAGTAGTGCCCAGTGATATCTGCAAAACTGTACTGCACAATGGTTAACTATACAGAATATCTTCTATGACAATATTAGAGGCTCTTGCAGTCTGGGATGGACTCAATGTAGGGCCAGGGTGTGGGTGCAGCTAATGTCTATAATGAAGAAATGCCTCTGGTCCAGGCCCTAGAAACTCACAGAATGCAGGCATAATGTTGGTGCTTTATGTGACTGGCTACAGTAATAAGAAGACAACTTACAAAAAAGTTAGCCAATAATGGCTTCTAAAAATTAATTTATCATTGATTGGTTTATTTTGTTATGTTACTTGTATTATAGCCAGAAAGAATCTTATTTGAATTGTCAGTGTAACATGATTGGTGCTTCATATGTGTCGAAAACAGGAGAATAACCAAAATCAACCTCAAAGATAAACAAGTAGTAGCTTGGTCCCAGGCAGTGGCTGTCAATTTGCAATACTTATGATGAGGTGTATAATCTATGAGTTGAGACACTATGGAATTATGAGTTATCTGTAGTCTCATTCTCTGCCTGAAAAAGGAATACCACACCTCCAATCCAGACCTGACATCTGTCTGATGCACATTCACAGATGTTATCATCATTCATGAACATAGAATAAGAATTTTTCTGCGTCATATCAAGTAGTGATTATCCCACCACAGAAAGGAAATTATCCCTCAAAATTGAAAACCAGTTTACGAGGAGAACCCCAGTGTTTGGTATTACGTTCCATTCCATTTCTGTTTTATATAAATGATCTACTGCTTAACAATGACTGTAGGTAATAGTTATTTGTAGATGATACTCCCATAATAATTGGAAATAACAGTACTGACAGAGTTGTATAAAGGTAAAATTTCATCATAAAATGAAGAGAGAGAAGAGATCAGTATATAAGTAAATGATGATGTATTTGTTCAATGTGCAAACTCATAACAAAAGAAGCTGTCAGTCTGTTGCAGATAGGGAGTCTCCAGGGAAATATAGAACCTGCAATGAATTACTGAAGTATAGAAGATATCCACTAACTGAACAATTAACCAAGCTGGTTGATAATGTTATAACAGGTAATGAAATTCCAAAATGATGGAGAACTAGTACTTGAATTCTCATGTACAAAAAAGAAGATAAGAATGACCCATCCAACTACTGAGGAATAGACCTATCAAGTTCAGTTCTTAAATGCATAACAAAAAATATGAAATAAAATAAGAAGCATTACCACACTTACAGAGGAGTAGAATGGTTTTAGATATGATATGTCACGCACAGGTGCAGTATTCACTCATGAGCATGTAGTGGAGAAGTCCATTGAATACAGTAGAACAGCTTATCTTTGTTTTATTGATTTACAGAAGGATTTTGGTAGGATACAGATGTGGTAAAACTGCTCTACAATTTAATTAAAGCAAATGAAGATATTTCTTTCACGAACCACATCCAGGCAAAAATTGGTTCCAGGTTAACTAGTTGCTTATTAGACAAGGTGACTCTTTCAGTCTGCTACTTTTTAATATAGTCATGGATGAGGTGATAAAGAAGGTTTTGACTGACAGTCATTATGGAATTGTGGGCAAAGAAGTAAAAATTATTTGTTTTGCTGACAATGTAGTTCTGCTGAAAAACAGTGAAGATAACCTGCACAAACTTTTACATACTCTTAAAGTGGCAGCCAAAAACCTAAATATGGTCGTATCCTCTCAAAACACCAAATGTATGACCACATCTCTGGGACAAATTAGATGCAACCTCGAAGTGGCTGGAAAAATTATTCCACAGGTAATAACATTTAAATATATTGGTAATGAACTGGCCAGCAGTGGACATGACGAAAAGGAAGTTAGAGATCAAGTAACAAAAGCAAATAAGGTGGCAGCTATTTTAAATAATACCATATACATCCTGAACGAAAAGACTTTTGGAAACCGGAAATGTAAATTCTGTGAAGGATTACAGAAAAGACTGCAAGATAGAAAGATATGTGAAAGAATTAGAAACGGATGTAAAGTATACTCCATTAATGGGTGGGTGCATAGGATAAAGCATAGTCAGGATGAATGAACAGAAGGTTTCAAATATCGTAAGAGATAAATTACCAGTTGGTAAAAGAAATATTGGCCATTCATGTAAAAGATGGAGTGACAACCTGAGCGTAGACTGAAGGGTGCTGAAGGAAAGACCCTTTAGCCTAGGAAGAAAGAAAGAAGAAGGAAAAGAAGAAAAGTACTGACAAGTTTTTGCAAGCTGTCATAAGTACTACACAAAAATTATATAACAGATGTAATCCAAATGGGTTAAAAATAAAAATGGAAAAACTCAGCTAATGCAGATCAAACCAAACCAAGCAAAGTTAAATGATGGAGAAATACATCACAAGAACCAGGACTGGCATGAAGCTAGTTGTGTCGAATTTCTAAGAATGCCTTTTGACAAAAATTTATCATGTGCCTTGCTTATACAGCAGTTTGTAAATAAATGGAACAGCCTGGAATTTGCAATAATGATAGCATACAATGCTAATAGCATGAACATACAGCAAGAAGTGTATCACAGCAACTTCTAAACAGTAATAGGGTATAGAAATATATTTTAGGGTAGCTCAAACCATTTGTCTTGAATAATGAAACTTAAATAAAATAAAATAAAATAATCATTTGTTGTATCCACAGTCAGAAGTGAAGAATATCTTGTCACCCACATCTAAATATTTATGCGCATATGTGAAATGATTTAACTTTGTGCATAGTACCATGATTTATTTGTAGCAAATCAATTTCAACATGTTTACACCACGAGGAATCAAAATAATTCTATATCACCCATACATCATTTTAATCTTTATGGTCACATTCTACAGTATATACATTTACACCTATACTCTGCAAACCACCATGAGGTGCATGGCAGAGTGTACATCCCACTGTACTAGTTATTAGGGTTTCTTCCTGTTCCATTGATATTTGGAGGGCAGGAATAACAATTGCTTGAATGCCTCTGTATGTACAGTAATTGTTGTAATCTTATCCTCACAATCACTATGTGAGTAATACATGAGGGATTGCAGTATATTTCTTGAGACATTATTTAAAGCTGGTTGTTGAAACATTGTTAATAGACTTTCTCAGAGTAATTTACATCTTTCTTCAAGGGTCTCCAAATTCAGTTCCCTCAATATTTCTGTGACACTCTCCCATGGATTAAACAAAGCTGTGACTATCTGCTCTTCTCTGTATACATTCAGTTTCCCCTGTTAGTCCTATTTGGTACAGGTGCCACACACTTGATCAGTAGTCTAGAAATGGTGACTTGAGTGATTTGTAAACAACCTCCTTTGTAGACTGACCGCACTTCTCCAGTATGCTACCAATAAACCAAAGTTTACCACATGCTTTACCCATGACTGAGCCCATGTGATCATTCCATTTCATATCCCTAAAAAGCGTTACAGCCAGGTATTTGTATGAGTTTGCCAATTCCAACAGAGACTAACTGATATTATAGTTGTAGGATACTATGCTTATTTGTTTTGTGAAGTGCCCAGTTTTACATTTCTGAACAATTAAACCAAGCTGCAAATTTTGTACTGCTTTGAAATCTTAACAAGATCTGACTGAGTATTTATGCAGATTCTTTCTGATAGTACTTCCTTATATATATTTCTGCATCATCTGCAAAAAGGCTGATGTTATTATTAATATTGTCTGCAAGGTCATTAATATACAACATTAACAGCAAGGGTCCCAATATGCTTCCCCGGGTCACATCTGAAGTTACTTGTTCATCTGATGAAGACTCTTCATCAAAGATAACACGTTGTGTCCTCCCTACCAAAAAGTTCTCAATCCAGTCACAAATTTCACTTGATATCCCATATGATCATATTTTTAACAATAGGCATAGGTATGGTACTTAGTCAAATACTTTTCAGATATCAAGAAATACTACATCTACCTGATTGCCTTGATCCAAAGCTTTCAGTATGTCATGTGAGAAAAGTGCAAATTGGGTTTCACATGATCGATGTGTATGGAATCCATGCTGGGTGGCATTGGGCATGTGCTTCTGTTCAAATTACCTTGTTATGTTGGGGGTCAGAATATGTTCAATGATTCTACAACAAATCAATGTCAAAGATATTGGATAACAGTTTTCTGGATCACTTCTACTACCACTCTTCCAGACAGGTGTGACTTGTGCTTTTTTTTCCAATAACTTGCCATGGTTTTTCTTCAAGAAATCTATGATAGTTTATAGTTAGAAGAGGGGCTAATATATTCAGTATAGAATCTGAATGGATGCCATCAGACCCTGGAGCTTTGATCAGTTTAACAATTTCAGCTGTTTCTCAACAACAGTGACATTAATACTTGTTGCATTCAGCTTGTCAGTGACACAAAGATTAAATTGGGGCAATTATGTTGCATTTTCTATTGTAAAAGAACATTTGAAATTCAAATTAAGCATTTTAGCTTTTGCCTTGCTACTTTCAGTTTCAGTTCCTGTCTCATTTTCAAGGGAGTGGACAGTAACTTAGGTGCCACTAACAGCCTTTACGTACAACTAGAATTTCTTTGGGTTCTGTGAAAGATCATTTCACAATATTCTGCTTTGGTAATCATTGAAGGCATCATGCTTTGCTCTCCTGATAGCAAAACTTGTTTCATTCAGCATATCTGTATCTTTAGCCCTACACTCTGTTTTACACCTATAATGCAGTAATCTCTGTTTCTTTACAAGTTTGCTTACAGCGACAGTAGACCAGGTAGGTTCCCTTGCATTATGAACTGCTCTATTGAGCACATATCTATCCAGTGCGTGGTCAACTATTCTTTTAAATGTGCATCACAGTTACTCTACATGCTCCTGCCCTGTGTTGAAGGTTTCAAGTTCCTCATTGAGATATGACACTACTAATTGTTTTATCTAGTTTACTGAACATATATATCATTCTGCTTGTTTTAGTTAGACTTTGTACTCTGGTAATCATTGTTGCCACAACTGTGTTATGGTCACTAATACCAGTTTTAACGCGGACTTCCTCAAAAATGTCAGGTCTATTTGTAGCCACTAGAGCCATTACATTTCTAGGGGTATGACAATTTATTCCAACATAAGAGGAACATAATTGCTCAAAGCTGATTTAGAATTGATGAAGAAACTTAAATAAGGAACTGGTACATAAATATTATTATTCAATTGAACAGTTCATGTAGGACAATCTTAAAATTTGAGTGAGAGGGAACACATACTTCTGATTAAAGTCTGTTCTTTACTGTGTATGAATTGTGTATAAAGTACATTACATTGTTTCAATTATATATTTAAAAAAAGCAGAGGGCATGGTCTGGCCTCGACCGTTTCACAGCTGTTTTTGAGGTTGGGGTGGATTGTTGGTGAATTGTTCCCTCTGCTGGTTGTACAAGGGGCCCCCGTTTCCCTTCTTCTTCAGGCAGTTTTTATTCATGTGCCCTATGATTCCCCACTGAGAGCAGTAAGGTGCACAGCACCGCGTGGCAGTGTGGCCTGCCTTTCAACAGCATTAGCATGCCTGCTTGTATTTAAAAATTGGATGTGGCTGTTGGGTCTGGGTGTGCCGAACTGACAATGAAATGTGCTACCTCCTCCTGCATCATCGCAAGTCGTGTGGTATCATGCAATGATGCAGGTGATGCTATTTTGACCTCCTCTCTCAAATATGGGTCGATTTCACATATAAATACATCAATCAAGCGGGCTTCCGCTTCATTGATTAATATCTCGTTACGTGCGGGATCCAAACCCAGTGTGTAAGTGCAGCAAGCCACAGAACAAATTCGGTCAGCAAATACTTCTATGTCCTCCCCTTACTTCTGGCGAAGGGTGGATAACTTGTTCCTGTAATAGCAGGTGTCACATCTGTCCAAATACCTTTCTTTCAACCCAGCTTCTAATGTGGTGAAAGAGGTGGTGTCCCTAAGGGTGTGCACCGATTCAATATAGGTATTGGTGTCACCTGACAATTTAAGGTGCAGTACACTCAACAGGAAATCGTCTGGCCAAGGGCAAGCGCAGCCTACATCTCAGACAGTTTGCAGAAACGAGTGTATTTGTTCATTGGGTTTCCCAGAAAATGTCGGGATAAAGTTGACTGCAGGGAAACTGTCAGTCAAGGTTACAATGCACGGTTGGGGTACTATGCTACTGGAGGTGCTTGTAGCTGTCATTTGCAGCACAGCAGGGTGAGTTTCTGGCACACTTAAAGTGTCAGACTGGGTTTGAGCCAATTTTTGGCATTCTTTTGTTAATTCTATCTTCTGTAATACTAATTTATTGATTTCTGCTTAGAGACCAGCTACTGGGTCTGGTTTTTCCATAGGTAAGGAGTTGTCTTCGCCAGTGGCAGTACTTCTGGTTTGAGGCAAGGCTACAATGGTAGGGCACCTAGTGCTCGCTGGAAACTTTACAATTGGAGAACGAAAAGAAAACAAAGGGCCTATATTGGATGGGACGATGCTGTAGCTGACAGCATGGATGTTCAAAAATGGTTCAAATGGCTCTGAGCACTATGGGACTCAACTGCTGTGGTCATCAGTCCCCTAGAACTTAGAACTACTTAAACCTAACTAACCTAAGGACATCACACACACCCATGCCCGAGGCAGGATTCGAACATGCGACCGTAGCAGCAGCGCGGCTCTGGACTGGAGCACCTAGAACTGCACGGCCACCACGGCCGGCACAGCATGGAGGTGGCGGCGTGAAAAAATAAAGTGACAAACTTACAGAAGTTGCGGCGGTGGTGCATTGGGTGACAGTGGCAGGAATCGGCAGCGAAGGTGACGATGGCGGTGTCGACAGCCGGACGCCATATCTCAGTTAACCAGCTGGACCATATGACCGGAACTGGCGGCGTGGTGCGTTGCCATGTGGCCTGGGATTTGCTGCGGCAGCTGCATGGAAAAGGGCGCCGATACGGCGGAATGCTGTGTGGCAAACCACAAATGCGTGCGCTTGTTATCGCGTGGTGCATCTGGCGCGTTAAGCGTAAAGTATTGCTGGCAGCTGTATTAGGTACAGCCGCTTAAACTTCAAATGTGACAGGCTTAATGGTGAGCTATCCCACTCCTGACATCAGATGTTAATGTGTCAGGATTGGACAGGGGGGGAAAGCAGTAGGCACCCGTTGAGGTGAAAAACGAAACATAGTTTTTATTGTATGAATGTTTACTGTCATAAAAAGAAAAGGCAGGCATAGACAAGCCGCTGAGACTGAACGGGCAGCTGCCCAAAAGAGCAGAAGACAACGTCGGGTCGGGTCAGAAGCTGCCAGCAGAGGAGAGCAAACAGCCTGTCTGCTCCCAGCAACTGGACACGGTTCCACCCCCACTTGACCGCCTGCAAGCCTCCCTAATGGTCGGCCAGATCGTAACATGTGCAGTTCGATAGCGTTACCTCATCAGCAACACGTGAATTTAGCTGCTGATGGTTCAACATGTGAGTTTCAGAGTGGTTCTATCCAGTTCAGGGCAATGTGACTGAGACGCTGCAACTGGCCGCCAGGCAGAAGTCACTGACGAACATCAAGTGAAAAATAAAAATAAAATTTTATACTAATAAATCCATTCAGTAATGGCCCTCACTGTACCAAGTGTTAAGTATGTCTTCAACAAAATACTGCTTAATAATTTTTGGAATTGTGGAGGATTGATGTTTGGTGAAAATTAGGAACTTCAGACAGTTAAGTATTACAGCATAGTTATTCGACTGCTCTAAGGGTTCTAACTATTTCTTTTAATATCTTGATAATAGCTATGGGTGGAATTTTTTAGTGTGGTCACTAGACAGTCACCCACTACAGTTAACAGCCAGTCAGATCAGGTGAAAAAATTAACTTCTTGTTGCAATTTTCAGAGAATGTCAGAACAGTGTTGCTCTCTCAGAGCACTTCCATGGTCATGGCACAAATGCATAAATGTTTTCAATAATCGTACACAACTCTGAACAAAATGTACATAATCATAATTGTCAGGATTTTCTTGTGGCCTTCTTTATCTTTTCTCTCTCCACCGCATCCCATATTACTCCTCTGCTCTTGAGATTTTCATTAATGTGGTCTTCCCATCTCTTCCTACGCCCTACAATCGGTCTTTTTCCTGATACCTACATCCCCAAATACTGACATGGAATTTTGAGTTAGGTGCATCTGCTTCAAATGACGTAACCACTTCAATCTCACAGTGCTCATTATATTCTCCATTGTCAAGGTCACCTGCATATCTCTCATTCCTGACTCTTTCTCTCCTGGTTTTTGTAGGGCTGACTTAAGGAACTTCAGTTCACATGCTTTTATCTGACACCCTTTTCACTTATTTATGACACAGGTCTGCAGACAATACACCATGACTGGAAGGAGATAGTTTTTATAAGTGGTGTGTTTAGCTCTTAATGGGCTCTGTTGACCAAGATTAGGTTTTTTACATGGCAGAATAAGCTGGATCCTTTCACTACTCTATATAAACCTTCTAGTTTGACCCCTTCATCACTTGATATGACACTACACTGATAATTGAAATTTTTCACACATTTAACTTTCTATCCTTTCAGTATGATTTAAGAAGGTGTTCTCCTCTTCTTCATTGCCACTGTCATGTTATTTGTTACAATTAACTTAGATTCTTTAAATTCTTAGTCTAGTAATCTCCTATCCTCAGAAGCTCCATTTTTGTCCCTCTCCTCCATGTTTTTCTTTGCGGTATTGCATTCTTTAATGTCCATTAGTCTATTTTTCCATCAACTTTGTTTCTTTCTAATTTAGTTTACCTTCTGTTTTGTCAAATATTTGTGTTGCAGTACTGACTACTGGTAGTCAAAACAGTGACCACTTTAATGTGAGACATGCACATTGTTTTAGATGTATTCCTTGTTGCCATGGCTTACAGCTAAATTTGCATTGCTCACTGTGGCAGCTGGTGATCATGTGCTAATGTGCTTCCACATATTGTAAATGTCACACTTGAATTGTGCCATTTCTCTTCAAATGTGAGATGGAAATCACATTAAAAGTATGCCATTTCTCTTCAAATGCAAGCTGTAAATCACCCTGAAAGCATCCCATTTCTCTTTGAATGCACAGTGGTATGGAAATAAAATGGATGAAAAAAGTTTTATAGCACACTGTCCACAGTAACTAAAAACCAGTGTTGATCGTTGAAGTGATGGTCAGACTTGCTATGATCAGTTCAGAGAAGGGAGGCAGCTGTGATTTGGCATCATCCCTTCTGCCATTATCACTGTGGTCAAGAAAACCAACTGGTAATTCATCAGTTTAGATTCAGTTCATGCAGCTACCATAATTTTTTCCTTTCTTTTTCTACACAATGTTGATCTATTAACTATAAAGTCTGAATGTCTTGACACAGTTCAGTTTATATACATAAAATGAATGTACTCAGTTTTGTTACTATTACTGTACTTGTATCTAAGTCAGAAGGTTATAGGTGGTTCTGTAAAATGCGAGTACATGTGGAAATTGGGTATGAAAGTGTTTTCTGTAAATGATCTGTTAAGGTACTTTTTCAGTATATCTTTGGAGGAGAGTGTGACAGTTAAAAAGTTAGGTGGATCTGCCCCAAATTTAAATCTAAGAACAGGAGGGTGTGAGATAGGGCTCATCAATTTGGCTCAAGCTAAGTGTGTAGGGGCTGGTAGATATGCCCTTCTAGTTCCTAGAAATTTTCACATGACTGGACCATACAAAAAGATAAAATTCTCTATAAAGATTTAGGCTTAGAATATGAGAGATGGTAAGGCACACTGACTGGCAATTTGTTGGCTTGGGTTCGATTCCTGCTGCCACACTATTTTTTTATATTTTTTTATTCTATGAATGATAAACAGGTAATTATAAAATTTAAAAAGTTCAATTTATACACCTAAAACTAATACCTTCAATTTAATATTTATGGAGTAGTCCATTGGTTCTTGGAGGGACATAGACATATTAAACACTTGTCTACACAACATTAATGTGCCACAATTATTGTGCAACATTAATACTATGCATTCAAGTTTTAATATTCAGTTTAGTTATGATTACCACCCTTGTAAGTCAAAAGGCTATAGGTGGTTGTAAAACTGGAGACTGGACCAGGAAATTTAGTGTGAAAATGTGTGAAAAGATTGGGATCTAAGGGTGTGATGTTTGCAATGCACATTTTTGCTATTTGGAACTGTGATGTGTACAACTGGAGTGAAAGAACTAGGACATATTAATGCATAATAAAGAACAAGTCATAAACATATAAACAACATACTTGAGCTTAGTACATTGAAGCTAATATCACAATAATATTAAGTTGCACCTGCCATGATGCCATAGTAAAACACAGTCTTTATATTTTTGTGATATTGTAGCACATTTGTAAAATTTTGCATGAGCTGCCACAGACTTTTGAAGACTTATCAGATGGCAAAAGGTTCCTGTTCACCTATAAAAATGTCCCCCTCATTGAGTAAATAACCTGCATTAAGGAAAAATCTTGGAAAAACATAAAAAAATGAATCATACAAGAAGGAAATAGACCATACGAGATATGAAACATCAATTACCACAGCAATTCCATTGATCACATTAGTGTATTGGCTTAATCCAAGGTAATTAAGTAAGTTATAGCAGAGGTGGACACTGTGTAACACACATTAGTGGCAAAGTCATTTCATGAATGCTTGGAGATGTGATAGGTAAAATTTATTCTATCGTGAGCAAGCACTTTGGTTATCCCCATACCTTTGTTGTTATTATTGGCTCTCATGAATATGGTCTGTAACTAAAAATGGAAATCAGTATATGATTTCTGTTTGTTCAGTGTTTCAAAAAGTAGCACAGGCTTGAGCACAACTGAAATGAAGCCACAACATGAAGCTAATAGTTCACCTCATGTGTAAATCACTATACCTCACTGTGCTTCTTAGTTTGACAATGATGTGTTGCCTTTCAGTATCCACTAGCAAATTTAGAAAGTTATAGCTTCCTATTCTTACGTTTCTTTGTAGTGGTAACCCTTTCTCAAGATGTGCAGAAGATCTGTACTCCATGACAGAGCTGTCATTTCTCACAAATAGTGTGATGAAACCAGTATCACTGTATTTTGGAATTTGCTAACAAAGGGAAAAGTAAACCAAACTGTGGAAATCATTCTCCATGTTGATAGTTTCTGTGTACCTTCGTGATCATTGCTTGGAAGAATATACTTTACTATTATTATTTTCAGCACATTGCCTGCAACTTGTACTGTTCAGGGAATAGGGAACCTTTTCTGTAATATCTGGCCACTAGTATGCAACACTCAGTGATCTTTAAAACAGTTACATTGGTGCAATTGTGGGTAAAGCAGTTCATACACTTTGGTTTATTTGTAGTTGACTGGGCAAATGCTATCAGTGTATAAAGGGGATTGCTTACAAATTATAAAGCAGTATTTCATTCTGAAAATAACCTTGTATATATGGTTTCTGAAGCTAAACTGCCACTCTTACAGTAAATGCAAGTTGGCAAGAGGTATGTTCAGCGGCAGCTCTGGCAATGCAAAGATTGTGTAACACTGGTATTGGGAATGTAAATGAGATTTTACATCATTAGTACATCAGTGGGTGTTAAAATGGAATATTTTCAAGTTGGTACACTAACTGCCATTTACATTAGTACACTACATGTCATGTACTCTACCACATCATGTACCAGGTACCGTTACTTGACACTGATTTGGATAGAAAACTGAACTGCATGTCCCCTACAAGTAAAACCAGATGGTTGGCATGTACAAGGAAGGCAAGATTATTTCCTCCCAAATATTTAAATGTTGGATTTAAAATCAACCTTTGCTTGATGATCACACTGTTAATAACTCTTAAAAGCCAGTAGCTTTCGCGCTCACATCTAACCTAGTGGCAATAATTTATGCAGCCATTTTTAAAGGGATGAATTGTTTGATTTAAATTTCTGTAATACAGGAATCATTTATTTAAAATTAGTGAAATTTCAGGAATTGTTACCACAAGACCTTTATTAGATATAAAATGTAAATGATGATTTAAAATGAACTTTCAGTATGACAACATTGAATCTTGGAAACAGGGTCCTGCAGCACAGTATCATCACTTAAGTTTCCAGCAGTTCTGTTACAAGAAGTTCACACATGCTTCTTCCTTTGCCTTTGTCTTCTTATTGAACTTAAATGCACTTAATATTCATTAGTGTCCTAACATTTTCATATACTACTTTTACCAATAGGAAAGGTTTCAGTTTTTGTTTTATCACACCTTACTTACTTCGTGACAAAGATTTTAATGAAGCACCAGCTCAAATATCCGTATGTTTAATTGTTGGAGTGATGTTATCGTAGTTGTTGTCAAAAGTTGGAAAAGGAATACTCTGTTATCAGCAAGACTGCAGGTGGTGAGTATGTGATCAAGATAGTGCCAGTCCCGATGCTAACAACATTTGAGTGCGTATTTTGATTCCTAAATTGAGGGATTATTTATTTAGTTAATTATTCATCCATAGATCATGTACCAAATGAATGGTTTCATACATGTCATCTTACGTAAAAAGGAAAAGATTTTTTTAAAGTTTAACTCATTTCTTTATGGAGTACTGTCATCTTATGGAAACATAGTTTTCACTATTTACGTGTGTCACTTGTCACTGCTTGTATCACTACACACAAACACAGATCTGTCTTCCAGTTGGTATCGGGACATTGACGATACTACTATCATTTTATCAAATTCTTCATGTTGTCCTCTTGACTCCCAAGGAAAAGTTGAGTAACCACCTCACCCAAAGGATGAGATCATCTGATTGAGAGAATGGAACAAAGTTAGAATTTCCCATCACAAACCTTGGGCATACAATTTTTCAGTAAGCTTCATTAATCTGTGACACTTTACTGCAGAAGGGCAGTTCTTTACTATTAAATAAGGTCAATATTTGACCATTCCATGCTCTGTGTTCCTTATATAATCTTTGACTTAGTAGTATGTATTACAGTTAGACAGTAGTCATGGGATACCTCCCAATATCTTGTCAGACCTCCTTTTGCTTGGCATAGTGCAGCGACTCGTGGCATGGACTCAACAAGTGGCTGAAAGTCCCCTGAAAAAATACTGAGCCATGTTGCCTCTAGTCATCCATTATTGTGAAAGTGTTGCCGGTGCATGATTTTCGCATGAACTGACTCCTTTATTAAGTCTCGTAATGTTTGATGGGTTTCAAGTCAGGTGATGTGGATGGCCAAATCATTTGCCCAAATTGTCCACAATGCTCTTCAAACCAATTGTGAACAGTTGTGGCTTGGTGACATGGCCCATCATTGTTTGGGAACATGCAGTCTATGAATGGCTACAAATGATCTACAAGTAGCCAAAAATAACCATTTCTAGTCAGTGAGCAGTTCAGTTGGACCATAAGACCCAGTCTATTACACGTAAACACAGACCATACCATTTTGGAACCACCACCAGCTTGCAGTGTCTTGTTGACAACTTGTGTCCATGACTTCGAGGAGTCCATGACACTCGAACCCTACCATCAGCTCTTTCCAAGGGAAAGTGTGATTCATCTGACCAGGATCCAATCAATAAAATCATGAGCCCAGGAGACGCAGTGCAGGTGATGTCATGCTGTTGGCAAAGACACTAGTGTCAGTCATCTGCTGCCATAGCTTATTAACACCAAATGTTTCCCCACTGTCCTAATGGATATTTTCGTCATACATCTCACATTGATTCCTTCAGTTGTCATATATAGCTTTTCGTACTAAAAGTAAAAAGCGGTGATATCATGTTGTTGCTTGGGGCAAAGAGGTCAAATGTGGTATGGTTCTAAATTTAATTTGTTTATTCTCATTGTGCTTTTAAGTAGTGAATGCTGCCACGACGGCCAATACTAACATTTACAGTTAAACATTGTTGTACAAGCAAAGGCATCCTAATAGGTCTACCCAAACAACAATCTGAAATGTCAGCCTTTGAAAAATGTCTCGCAATTATTTCTTACTGAATTTTAAATTATTTAGTTTGAGAGGTAAAAAAATACATTTGTTGCTCCCTAAACGAATTAATTATTGCACCTACAATTTGAAGCAATAAATCAGTAACTCAAACATCTTGATATTTACCTGCATTTTGACCTTATTTATCGATGATGCACCATCTTTCCAATATAGGAAATGTATGATTCACCACTTACACATGCTTTCTTAATAGTATTTCCGTTAGATTCTTCACTTCTTAAAAAACCCTTCTTCCTTTTCTTAGAAGAAACTTCAAGCACAATCTCGTTTTCCGCCATTATACAGCTTTATGAATGCTTTGGTGATACTAATGCTCACGTGTGGGAAAGCATAAAAGTACGTAAGTCAGTGATTTAGGGAACTTTCTGCAGTGCAGCTTGTTTTCGTATAGAATTTGTCTTTCTTACAATATCAGTGATGTAGGAACCTTTCTGTTGAGAATATGTGTCTATGTACATGGATACCGAAAATTGTAATATCTCAGTTAACCCCAAAAAGTGACTTCAATTCAATCCAATCTCTTTATTCATATGTTAACAATATACATTGTATGGATGTAGTCAATTACATTATAGTTTCTTATATTTAATTTGTTTCAAAAACTTGGATACTAAATACAAATATTTAAATCAGTATATATAAATAATATTACTTTTCCATATTCAGATATTCTGGAATGTTATAAAAACTATGTGTTAGTAAAAATTGTTTAAGATCTACCTTGAATTTATGAAATTCTTTAATTTTCTGTATTGTAGAAGGATTTGCACTAAAAAGTATTTTGGGCTGGTAGCTTACACTTTTTTGGTAGAGTGCTGCTTTGTGAGTATCTCTGTGAATATCATCCATGCTCCTTGTTTCATGGTTACGAATCTGATTATTTAATGTTGAAAATCCTGGTGAGTTTTCAGAAAGCATGCACATTCATAGATGTACAAGCCCGGAGGAGTCACTATTTTAAATACTTTAAATGTTTCCCTGCATGACACTCTGCAGGAAACTCCTTTCATTATTTTATTTGCCCTTTTTTGAAGTTTGAAAGCTTGTTTTGCCATACCTGTATTTTCCCAGAGGATCACACCATATCTAAGCAAACTGTTCATGTAAGCAAAATAGGCACGCAGCAATGATTCAGTATTGCAACATTCTCAAAGCATTCTTAGCACATAGCAGCATTTACTTAATTTTTTTACTCAAAACTTCTAGATGCTTTTCCCATCTCAAGTGCTCATCCACCCATATACCTAGGAATTTTGTGTATGGAGCTTGTGCAATAACATACTTCCCTAACTAAGATTTTACTCATATTCTAGCTTTACTTTTAATATTACTGAAATTCATCACTACTGTTTTATCCGTATTTATGATCAAAGCATTATCGCTAAACCATTTTCCTGTCTCATTTATTGTCCTAGAGAAACTCTGCTGTAGATTGTCCTCAGTGTACCCTTTAAAAAAAATGTTTGTGTCATCAGCAAGTATCAACGTTTCTGCAACTGTCAGATGGTCGGGCAAATCGTTTATGTACACCAAGAACAACAGAGGGCCTAAGAAACAACTGTGGGGCACTCCATAGCTAGTTTTTTAAAAATCTGAAAGATACTCTTTGCCTTCATGAGATATTTGTACTTTCTGTTGTCTATCAGAGAAATAAGACTTGAACCATTTGAAGGCAAGTCCCCGGACCCCATAAAATTCAAGTTTCATAAGCAATAAGTCATGGCTGATTAGATCAAACACTTCAGATGAATCTAAGAGTATCCCACAGCTTAATTCGTTCTTGTCCAAGGCAATTAGAACCATTTTCGTGAGTTGGAAGACTGCTGTTTCTGTGGATCTGTTCTTTCTAAACCCATTTTGAGCAGCAGTCAGTATTTTATTCTTATTGAGTAAGTCAGCTAGACTTTCATACTGTACTCTTTCAATTCCTTTAGAGAAACCTGACAATAATGACAAGCATTGGCCTATAATTATTTATGTCAGTTGTACTATCCTTTTTGTGAAGTGGCTTTATTATGGAGAGTTTTAGTTTTGATGGGAACACCCCTGTCCTAATGAAGTATTAATAAAATCAGTTAGGCGAGTATCTATACTGATAGAACTATGTTTGATTACCTTGTCTGGAATTCCGTCAATACCACAAGACATTTTATTTTTTAGTTTATTAATAGCATTTGTAACTTCACATTCTGTTACTTGGAACAAAACATTATCTTTTCACAAGTTGGTACTTCTTTGTTTTTGTTGCTGGAATTGCACAGACTTTTAATTAGGTTCGGTGCTATTTTCACATAATGCTCACTGAATATATTGGCTACCCACTATCATTATACCTTTACTTTTAATTTTAGAATTGTGGGGCTTGGTTTTACATTTTCCTATGCTATTGTTTATAATCTTCCAAATCGATTTTGATTTATTGCTTCCATTATTAATGTATGAATCATTGCCTAGCCTTTTTACTGCCTGTAAAACTTTCCTATAGGCCCTTCTGTATTTCCTATAGTATGGTTTTATTGTTCTATTTATTTTAGCATGTTTGCTTAGGATTTTTAATCCCTTGTGTTACCCACATGTTTATCTTCTCACTGACTTCAATTCTTTTTAACTGGAACGGTACATCATAGCAATATTTATAATCAGTGAGAAATCTGTCATACTTTTTGTCTACATCATCAGTTTGTTCTATGGACCACTGCACCCTTTTTAGCATAGTATTAAATACCCTGATATTGTTTGCATTAATAAGTCTTCTTTGTACATATTTTTCAGTGTCTGTGCATTTCTTATTGTTCTCATTCCTCATCATCATTTTAAAGCCATATGCTCAGAAAAGACTGTATCTGTTACTTCAATATTGCACTCACAGCTTTGTTTGTTGGCAAATATCTGATCATGTGTTGTTTCAGACCCATCCCCATATCTGGTTATTTCCTGCACAGTAGGTTGCATGTTGTGTGTGTTAAACAGATTTAATAATTGTAGGTACCTTGCTCTTATTAGTTTTGTTAAAATTAATGTTAAAGTCATCAATAACTATTGTGTTTTTTGACCTTCCTCTCAATTCATTCAAAAGATCGTACATTGTTTTTGTAGTGATCCCTCTTCCAAAACCATGAGAGTAGATTTTGATGTGTGTTGTTTTTCTCTTCGTATTTCTTGACTCTGTGCTCCATCTTGTTCTTCGTCTGCTGCATTTGATACATTGTTTGGTTTATTCAATTTCAAAACAGGCACCATCAAATCTGCTTTGCTGCAAGATTTTTTGTTGTGTTTTTTTTTCGATGATTTTAATACATCTGTGCTTTTTGTGCCGCAATCCATGTTGTTCTGCTTCGTGTGTTTGGCTTCAGATGTGATTTTGTGAACTTCATTATCTTCAGGTCCATTATAACCGGGTATGTTACATACTTTAGGCCTAATAGTTTTCAGTGGTTAGACACTGGACTCGCATTCGGAAGGACGACGGTTCAATCCCGCGTCCGGGCATACTGATTTAGGTTTTCCGTGATTTCCCTAAATCACTCCAGGCAAATGCCGGGATGGTTCCTCTGAAAGGGCACGGCCGACTTCCTTCCCCATCCTTCCCTAATCCGATGAGACCGATGACCACGCTGTCTGGTCTCCTTCCCCAAACCAACCAACCAACCTAATAGTTTTCAACCTACATTCGTCACAGTTCCAGTTTTTATGATTATCTCCTGTCCATTTAGTGAGGGATCTACTTTTCCACATCGAAAATTAAATACGTTTCCACATTCCGTGCACACAACACCACTTCTCACAGTTTTCTGGCATTTTCGGCAATGTGTATTGCACCTGTCCCCTGTATTTTTACTAATCATATTTCCTGTTACCACATCACTGTACAATGGAGATTCGCACTGTTGTTTAAGTTCATCATTTTTTAGTTTTAACCCACGAATTTCATGTAGTAGGAACGCTATAATATCGTCTTTAGTGCCTTTGCTGTTTGCATTTTCGTGCGTTTCGCCTTTGCAGCAATTCAAACAGTACAAAGTCTTTAGTTTTGAACTTACGTTTACACATTTGTAGCGGTAAACTGTTTCACTTTTTAGACACATTATTCCTTTGTCGGCGCGTACTTTTTTCAGTGGCACATTCAGTTTGTTTCACCTTAGTATACTTCCTAGTCCGGGTGTTGGTTAGTGACGCCTGGATTTTTGCAGCCTGTGGACCATGTCGCCAATTAAAGTTTGTCATACCTGAAAGCCTTTGTAGGTGCAGGTGTCACTCATACTGCAGTAGCTCAGTTCTCTGTTCCGTCAGTCTGATCCCTGCTGGCAACACGGAATGACTCAAAAATGTCATTGTTTGTTGCCGTAATTGACATTTTTCATGGTTCACCAACACACCTAACTATCCAGCATATTGAAAACGTGCTGGAGATGTTCTTCATGTTCTTGTGACGTAAATGAAAAAAATAACTCGTTATTAAGGTACAGAAAGTAGGGAAGCTTCCGCAGAGTAGAATCAGTGAAGTGCTGTCAGTCTGTGCTGTGTTTTTCAAACGAATAGCAAGTTCAAAAATTCGAAGACCCAAATGGGGTTGTTGTAGCAGTCTTTAGAATGTCCTCTAATGCCAGTGGTGTCTTTAATTAAACCTATTGGCAGTCTATAATGCTGAAGGCCACAGCACCTGATAAAGAATGAGAGAAGTCCTGTATGTTCACTATGGTGCACCGATTTGGAATGATTTGAGCATTAAGGGCCCTGTAATCTCCACACATCCGAAATATACTATCTTTTTCTCAACGGAATGAGTGAGGAAAGCTCATGGGCTATTGGAACGTTTTATGATGACCTTTGTTAACAATCCATCTATGACAGCTTTCGCTGTCTGTATCTTAACAGGGGACTGTCGCTGTCCCTTTTAAAAGAAGGGTGGTACATCTGTAGTTTCAGTCCTATGCATTGTATCTCCCTAAATGCTATAGTGGGTAAGGCATTGGGAAGCATTAAATATATGACAAGGAAGCCCACGAGTGTGAGATCGCAAAAGGCCAATGATGCTTACAGCATTCGACACTGCACATACTATCTACCATGCAACCACAATATTGGCTGCTAATCACAACAGGGACCGGAGGAATCGAATGGTGAGCACGGAATGAGGCAGTGGAGTGTAGTTAAACTGCTCAGTCGACAAGTGACTCACAACAGTGCCACAGAACTAATGGCGTTGATACAAGGCAGAGCAATGGCAACGATAACTAAAGCAGACATTGCATTATATCTACAACAATAGCTGCCAAAGTTGAAGTTTCGTCAGAAATGAACCCATGGAGTTCCGCAGAGTCAGAAAGGAGTGGCAGATGAAATATTAGCGTTTCTGCAAGATGAGTGAGTGGGATGTGTGGAGTTGTACATGCTCGACTGTGAAGACAATGTACATGGGGTATATAGTGATAAAGATGCATGCGTAACAAGTGAAAGTGCTGTTGAAACAGTTGTTAAATCATGTAGTTGATCATCCTTGTCAGACAGGAAGCCGCGAATACCGTTTCAGTGAAGCATAGTAAGCGACAATCGTTGTCCAAGGAACAGGTACTAAACATAATTGTGTATATGGAAGACCATCTACAGCATACTAAGAGAATCAATACTCCAGAATGAGATTTTCACTCTGCAGCGGAGTGTGCGCTGATATGAAACTTCCTGGCAGATTAAAACTGTGTGCCCGACCGAGACTTCTGTAAAGTTTAGAAGGTAGGAGACGAGATACCGGCAGAAGTAAAGTTGTGAGTGCCGGGCGTGAGTCGTGCTTCGGTAGCTCACATGGTAGAGCACTTGCCCGCGAAAGGCAAAGGTCCCGAGTTTGAGTCTTGGTCGGTCACACAGTTATAATCTGCCAGAAAGTTTCAGAATCAATACTCTACAAATTTTGAATATGTCCGCAGCAACAGGACAGTGTAGTGCATAAAAAAATCTACGCATATTCAGGGGAGGACAAGGTTCGTTTCACGTTTCAAGGATGCTCGATACAGTTTACAGGATGTTCATGATAGTAACCTACTATGTTATGCACATCAAATTGAACAAGGCATAGGTTACAGTGATTTCAAGGAAAACAGTGGATGGTTGCATAACTTCAAACAGTTCTATAGAATTGGAGGAAGTAAGATAACGGAAGTTCAAAGTGTCAACTCTATGGTGCACAGCCAACTGTGGAATCGGCCCGAAAAGTTGTAGCTGAGATAAATAAACTTATCCCATCGTTCAGTAAGGAATTTGTTTTCAACTCCAACCAATCGGTATTTGAAGAGGCAATACATATGAAAGGAACCCTGAAAATTAGAGGCTAGATTGTTACACTGAAGCTCAAAGAAAGCGGTATAGGCATGTGTATTCGAATACAGATATATAAACAGGCAGAATAGGGCGCTGAGGTCGGCACCGCCCATATGAGACAACAAGTGTCTGACGCAGTTGTTGGCTCGGTTACTGCTGCTACAATGGCAGGTTATCTAGATTTAAGTTAGTTTGAACGTGGTGTTATAGTCGGTGCACGAGCGATGAGACACAGCATCTCCGAGGTAGCGATTAAGTAGGGATTTGCCTGTACGATCATTTCACGAGTGCACCGTGATGTCAGGAATCCGGTAAAACATCAAATCTCCGACATATCTGCGGCCGGAAAAAGATCCTGCAAGAACGAGACCATTGACGACTGAAGAGACACGTTGAACGTGACATAAGTGCAACCCTTCCGCAAACTGTTGCAGATTTCAGTGCTGGGCCATCAACAAGTGTCAGTGTGCGAACCATTCAACGAAACATCACCGACATGGGCTTTCGGAGACGGAGGCCCACTTGTATACCATTGATGACTGCACAACACAAAGTTTTATGCCTCGTCTGGGCCCGTCAGCACCGCTACTGGACTGTTCATGACAGGAAACATGTTGCCTGGTCGGACGAGTCTCGTTTCAAATGGTATCGAGAGGATGGACGCATATGGGTATGGAGGCAACTTTATGAGTGCATGGACCCTGCAGTCAGCTGGGGACTGTTCAAGCCGTTGGATGATCTGTAATGGTGAGGGGCGTGTACAGTTGGAGTGATATGGAACACCTGATACGTCTAGATATGACTCTAATAGGTGACACGTACGTAAGCATCCTGTCTGATCACCTGCATCCATTCATGTCAGTTGTGCATTCCGACGGACTTTGGCAATTCCAGTAGGAAAATGCGACACCCCACACGTCCAGAATTGCTACAGTGTGGCTCCATGAACACTCCTCTTAGTGTAAACACTTTCGCTGGCCACCAAACTCCCCCATTATGAACATCATTGAGCATGTCTGGGATGCCTTGAATTGAGGTCTGAGATCTGCAGTATGAGATAGATCAGAGGTATCAGAGATTGTGCTGATTCCGGAATCCAAGACTACCAGAAAGTATTGGTTGGTACTACTGTTGAGTACATAGAGGTGGCCATTGCGATCAGCTGCTGGATGCAAATTCGTTTGATTCACACGGTTGGAGTTTTGGCATACTTTCATAATATCACAATCTGTGACGATTAATGGAGATAGCTAGCGGCATTTGGGTGCTCGCATGGAGGAGAGCACGTAGCATAGCAGCCTCAAAGAGCACATGGAATCAGCACCAAGATGTGATCTGTCGGCCACTGTTGGCACCCTGAGTAGTGAGTGGCACTGGTCAGTTTATTGGTATCAGATGATTGAGGTGCATCTCGCTTGCCTAGAAGTGTTGACCACTGGTATGAGTGTCGGAAATTTTCGGACACATTCGGTTCTGCTTGGCCACTTCCCAGCGTGGAGAAGACAAGGATGGCTGACACAGCTATGGAGGTGGCGTCTCATCAAGCACTGGATGCAATCGCCCACGCTCGGTAGGTGCCTGCCACATCGAAGCATAATATGGCTGCGAGATACATGACCTGCTGGTAGCTGCTGCATAGCGAGGACGTCCATCTTGTAACACGAAAGCATTTCCTACAATCTGCATTTTAACATCTTGTTGCCTCTTTCACCACCGAGTGCCAGAAAGACGAAGTAGACGCTAAAATTTTGACAGCCTGGTGTACCCGCTGTGTTCCATATATCTCTCTGGGCTGTAAAAGTCGTCTGTCGAATGTACGGAAGGCCACATTCGCAGGGGATCTTGCAAATCTCAGCTTCCAGAGCATCAAATCGTCTTTAACAGAACCGTAGAGTGCTGCCGTCTTAGGTGGAAGACGAAAATCACTTTCACGTAGTGTTTGTTGAGAATCCGCCCTATTTTTGTCTATAGACTTCCAACATATGGAGGAAACCCATGGATTAAAATATTTCTGTGTCTTTTTCTGCACTGCTTATCGCCGCCTTTTGTTTCATTCTTAGCGCCCTATATATTTGCTCTGAAGAAAACCCGTAGGCTTCAGTCCTACAGACTGTTCTCGCCAGCACTGATGTGTGCTCTGTGAGCCAAGGTTCTGAGAATACCCATCAACTGCGTGCAGCTGTGTGCACGTAAATACAAATTTGTATGTGTGTGTTACTGATATATTGCATGTCCCAAAGCGCCTTCACCTTTGTGCCGAACCAAAAGATCCAAATACGCAAAGGATCCCTCTTTTCCAATTGCAACTGCCAATTGGACTTGTCCATGGATGGAATTGAGATAGTTTAAAAATATTTTCTTTTCTTTTTATTTCAATTTATTGGCTTATGGTTCATGGCCATTCAGCTATCTCAATAATGGAAAGACAATACAGCAGCGATTTCGAGGCGATTTTCGTGTCATTTGCGACAAGACGAACGTAAGGACACCACACACACAGTCTGTGAGCAGAGAAACTTTTCTCACCTGCTGAGAATCGAACCTGAGCCCCTTCAGTTAGCAATCTGCTGCACTGACCCTAAAGCTACCACGGCAGACATTCTTATAACTAGGCTGGGGTTTGTAAGAGACCATGCTAATGTGGTCATTCATAAATCACACAGACAACTCGTAGGCCATGAAAGAGAAATGAAACACAGCAGGTACACCTGGCTATTATATCCCAAGAATTCGGTTGCAGCGGACCATTGTATTGATACTGGTCACTCTATGGTGTAAAAAACGACGAAATTTTAAAGTCTATTTAATATTTCTGGGACTTTCTGGTGAAAGAGGCAATATAAATTCGCTAAGCATCGAATTCAGTTAATTGAGATACCGAATTCAGTCTGGATAAGTCATGGAATCCGGTGCTTTCTGCAAGAAACTTTCAAATACGTCTTGACAGTGAAGTTCATAGTGATGTAACGACATTCCAGCGTGGATCGACCACGCAACCACAGATCTAATGCACGCACATTGTTCTTTATTTTCCACTTATCAACGTCCCTGGCGCTTGTGTGTGTGTGGCCACATGCGCGGTGGCGCGTATACCTTGAAGGCACGGTCTGCGAGTTTTTTTTTAAGTGCTGGCGTTGTACACCCGGGCGCACCGAAGATCGATCGCGTGCAGCTCGCTCTCTACGTAGATGACACGGCGCCCTGCGGCATAAGTTTCAACGCCCCTGTCCCGTCCCCTGGCATCCTACGGCACAGTCTCGGCATCAACATCGACCACAGTCTTACGTGGTGCCCACACGTCCAGGACCAGTCTCAGCAAACTCTTCCCCTTACTCAGTCCGGATTTCAGACTTCCGCCACGGCTTGGCGTTACCATAGGCAAGATGTTGCTCCGCCGTGCCGTCGTTGAGCAGTCGCAGGCGACATGCGAATGACGAAGCTTCAGCCCATGCAGAATCGCGTCCTTCGGGTGATTCTGCATCTGCCCTATGATTTTCCAGTCGCACCACTACGTGATATGGCAGAAGTTCGTCACTTTCGCTACTGATTTAAGGTGACCGCCAGCACTTTCTACAAACGTACTTGACGGTACAGCAACAGCAAGGTAGCTGGGGCGCAAATTGCCGCGCAGCGTCACCACAAGATGGGCCCAGCTGTTCGCTATGTAGGTAGCTGCGAATGAATGCACAAGGGACGACGTGAAGACAGTACATAATGAAGACGGATGACACTCGACAAGCATGGGAGGCAAAGCATAAATTTGGTGTGAACTCTATCATACATCACAGGGACAAGTGTTCTCCGCTATAATCCGCGAGCTGGAGCGTCAGTTTTTCGGCACACTCTGAAGATGGCTGAACGATATGCAGCCAAAATATTGGAAGACGAACCTGAATTTATGCGGGTGCACACTTGTAGTTTAATGGAGGAGTCATTACGCTACAAAAGCATGAAGATGCTGAGTCTAGGTTAAGCTCTCCTTCTGAACGTGTAGGTGTATATGTTGCAGGTTTGTCCGAATGGATTTGGATTGCCGAGATTCAAATCATAGAAGACTCTGCATTTATACTAGAGGCTAGCATGGAATGATAAAGGGAACAGTTTGCTGTAGTTAAAGTATGTTCTTATGCAGTAATCTTATGCAGTAAATTAAACGAACTTCTAGATGAGATATCTTGTGTACAGTGGAAACTTAGCAGGGTTAATTTAGTCTCATAGGAAAGCGTTGTTGTTATGTATTGCAACTTGTTGATTACTTTGCGAAGAGTGATAACTAGGTTAAGTTAAGTGATATGTTTTTAAGGTAAGAGTCAAGGAGAGCGTGCACTTTTCGTAATTTTGTAGGCTGGACAAGTGAATGTTGTGGACTGTAAATATTTTATGGACTAGCTTCGCCTAGAGACTCAATGGGACAAGGACTCTGACCACTAAGATAATTTCTCTTCCACCCCTCCAAAGCAGTCATTCCATGCCCAAACCACCGTAATAGGAATAATGCAGTACCCACTGTATTACTGTTCAAAGCCAGAATCCACATTTTTCTGAGAACGCATTCAGTCGGCATGTACTCTCCTAGAAGCAGAAATATTATATGGACCTCACAATTTTCGAAGCCCACAAAGTAATCATTAATCCTGTCAAATACAATAATAAAATATTTATACCAGGCTTCCCAGTGAATTAGTAACACTTGTGCAACCTACAGTATAAGTTAACTGAACCACACTGATCAACATTCACTACCTTCTCAAGTCCCTGTCTTATATTTTAAATGAATGAAGGATAGTCTTAAATTGTAGTGATTGTCAGCATGTTAACACAGGAAAAAGACTAGCAAAAATCTCCACACATGTACAATAATCACTATATTTATTAAAAGAAAATTGCCCTGTGTAGAAAATACTCGTATTACACTTACACTCTGCAAAAATTTCAGCTTTCCATACAACATTGCTTGACAAAATGTTGCATGTAATGAGAAGTTTCACTGACCTTGATAATATATGTTCGCCACGAGTTACACACAAGAATATCCATGAATTACTTGTGGTGCACATAAAGATACACTAACCAAAATTCAACTGCGGACAAGTAATCACACATGCCATTAAAGCACTCTGCGGCAAGTATTAGCACTCACAAATGCATATTGTTTGGAACTCTCATATGATGAAATATCAACAAGTCTACAACGTTGTATTTAAAGGAAAGTCAAAAGTATATTAATGTTTACAGTACAAATATTGTTAGTAGCAACAGACTTGTTTCAGCCTATTGTTAAGAGGAGGTCTGTAATGCGTATTTTGACAAGATTAAATATGAAATAACTATAGATTATCATTGCAGTTAGGTAAATATCGAAAGAGAGCCAAGGACACTTTCTGGCAGCAGGTCATCAGATAAAGCATCCTGCTTCTGATTGCATTGAACCTGAGTACATAACTAGTATGACCTCAGTGATAGTGCCCTAAACATACACTCCTTCCTGTAAAAAAAATTTTAAACCGTGAATTAACAGTAATATGAACCGACTTCAGTTTTTGAGATATTCGAATACAGGAAGAACTTTCCTAGTGTAATGAGATACATAAGGGCATTTTGAACACATGTTTAAGCAATGTAAAGTTATGATCAGCATATTGTAGCCTACCATCTCATAGAGGAAATGCTTGTAATGGAGTCTGAAATATATGTGTAAGAAGTATTAATCACAGTAGCCACTCTCATTACGTTCAGGATCAGAAGTTCTCAGCAGCTCAGATTTACCTTATAATTGCTGTAATATGCATGTGAAGAAATATATATATATATATATATATATATATTTACCTTATAATTGCTGTAATATGCATGTGAATATATATATATATATATATATATATATATATATATATATATATATATATAATCTACTGATGGATCTTATTTGAATCTGAATAATGATTCCACTGAATGCAGAATATATTAAGTGAATTGTGTTCGCATAAACTATGACTTTAAACAAAGAATAAGTGTACACTTGGTAACTGACCATGAAAACATGATAAACTATAAGCGTTATTGCAAATGAAAAATAATTAAAGAGACTTTGAAGTAAACCTTGATTATTAGTCACTAAACGAACACCATTCTTTAGTACCAAGGTTCAATATGGCCTCAGTAGGACCATATGGAATACAGTTCTACAGATCTTCAATAAGCAGAACAAAATGAACCTATATCCATATATAATTCCAAGTCCTTCTAGTAAGAGTAAACAAGTGTGATAGTAATGTGAGCCATGACCTATATTGACAGCAAAGTAATGAAGGACCATGCAATATATTGACAGATTGCAAATACGATACTATCACAGGTAAACCATTTACTGGGAACAAATGACAATTTGTGCCCAATCGGGACTCTAACCAAGATGTCTCACTGAATGCGGTTTGTCGTCTTAACAACTTCGGCTATCTGAGTCTGCTTCATGGACAGACCCATAGTTTCTACTTGTCCCAGTACCTACTACCCTTAGTGCTCTCATAATGATGTGATTCTCCCACTTATTTAGCTTTCTCGTCTGATTACTTCCCGACAGTGTATAGCCGTATTAAATCTTGCACAGTGTTCACAAATTGTGAATACGGAACTATCACAGCTATATAATTTACTGAGAAGAAATGAAAATTTATGCCAGACCGGGACTCGAACCTAGGTTTCCCACTTCATACTAGCAGTCACCTTAAATGCCTATTTTTTGTGTGTGTTCGTAGAGTTTGGTCTACACGGACGTCACAAGACATCCATTCACGTTGATCGTTGATTCCTTTACTCATTTTCTTTTTTTTATACAGAGGGCGAGCAACCCTCTGACCGAACACGCTGAGCTACCGTGCCGGCAAGCTTTGGCTATCCAAGCACATCCATATGTCCGAGTAGACACTGTCTGAAGGAACATTGTATCTGACGTTACAGACGCTATCAAATACAGCCTCTGCACTAATATAATTCATGCCAAATCCAAGGCAGTCAGGCGAGAAAGCTAAATAAGTGTCTCCTGTGAGGGAACAGCATCACTGTGAGAGTACTAGGGTAACAGACACTGGGACATGTGGTAGTCTTGGTCTGCCCATGATGCATGCTTGGGTAGCTGAAGCGGTTAAGATGACCACTCACATAAAGCAGGAAATCCGTATTCGGCATAATTTTTCCTTTGTTCCCAGCAAATTTTATAGTTGTGGTAGTACTGTAGTAACAATTTGTGAATACATTGCACGATTCAATACAGCTATAAATCGTCAGCAAGTTTTGTTCCTTTAGACATGCATGCTTGCCCAAAGGAAGATAGCATCGAACTTTACAGACACTGTCAGATACAGACACTGCATTAATGTACGGGATATAAAGAAAAAAACAGTATTGACCCTTGACCATGAAACAATGTCCCACGATCGGAGCGGTGGACTTAACCTGGGTCACTGAGAAAGCACATTTAAAGAACTGAAAATCATGTAAATAAAATATAACGCCAAAGTGTTTTAACAGGCAGTATTCTCGTATCTTCCAGTGTGAAAATAATCATCGCGGTAAAATACCTGACAATGGCGTCTGATCTTTACAGACAGAAGCATGAAAGTTGCAAACCCCGTCCACACAATAGCCGATCAACCCTAACGGTCAGTAGAAGAAGAATTATACGCGTACAGTATACTTTGTGTCCGTCCACATGGCCAACCTCTGTTCACCGCAGATTCCACATTGGTCAATAGGATACAACCTCCAAAGTACAGTTTAGGTGTATACTTTTTGCTGTGTTGTCAAAGGTGTGACCTCCGTAGGACAAGAAAACATTGCATAGAGAGGCTTTGCACAACACTAGTGACTTATAAGTCAAATGGTTCAAATGCTGCCAAGCACTTTGGGAGTTAACATCTGAGGTCATCCGTCCCTAGATTTAGAACTACTTATAACTTTCATATAGACTAATCCCCCCCCCCCCCCCCCCCCAAGAACCATGGACCTTGCCGTTGGTGGGGAGGCTTGCGTGCCTCAGCGATACAGATACCCGTACCGGTGCAACCACAACGGAGGGGTATCTGTTGAGAGGCCAGACAAACGTGTGATTCCTGAAGAGGGGCAGCAGCCTTTTCAGTAGTTGCAGGGGCAACAGTCTAGATGATTGACTGATCTGGCCTTGTAACACTAACCAAAACGGTTTTGCTGTGCTGGTACTGCAAACGGCTGAAAGCAGGGGGAAACTACGGCCATAGTTTTTCCCGAGGGCATGCAGCTTTACTGTATGGTTAAATGATGATGGCGTCCTCTTGGGTAAAATATTCCGGAGGTAAAATAGTCCCCCATTCGGATCTCCGGGCGGGGACTACTCAGGAGGACATCGTTACCAGAAGAAAGAAAACTGGCGTTCTACGGATCGGAGCGTGGAATGTTAGATCTCTTAATCGGGCAGGTAGGTTAGAAAATTTAAAAAGAGAAATGGATAGGTTAAAGTTAGATATAGTGGGAATTATCGAAGTTCGGTGGCGGGAGGAACAAGACTTCTGGTCAGGTGAATACAGGGTTATAAATACAAAATCAAATAGGGGTAATGCAGGAGCAGGTTAAATAATGAATAAAAAAACAGGAGTGCTGGTAAGCTACTACAACCAGCATAGTGAAAGCATTATTGTGGCCAAGATAGACACGAAGTCCACGCCTACTACAATAGTACAAGTTAATATGCCAACTAGCTCTGCAGATGACGAAGAAATTGAAGAAATGTATGATGAAATGAAAGAAATTATTCAGATAGTGAAGGGACACGAAAATTTAATAGTCATGGGTGACTGGAATTCGGTAGTAGGAAAAGGGAGAGAAGGAAACATAGTAGGTGAATATGGATTGGGGCTAAGAAATGAAAGAGGCAGCCGCTGATAGAGTTTTGCACAGAGCACAACTTAATCATAGCTAACACTTGGTTCAAGAATCATAAAAGAAGGTTGTACACATGGAAGAAGCCTGGAGATACTGACAGGTTTCAGGTAGATTATATAATGGTATGACAGAGATTTAGGAATCAGGTTTTAAATTGTAAGACATTTCCAGGGGCAGATGTGGACTCTGACCACAATCTATTGGTTACGAACAGTAGATTAAAACTGAAGAAACTGCAAAAAGGTGGGAATTTAAGGAGACGGGACCTGGATAAACTGAAAGAATCAGAGGTTGTACAGAATTTCGGGGAGAGCATAAGGAAACAATTGACAGGAATGGTGGAAAGAAATACAGTAGAAGAAGAATGGGTAGCTTTGAGAGATGAAGTAGTGAAGGCAGCAGAGGATCTAGTAGGTAAAAAGACGAGGGCTAGTAGAAAACATTGGGTAACAGAAGAAATATTGAATTTCATTGGTGAAAGGAGAAAATATAAAAATGCAGTAAATGAAGCAGCAAAAAGGAATACAAACGTCTCAAAAATGAGATTGACAGGAAGTGAAAATTACCAAGCAGGGATGGCTAGAGGACAAATGTAAGGATGTAGAGGCTTATCTCACTAGGGGTAAGATAGATACTGTCTACAGGAAAATTAAAGAGACCTTTGGAGAGAAGAGAACCACTTGTATGAATATCAAGAACTCAGATGGCAACCCAGTTCTAAGCAAAGAAGGGAAGGCAGAAAGGTGGATGGAGTATATAGAGGGTTTATACAAGGGCGATGTACTTGAGGACAATATTATGGATATGGAAGAGGATGTAGATGAAGATGAAATGGGAGATATGATACTGCGTGAAGAGTTTGACAGAGCAATGAAAGACCTGAGTCGAAACAAGGCCCCGGGAGTAGACAACATTCCATTAGAACTACTGACGGCCTTGGGAGAGCCAGTCCTGACAAAACTCTACCGTCTGGTGAGCAAGATGTATGAGACAGGCGAAATACCCTCAGACTTCAAGAACAATATAATGATTCCAATCCCAAAGAAAGCACGTGCTGACAGCTGTGAACATTACTGAACAATCAGTTTAATAAGTCACGGATGCAACATACTAACGCGAATTCATTACAGACGTATGGAAAAACTAGTAGAAACCGACCTCAGGGAAGATTAGTTTGGATTCCGTAGAACTGTTGGAACACGTGAGGCAATACTGACCCTACGACTCATCTTAGAAAATAGATTAAGGAAAGGCAAACCTAGCATTTGTAGACTTAGAGAAAGCTTTTGACAACGTTGAGTGGAATACTCTCTTTCAAATTCTGAAGGTGGCAGGGGTAAAATACAGGAAGCGAAAGGCCATTTACAATTTGTACTGAAACCAGATTGCAGTTATAAGAGTCAAGGGGCATGAAAGGGAAGCAGTGGTTGGGAAGGGAGTGAGACAGTGTTGTAGCCTGTCCCCGATGTTATTCAATCTGTATATTAAGCAAGCAGTGAAGGAAAGAAAAGAAAAATTCGGAGTAGGTATTAAAATCCATGGAGAAGAAATAACAACTTTGAGGTTCCCCGATGACATTGTAATTCTGTCAGAGACAGCAAAGGACTTGGAAGAGCAGTTGAATGGAATGGACAGTGTCATGAAAGGAGGGTATAAGATGAACATCAATAAAAGCAAAACGCAGACAATGGAATGTAGTCGAATTATGTCGGGTGGTGCTGAGGGAATTAGATTAGGAAATGAGACACTTAAAGTAGTAAAGGAGTTTTGCTATCTGGGGAGCAAAATAACTGATGATGGTCGAAGTATAGAGGATATAAAATGTAGACTGGCAATGGCAAGGAAAGCGTTTCTGAAGAAGAGAAATTTGTTAACATCGAGTATAGATTTAAGTGTCAGGAAGTTGTTTCTGAAAGTATTTGTATCGAGTGTAGCCATGTATGGATGTGGGACATGGACGATAACTAGTTAGGACAAGAAGAGAATAGAAGCTTTCGAAATATGGTGCTACAGAAGAATGCTGAAGATTAGAGGGAGAGATCATATAACTAATGAGGAGGTATTGAATAGGATTGGGGAGAAGAGAAGTTTGTGGCACAACTTGACTAGAAGATGGGATCAGTTGGTAGGACGTGTTCTGAGGCATCAAGGGATCACCAATTTAGTACTGGAGGGCAGCGTGGAGGGTGAAAATCTTAGAGGGAGACCAAGAGATGAATACACTAAAGAAATTCAGAAGGATGTACGTTGCAGTATGTACTGGGAGATGAAGAAGCTTGCACAGGAAAGAGCAGCATGGAGAGCTGCATCAAACCAGTCTGAGGACTGAAGACCACAACAACAACACATATATAAACGATGTGAAAGATGTTTCCTAACAGGCGGCTTTCAGCTGGAAGCAACCTGATGGATTAAGAAATGAGAGTAATGATGACGATAACAATGATTAGGTGGTCTGACATCATTTCACCTCACTAACTATACGGTGGCTTACAACATGTGGCCAATTTTGGGTCGTATGTAGAGCTAATCATCGGTCACAGATTGTAGGTTAGTGGTTGATGCTTCAGTGACATGGTGGACTTGTATGCGTTTATGGACGACTCACAAGCGAACCACTCAGCAATCGGATTCCCGTAATTTTTTACATTTCTGGTACTGAATTCTGAACTCAAATATTAATCTTCCGAAGCAACTTGATGCACCTCTGTATAAGATTTACGACCGTCTCTAATATGCTAAAGCAAGATAAATTTTCCTCAACAGTCTTTGTGGCTATGTGGCAGAATACTCGCTAGTTACATAAGGGTTTTACGTTCGATTCACAGCTGAAGCAAATTTTCAAACAAAGGTGCATGTTTTACTAGTAGTTCCGTGAAGTTGAAAATATATAAAGATTGGAAAAAAATCAATAGCACTCGAGACTGATAATCGCTGGTTCGAGTCTCGTTTCAGTCATTATCTTTTTTCGTTTTCCTCCCACTCATTTCGAATACCTTCATCATTTAAATAAAGAATTCATCAAATATATGCTAAGGGACAGATATGTAATTGCAATTTGTATGAAATACAGGGTGGTCCATTGATCGTGACCGGGCCAAATATCTCACCAAATAAGCGTCAAACGAAAAAACTACAAAGAAGAACGCTTGTCTAGCTTGAAGGGGGAAACCAGATGGCGCTATGGTTGGCACGCTAGATGGCGCTGCAATAGGTAAAACAGATATCAATTGCGTTTTTTTTTAATAGGAACCCCCATTTTTATTACATATTCTTGTAGAACGTAAAGAAATATGAATGTTTTAGTTGGACCACTTTCTTCCCTTTGTGAAAGATGGCGCTGTAATAGTCACAAACATATGGCTCACAATTTTAGACGAACAGTTGGTAACAGGTAGGTTTTTTAAATTAATATACAGAACTTAGTTACGTTTGAACATTTTAGCTTCGATTGTTCCAATGTGGTACATGTACCTTTGTGAACTTATGATTTCTGAGAACACTTGCTGTTACAGCGTGATTACCTGTAAATACCACATTAATGCAATAAATGCTCAAAATGATATCCGTCAACCTCAATGATTTTGGCAATACGTGTAACGACATTTCTCTCAACAGCAAGTAGTTCGCGTTCCGTAATGTTCGCACATGCATTGACAGTGCGCTGACGCATGTTGTCAGGCGTTGTCGGTGGATCACGATAGCAAATATTCTTCAGCTTTCCCCATGTTCGAAGTACATCGCCATTCTGTCATGCAAACATCTTATAGTAACATCTGTAGAACATTACGTAGTAAATCAGCATACATTGGACCATTTAGATTGCCATCGATAAAATGGGGCCAATTATCCTTCCTCCCATAATGCCGCACCATACAGTAACCCGCCAAGGTCGCTGATATTCCACTTGTCGCAGCCATCGTGGATTCTTCGTTGCCGAATAGTGCATATTATGCCGGTTTACATTACCGCTGTTGATGAATGACGCTTCGTCGCTAAATAGAAAGCGTGCAAAACTATGTCATCGTCCCGTAATTTCTCTTGTGCCCAGTGGCAGGACTCTACACGACGTTCAAAGTCGTTGCCATGCAATTCCTGGTGCATAGAAATATGGTACGGGTGCAATCGATGTTGACGTAGCATTCTCAACACCGACGATTCTGAGATTCCAGATTCTCGCGCAATTTGTCTGCTACTGATGGGCGGATTAGCCGCGACAGCAGCTAAAACACCTACTTGGGCATCATCATTTGTTGCAGGTCGTGGTTGACGTTTCACATGTGTCTGAATACTCCCTGTTTCCATAAATAACGTAACTATCCCGCGAACGGTCTGGACACTTGGATGATGTCGTCCAGGATACGGAGCAGCATACATAGCACACGCCCGTTAGGCATTTTGATCACAATAGCCATACATCAACACGATTTCGACCTTTTCCGCAATTCGTAAACGGTCCATTTCAACACGGATAATGTATCACGAAGCGAATACCGTCCGCACTGGCGGGATGTTACGTGATACCACGTACTTATACGTTTGTGACTATTGCAGCGACATCTATCACAAAGCGAAAAAAGTGGTCCAACTAAAACATTCATATTTCTTTACATACTACACGAATATGTAATAAAAATGGGGGTTCCTATCCAAAAAAAGCGCAGTTGATATCCGTTTGACCTATGGCAGCGCCATCTAACGGGCCAACCATAGCTCCATCTGGTTTCCATCTTCAAGCTAGACGAGTTTCGTTCTTTGTGGTTTTTTCTAGTTTGGCGCTTATTTGGTGAGATATTTGGCCCGGTGACTATCAATGGACCACCCTGTATACACGTTTTCTTATTTCTAGTTACGTATCACACACAAAAATCCATTTTTCATTGAAAATATAAATTCTTATTCATCGATCTTTTATGAAAGACTTTTCACATTAAAAAACGTTACAAATTAAATTCTTTTTCAGCCGTACGTATTTATGCTGTATGCAGATTTTCACGGAACTTGCACCTTTACTTAAAGTTTTGGAAAGCTAGGAAGTGAACCTACTGCAAACGCGTGATAGGTGAACATTTTACCACACAGCCACACGACCTGTCGAGAAAAGTTGACCTTGCTTTAGTCGATTTTCTCGGGAGTTTTCGAGGGTTACATTGAACTATTGTGAGAGTTCAATATTTGAGTTATGAACTTCAATTGCCAGAAATGCAAGAACAATTTAAATATTCGAGTGCATTGTGGTCCTCTTGTCAGTGATATTGCAGTAATGGGATACTACTATTTTCGTCTTGCGGAGTTCACAATTTTCTCTTCCTGAACATGTAACGCAAGTTACCAATCTTTACGTGGCGTAAAAATGTAATCAAGATCTGACTGAACATATCTGCAGTTTCGTCAGTCATTACTTCATAATAAATAACTACATCGTATTTAAAAAATGTGTGGTTACTGCTAACAACGTCATTGGTATACAACATGAACCGCAAGGGTCTCGACAGATTTCCATGGGGCACACTCTGCAGTTACTTATACATCTGCCGATGTCTCTCCATCGAAGATGGTGCGTCCCTCTTGCAAAGAAATAATCAATCTAGTCAAAAATTTCTCTCAATACCCTTGCGATCATACTTTCGATAGTAAGAGTCTGCGTGGTACTGACTCAAATGCTTTTTGTAAATCAAAAAATACTGCGTCTAACTGACTTTACTTCATCTACGTGTTTGAGGATGTCATTTTGGTGGTGGACTTGTAGCTACCAAATAGCCTCTTCGAATATTTGATTTGCAAATAAAAAGGAATAAGAAGGCAAATTTTAAGATGAGACATTAATTACAAGCAGCTGCCAGCAGAAAGTCGTATACTCCTAGCTCACTCATTTGTTACATAGTTTAATTCTTATTTTCTTTGCGTGTTTTTGGTACTTGCATTGTTTAATTCATAAATTTCTGGCGTATTATAGTATTTGAGAGTTGTAGCATCGCGTTTTAGTACCTGAATAGTGTAAATTCGCGTAGCCGTCTGTCTTCTGTTTTTGTTTTGAACTGCCAGTGTCGATTGGTCACAGCCAGTGTGCTCCCTGCCGCCGTTGGATAAGCAGCTACCAGCAGAAAGCCGTATACTCCTAGCTCACATATTTGTCACATAGTTTAATTCTTAATTTCTTTGCGTGTTTTTGGTACTTGCATTGTGTAATTCACAAATTTCGGGCGTATTATAGTATTTGAGAGTTGTAGCACCGCGTTTTAGTACCTGAATAGTGTAAAATCGCGTAGTCTCCTTCCGCCGCCGAGCAGTGTGTCAGCAGTGCGCAAGTAGCAGCATTACTGCATTCACTAGGCAACCTTGAATTTTAATAACCGTTTAAATTTTGTGTCGATTTGTTTGTGCTCTCTGTAGATTAGTTCAGACGTTCTTTGCACAACAGTTTTTAGCATGGTTAAGGACTCCAACTGCTGTGTTCGGATGCAGGCTGAGTTGGCATCCCTTCGCTCCCAGCTTCAGACAGTGTTGGCTTCAGTCACACAGCTTGAGGCTGTTGACAATGGGCATCACTGTGGGGGTCCGGATGGGGGTTTGTCGGGGACGGCCAGCTCGTCCCACGCATCCCCCGATCGGACTACGACTGTGGCTGCCTGGGATACTGCCCACATTGAGGCTGATCCCTCACCTGTGGTAGAGTGGGAGGTCGTCTCGATGTCTGGCAGGGAGCGAAAGACATTCCGGAGGGCTGAACTAGAGGCCTCTCCAGTTTTTCTGACGAACCGGTTTCAGGCTCTGTCTCAGGCTGATACTGATCTTCGGCCGGACATGACTGCTTGTCCTGTTCCAGAGGTTGCCCCTCAGTCTGCAAGATCCGGGTGGCCGCAGAGGGTGGACTTACTGGTAGTTGGGAGCTCCAACGTCAGGCGCGTAATGGGGCCCCTTAGGGATATGACAGCAAGAGAGGGGAAGAAAACCAATGTGCACTCCGTGTGCATACCGGGGGGAGTCATTCCAGATGTGGAAAGGGTCCTTCCGGATGCCATGAAGGGTACAGGGTGCACCCATCTGCAGGTGGTCGCTCATGTTGGCACCAATGATGTGTGTCGCTATGGATCGGAGGAAATCCTCTCTGGCTTCCGGCGGCTATCTGATTTGGTGAAGACTGCCAGTCTCGCTAGCGGGATGAAAGCAGAGCTCACCATCTGCAGCATCGTCGACAGGACTGACTGCGGACCTTTGGTACAGAGTCGTGTGGAGTGTCTGAATCAGAGGCTGAGACGGTTCTGCGACCGTGTGGGCTGCAGATTCCTCGACTTGCTCCATAGGGTGGTGGGGTTTCGGGTTCCACTGGATAGGTCAGGAGTCCACTACACGCAGCAAGCAGCTACACGGGTAGCAGGGGTTGTCTGGCGTGGTCTGGGCGGTTTTTAGGTTAGATGGCCTCGGGCAAGTACAGAAAGGGCGACAGTCTCAAAGGGTGTGGGGAAAGTCAGGACATGCGGGGACCAAACAGCAATCGGTATTGTAATTGTAAACTGTCGAAGCTGCATTGGTAAAGTACCGGAACTTCAAGCGCTGATAGAAAGCACTCAAGCTGAAATCGTTATAGGTACAGAAAGCTAGCTGAAGCCAGAGAGAAATTCTGCCGAAATTTTTACAAAGGCACAGACGGTGTTTAGAAAGGATAGATTGCATGCAACCGGTGGTGGCTTGTTTGTCGCTGTTAGTAGTAGTTTATCCTGTAGTGAAGTAGAAGTGGATAGTTCCTGTGAATTATTATGGGTGGAGGTTACACTCAACAACCGAGCTAGGTTAATAACTGGCTCCTTTTACCGACCTCCCGACTCAGCAGCAATAGTGGCAGAACAACTGAGAGAAAATTTGGAATACATTTCACATAAATTTTCTCAGCATGTTATAGTCTTAGGTGGAGATTTCAATTTACCATATATAGACTGGGACACTCAGATGTTTAGGACGGGTGGTAGGGACAGAGCATCGAGTGACATTATACTGAGTGTACTGTCCGAAAATTACCTCGAGCAATTAAACAGAGAACCGACTCGTGGAGGTAACATCTTGGACGTACTGATAACAAACAGACCCGAACTTTTCGACTCTGTAAGTGCAGAATAGGGATTCAGTGATCATAAGGCCGTGGCAGCATCCCTGAATATGGAAAATAATAGGAATATAAAAAAAGGGAAGAAGGTTTATCTGTTTAGCAAGAGTAATAGAAGGCAGATTTCAGACTACCTAATAGATCAAAACGAATATTTCTGTTCCGACACTGACAATGTTGAGTGTTTATGGAAAAAGTTTAAGGCAATCGTGAAATGCGTTGTAGACAGGTACGTGCCGAGTAAAACTGTGAGGGACGGGAAAAACCCACCGTGGTTCAACAACAAAGTTAGGAAACTACTGCGAAAGCAAAGAGCTTCACTGCAAGTTTAAACGCAGCCAAAACCTCTCAGACAAACAGAAGCTAAACGATGTCAAAGTTAGTGTAAGGAAGGCTATGCGTGAAGCGTTCAGTGAATTCGAAAGTAAAAATCTATGTACCGACTTGACAGGAAATCCTAGGAAGTTCTGGTCTTACGTTAAATCAGTAAGTGGCTCTAAACAGTATATCCAGACACTCTGGGATGATGATGGCATTGAAACAGAGGATGACACATGTAAAGCTGAAATAATAAACACCTTTTTCCAAAGCTGTTTCACAGAGGAAGACCGCACTGCAGTTCCTTCTCTAAATCCTCGCACAAACGAAAAAATGGCTGACATCGAAATAAGTGTCCAAGGAACAGAAAAGCAAGTGGAATAACTCAAAAGAGGAAAGTCCACTGGAGCTGACGGGATACCAATTCGATTCTACACAGAGTACGCGAAAGAACTTGCCCCTCTTCTAATAGCCGTGTACCGCAAGTCTCTAGAGGAACGGAAGGTTCCAAATGATTGGAAAAAAGCACAGGTAGTCCCAGTATTCAAGAAGGGTCGTCGAGCAGATGCGCAAAACTATAGACCTATATCTCTGACGTGGATCTGTTGTAGAATTTTAGAACATGTTTTTTGCTCGAGTATCATGTCGTTTTTGGAGACCCAGAATCTACTCTGTAGGAATCAACATGTATTCCGGAAACAGCGATCATGTGAGACCCAACTCGCTTTATTTGTTCATGAGACCCAGAAAATATTAGATACAGGCTCCCAGGTAGATGCTATTTTCCTTGACTTCCAGAAGGCGTTCGATACAGGTCTGCACTGTCGCCTGATAAACAAAGCAAGAGCCTACGGAATATGAGACCAGCTGTGTGGCTGGATTGAAGAGTTTTTAGCAAACAGAACACAGCATGTTGTTATCAATGGAGAGACGTCTACAGACGCTAAAGTAACCTCTGGCGTGCCACAAGGGAGTGTTATGGGACCATTGCTTTTCACAATATATATAAATGACCTAGTAGATAGTGTCGGAAGTTCCATGCGGCTTTTCGCAGATGATGCTGTAGTATACAGAGAAGTTGCAGCATTAGAAAATTGTAGCGAAATGCAGGAAGATCTGCAGCGAATAGGCACGTGGTGCAGGGAGTGGCAACTGACCCGTAACATAGACAAATGTAATGTATTACGAATGCAATAAAAGAGGATCCTTTATTGTATGATTATATGATAGCGGAACAAACAGTGGTAGCAATTACTCGTGTAAAATATCTGGGAGTATGCGTGCGGAATGATTTGAAGTGGAATGATCATATAAAAGTAATTGTTGGTAAGGCGAGTACCAGGTTGATATTCATTGGGAGACTCCTTAGAAACAGCAGTCTATCAACAAAGGAGGTGGCTTACAAAACACTCGTTCGACCTATACTTGAGTATTACTCATCAGTGTGGGATCCGTACCAGATCGGGTTGACGGAGGAGATAGAGAAGATCCAAAGAAGAGCGGCGCGTTTCGTCACAGGGTTATTTGGTAACCGTGATAGCGTTACGGAGAGGCGCTCTGCATAGCGGTGTAGCTTGCTCGCCAAATTTCGAGAGGGTGCGTTTCTGGATGAGGTATCGAATATATTGCTTCCCCCTACTTATACCTCCCGAGGAGATCACGAATGTAAAATTAGAGAGATTCGAGCGCGCACGGAGGCTTTCAGACAGTCGTTCTTCCCGCGAACCATACGCGACTGCAACAAAAAAGTTAGGTAATGTCAATGGCACGTAAAGTGCCCTCCGCCACACACCGTTGGGTGGCCTGCGGAGTATAAATGTAGATGTAGATGGAGACAAATAACATGATGTTAACAATGTTGGTAAGGTACGTGCTTCTCACAGAGAAAGATGGGAGATTGTGCTAAATGTATGTAGGGAATTTCGATACGAAAGGAATTCGAGCAAATGTTATATGTAAAACAATTGGAAGAAGATGCTGGTTGTTGACAAATGGGTGTTAGTAGATGGTAAGACATTAATTAGATATGAAGAGAGTTAGTTGGAGGCTTCATTTGAGAGATTACAAATCTGGTAACATACAGTTGGTAGTATTGGTATGTTACAGGGAATGTCTAATGGACGTGGAAAGGGAAGCAGCTGAAATAGACTGGGGAAAGGATGTAGAGTGTGTGTAAATGAAAGGAACGTGAGATGTGCGGACATAAGCTTAGCAGCAGGCCTGGGTTCTCATGTGAGGGGAATACAATGGGGTGCTGGAACCAAGCTGGTTGAAGCCCAAGCAGCCACCTCAGGCACCAAGCTCAGAGCGGCACCACAACTGTAAGTTTTCTGTACAGGGCATACCACGATTAGCAGCGGCTCCTTGGGGCGCCAAGCTGAAGGAGCCCCCAAGTGCAAAATTGGTTAACACTGCTTATTATAATTAGTAACAGAAACTGACGTGGGACATGGGTGGAAATGTACAATGGAAAATGGAGAACGTGCTTGGGGACGCCAAACGATAAGGCGCTTGTGTGAAGAAAGTTTTCTAACTGGCCCTGATTGGCACTCAACGTTATTGGTGACTTTGGGCAGAAGCTGCTTGGCCAGGTGTTTGAGAAGATGTAGGAACTGTACAACTGTGGGAGAATGGGATCCTGACTAAGACAACGGAGGATTTTTATCAGAATTAAACACGACGTATTCCCTGAATACATATTACGAGGAATTACGACACAAGATTCTTCGTTGTTATAACAAGTGACAATGTTCGCAGACAAACGTTTCGAAAAACTAATTGAAAGGAGTTCTAATCATGATTCCCAAGCACCACAAGTACAAGCCATCTACTTTTGCCAATCCTAAGCCGCGTGGCCTTAAGTTAAGCACAGTTCCCCATGTTTTCGCGCTTAGATCCACCCTGAGCATTGACATGCAATTTCCCTGCACACTGCTTACCTTAATCACTCACAGACTGCTAGATGCATCTTTTGGTAACATGACAAAAAAAAGGTTTCTTTCAATATTTCGATATGTAAAAAGTTATAATTAGTAAAAATATGTCAAAATAATGGCCCATTTGTGTAACATGATGCGGTTTTAATTTCCTTTTGATATGTGGGTCCCTTTGCGGTATGTTAGATCCGTTGCCTAACTCATACATGTGCTGTCGATCTATAACTATAATCAGTTACATGTCAGACTCAGCTTTAAATACCCTGTAGGCTTCTTGTGAATGATGACGTAATTTTCTGAAACATTGTGCTCTTGTTTACAGATATACTGTTTAGTTGACCCATGAGTAACCTATGCATAGCTTCAGTTTGAGTAACTGATGCTGCTTACTTTCTTTTTAAGTGCTGTTTGTACCATTACGTATTACCTTGTGGATCTCATTAGAGAGTAATTACTTTTCCTGTTTCACAGGTGATATTCCACATGGTGGCGTGTGTTTTAACCACTAATGATACGATGTTGTGCTTACTGCAGGGACTGGCAAGTGAGTATAGAACCTCTAAATTAAAATTAAAGATTCTTGGTTCTGTTTTGTACTAATCTGTACTATTATCATTATTATTATTAATATCGTTGTTATTAATATTAGTATTAGGCTTAATATTATTATGATGTATTGATATTATCTGCCCCCATTAGAAACTTCATGCCCACAGTGCTGAATCAAATGTCAGCACTTCAGGAGCATTGCTTCAATTTAGGGTTTCTACAGCTGAGATACTTCCTCCGTCCTTAAAAAATCTTTAAAAACAGAGAATTCATTTACTCTGTGGAACAGAACCCAATGAATGCGGTTGAGAAGCAAGGTGGATTTTACAGAGTGAGATCTTATGGATGTGGCTGAGAAGTACAGAATAAGATTATAGGGTAGAGGATGACATCGCCGTGGTTTGCAGAGGAGGCAATATATCTGATAACATGGGTGTACGTCTTCACTATTTTTGTGACGAGAAACTGGGAGTCTTTTCAGTACCTACAGATAGGCTGTACGGTATGTGGAAATAAATAGTTGCCAAGGTATGTGGCGCTACAAGCTTAGCAGTAGCTCGAATTCAACAATGAAATGGCAAACTATGGAATGTGCTGCTCACATTTACGGGATACATCGATATCTGGAGTTGGCCTATGAATTTAAGAAAGAGTAAAGGACAAGTGTTGCACAGGTGTGCACTGAAGTGAATAGATGGCCAGAGAGAATGACCATCAGTAACTTCCACAATGAGATCTAAAAAAACTGGTAGAAGTATGGATATATACAATACGGTTGCTATAAGTGTGAATTTCAGCTGAAGTATATAAGCCCTTTATCTTTTTTGTTTTGGTTTATCAGCGTTAGTAATCTTGGTCTAATTTGAGTTTTCTTCTGAACACTATGTGTGTTGGAGTCCTCGTTAATATTAGTTCTAAAATTCGTACCATATACACATACGGAAAAAAACGCAATAGCAGGAAGGAGATGTGTGACATGAACAACAGTTGGTAGGCATGTCTCTATATCTGAAAGACGACGTCTACTCAGATTTCCCCACAGGTGCGTATGAGTGGCTCTAATAGCGTCACTGTGAGGACTGAAATCAGATTTGCTTAAATGCATCCTGTAACTGTCGTGAGCGTTAGTTACGTTTCATATTGGACCTGACGAGTTGATATCAGTCAAGAATGCCCTGAAGGCGACAAAGACGCCATTATCAACACCTCGCTGAGTTTGAACGAGGTCGTGTAATAGGGCTCCCGAGAAGATGGATGTTCCTCTTGAGATACTGCTGAAAGACTTGACAGGAACGTAGCCATTGTACATGATTGCCAGTAGCGGTGCTCATGAGAGTGTAAAGTCACAAGAAAACTGGGCTCCAACCAGCCACGTGGCATTACCAAGAAGAAAGACCGTTATGTCTGACGTACGGCTTTGGTGAATCGAACTACGTCTGCAGCAGCAATCTGAGCACCACGGTAATCCATCGTCGTTTGTGACTTCAGTGGCGTCAAGCGAGAGCTCAGTGGGGGACCGGGTAAAGGGCTGTTGTGAAAGCTGGTTCTGCCTCAGTGTCAGTGATGGACATACGTTGGTTAGCGGGCCATTTGTATGTCTGCAACCAACCTGTCTCAGTGCTAGACACACTGGACATACACTCGAGTTATGGTATGGGATGCGATTTCGTACAACAACAGGAGCACTCTCGTGCCTATCCCACGCACCCTGACTACAAATTTGTGCGTCAGTCTGGTGATTCAATTTGTTGTGCTGTTTTTCAACAGTATAAAGCTCGTCCACATACAGCTGTGGTACACGAACATCCTCTATAGAGTGTCGATATGTTGCCTTGGCCTGCTCAAACACCAGATATGTCTCCAATCGAGCTCGTACGGGACGTGATTAGACGACAACTCCATTGTCATCCACTAACAGCATCAACCGTCCCTGTATTGAATAAGTCCAACTGCAAAGGAACTCCATTCCAGAAACTGACATCTGGCACATGTACAACACAACGAAAGCACGTTTTCACGCTTGCATTCAACATCTGGCAGTTACACCAGTTATTAATGTACTAGCATTTCACATTTGCAGTGGCTTATCCCGCTCTTACACTAACCTCTGATCTTGCTGTGTTAATCACTTAAATACGTTATCTAGACAAATGTATCCGCAAATTTTGTCTACTTTCATTATTTTTGGTGCTGCGATTTTTTTCCTGCAGTGTATTTTAATGTATTAGTTAATCGGATGGAATGATTGAATGTGGTGCAGTGAAAATCAGAGAAGGAAGATGACTCGTTTTCTGTTGAACGCCAGAGGGCAAGGAAGGCTATGCATCAGTGTAATGGGGAAGGTAGACTGCAGAGAATATCAGCAGTTACTAGGGCAGGTCACCTGTGTAGAGAAGGGAACCTCGGTGCAGTCCTGGTGATGGGTGGAAGATACTGGTTTGGGTAGGAGTTTTAGTATTATAGGAGTGAGTGGAAGATACTGGTTGTGATAGGAGTTTTAATAAGATACGAAGGACGAAGAAAAATGTAAGAGGCAATCAGGCCGAAATATTTGATTGGACGTACGTACATTTGGAGTTTAAATAGAATATGAGGGTCTTTAGACGATTTATTTCTTCTTTATGGTAGTTTAAGAATGGGTGCGGTAGGAAAGGAGTCTTAGTTGGTACTTCACGGTTCTGTATGCAAATAATGATAGTCCGTTCCCCCATTTGAAAACGTTGCACCCTATACACAGATACTGTCTCCTTTGAATACATGATCTCGCAGACGTTTCTTGGATGATTACAGGTTCTGGCTTCTCACCGAATCGGAATATTTCTGCTGTTACTTTGAGAAATAAACCACGATTGCTCTGTGGTTCAACGACTTTCTTGTGTCCCCTCTAAGTCGTACACACGTGGTTTAATGCCTCGCATACATAAAGCCATCTTGAAACTTTCTGTATTCAGTACTTAATGTTCCCGACATCAGTTAATTGCATCAATAGAGGCCTGTAGCTTTGGTGAGGGTTAAGAGCCATCGACGCGCGTCGTGGATCTTGACCGTCTAAACCTGAACCTTGTGGACACTGGACCTTTGCTTAGAAATTAATTGTACTGCGTGTGCCTCCTTAGAATGATGCCTGTAGCCATGAGAGTAAGTCGACTCTCTTAGCTGCATATTCTTACTGCTCCTGCAGCAACATGTATCCTGTTCTCAAACATACAGTTGTTTACTATTGAGAAATGAAGTAATATAATGGAAGATGGTCTAGTTTTCAGGTTGGAGTCTTTTCAAAAACTACTATTACAACACTACAGCCTAATTTCATTTCAACAGTTTGTAGCTAGTGTTGTTTTTATGATTTTTGCCTAATTTATGGAGACCACTGTATTATGTTTCCCTGCTAGGTTGCTGTACACGATTTTTCTTTCTCTTTAACGAATAAATTACGTATTTTATGCTATCCATTTCAGGGCATGCTACTTTCCAATTTATTTAAAAAATCTTTATCTACAGTCATACTCGAAAATTCACTATGTAGCTCAAGAAGTAGTGTTATTATAATTATTTAAATAATTTGAAGCGTCACTTTGTATGACCTGCCTGCTTGTTTCCTTCAGAAAGCCATTTAATACATGTTTCTGGTGTGACAACAGGAGTGATACATGTGTTAACTGAACAGTTTTTGTAGGGCTTTTAGGCGGAGTACAAACACATAAATAAATTTTAACTTTAAGGATAGCGAAATTTGTTGTTGCTGTGCTCTTCAGAAAGAAGACTGCTCTGATGTATCTCTCAACGTTAGTTTAAACCCTTCATCTGTGCATGACTGCTGTGACCTACACCTACATCCACTTGAAAATGTCTACTGTAGGGAAGCTTTGTTGTTCTCCTACAATTTTTACACCCTACACTTCTGTACAACAAGAACATAAAAATTTCTTGCTGCATCAACATTTGCCATATGTACAGAGGGTGTAAAAATAACGCATTACCATTTCTAATACCGTTTAGGAAAATTCTTGTCATTAAGGCCACTTCCAGTCGTCTCAGAATGGATCAATACGGATCCTGTATGGTTTTCAAGTGATTATTATACAATTCTTCCCGCAAAATAATAGCAAGTACAGGCAATGTTGGAGATGGATAGCGATTACGTACCCTTCTCTCCAAACTGCGCCACAAAGGCTCAATAATATTCCGATCTGATGACTGTGGTGCCCAGCGGGTTTTGACAATCCTTCCTCATGGTGGCACCTGTCCTGGACGATGTGAGCTGTGTGAACTGCGGCCCTGTCATCTTCGAACACAGCATCTCAATTTGGGTAAATCCTTGGCAGAGAAACCATTGAGTCTATGAAACACCATAACATGCCTGCCAAAATCATCACTAACGCCAATATGTTTCACTCTTGGGGAGAAAACTCAGCCAGAAGTTGTAAACAGTGTGAAAGAAGACACATCCGACCAAATGACTTCCTTCAGTTGCTTCATAGTCCAGGGTTGATGGCTTCAGCTCCACGTTTTACTGTTACAGACGTTTGTTTCTCTGGTATGCGATTTTTGGAAGAAATCTTGCCTAGAGTGCCCAGCTGCTTGAGCTCCCTGTATGTTTTCTTGGTGATGACAGTCTTCACTGTCTTCACATTCAGTTCTGCAGTGACTTTTGCATCTGCTCATCCTCTTATTTTTCGTCACAATCCTCTTCGATGGCCGTCTATCAAGGTCACTCAACATACACTCCCGTCCCCATTATGAGTGAGAAGACGATATTTTTCTCGCTTTTCCAGTAAGCAGCATAAATCTACGATACGTAACCTCTTAAAACACCGAACACTTAGGCTACATTGGTTATGGATACACCCATATGAAAGTACCAACAGTTAACCCACGTTCGAGTTGACATATCTCCGACATAATGCACTCACAACTACACTAACACCGCTCTGACCACGACTGGCACTTGAAACGTACGGTAGTGAAGACATTGTTCATGTGCCGTTCGTGGTCAAATACAGCAGTGCTACCTGCAGGATTGGCTAGAAACTGCATTTATGTTCAAGCATGAATTTCTCGCGGTGTATCCATATTGTTTCCCAATCCCTTTACCTATCCCTTCTTTTAGTCAAGTAGTGTCATAAATGTCTGTTTTCGCTTATTCGATTCTGTACTTGTACATTATTCTAGGTACCCCACTGATTTTCAGCATTCTACTATAGCAACACATTTCTAATGCTTCTGTTCTCTTCCTGTCTGTACTATTTATCGTCCATGTTTCAGTTCCATATAAGACTATGCTCCACACAATTACTTTTAGAAAACGTCTTCAGACACTTTTTTTTTCAAATTGAAAATATTCTTCTTCTTTAGATACGCCACTTTTCCTGCTGTCAGTCTGCTCTTTACGATTATCATCATCTGTTATTTTGCTGCCTAAACAACAAAACTCCGTTACTGCTCTTAAAGCCTAATCTCCTAACATAGATGACTCGGCATCAACTGATTTAATTCTAATACACGCCACTACCTTGATCTATTATAGTTAATTTTCATCTTCTGACCTCTTTTTAAGACTTCATCAATTCCATTGAACTGATCTTCTGAGTCCATTGCCGTCTCGACAGTATCACAGCGTCATTGGCGAACCTTAGAGTTGTTATTTCTTCGTCCTGAACTTTAGTTCTATTTCCAAATTTCTCCTCCCTGTGCACGGAGTGCATAGCATAGAAATTGGTTACAACCTCGTATCATTCCCCGTTCAGATATTTCTCCTTTTCATGTCTTTCAGTTCTTTGACTGGAGTGTGGTGTTTGTAGAAACAGTACATGATTTTTCGTAACTTTATTTTAGCGTTGATAACTTCAGAACTTCAGCCGGCCGGATTGGCCGAGAGGTTGTAGGCGCTTCAGTCCGGAACCGAGCGACTGCTACGGTCGCAGGTTCGAATCCTGCCTCGGGCATGGATGTGTGTGATGTCCTTAGGTTAGTTAGGTTTAAGTAGTTCTAAGTTCTGGGGGACTGATGACCTCAGATGTTAAGTCCCATAGTGCTCAGAGCCATTTTTGAACTTCAGAATTTCAAAGAGTGGTTGCCAAAAGCTTCTTTTTAAATCTACAAACGCTGCAGAGGAGGACGGATAAGAAAAATATAGAGGTTGAGAGCATTCCAGCAAAGCCGGGGCTTCTGAACTGGTGACGAGCAGTGCGTCCACACGCAACACTTCATTCTGGTATCTGTATTATTCTCCTGCTCGCTAGACCACTTTACTCTCATAAGAGTCCTTCGCGAGCAGCTGTTACAGATGTTCATCTGTATTAGGTTATCATATTTTTTTGTCATGTTACTATATAACTTAGTATGACGTTCTTAATTGTTTCGTTGGTGTTAGTTTTGCATTAACTGTGTTTGTCGGTACTTTATTTTTTAACAGGACTTTTAGAGTTGAGTATTTAAGCACAGTGTTTATCCGAGCTATCTTTGTTGTACACTATCTGATGCTATCTTAAATGTATACACACATGTTCCTCAAAAACTACGTTATACAAGCTGTTTAAGTATAATTTTCATTATCAGTGCTGTTTAACTTGATCTTTATCAGTCTGCATGTTACCTACATTTCTTCACTGTCTTTGGTGTCTTTCCTTTGTCTGCATTCTCTCTACAGTTCCACTTATATATTGCCTTCAATTGGGTTGAATCTGTTCATTTTCCTCGCTCATGTATTGGTGAAGGTAGTCCATCTTGTACTACCAGTTGCTCGGGCTCTCCTATCTGTTTGTGCAGTGGAGAACTGTGTTTCTGGAGATCTGTGTCTCCGCCACCACATTCAGTCTGTTCCCTGAGATTCAGGAGACAAATGTGTGTGATTATAAGGGCTAAATCCATTTAAGAAATGGACTGTATCCAAGTTATATCCTAATGTTTAAGTGGTGGGAAGTACCTGACCAAGTACGAAATTTCTCTTCCATCTTATTAAATTCAAAGAAGAAATTTAATTGGTCATCTGGTACTTTTCAGTATGCATTCTCATTTTTTCGATGTAATCACTGAGGTTCATGCATGATGTATGCACACGTGATATACGAAATACTCTCGAAAGATTATGGTAGGTACAAAGTCGTCGTCGTCTGCAACTCCATTCCGAGTATGCATAACGTCTTCCTGCATAGAATGAACGTTTCAGCTCAGCTTATGGATGTGTTTCCGATGACTGAACAGACCAACCTTGGCGTAAAACATGAGTCCCCACAAATCACACAGAATGATTGGAAGGGGTGAGGTTGCGACGGAGCTTTCTTGCTTGTCGCTTGGCCACTTCATGTCTGCAGCGTTTCCTTTCAAACGAGTTGACAGAGATGGATGTAGTATTCCTCCACAGTAATCTGTCCACAGCACATTCTTTCCATGTTTGCACGTTTATAACAGTCGTTTTCATAATGTGTTTTAGCTGGTCCTTACAGTGGTTAAAAGGTCTACTCGGAGAGGAGATTTCACCATAAAGGATGTGTTGGGGAAGCCTGGTATCACTCATGCAATGAAAATGGCCAAATCATCTCAGTTGGTTAGCGAGGATTGTTGCCTCAATGCCGTTTACATTCTTTTCCTCGAGAACCGTATTGTTGGTTACATGGTTTATCCCGTTTGATGTTTAAGACGTATCTAATTGGTAAAGGCACTCAAGTTTTGGGCGATAGAGCACCAAGTTTCACAGTCGTACATGAATGTGAAAACGACAATAGCTTTGTACACCGTGAGTTCGGTGTGTAAAATTTTATATGGGAGTTCTTTTCTAAACAAACGACATATAAAATAATATATTCTACATAACCCTGTCTTCGACGTGAAAAATAGCTCTACGACCGTATGCAACCACATAAGTAATAGGTAATTATTTCGAATAGAAAAGAGCAAAGTATATGTACAGTATGCAGGTGTCTCATGTGGGAAACTTGTCATCTACTGGTTGTTCACATGCTCTTACTTGAGAATAACAATAGTTAGCAATGAGCATTGTTAACATATAAGGTCGGTTGGTCCATGTCCAGTAATTACCAGATGTGCAGAAAATTATCATCCCTCTTTCATTAAACAGACTGGAATAACTTGTATTGTTTTGCTTGTTTGGTCCCACAGCATGAAAACTGTGCGTTTCTGGGCACGAATTCCTATTCATAATGATAAATACTCGTTATCACTGGGAGCCATTAATGTGTTTATTGGGAATTAGAAACACTCTGTATATGAGAGCATCATATTACGTTATACGATCTGCTGTGTCATCTTTTCGAAATTTTAAAAATAGCTCGTCATACGATACATTGCGTGTTTATTAACAAGGAGATGTGATATAGTTTCAGAAGACTTGCCTTCAAATAGATCCATTGTAGTCGACTCTACTTTACACTGAACAATTTTGTTTATACATGCAAACTAGGTGAATAACCAGCGTAGCCGAGGTATGTGTTTATTCCAATGCTATTAGTCTGTCGTCTACTTCCCACTCTCTCTGTCTATTTCTTTCTCCCTCCTATCTGCCCACCTCCTCTACACCCACTCTTTGTCCAACCCCTCCTGCCCCCTCTTTGTCCATCAGTTACTCTACATTTCTCTCTATCCAGATGCTTCTCCTCTCTCTCTCTCTCTGACTCTTTGCTCCTTCCACCTCTGTCCATCTATTCTTCCCCACTCTGTACACCTTCTCCTCCCCCCTCTAATTCCTCCTACCGCACCTACCACCTCCCAAAACCTTATACACCCTTCTCCTCCTCATTCCTTTCTCTGCCCATCTTCTCCTCCCCTTCTCTCTATCCCCCTCCTCCTCTTTCTTTTCCATGTCGATCTCCTGCTGCCTCTCTACCTGGTCCGCAGCTCGTGGTCTAGTGGCTAGCATTACTGCCTCTGGATCACTGGGTCCTTGGTTCTATTCCCAGCTGAATTGGGGATTTTCTCTGCCCAGTGACAGGGTGTTTCTGTTGTCTCCATCATTTCATGAACATCATCATTCGTGACACTGGCCATATTGGACTTTGTTAAAAGAAATGGACTGTGTAGAAATTGGTACTTTGTATGGGCGCTGATGACCATGCAACTGAGTTACCCACAAATCAATCATCACCATCACCGTCTCTACCTTTCCACCTCCTCCGATACCATATATGTATCCATTTCTATTTGATTCCTCCCTCTCTCGTTCTGTCCACCCTTCCTCCTCCCCTCTCTCTCTACTTTATCACCCCACCTCCCAAGAAAAGAGGTTGCTGGTTCTTACCCTCACAGTATTTCTTTCCAGATAGTAAGTAATGTGTGTATGAAGTATGTTTGAAATCGATCCAGGGTTTTAGAAGTAGATCCTTACTCGCAGCTTTGACAACATGCATAATTGTGACATATATTTCACATATTTAACCCGTATCTCTAGCGAATTTCACCCTGCAGATTCGTTTTCACACAGCTCAATGTTTATGACGTCATATGTCGTGAACTGTGTGTCGCACAGTGATATATTTTTGCAGGTACAGACAGTGTATATGTGATTACTGTCTACAAAATATTTTGCGAATGACGATATTTTCTATGTGTAATAAATTAATAAGTCATATCTGATGCGGCAGCTTTACTGATGAAAAGAAAAAACTTAGTAAGAGATAAAGTATTTTCCCTTCATCATTTTATACGAAAGGGAGGCTTCTTTTTCATCCCACACCCACTCCTTTGAGAGGTAGGCGGTTCTTCATTCCAGACAGAAGTGATGTGTATAATAGTTCATTTCAGACTGAAGTGATGTGTATACAAGGATTGGTTGAAACCGTTTCAGTGGTGTAGGAGCAGACGTCCATACATACATACACATTTATAATAAGTATGGGTATGTATGTTAAATAATAAGCATCCCTATTAGGCGCACAACCTACGAGAACTGGCAACACCAATTTCTTGTATGCAATGTTTGAATAAGTTTAAGATGGCGACCATTAAAGGTGTATAATTCGTGAGCTCCGCCTTTAACGAAAAAAAAAAAAAACGCGTATTTAAGTGTTCCCTGTGTGAGAAATATGATGCCGTTTATGATAATCTGCGTGTACCATGCCATATTTTAATAAAAAATACTGGAAGTCAAGATGAATTACCGGATAAACCACATGTAAGTACAAGGAACTCGTATCAACTTGCAAAACGTGCCTCCTTGCAGCGAAATATTGAAGAAATCCGTTGTAAAATAGCTACAAAAGAAAAAATAATCAACACTCTGTGTGACGACATAATTCAGTTGCAAAAGAACTTGGTTTATTTGGAATCTCCAAACTGTGCAAATATTTTGCAAGCTTTACCGGTAGCAAACAAGAGTTATTATGGCGATCATTTTAGGCTTAATAAGTTCACTCGCCCATTACAAAGTGAAACAGTGTTTCAAGTTACCGATACACCAATAAACATTCGCAGTGACTTAGAGACTATCAAAAGTGCAGAAGATAAGTGTGCAAATGAAACTACAAACACAAGTGAGTCAATAGAAGTGACAAGAATAGGAAAGCAACCTTTTAATGTAAATATTCATTCGGATATCAACGGACGCGGACTCGCGAAAGTTCTACGTTCGGATTACGGTGTTAACTCTTGTAACTATGTTAAAACTGGGCACCTATGTGCCAAGTCACAAATAATATAAAAGCTGGAACTTCACGAAATGCTAATGAGTTTACAGTAGGAATGGGAGGTGCCAATGATGTCTACAAGAATGAAATATCTCGTGCTGTTCTTAACTTAAAGTTGGTGTTGGAATCTAATACAAAAAACGAGCTCATCATCATTGGAACTCACAGACACGACCTTATAAATGACTCGTGTGTTAATAAAGAAATCAATGAAGCCAACACAAAGTTTGAGAAGCTCTGTACAATGCATCAAAACACCCAGTTCTCGCCTCTGAACTATCTGGAGAGAAAATGCTTTACCAGACATGGACCGCACCTTAACGGTAAGGGCAAGAAACTTCTCAGTTATAAAATTATGGAATTGTTGGTTGCAGCTCACGGAAGTAATATGAATAACGTTCTGATACCAGGAGAACCACGTTTAGCTTGCCAGCCACAAGCAATAGCTCATCAAACCTTACCAACTGTAGCAGCAGAGCCGACACTATCTACTGATAAAAAACAGATGTCACCAACGCGAACAGCAACGTTACCTTCTCTAGAAACAACAGCAATTACAGGAGAAGCCATTTTGTCACCCCAACAAACATCACAACTACTATTACCAGAGTCAGTTGTTATGCCAGCATCACCAATGACAGAAGCATCAGCCTTCACAACTTCGGTAGAAGAAGAAACTATATCAATTGCAGCACCAATAGAAGACTCCTGTACCCCACCATCAACATCTCAACAGGTCACAACCACAGTCTCCAAGGTCCCATCTCCACCATCACCTACAGGAGCAGAAAAAGAAGAGATGAACAGTGAGACACCTTTTTCAAAGCTTCTACCGTCCACTGAAATTACTGCTTCCACATATGCAAGAAAAGCCATAGAAGCAGAAGACCTGCTGTTCACAAAGACTATTTTTTATGGGATCAGCGCTGCATCAAGGAACAGAGGAAAGCACAAGTCGACCCATAAGTAATGTGTGCACAAGCAGGCCCCTTAACAGAGAACCGGTCACTAAATCAAGTATCCATAATGATGTATTGAGAGATTCTAATTTACCACCCATAAACTGCGACTTTAAATCTGTATTGAAAGATAAATTCTGTATATCCCACCTAAATATCATGAGCCTTAGAGGAAAATTGGAGCTTTTGGGTCTCATGTTAAATGAAAACCAACTTCATATGTTGTGCTTTACAGAACACCATGTAAGGTCTGCCATGCTGATGCCTCATCAGAAAGATTATATTTTAGCTGATAGTTACTGTAGATCGAACAGAGAGAAAGGTGGATATGTAACTTATGTCAAAGAGGGTATACCTCATAAATCACTTGACATAAGTACGTATTGTGAAGATTTTAATTCTGAAGCATGTGGATCTGAAATTTTTGCTGATCATAAGTCTGTTATAGTGGTAACAATTTATAGGGCTCCTGCAGGGAAAATCTGTATATTCTTAAAACAGGTTGAATCAATATTGGTAAAAATATATTCAAACGCTAAGCAGTTACTCATTATGGGTGACTTTAATGTAAACTTCCTTACAGGCAACACCAGTGTAAGAGAATTAGAACATTTATTGGAAACCTTTAATTTAACTCCGATAGTTCAATTTCCTACCCGAGTGACAGATACCAATGTAAGTCTTATTGACAACATCTTTATTGATAAGTTCAGTGGTAGTCTTAGTAATGTATGTCAAATTCTCAATGGTCCGTCAGACCATGGTGGGCAGTTGCTAACTCTTAATGTCTCATGTTCTGGCATTAAAAAATATAAAGCAGTTTTTAGGTTCTTCGGAACAATCAATGTGGACACTTTACAAAATTTCAATCAGCTGTTGCAGCAGACTGACTGGAGCCCAATATACAAAGAAAGAATTGGTAATATTAAATTCAACCTATTGACAGATGAATTCATGTCCCTCTTTGAAGCAGTATTTCACAAGAAAAGTATTAAAATTAACCCTGGATTACAAAAGGGATAAAAATTTCATCTAATACAAAAAAAAGGTTATATATGTCACAAAGATGTTCTGAAAATCCTGCAATAAAAGAACACTACAGATTATATTGTAAAATCCTAAAAAGAACTATAAAGTGCTCCAAAACCTCACATACTAAAAGTGAAATAGACAACTCTAACAACAAAATAAAAACCATGTGGGATGTCATCAAAAGGGAGTTCGGAAAAAAAGAGGAGAGTGTATCCAGCATAGAAATAAGACAGTGCAGTAATTTAATTAAAGAAACAAATGCAGTTGCAAGAGTCTTAAATGAGCACTTTCTAACAGCTTCTGAGAAAACTGGCTGTAGGGGTTCAGTCAACGAGGCTATGGGCCTTCTCAAGGGATCTGTTCTGTGCAAAATTAATCAAATGCTTATAGCCCCAGTTACAGTCAGTGAAGTGAAAAGGATCATCACTAAAATGTAAACCAAAATGTCATCTGGTTTTGATAATATCTCCACTAAGGCACTTAAACATTGTCATAATGCCATTTGTGTAATACTTTGGCATATATTTAATGAATCCCTTTGACAAGGTATTGTTCCTGATACAATGAAGTATGCCGATGTGAAACCACTGTTCAAGAAGGGGGAAAAAACTGATGCTTCTAACTACCGCCCTATATCCCTTTTAACATGCTTCTCCAAAGTTCTCGAGAAACTGATCGTGGGAGAATTGTAGAACAACTGAATTTCCACAAGGCTCTTAGTCAACGCCAATTTGGTTTCCAGTCAGGCCTGTCAACTGATGATGCCATATTCTCCTTTACTAATAATGTTCTAGAAGCAATGAAAAATAAATTGGCTTCAGTTGGTATTTTTTGCGACTTAACCAAAGCCTTTGACTGTGTGAGCCATGAAATCCTCCTTCCGAATGCAGCCTACTATGGTTTAACTGACACAGTGGGAATGTGGCTCAGATCATACCTGACAGACAGAAAGAAGAGGTATTGCTGAATCATGAAGATGGCTCAATAGCTTCATCTGGCTGGGGAACAGTTAGTGTAGGCGTGCTGCAAGGTTCGGTGCTTGGCCCTTTGCTCTTTCTTATTTTTATTAATCACTTTCCTCACTGTTCTAAGGCTACCATCAAATTTACTCTTTTCGCAGATGATACATCCTTTGTAATCGAAAAAACACCTGAAAATGATATTATATCATCTGCCAACTTGGTGTTCCATGGCCTCCATAAGTGGTTCAGATGCTACGGCCTAACTTTAAATCTAAAAAATAAACACTTCATACATTTCCACGGGTCTCACAAAGTTCAGGATGACATACGTTTTAGCTGTAACGATCAAGATGTACATCAAGTTTATTCAACAAAATTTTTAGTCCTCCACATTGACAATAAATTAAATTGGTCTTGCCATATTTTGGACTAGAAAAAATGACTTAGTTCAGCAACTTATGCCCTACATATTATAGCAACTACTGTTAATAGTAATCCTGTTAAGGCTACTTATTTTGCTTATTTCCATTCATTGTTATCCTATGGCTTAATATTCTGGGGTAACCAATAAATGGCAAATAAAGTATTTGTAACTCAGAAAAGAGCAATTCGAATTATAAATGGAGTTAACAGGAATCATTCATGCAGAAATCTTTTTAAAACACACAAAATATTAACAATGACCTCACAATATATCCTATCCCTTACGTGATTTTCAGCTAAGAACCTACACATGTACAAAACCAATACTTCTTATCATGACTATGACACAAGAACAAAACATGACTTTCATGTTGACAGAAAAAATTTTAGTCTGAGACAAAAGGGAGTATACCACTCAAGCATAAAGCTGTTTAATGCACTCCTGTCTGACATAAAATATCTTACCAGTGAAATGCCAAAATTTAAGATTAAATTGAAGGAATATCTTCTGGAAAAAGCTTTTTACTCTCTTAATGAATTCTTGAATGTAACATTGTAACTTAGATGTAATACTTTACTTGTAATATCTGCTATTTCCACTTTGTAACTTACTACATCTTACAACAGTATGGGAATTCGTGTTCCGGCAATTGGCACTATCAAATTCCTGCTAATATATAGTTTATAATATGGAAAACTGTAATTTATTATTTTATAGTTTTATACCTCTGTTTTACTATAGAAAAAGCTTTAGCCTGTAACTATTAACATACTTTGTTTCTTATACACCAACTGCAATTTACATTTGTTAGCATTTACTAGTAGGCTACTGTGTTAACTTATATTGTGACTCGTTCCATATCCATGCAGTTCTTTTGTATACCGGATCTACAGAAGACGAATAAATAAATAAATGTCTTATGCTAACGAGCTAACTGTTTCAAAAATCTCCCAAAGACTTACCCATTCAATTTGTCTCATAAGACTGGCACATTTTTTCCTTTCCTTATAATATGTTGCAGTAACACGTAGCTACTTAAACAATTTCATTGACTATAATCATGTTCCACTGATACTATAGTGTAGGACAATTTCGAAAATTTGTTCATAATACATTGTCCCAGTAAGTGGTGCCAGACACTAATCTTTTTGCTACCTGTGCTGCGATTTACAATATTTCTTTTAAGAGATAAGTGCGTAGCCTGTCAACGGTCCTATGCAGTTTGTTGAAGTCATCTGCAAAGTCATATGTAAATATTGGGAAGAACTAACTGTTCCACACATCCCTCTGCCATATCATACATTATGTAACGATTCGTCTTCGTTAGTGAATCACCATTTTTGTTGATATCCACTGTAAGATAGGCAGTTTTAGCCTGACTGTTTTATTGTTTGACTCTTTCTGTATAGAGTAGCTCCAGATCGAATGTATAAGATAAATGAGGTATAAAATAAATGTGTTTTGTTTCAGTACTCATGACCATGGTATTTCTTGATTTTTATCTCGACTGGATTCGCATATTACGCAGACCACCACGTCAACCAGAGGACGAGATACCTCTAGAGGATCTAATGTAAGCAGAAAACTAACAGCTCTCAATAAGCACTAAGAGTTATGTACTACTTGAATCAAATTAACTATTTCTAGATTCGTGTGTAGTTAGTAGTATATTTCGTTTAATGTCAGATAAAAACAACAGTTTTTTTCACAGTCATTTTTGTGTGATTCCTGCACATACACGAAACCTTGGAGACTCAGTTGTATTTCTTTAATACACTGTCATAAGATAATCAATTTAACTGATTTATCGGTGGTATTTTCCTTCTAAACGTTTGAAATAAGATACAAGCGCGGTGGAGAATATATGATATTCAAAGATTTCATTTATACCTATGGTCTAAGTTTTGCAATTGTCTACTTTACTCCAAACATTATCGTTATGCTCCGTAATATCTTTAGTATCTATTTTACCTATCTGACACAGTTTTTTTTTCAAAGCACTATTTATAGATCTATGGAACTTTTTTAAGGTTTCAGAATATAAGGAAACGCAGAACATCCTGTATGTTTCTCATAGTTTCTGCCCAGTCTACTGCTCGGCTCACGTTTATAACTCCGTAGTAACACTAAGTATTCGAAAAGTATGGTAGGTGTCTTCAGTTCAGTATGCATATGAGGAGAAATATCATTCAGAGTCAACATCGAACTTGAGCAATTTAAGGAAACCTCGGAAATCCTAAATTGGTATTTGCGCTTCACTAATCTAACTGCATATCCAGGTGTACAATTACTGGAACAGTCTCCTTCAGTCAACTAAAAAGCAGTTTTCAGCCACACCTATGACTCTATAGTGATTCCCATGGCAACAGGAGAAGCCAACTTTTTACTTTTTTCTGTGTCAAGTTACCACTCCCTTACTACAAGTATATCAAAATTAAAGTTCTCATATGAAGTCAGCAAACCTCAGAGGGCCACTTTGAAAGGTGTGTTGCTGGTCAATACTTAGTGCTTTAAAAAGGAAAAAAGCAAAGTAATTAGTAATACTTGAAATCCCCAATTTAGGTTAAGTTTTTAAGATTCTACTTATCATTATTTATCTTCATGATTCCTCTTTGTTGCCAAGTTCAGCTCAGCTGTCTCGTAGGATGATTTCTGCTGCAAAGAGGATTTCCATGTTTCTCACATTTTCAAGTATTAACTGAACTAAATAGTTTCATGACACCCTCTTGACTCTACAGTTATCATTTATTATCGTTTCCATCAGATAATATACACAAAATCTTTATTGCAATTCAAATCAATCCCATATTCGTTGTTATTCACGTGTGCTGAACAAATTCTGCACATACTACTGCTCAACAAAGATTCTATAACAGGGTGTCCCAGGAGGAATAGTCAATTTTCAGGGATAAGACAGAAACTATCATCTGAAGCAAACTAGTCTAGTAAACATGGTTTCTAAAATACATACCTTAAGAGCTATGAGCACATATTCATCTTCGATACTGTGAAACAAATGTCTGTTACTGCAAGTTCTCTGTTTTCTATATTTTGAGAGGAGGCAGAATGGACATACAAAGTTGTCCAGTGTACATGGGTCTGAAATGCATACCTTAAGGGCTATGAGCACTTCTCCTTCTACTGAACAAATGCTCATAGCTCTTAAGGAATGCACTTTAGAGTCAATATTTACTGGTAATTTTTTCTTGTCTTCACACGTTTTTCCGTCTTCACGGTAAAGAAGCTGAGGAAACGCTCATAGCTCTTAAACGAACGGTTTTCAGACTTTTTGCGCTGAAATCCTTTTGAAACACTAAATATTTTACAGTGCCCTAAATTAAGCAAATTCTGGTTTTATATTCTCTCTTTAATTATAATTCTTTAATGAAAATCATACAAAAATTGGTACAGTACACACAAGTGACTTCTACAACAATATACAAAACAATAGACAATAATATAATACATAAGTTACCACTGTACTGATTCCACCGTTAGCTGATGAAGTGATTTCCAGTTAAAGGGAGGTATAAATTTCTTTTTATTTTTCAAGGACTGTTTAATGTGAAGGTTGATAGAAGAGAGTTGAAGACGTATGTCAGGTCCAGCATCATGTCTACTCCTGTATTTTTTTTCGTCTCCATATGCTGAGAACCCTATGCTAAGACTCCTATTTCACACAAGTACGAATACCAGGGCACTGGGCATTCCGGTAGGAGTGTTGCTGACGTTAGCATCAGGACTTTCTTATCTGTGGTGTCATATTGTGGCAGAGACAATTGTGCATGCTATATTTCGCTGCCAGCAGCGTCAGCACTTTCCTGTCATTCCGGAAAGTACATCCTAAGGCCAAGGAGGGAGGAAGGAGGAGTAACCCACGTCACGCCCACACTCTGCCACCCTACTTGACAAGCATATGTGATAAGGTATCTGAACTGCTGAAAATTTTGCCAACTGTGTTTACAGTACTGACTCCCAAATATTGGTTTAACCACTTAGCCTATAACCATGTGTGAGACACTTGGTCCAGTATTCAGGCCAAATGTGATACTCATAAGTTGGCCCATGGTACATCGGTCAGGCGAAATGTAAACTGCATGGATCTGGCCTGTGGTACTTCAGTCAGGTAAAGTTTACATGAGGAACAAAAAACGTAGAGAAACAATGTGAGACTGCAAGAGACATGTAGTTCCATTACAAGTACCCATATGTTTTGAACGATATAACGCCCTTGAAGACTATTTACTGCTTCCTGTTGTTGCTCTTTCTAAGAGTGCTAATTATGTGAATTGTGAGCATTTTCTGGAATTAGATATGAATGGTGTTGATTTATATTATAATGTAGTGATTGATAATAACTTTTTGTGGTATTTCTAACATAGTTATTACATGAGCTTCTCATTACATTTAAAATATTTCACAGAATTAAACCGGCAGAATCTGTCACATGTACCTACATTCCGTAAGCCTTGTGCAATTGGTACAACGTTGGACCAATTTTCTGGGCCACTGAATGACTCAAAAACCTAGCAGTAATATTTGTATTTTTCACCTGAGCTGTTGGGACATAAATCGTAGGTTACGGCTGGCACACCAGTCCCGTTAGTAAATTTCGTTTCAAGCTGCAAATCATTCCCCATAGAATACTGTAATTAATTGGAAGCATATTTCTCTATCAATAATTGAAACCAAACATTGCTTATAATATATAAATAACGAATTAGGATTCGTATTTGTTGAAAATGATTTTTATCTTAAATACTATTCCACAAACCCTGAATACGTCAAACAAAATCAATTCTTTTTTCCCATTACAGTTGCTTCTGTCACCAGGAGATGGCTGCTATTGTAGAAGATGAGAGCTCCTATCACTAGTACATGACTACACTGTAGAAAACGAGCAACATTCCATCCTTGTACCAAAATTTCTTTGAGAGTGTTACTGCTACCAAGAGATGGCTGCTCTGTAGAAACGTGGGTAGTTCGATCTTTGAACCATGAGTAGCTCTCACTGCCAGCATCAGGTGGCTCCACTGTTAGGAAAACACAAGAGTCATAAATTAATTATTTTCCTCATGTAAGGTGATGAAAATTTCTAAAATGTATACAAAATACGTAGGAAGCACAAATAATGTGATGTTTGAACCGATTATTATCCAAGGCATACCTGAGGGTAAGCACAAGAAACAACAATGTAAGTAATGTGAAGCCATAATATACATATTGCAAAAATACATCAAAGTCCGCAGTGCAAAAGGAAGTGTCAAGTTAATTCCACTTGTACACATATTAGCCAAATTAGTGACCGAAATTCTAAAGTATTTTCTGCAATGCTAGATTTCCATGCCTAATAACTGTTGGCATTTTAGAGAGTATGCCAAACAATCTGATATAAACTTAACCTGACCGGGCTAATAACTGCAGAAAAATACGTGTTAGCGAAATTCCTACGCTACCCAGGCGTGCATGGAAGCAAATTCACCATCTGAATGGAACTAATTATGCCTACTGTTGATGCAAGTCATAACACGCCCTCAAATTAACTATTTAAACCTTTAATTTGTTTTGAGATATCATTGTAGGAGGAAGAAATATAATGTGTTGTGTTATTCACTGGGGAAAAAAAACATAATCGATGCTACTGATTGCCCACTATCGCTGTTATTAGAAATGACACTGGCCTTCTGAAGGGTATGTAAAATAAGGGCAGCTTGCTGTCAGAACTACGGTTGCTAGGCTATTTAAAAGGTTCATAGACTGTATTATTCTCCACAGATATTATGCCCTTACATTATGGCACAATATACTAGAAAACATTGGATACTGTAACGTTCACATGGTAGCAATATTTACGTAAAGCATGTATTCAATCAGTGCAACTGCACTTGTGGGAAACTGTGGCTCGTGAAAATAATACACACACACACACACACACACACACACACACACAGATTTGTCTTCTTAGGGAAAGAAGGAGTAAGGTGATTTATTACGGAACAATCTACAAACACGTGACCAAAGATGGTAGCGGTAAGAGATATAACATTTCCAGAGGCAATGTAAAAGCCAATATCTACATCTACATTTACATCCACACTCCGCAAACCACCTACGGTGTGTGGCGGACGGTAGTTCGAGTACATCCATCGGTTCTCCCTTCTATTCCAGTCTCGTATTGTTCGTGGAAAGAAAGATTGTCGGTATGCCTCTGTGTGGGCTCTAATCTCTCTGATATTGTCCTCATGGTCTCTTCGCGAGATATACGTAGGAGGGAGCAATATACTGTTTGAATCCTCGGTGAAGGTATGTTCTCGAAACTTAAACAAAAGCCCGTACCCAGCTACTGAGTGTCTCTCTTGCAGAGTCTTCCACTGGGGTTTATCTATCATCTCCGTAACGCTTTCGCGATTACTAAATGATCCTGTTACGATGCGCACTGCTCTACGTTGGATATTCTCTATCTCTTCTATCAACCCTATCTGGTACGGATCCCACACCGGTGAGCAGTATTGAAGCATTGGGCGAACAAGTGTACTGTAACCTACTTCCTTTGTTTCCGGATTGCATTTCCTTAGGATTCTTCCAATGAATCTCGGTCTGTCATCTGCTTTACCGACGATTTAATTTTACATGGTCATTCCATTTTAAATCACTCCTAATGCCCACTCTCAGATAATTTATGGAATTAACTGCTTCCACTTGCTGAGCTACTATATTGTAGCTAAATGATAAAGGATCTTTCTTTCTACGTATTCGCAGCACATTCCCTGCACCATGCGTCAATTCGTTGCAGATCCTCCTGGATTTCAGTACAATTTTCCATTGTTACAACCTCTCGATATACCTCAGCATCATCCGCAAAAAGCCTCAGTGAACTTCCGATGTTATCCACAAGGTTATTGATGTATATTGTGAATAGCAACGGTCCTACGACACTTCCCTGCGGCACACCTGATATCACTCTTACTTTTGAAGACTTATCTCCATTGAGAATGAAATGCTGCGTTCTGTTATCTAGGAACTCTTCAATTTAATCACACAATTGGTCTGATAGTCCATATGCTCTTACTTTGATCATTAAACGACTTTGGGGAACTGTATCAAACGCCTTGTGGAAGTCAAGAAACATGGCATCTACCTGGAAACCCGTGCCTATGGCCCTCTGAGTCTCATAGACGAATAGCGCGAGCTGGGTTTCAGACGATCGTCTTTTACGAAACCCATGCTGATTCTTACAGAGCAGATTTATAGTCTCCAGAAAATTCATTATACTCGAACATAATACGTGTTCCAAAATTCGACAACTGATCGATGTTAGAGATATAGGTCTATATATCTCGAAAATAAATAAAAGTACTCGCCACTTATGGCGAGACGTCTCTCACACTCTGCAAGAACAATGAAGCACCAAAAATTAAAAACTGCTACATTTAAACTATTTGTGTTACTCGTTAAAATGCATGCTTATCATAATATAAGCAAGACCTCCACGAAAGTTCGATTTCACGCACCTTGAAAGCATAATTTGGCATGGAGTACACTCAATGCCTAACGCAAGACATTGAACGACCAACCTCCATTGCTATAACTCCTAAACAAATATCGCAACACCAATAGATGTTATTCTCTTAAAAACTCAGATATATGTAGGTAGATGTGGAAGATGGGATGCTCAAAATTTAGGTCATAAGCGGGAATGACGTTAAGGATGCTAACAGTCTATGACGCTGCCTGAGCTGAAATATACAAGTAACACAAGGCCCTCAACCACATCGTTCGCCGGCCGAAGTGGCAGAGCGGTTCTAGGCGCTACAGTCTGGAACCGTGCGACCGCTACGGTCGCAGGTTCGAATCCTGCCTCGAGCATGGATGTATGTGATGTCCTTAGGTTAGTTAGGTTTAAGTAGTTCTAAGTTCTAGGGAACTGATGACCTCAGATGTTAAGTCCCATAGTGCTCAGAGCCATTTGAACCACATCGTTCATGTTCGGACCTCCAATATGCAAAGCTTAAACAAAGTATTTCGATGTACGGTACCTCAGGACAGCATGACTGCCAGTTTGCAGAGACGGAAGTATCATCGCTGTAATACACAGAAAACAGAGACAAAATAAGGTGATTACATCAGGAATAGCGACGAGGAATTATCAATAACTGTCGACGTGATGTAACTATATTCCACAACAGTGTAGTCAGAAAGAAAGATATAACTCGTTATGTACCTGATCAGTTTTGCAGAGTAATCAAATACATAATGCATTCTGTAGTTGCCGCGCGTAGTGGCCGTGCAGTTTGAGGCGCCATGTTATGGATTGCGCGGCCCTTTCTGCTGGAGGACCGAGTCCTCCCTCGGGCATGGGTATGTGTGTTGTTCTTAGCGTAAGTTAGTTTTAGTTAGTGAAAGTCTAGGGACCGATGACCTCAGCAGTTTGGTGCCTTAGGAGTTCACACATATTTGAACATTTTCTGTGGTAGCATCCAGGCTGGTAATACCACATTCTTTAGCCAAGGAAGACGTAAAATGTTTCCTGTATTCACATGTCTTGATACTTCATAATATATGTAAGGTAGCTACCAATAACGTTACACTGCGTTTGTGATTTGGCATATATAATACATTATATAAGTTGTACTCTACATCTGGAGGTCATCCATGCTAAACGGTCTAGCATAACTGTCTTATACTACACAACATGACCCCAAGTGTTGCTGTATATGCAAGATGTCATGTCGAATCAAACAATACACTGCACCTAGGATAAACTTTATAGAACTACCGAGGCTGGCTGGTTCCATTAATGTAGATTTATGGTTTAGTTTAGTGAGGTAGAATTTTATATGATCCCACATCAACTTTTCATAAATTAATATGATGTCCTAGCATATTCCAGAAAAAATGGCGGCGAGTAATAATGGTACAGGATACTTTAACGGTAAATTTGTGTGTTCCAAATCGTGATAGACAGAGCATGCGGCTCATGGCATTGTCGAGAAAACCTTTTCTCCCTCCATTCCCCACCTCCACCACCAGTTTTAATCTGGAACTTCTGCCAGAGGCACAGTAGCTTATTACAGTTCATCTTCTAACAGGACAATGGAATCACAGCATTCAAGTGTAGGAGACACATCAACAGATTGGGTGCTCGATTATAATGAGTGTAAACAGCTATTATTGACAGAGTGTAAATTATCATACAAATGAGAGCATCATCAAACTTCCTGGCAGGTTAAAGCTGTTTTTATCTGCCAGGATGTTTCATATCAGTGCACGCCCCTCTGCAGAGGGCAAATTTCATTCTGAGAGCATCATCATTCACCATCTGTCGTCCAGTTTTCATCTGCTGCAAACAATGTGACTGTAGCAGTTAGGTGGAACTGCAACGATGTTAGTGATCAACAATAAGTCGATACTACTGAAAAAGTGCTCTCAAGCCATAGGTTTCGATATCCAATACATCATAAAGTTCGCATGGATGGCTATATATATATATATATATATATATATATATATATATATATATATATATATATATATATATACTACTGGCCATTAAAATTGCTACACCAAGAAGAAATGCAGATGATAAACGGGTATTCATTGGACAAATATACTATACTAGAACTGACATGTGATTAGATTTTCGCCCAATTTGGGTGCATAGATCCTGACAAATCAGTTCCCAGAACAACCACATCTGGCCGTAATAACGGCCTTGATCCGCCTGGGCATTGAGTCAAAAACAGCTTGGATGGCGTGTACAGGTACAGCTGCCCATGCAGCTTCAACACGATACCACAGTTCATCAAGAGTAGTGACTGGCATATTGAGACGAGCCAGTTGCTCGGCCACCATTGACCAGACGTTTTCAATTGGACAGAGATCTGGGGAATGTGCTGGCCAGGGCATCAGTCGAACATTTCCTGTATCCAGAAACGCCTGTACAGGACCTGCAACGTGCGGTCCTGCATTATCCTGCTGAAATGTAGGGTTTCGCAGGGATCGAATGAAGGGTAGAGCCACAGGTCGTAACATATCCACTGTAAGTGCCTTCAGTGCGAACAAGAGGTGACCGAGACGTGTAACCAATGGCACCCCATACCATCACGCGGGGTGATACGGCAGTATGACGATGACAAGCATTAAAATCGATATAGGGATTAGTGAACACAGGGTTGTCGCAGCGAGATTGAATATTGTAATCCCCAAATCCTCCAAAATAAGCAAAAAATATACTTATTCAAAAAAGCAGATAAAAATTCACTTAAGACGCCTTCCTGAGAGATAATCTCCACTCATTGCAAATTAACGATGTAGATGTAGACCAGATGTGGCTTTAATTCAAAGAAATAGTTACGGCAGCAATTGAGATATTTATACCAAATAAATTAACAAACAACCGAGCTGATTCTCCTTGGTACACAAAACGGGTTAGAACACTGTTGCAGAAACAACGAAACAAACATGGCAGATTCAAACTGACGCAAAATCCCCAAGATTGGCGAACTTTTACAGAAGCTCGAAATTCAGCGCCGCCTTCAATGCAAGATGCTTGCAACAGTTTCCTCATCGAAACTTTGTCTCGAAACCTGGCAGAAAATCCAAAGAGATACTGGTCGTATGTGAAGTATGTTAGCGGCAAGAAACAATCAATGCCTTCTCTGCGCGATAGCAATGGAGATACTATCGAAGACAGTGCTTCCAAGGCAGAGTTACTAAAAAACTTAAACTAAAACTAAAAAACTAAAAATCTTAGAACTAGTTAAACCTAACTAACCTAAGGACATCACACACATCCATGCCCGAGGCAGGATTCGAACCTGCGACCGTAGCGGTCTCGCGGTTCCAGACTGGAACGCCCAGAACCGCACGGCCACTTCGGCCGGCACAGCCTTCCGAAATACTTTCACAAAAGAAGGCGAAATTAATATTCCAGAATTCGAATCGAGAACAGCTGCCAACATGAGTACCGTAGAAATAAATATCCTCGGTGTAGTGAAGCAACTTAAATCACTTAATAAAAGCAAGTCTTCTGGTCCAGACTGTATACCAGTCAGGTTCCTTTCGGAGTATGCCGATGCTTTAACTCAATACTTAATAATCATATACAACCGTTCACTCGACGAAAGATCCGAACCCAAAGACTGGAAAGTTACACAGGTCACACCAACATTCTAGGAAGTTAGCAGGAGTAATCCGCTAAATTACAGACCCATGCAGCTGGATTTTGGAACATATATTGTGTTCGAACATTATGAATTACCTCGAAGAAAACTGTCTATTGGCACACAGTCAACATAGGTTTAGAAAACATCGTTCCTGTGAAACACAACTAACTCTTTATTCACATGAAGTGTTGAGTGCTATTGACATACGATTTCAGATCGATTCCGTATTTCTGGATTTCCGGAAGGCTTTTGACACTATACCACACAAGCGGCTCGTTGTGAAATTGCGTTATGGAATATCGTCTCAGTCATTTGACTGGATTTATGATTTCCTGTCAGAGAGGTCATAGTTCGTAGTAATTGGCTTAAAGTCATTGAGTAAAACAGAAATGATATCTTGCGTTCCCCAAGGTAGTTTTAACAAGCCCTTTGCTGTTCCTTATCTATACAAACGAATTGGGAGACAATTTGAGCAGCCGTCTTAGGTTGTTTGCAGATTACACTGTCGTTTATCGACTAATAAAGTCATCAGATGATCAATACAAATTGCTAAACGATTTAGAAAAGATATCTGAATGGTGCGAAAAGTGGCAGTTGACCCTAAATATTGAAAAGTGTGAGGTCATCCACATGAGTGCTAATAGGAATTCGTTGAACTTCGGTTACCCGATAAATCAGTCTAATCTAAAAACCGTAAATTCAACTAAATACCTAGGTATTACAATTACAAACAACTTAAATTGGAAGGAACACATAGAAAATGTTGTGGGGAAGGCTAACCAAAGAATGCGTTTTATTGACAGTACGCTTGGAAAATGTAACAGATCTACCGAAGAGACTGCCTACACTACGCTTGTCTGTCTTTCAGAATACTGCTACGCGGTGTGGGCTCCTTACCATATAGGACTGACGGAGTACATCGAAAAAGTTCAAAGAAGAGCAGCACGTTTTGTATTATCGCGAAATATGGCAGACAGTATCACAGAAATGATACAGTATTTGGGTTGGACATCATTGAAAGAGAAGCGTTTTTCGTTGCGACGGAATCTTCTCACGAAATTCCAATGACCAACTTTCTCCTTCGAATGCGAAATTTTTTTGTTGACTCCGACCTACATAGGGAGAAACGATCACCACGATAAAATAAGGGTAATCGCAACTAGTACAGAAAGACATATGTATTTGTTCTTTCCGTGCGCTTTACGAGATTGGAACAATAGAGAATTGTGAAGGTGGTTCGTGAACCCTCTGCCAGACACTTAAATGCGATTTGCAGAGTATCCGTGTAGATGTAAAAGTAGATGTAGAATGATACTGACCTAGCCTCATGTGTACTATATTTAGGCCACACTGATCTCTGCATGATTCCAGCTAAACTGAATTGAGGGATCTGTTCTGGAACACACACACACAGACACACACACACACGCACACACACACACACACGCACACACACACACACACACACACACACACACACACACACGACCATTTCACCACAAATTTATGTTTTTTGTTTTTGTTTAAACAGACATCACATTTTATTCCATATGAAATCAATAACATGAGAAATCACAATAATAATGGCGTTGGTTGCGTCACAAAAAAGCAGTTGGATCCGAAGAATTGGAATGCGAAGTTGACACACGAAATGAACAAAACACGTCTCTATTACACTTCCCACAATTCAAGAGTGACCTGAATGTTGCTGGTTATCACAATATGATTGTCATACTATGATCAACAAACACTGTACTTCCTTATTGCTATGTACATTGTTAGTACGTGACCTAGGAAACATACGGATGTCCAATCACTCACAATAAAAATAAGGACACGGTTTACTCATACATGCTTTACTGAACTTTTGAACATCACTAAAATCTACATAATGGTAACGAAATACCCACAACCACTGGCCACAGTAAATAAAATTAATGGCTGTGAAAGTATCGCACAGAGGGATACATGCTACTTGAACAAGTTATACGTGAATTACATAATGCTGCATGCTACATACAGGACATGCAATTGAAAATCTTAAACCACTGTAAACAGCTGATGGTGCAATGCATACATAAATGTACAATAGTACCAACAAAGCAAACATAGCTCTTCTCTGTAATACACAAAATGTATGCTGAAGTGCAATCACATTTGTGACAGTCCAAATGCTACAACTCATGTTCGAAGAAATCGCCATTTGCTTCGCAACACCACTGTGCATGCTTCATCGAGGATCCACTCACAGGTGTCAGTGTTTGTGGATACAGGCTTTCATGGTGGCCATTGTTTTTGGGAGCTGAAGATACACCACATCTTTCCCAAATCCCCAGAGAAAAAAGTCCATAGGTGTGAGGTCCAGCAACCATGTTGGAAATACCTGAATGAAACCATCCCATTCAATCCATCAATGTGACGATTGTTGATACAACATTATTTGATGCAAATGAAGGGGTAGGTCTTCCATCACTCCAGCTAAGTTAAATCTCAAGAACTGCTAATACTGTTGCCCATGAAGAGTGCCAGTGAAATATGAGCCAAAGATGTGGCATCCCACAATACCACACCTTGCATTGGCACTCGGTTGACATTGATGTTCAGCCTGGTGAATCTGGTGTGAGTTTTCTGATGATCAGTAGCGCATATTGTGTAAGTTGACATTTCCATGGTTTGTAAACATGTGGTCATCGGTAAACTGTATCTTACGCATAAAATAATGGCCTCACCACAGAACCCACTGACAATATTGCAGGGGATTGTGAAAGCCATTGCCATGAGGCCTTGATGTAGTGCCATGTGATAATGGTGTATCTGTGCTGGATACACATCATACTAATCTGAAGATTCCCATCTGTCTCTCCATTTCACAACTATCACAATTACACAACTGCGGAGGCGAAGGGTTGTTCTGGACAGTGTAATGGGGCAGCATACACCAGTCAGTACTGTTCGGTAGTCTGTACGTAGATAAATACACACGCACGAAGGACACCGTGATGCTATATCAAAGTTTGTGGCAAGAATGACTATTATTACTTTCGGCCCTCGTCATAACAGTGAAAGTAAGAATATATACATCAACCACATCATAATTAAAAACAACGTGAGGGAAGTGCAATAGCAGCGGGTGTATTTCATTTCACGAATTGACTTTGAGTTCCAGTCTGTTGCGGTGTAATTGATGTATTGCAATGCAAATAATGCCATTATAATTGTGATTTCTGATGTTATTGGTTGCGTGTGGACTAATGTGGGGTGTTCATTAAAAAAAGGCACAACTTTGTATTGAAACCGATATTTGCACACGGTTTAGAATGTCTCATATTTACTTCCTGTGAAAGCCGTTTGCTAATATCTATTGTGGTTCCAGAGATAGTATTGGCAGTGGAAAGTTCAGATGGGACTAGCTGTATACTGCCTTCATTGACCTCAGGTTCTCTACCTCAAATTGTTACATTTTTGAAGACTCTTATACAGGGTGTTTCCATAAGAGTGTTCAAAATTGAACGATGTGAGGTAGGGCACCTTAGGTCAGAGAAGCCGGTTTAAAGAGGTATGCCAGTAAACTTGTCTACCGCTTTGTCTGATATTACTGTTTTCCAGCTTATTTGCAACTAACATGCATACAAGTTAACACATAATGTGCTCTATATTTACATGTACATTCTTTATTTCCTACAAGGAAACAAAGAGGACGAGCCTGATTACTAGCAAGTCACGATACAGGTTTTGTTTTATTTTACTTGTCCATAAGGTGGCTATCTTGTATCGTATTTACATTTTCCCGTGACAGAATGTGCTATGAATCAACGACAGATCCATTCATTACTCAGTGCTGTTCAGAGACATACAGTACGATATGATGGCGCAGTGCTGGTACAGTTTCACAGAGGTCACTGACATGCTCCTTGTTTATGGGTAAGTGTGTTGCAATTCTCTCGCTGCTGAAAGGCTCTACAGGCAGTGATTTCCTAACAGGCGTCATCTGTCACGATGGGTGCTTGTTTGAGTGTGGATGTCTGCAACCTTCTCAATGATGTATATCGTGGTCGCTGGATTGGAAGGGGAGATCCTATTCCATGGCATGCGAAATCACCTGACATTTTGTAAAATACAGTACAGATGGTACATTAATTGTTTCAGTGATGGTATTTGCAACTAACTGTAAGTAATGCAAATAAGAAAGTACACAGTAATGTGATGTTATTCCTATTATGTCCTTAAGCTGGCTACGGCCGGGTTCCCTACCTCAAATTGTTCAAATGTGTGAAATCTTATCGGACCTAACTGCTAAGGTCTTCAGTCCCTAAGCTTACACACTACTTAACCTAAATTATCCTATGGACAAACACACACACCCATGCCCGCGGGAGGACTCGAACCTCCGCCGGGACCAGCCGCACAATCTATGACTGCAGGGCTGTAGACCGCTCACCTATCAGATTGTTCAGTGGAGCCTCCTCCTCTATGCCTTGTTAAATTTTTGCATGCTCTTACAGAAACACCCGTATGTACACACACACACACACACACACACACACACACACACACACTGCACACACACATATCCCAAGATGGTTACATGACAATTATCGATCGATAACATTCGATGAGCATCTTTGGTTGTAGGTTTTAAATTTCTCTGCGCATAAGGCATAATAATCTTTCTCACCTTTGTAATAGGAAGCAACACATCTACCGATAACGTTGCATACTTTTCAGGAGCTTCAGAAAGTCAGCCCCACACTTACCTGCTTAGCATAATAATTTAGATATTTCATATTTTTCTGCAATTATAAGCCTGGTCAGGTTAGTTTTACGACATCTAATCGTTAGGCATACTTCCTAAAATGTCAACTGTTATTAGGCATGGAAATCTAGCATTGCAGTACATACTTGAGATTTTCGAACACAAATTTGGCGAATATGTGTATATGTGGAAGCTAACTTGCACTTTCTTTGAAACTGCAGATGGACTTGCATTTTTGAAATATGTATATAATGACGTCACATTACTTGATTTTAGGCTTACATTGTTGGTTTATGTGCTTGCCATGTGCTGGATAATCGGTGTAAACAACGCACTGTTTGCGCTGCCTACGTTCTTTGCATACATTTTAGAATTTCTCAAGATCTAAGATGTTGAAAATTGTTAGTTTACGGCTCTTTTGCATTACTTAACAGTGTTGCCATCTGATGGTGATACTGCAAACTACCCATAATTCAAAGATTGGACTACCCACATTTCTACAGCGCGAACATCCATTAGTGGCAGTAATCACTTCAAACAAATTGTGGTACAAAGATCGAAGTCCAGTGCCTTACTACTTGGGAACAGGAAAAGAACAGAGACGGTGTGGAAAATTGTCGATATCCTTCAGAAACCCTGCAGCAAAAAGCATCAGTGACGTTGTTTTGAACAGTGATTCTATGCTTGGATCTGACGTCATTTCGAAAAAAGTATTCATGAAATTCATTTGGCACATCTTCTAGCTTCTGCAATTTTGGTATAAAGGCATTATCAACCCATAAATTCAGTTCAGGTCTTCAGGAAAATACGTCTCAAAAGGTGCATGCAGTACACAGAGGTTCTGGTCTCTGCATGACGCAATGCCTGAACTACAGTTAACTTTTTCCTAGTGATACCGCTCTGTTGTTTTATCGGAAATTTCCTTGGCACCATATATAGAAATATCGATATACTTCTTCCAGTCGATATTATTTATTTCAAACAACTGTTAACGGTGCTAAAAATATCATAACTTGCATGATCATTTGCAGCAGTGCACTGATATATAAGTTGTCTTAGACAGAATGTTTGTATGGATATAGTACAGTTGTCAGCAAGATGACCAGTTCAACATCATCAGGCGATATGTCCATTTGCAAGACGGATTTGTAGTGTGGCATTCGAGCAATTACTTATTCTTTGACGTAACTTGCGACATCGTTAATTCGACGAAAATAGTGTCGTTAGGAAATGCCACTGTAGAAAACTACTTTGCAGATTTTTAAACGAGTATATTCTGAGTTTTGTCTGCCACATAAGTTTCATTAAATTCTCAGCGATATTGTGCACTTCGCTCACTTGGGCAGTACAATAGCTGACCAAATACGATTCCTCCGTGACTTCTTCACTCATAATTTGAATCACGCACTTCATACTTTTTTGACGTCTCAATAATTGTTCCTTCTTAACGTAAAAAAAATTCTTCATTCTTGACAATGCAGTCGGGCTGTACAGTTTCTAAATTCCGCTGAATGTTAACAACTACGATGGAAATATTTGGAAGTAGCTTGCTACGTAGCATGCAGAGTGGTGAGCCGTTAGAATCAACAAATTCGAGATTGTTGTAAAATTCTGCACACTTTCTTGTTTTCATCTTAAGTGATTTGTTATGTACCTTACTGCTTGAAGACATGGAGCTTGAAGTCGTTACATCACTTTCGTAAATTTCTTAGTCTTAGTCGGAAATCTTCATGGGATATGTTCCAGATGCTCCATCTTTGAACATCGTTGCTGTCTTTTAGAAACAACAGTTTCATTTTATTTTATGACAAACCTGAAATAATATCGGCCGAGAGAAATGAATTTTACAAGGACAGTGAATAAGAAACATGGAGTGAATATAATGCTGCCCGAGAGTGATCCATGAATTCGCCATGGCGAATTGAATTGTGTGCTCTAAGCTGAAACTTGAGTTGGAACTGTACTTGGTGCTGTTCGGTGCAGGTTTATGAGTATATAGCCCTGTGCATTGAAGCATAGTCAGTAAAGTCACGATATTCTTTGAGGCGATTCGACTTGTTTTTGGATGAAAGAGAGGTAGATAAATCACAGTGGAATGTTCGTGGCATGTGTAAATGAAACAGATGAAACAGAAGAGGGGGGAGGGGGGGCAGAGGAGGGAGAAAGTGTAAGCGCGCGGCCACTACATGCATGTGTAGAGATGTGTTTTGAGTCACCACATACCTTGTTGTTTCCTTTAAATTCTTTTGTTTGTGGTTTTTGTTTGTAGCATTATTGTAGATTTATTGTGCTGCTTGTCACCATATTTTCAGATATTAGGCACTTAGATGAAAAGTAACTTTCATAAAATCAACATCGATACGATATTTGTGACAGTTGTTTTCTACAGTATGTATGACAACACTTAGTTATGTACCGAGCGAGGTAGCGCAGTGGTTAGACACTGGACTCGCATTCGGGAGGACGACGGTTCAATCCCGCGTCCGGCCATCCTGATTTAGGTTTTCCGTGATTTCCCTAAATCGCTCCAGGCAATTGCCGGGATGGTTCCTTTCAAAGGGCACGGCTGACTTCCTTCCCTGTCCTTCCCTAATCTGATGAGACCGATGACCTCGCTGTCTGGTCTCCTTCCCCAAAACAACCCCCCCCACCCAACCTAGTTAAGTTGATATTATCTTGGCACAGAGGCCCTGTGGAGACACAGAGCTCCACGGAGCACACTTATAGTTCACTATACTTTGTTGCTTCGGATGATCTTTCCACTCATATCCCTGGATATTGATCATCCCTTCTGAGACATCCTAAGTAAAGAGAGCCTAGCGAGAATAAGCATAAGACACTGAGTGACTCGTATTTAAAATATTTTCCTTGCTAAATTGCAGATATATTAACTATTTTGTATTAAATTAGCAGTATTTAAGTTCTGATCTGAATCTTTATATACCAGTAATTTTATATCCCTGCTATCTATTGAAATGACTAATCCGATTTCATTGGTAATAATGTCAACCGTTTTGCTATGGAAAAAAAGGAAATTTTTTAAATTACCGGAACGTCACAGTTTTTAAATGCTTCAGTATTCAACAGTATGAGTTACAAATGTATTACGACAGACAAAATTTCCAAAAGAACGAAATACAATGACAATAAACAACTCATACAACATTTTCATGCATTCTTATCATTTGAGTGCAGGTACAACACTAAAGTGCGTTATTTGTTGATACATATGTTAACTCAACTCAAATTATCTTCTACTAACAAGCAAAGAGGTTCTGACATTCTCCGTCATACATGTGATATATGTGAATCAGTCTGTTTGTTGAAATGATGTATCGAGCTATATACTAAAAATGGGTGAGAGCCATTGTTCAATTTCATTACACATGTGTTGAAAAGTGTTTGTTTATTGATTGCTGTTTGGCGAAAACTTTTCTTATATCGATCGATGTTCTGAAATGTGTTCTACAATAACTGCTTTTGGTACTGAGTTGAAAGATAGGGAACTTCATTTGTGTACTTATAATGACAGAAGATTGTGTAGAAGACACCTTGACGAACTAAAATTATTTCTAGGAAAGTGCCTGATACTGTTTTATGAGAGCACCTAACTGAAACCAGTAACGCTATTACATAATCAGTTGGTTTACTGATGACTGTTATGTTGCAAGCGAGGTAATAGACTCCACAAATATTACGATTCAGTCTAAATTTATGTTCTAGACATCTACCCTCATTTGTGTACTGATTAAATTTTTCAATTTATGCCTATCAGCACTGCATTTATGATAAGGCAGTAGACTATTTTTTGAACTAATGGTCTTCTTTTTGTAAATATGATGCAAAACCACATTTCCGTATTCCCATAATTTATTTTGGTTCCAAATTCTGTTACTTAATTTTACAATATACCATATTATATCTGGTGTTGTGTAAATGTACCTATAGTTCTTGTATCACTCCTGTTTAAAAACTGTATATATGTTTTCACTGTTACCAGTAACTGCACTTCCAGGTTTTGAACTTCATTAAAATCTATGTTAATGACTTTGTTTTTATTTGTATATTTGCTTTCAGAGTAGGTCAGTTAACAGAGTGGAATGACTGGTCTTGAAAATCAAATTCAGAAAGTGTGAAGAATCTTTATGATCGTCAGCAAAGTAGTCAACAGAAGCTATACAGGAACAATAGTCAGTTATTTCCATGATTCCTAATAGCTATTCAACAATACTGATTACTTATGAAAAGTTGCCAAAACTCCAGAAGTTATTGATATGCATATTTGTTATTATTACATTTTGGAAACACATTGGGAAACTGACATTACACAGATATTTTCTATATATCAAAAACTAAAATTTTAAATAAGGGAATAAAGCTTGAAATTATCATTGCTAGTAATTTGGAGTCACTACATAGTATAAATTCAGTGCTGGCTAACGTTTTGGATACCTGATGAAACCGATGTCAGCATTTGGTGTTGGTTTTGTGATTTCTCGCATATTATTGACTGAAAATGTCGAATAACAGATGTGACATTAATATCAGTGGGGGTAGTTGGAGGCTAGCCAACTTGCCATATAGTAACATGTAAAAAAAAATCATAAAACTATCTACCTCTGTATTTCTTTTTCATTCCAGATTATTGGCCGAAGAAAAAGGAGAATTGCCACTGGAAGAAGACTAATCGATGAAGCTCCGATTCACTTATTCATTCTACATGGGCTTAATAACGAAACTGAGTACTATTTTCTGTATTAGTATATATCGTCCACAATGTAATGCCATATTTTTATAATAAAAGCCATATGGGTGCCTAGAAACGTTTCAGACTTCACCAGTCACATACAGCTGTGTGGACTGCTATGATGACATTCACTGGGTCACAAGATGTTACCAGACATGCAAATAAACGCCCTTTGTGTCCAGCCAGGCAATGTATCCGAGTGTAAACGATCTCTACACAAAAGAACTGAGACTGCTCGCATTACTAAGGAACTCTTTGTCATGCCGTGTTGGTGTACCGCAGTTTTTCGATCTCGATCTGCGTGCTTTCGCTGTTACAGTTTACATAATAATTTAGCTACACAATGGCTGAGATGAGGACTTTGCTACATGTGTGTTCTTGCAGCCTGTTAACCAGTGATAAAATGAGTTTTACTGGACTCAAATGGGTTTTACTTTGAATAAGGCTACCAAAATGAGCATATCTGACAAATATGCAAATTAGCTGCAGAAGTCTCATTCCTGTCGTGACAGATCTCGAGCACTACACCGTCTACCGTCGAGCGGGAACACGGCTGCCGCACAGTACCTGCTATGGTCGGTGGTGAAACTGCGTAAGGATATGGTTCAAATGGCTCTGAGCACTATGGGACTCAACTGCTGAGGTCATTAGTCCCCTAGAACTTAGAACTAGTTAAACCTAACGACATCACAAACATCCATGCCCGAGGCAGGATTCGAACCTGCGACCGTAGCGGTCTCGCGGTTCCAGACTGCAGCGCCTTTAACCGCACGGCCACTTCGGCCGGCGCGTAAGGATATGGTTTAGTTTCGAAAAGTAGTGGCATACTATCATACCACCACAAATAATAATATGAGCAGTCTCCTTTTATTTGTGTCTACTTAGTTAATTGCAGGCACTGCACCTCACAATTACAGACGTGTTTCCTGTTGCAATGAGGCTACAGAGAGAGTCTTAAGTATCAGCCGTGTACAAGTGTGCGGTCCACGTGTCCTGGCATTATGTCAGTGAGATTACGAAAGCGTTACATGTGCTCAGGTCCGCTGCTACAATTTTTTGACGACTTGTCACCGTCAGAGAAGTACTAAACCCAACATCTGCTCCTAACTGAGAGCCGCCTTCGAAATATAGAACATACAGCTGCGAATAGGTGCTGCACCTCACGTACGTTAGTTGTCTGCAGTAACACGGAGGAAGACGATATGATTCAGCTGACATTGTCGTGTCCAGCCTTGAATTAATAAAGGAAGGAGAAGGTAAAATAAAGGAATAACCTGATTAACTGATTTTAGTTACTGAGTTGCCTGAATTCTTTCGGGACCTTCCGTATAAGAATTAATTTGCGTTGCGGTTAGAGTGGCATTCGACACTGAAGTCATTATAGAGGGAGAAATAGAACAGGTAGGCTAAAGTATGGCTTTGAACTCCGTCTCGCCATCAATTAATTCCGTATTCAGCTGAACCGTATTAGGAAATTCGCATTTAGTCTAAATTTAGATGGGGGTATGATTATTAGAATTATTAGAACCGTGTTGTTCCTAAAAGAGCTTGATTGTCTTGATGATTTGAAGATGTAATAGAAAATAAAAGTTCTCTCTCTCTGAAGGAATCAACACCAACTGAGTGGTTACTGAGAATTCTGATTATTCAGGAAGGTTGCCTGAGATGATTTCGATAAACAGCAGATTTGGTGAGACTGCCACATTTTGGTGTTGCGCAATACACCTAGTCAGGTCTCAGCACGAAACACAGAATCACTAAAACCGAATCACTTTTCTCTCAGCGTGACATTTCTATTGTTTAACATTGTTATATGGTGCTAGGCATGTGTGCATGTGCAGCACAAGATTACATTTGTATTGTTGTGGATGATTAGCGGATTACAAGGAAATAAGACGGTCGTATCTTGGGCTAACATATGGCCTGCTCCTCTTGAATGGCAGCTAAAGGGTCATAGAGCTTGTTATCCCTTTGAGAGGATGTGTCACAATCAACGTTTATCCTCACTCAGATGACACTGTAGACAGGTTTCAAAATTAACCTAAGATATTAGCGAACAGCCTGGTAATCTGAAACTGTACGTCACAAACTACCCTCATCACGCCGGCCCAGTATGGGTAACATACATTTCTTACACCAACAGAATTCGAACCAGTTACTTACAGTTCGTCACCCATGAAGAACTGCACAAATATGAGAACAAATTTTGCAAACAACGTTAGGGGATGTGAAGTCGTACCTGTAGCGGAAAGGTGTGTCCTCGAATATCATGATAAAATTCCACTCAAGCCGCCTGCGAGATAAATGCTGGTGATGCCACAACAGAAACAAACTTGAATACCGAAAACAACCACAGGCTAGATGTTCGATTTGTTGCTCGATTAAAGACATTGATGTGCATGTCTGGAAACATAATAGCGCGTTTCAGAAACACCCAAAGTGTTGCACAGACACTACTCGTTGTTTAATGATTTAACGTTCTTTCAGAGACGAAACTGACCCAAATAATAAACTTTTACATTTTGTTGGATCATTCCTGAAGTCTATAAACAAGGTGTGGGACAGTTTCTCAAATTGAAAGTACTGCTCTCATGTGAGAAGGAGATATTAGAAAACTTGTCACACTCAACTTTAACGTTTTCGCACGCATGTTAATAAACAGTGAAATAAGGAATTAGTTGCTCCAAAATGTCGTACGTCACCAAAAACTAAAAAGTTGAGAGGTGCTAAAGAAAACCCACGGCCGTTTTTAAAACAGTGCTACACACTGCGCTGAATTAGCAGTCCACATCCTCTTGGAGAGACATGAAAAATGTTTTTACCCCCTCCCCAACCTCCCTTTGCCCATTGCTTCCCATATATCTAGTCTCAATATTCCTGATTCTTATTCTCAGTAATGAAAGAAATCCTTGCATGATGTTTATTCTGAACTCCATGTGTATGATATACTAGTGTGAGTTGGCAACTATATTCTTTTGTAGCAGACCAGTGCATGTAGTAATAAAGACCAACACTACATGTCAGATAATATATTGTATTCTCAAGCCAAAGGTGTCAGCTGTCACACAGCTCACAGGTTCAAGGGAAACGCACATCACCGCTAAGGAAATACAAGGAACGTGGTGGGATTGATGTGTGAAACGAGATTGCTGTGTCTTGTAGGTTGAACAGGTGAGTGCTCAGCAGCAGTTACTAAAGCCCAATGGTCAATATCCTGGTGATAAGAAATCGGCTGGATAAGTTTTTCTTCAACTTGGAGGAAGGAAAAGACATAAACCAACAGGACTGTGGTCACAAATCACAGTGTTTCTCAAACCAATCGTCGACGTTATGACAAATTTACTTTGAGGACACACCAGTAGCAATTTTCAGTGCCCACAGTGCCTTCTACATCTCTGAATAGTATTAGGTATGTTTTGACCCTGCAACTGTTACGATATCAAATAATAGAAACTTGAAACTAAATGGTTTCCATCACAGTGTTACAGCCATTACTATTTTCTCTAACTAGTGGCTTGTAATACATGTTATTACCAATATGTTCATACAGGTGACTGCACACTGGATGTGCTCCCTAGAAGCAATCTGTGTAGTGGACACAAGCACTCAAATAAAATCACAAGAATGGCTACTACTCTCGAACAGATACGACCTCATCTGGGACAGAGAGCGAATTCCTTCGAAGCATACTTGATGCTATAATGTCCTCAATAATAACAATACAACAAGCTATATGAATAAAGAAAGCCTCTTCTGCTATCACCACGGAAATAATAACTAGCTGTGGCATAATATCGTAAAGACTTAAGTCTTTTTTACTGCTCTCAGGATCATGCCATACTCCATCCATTGATAACTCAGAAAATACTGTGCTCCGAGTGGCTGAGAAGCTATATAAGTAACTGGATTTTATAGAGTGCAGTCAGTGAAACATGTAAAAAGAAAAGAAGAATTGCATATGGAAGCAAACTCGGTAAAAAATCTGTTCTCAATTGAAAATAAAATTATATTGAGTCACAGAGTCACTACTCAGAACATATTTCCAGCAGTAATGTCCCAAATTCGCAATGTATTTGTCCTTTACACCTCAGTGAATTACTTGACACCAAAATAAAATATATTTTTCCAGTGCAACCATATTTAACACGCAGACACAGAAAGTATAATAAAATGCGCGTATACACAACCAAGCAGTAAGCAGGCCAGGAGACATTTCAGGCTAAACGATCTGTTTTATAATTGCAGAGGAAAAAGATAATGAGAAGTCTCTGTGGTCTAATGGTGGGTCGCACAAGTGTTTTGAGAACAGACTCCTTCGTGGACTGATTGTATTTTCTTAATATCCTAACAATGGACTGAAGTCTTCAGCCTGCGTCTCCCACCCTAATGTTTCTGTCAGAACCAACACTCTGTTACCCGATCACATTTGTTAAAAGGATTGGATCAAATAGCCTTCCGCCGAACCAAGCAAATCATTAAAACACCGTTTGTAGGAAGACACATGACAGAGCACCTGCTGTAGTTACAGATGACCAATATATGAAACTATGCTAAGAGAAGCACGTGCTGATCAAATCGAAGCAGTCGCCACAGCTTCCGAATTACACAAATATAACTGTATTAAAAGAAGTCCACAGTTAAAAAACAGATTTAAGGAAAGACCCATTATTAATAAAAAGGAACCCAGTCTGCAGAAATCAGTAACAAATCCCATAAGGCAGTAATAAGTGGAGATCGCTTAGGAGCCCGATCACCAAAGACCGAAGATAAATTCAAAGTCATAATAATACTTATTTTATGGTCAGTGGAGCTGGGACACTTTATAATAAAGAAATAAAAATAAATGTCAGCATGTGACGGCCCAGCAGCGCATATACTTTTCGCTACCATTCATGAAAGTGCTTTCAAAACTGCTCGTTTTGGGGTATAAGTCGTGGTCATGGCATATCAGAAATAACGCCTTCTTCATATCCTAGCATGGCGCCATTTCCTTTGTGTGCTATGGACACACTAGATGGGAACCAAAGATTTATGCCAATTTTTTTTCAACAAATAAAGCGTTTATATGTATATCACTCACTGACCTTAACTTTCACTGTGCACAGCAGAAGCGCGAACGATACCGCTGACAATGCAGAACTCAGCTGTTGTTACATACATATCTCACGTCGCAGTTTATCTCCTGTATTGCCACCCCATCTCCACGACGGCGTTGCAAATCTCTTCTTCCTGTTGCCAGTAAGCGAGTCTTACCGGTGTTCTCTTATTTTATGTTAACCGAATGATGAACACACACTGCTGAACCAAAGACGCAAACGCAATTTCTGTCTCGAAAATAAGAAATGAAACGAAGAAGCTACCATTGCTGTAAGGGATCGAGTGTTGATTTTGTAACGGTGGATAATTTAGCCAACATTTAAAATTTAGAAAACATTAACTTATTTATTTACCTATTTTGTGTTTTTTCTTCCTTAGTTAAAAGGTCCCCACGTTTCCTAATCAAATCAGAAATCCATCCATGCATTGTGAAAAGGAGAGCCGTTACGTTCTACATGTAGGGACATACTCTGCATGTCAACGGCACACAGTTTCCCTGTGTAATGGAAGTTCGCTCACAGAGCACAGCAGACCAATACACATTCGTCTCTGCTGCGTGATGCGCCCACTGTGTTGCCCCGTGATCGCCTGCTGATATGTCAGCTCGCCACACGTGTATAGCATAGAAATTAGATAGTACACGTGCATCAGCTGCCATCGTTCTGTTGTATAATGTAATCAAAAACAGAAATAAGCCAAAAAGAGAGGTACGTTGCTGGATGAAAGAAATGTTTACCTGATAACTGCGAAGTGGAAACAGACTAATGCATGGTACAACATTTATGACTCTGGGAGCTACTATGAGAAACTTTACTCATATGTCATTATCTAGTTGCGAGCTCTTGATTTCAACAATCGAACCGATCTAAAGAGAATGGATACCTGATTTAGTTTTGGCATCTGCATTTCTTCACAAATAATTTTCCATACATCTTTAACTGTGGTGCTGAACTTTTTTTGGGTTCCACAGTACTTCTTTCCACTTCTACTACTGTATATGAGCTACACATCTTTCAGTGTTCATCATTGTGTGGAAGAAATGCTTGGGCAGTTGTCTGCACTGAACGAACAGAGTCCAGTACATTACCATTTCCGCAGTATACTGGTATTTTACTGCCACACTTTGGATCACGCGTCAACAGCTCGATCGCATCAATACTCGCGTGGCAAAATGGTATCCATTGCATGTGTCTAAGAACCGAACCTTGCGGTGTGTGTAGTGGATTTGCGGCTCTGTTATGGCAGTTTCATAGTACTGCAGTAGTGTTTGTTGCTATGTTTGTTAGTGGACTAGAGGTAAAAGTTAATTTGCGAGTGAAGTTTGATATAGCGGTCAAATTGTAGTTTGTGTCGCTGATGTAGATCTGTATTTGCTGTGTTTCTAAGAAACATATTTCATTTGCCACACACAATTTATATTTATAAAGTAACTTCGAAACTACATCACGTAGCTGAAGATGACTCTGCACCAGGCGTATCTTTTACGTCGTCCAGTAAAAACAACAGCAACAACTGTGTTAAAAGTTAACGTTAGTAGTAGATCAAGGCTGGTGTCACCCCACTCTGCACTGTTGCCAAATTTATCGACGATGGCGGCGATGGATGTGACAATGTCGCAATGGCGTCATGGTGGGAAGTTCAAATTTTGGCGGGAAAATAGGTCAATTGGGTTACCTCCACTAACATAACCCCCTGCTCCTGTCTCCTCTCCTCCCCAAGATAATAGCAAGAAGCTCAAATTGTGGCAGGAAAATAGGTCACTTGGGCTACATCCACTAACCTAAGAAAATGGCGGGAAAATAGGTCACTTGGGCTACCTAAACTAACCTAAGTCATCCAGCCACCACGTCTTCCATGGAATTGGTGGAAAAAGGACACAGCCTGCGATGGGCTGCTGGATAGGATGGACGCAAGTCTTTGCTTTGCATGCAGTGTTTATTTAAACAAATGGAGTTTTAACGGTCAGTAGCTCCATCCAGTCTGTTCAACATGAGGTCTGGAGTCAAACTGACCCAGTACACTGTACCACCGCCAGAGGGCACTTTCATCCCTCCTGTGTCTTAATCCAAGATGGAGCTCTGGGGAAAATGGTGGTAAAAGACTCACTCTGTGTCCAGCTGCTGGAGAGAAAAAAGTGTACTTCATTTATTTTCCGTGGGAAGCTGGAACAATTTATTTAGGAATGAATTTCCTGTAGTTTAATTATTATCCTGATACAAAACACTCGCAGTGATTTGCATGGGTTCACAATACATAGCCTACAGACTCGCAAACTGCTCGTAAATTACCAGATAATGCAGTACACTGATGTGCAAACACAAAAACAACTCACACATTGTCAAAATAATGCATGTTTAATGCTCTGCAAACACGCTCACTATTTGTAAACATTTGAAATAATGCATTCTACAACCTACTGACCTGCAAAATACTCGTAAATTACCGAAATGATGTGGTACACTGATCTACAGACAGACAAACAACTCGTTAAGTCGCGCAGTATGAGACGTCTTGACATGGTCTGCGCTGCTCCCTCCGACGGAGGTCGAGTCCTCCCTCAGGAATGGGTGTGTGTGTGTGTGTGTGTGTGTGTGTGTGTGTGTGTGTGTTGTCCTTAGCGTAAGTTAAAGTGAGATCATGTAGTGCGTAAGCTTAGGGACTGTTGACTCCAGCAGTTTGGTCCCATAAGACCTTACCATAAATTTCCAATTTTCCAACTCGCAAAATGTCAAAATAATGCACGTGAAACACTATGCGAACAGACTCAATATTTATAAATTGTCGAAATAATTTATTGCATAGACTACAGACAGGTTCATATAATAATGCAGTACACTGATGCACAGACACATTCACCACACATAAAATTGTCAACAAATAATGAATGTAAAACGCTATGCAAATACACTTGCAACGATTAAACAGCCGAAAATAATTTAGTGTACAAAATTAAAAGCTTTCGAAGCATCATTAAGAAATATAACCTCAACATATCAGCGAATTGTTCCCAAATCTCAAACTATGGCGGTGCTCACATGCCAGGTCGGCCTGCCCCACAAAGTGACGATGAGGCCGTCAGCTGCTGAGCCACATGCAAGTGTCCATTTGGGTCCCACAATGATGAGGTGGTGGCATCTCTTTCATTCTTGACACCTGAGAAATTTCTGTCGAAACACGTATTTACTTAGCCACTGTGGCTGACACATAGCCTTTGTACCCGCTGGTCCAGCGAGATGTTTGCAAAGCGGCTCACTCTTGCTTAAAGGATGTCAGTGTTATACTGACATCACATGTCTATGTAAATAACAACTGAGTCTCCCTCTGGACACGATATATAAATCTTTTGCAATGCTTTAAGAAGCTATTTACGAAAATATCGCAGAACAACACAGGTGCATTTTTCCTAGCGATCCTATCACGACAGCCTATCCATTACAAATCAATCTTCCTGTAATTCGTAATGTGTCACAGAAACAGTTAATGGGCGCTTTTGTTGTTGTAGGATCTTTCGTGATGTCTAAGCTCGTCTGCGTGGAAATTCTTGTCTTAACAGGACGTGTTTACGAAAATAGCCCAGAATAACATTGACTGCATCTTTCCTCAAGGTCCTAAAGAGGTACCCCGTCCATCACGTGTTACCCTTCCCGGAAACCGTAACGTCCTGCTTTCTACATATGTCTCAGATACGGTAAACACTCTCCCCGCTGAAAGCCTTCACCATATCCGTGCAAGACTGTGAAATCACCGTTAATGATGTCTTTTGAATGAATGGAGCATTCTGATTCACTCTTACTGAATTTACCCGCCAAATTTCTGATGCTGCCAATGTGGGAGCACTGTCCGCTATTTTTATCTGCAGACGAGACTTCTCAAGACCCATAGTAGACCTGAGTTAGTGTTCAAGTGTGGATTCGCTGTGCATTATATCCAGAGAGATTGTGGGATGCGTATCCACAATATGCCACGTCCGGGATGGGGTTTGAAGGTGGGTCCGCTATACATAATGCCAGAGCGATGTTCAGAGGTGGATCCATCATGCGTCACATATATGATAAGGCTCGAAGGTGGACCAACCACGCGTTACGTCTGAGATTGCGTTCTGTTTTCGAAGTTTGGTCCACCAGCGGGAAGACTTCTTCATGGTGGCCATCGGCGACACACACACAGACACAGGCACACAGAAAACAGAGTAAACGCGCTGCAGCTGTAGAATATATAGGTGGAGGTGACTGGGTGCATTCGAGTACAGTGCCATACTATTCCGCAAGACCAGAAAAATAGTTCATTTGCACTAGGTGTTGGCATCTGCACTACATTTACAAGCAATTTTTGAACACGGAACGAGAAGTGATGTCTTGGTCCCATGGGTAGAAGTGACATAAAACCGATAGAATTACGAAAAATTACGGAAAATACGTATAAATTGAGGGAAAATATACCAGAAAGCAGGTAAATTGAGAAAGTGCTTGCGTGTCTTCTGGTTGGCGCAGAAAAAGTCTTGTACATGGAAACGAGTATGCGGCAGCAAGAGGAAAACGAGAAAACGTTCTCAGGAAGCATCGGTAACCAGAGAAACAGTCATCTTTTTCCGTCGTGGCACATTCTATTGTATGTTTATCGAGGTAATAGTGATACACACGAGCAAACTGCTGTCTTTGATGCTTTCCTGGGAAAACAGAGAACCATCTGCCTCCAAACTTACTTGCATCTGCGTTAAAGGGTGACAGAAAATGGATGGAGTGATCGGTTGAGATGGAGATGTAACGAGGTACGATTTAATGGTAGACTGAGAGTGCATTATAGACAGAGAGGGAGATGTTGTTGTAGGTCATTTGACCATTATTTCCCATTGTTCTGTCAGGATGCATCAGTTGTGTGACACAGTCTGCTTTCGACTAGTATACAACCGCAGGTTCTGTTTGTGACTTAGAGCACTGTCTGCTTGCGATTGTTAACAGCAAACCTCCCGGTCATCAGACGACCTCCATCTCATGTGTGATGAAACATGACCATCTCGTTTCGACACATTCCTCTAAACGAACAAAGGTTTATGTGACGTACTCCATCCTCCTGTCACATCTTGGATATAAAATCGAGACTTCAGTTTCATAACTAAGATGATTGTAAGTTAGCGACAGGTGTTTGTGAGGTACTGCAATCCTCATGTATACATCTGCTTGACAGATTGTCTGTTTACAGAGTTAGTGGTGCCGTGAGGTCTAATTTCACATGCCAAACACCACTGCAATGCGTTTATCTGCTTTCTTGTAAGAGGTATTCTCCATCACTAACGATCATAATCTGTAGGACTGATGCAATCGTAGCACAAATTCTGAACCGTGATCGGATGTGAACAGTGGACGCTACACACCTCTGGAAAGCTATATTCTGCATGTATCACACATAATCGATGTTTTATGGAATTTACAATTTGTAACCACAGTTTATCGTAGATAAACCTTGACGAAGGATGTATGTCACCGGTGGAAATATATTCTAACATTGAAATATTATCAGTATTGCATTCCACATGACTAATAGGTCGGAAACTGCAGGAATCTAACATTATAGCCAGTTTTAAGTGCAGAATCGTGGAGCCCTAGGACTGCATGTGTTTATGTTCTCTGTTACCAGGCGCTAGAACAATACTTTAGAATTGATAGCGTAGTTGATTTACGTAAAATGCTTCGAACGCCATCTGTCTGAAGCACCATTATGCATAAAAACCACCCGTTACTTGTTCTTCTTAACTGTCTGCTATTACATCACAACGCTTTCATATGTACTACTATACACTAATAAGGGGTACTAACCTTTCGACATACGCACATCTGGAGAAATGTTGTGCACTTGGATGGGTGCAGAATAGCAGTTACAGATTCGGTAGGCTTCATTATTTCACGAGACGCTGAATGTACAAGTATACTTCTGTTCAGCTCCAGACTAAATGCTCCCGCATCTCGTGGTCGTGCGGTAGCGTTCGCGCTTCCCACGCCCGGGTTCCCGGGTTCGATTCCCGGCGGGGTCAGGGATTTTATCTGCCTCGTGATGGCTGGGTGTTGTGTGCTGTCCTTAGGTTAGTTAGGTTTAAGTAGTTCTAAGTTCTAGGGGGCTGATGACCATAGATGTTAAGTCCCATAGTGCTCAGAGCCAAGCCAGACTAAATCAGACTATAGTGCAGAGCGGGCTGGTCACAGACAATGCGAGGAGATGTTTCAGTCTCTGACTTTATCCTAAGAATGCGAGAATGCCCTGTGACTCCCATCTGCATAGAGAAAGATCATAAATTACGTACTATGCTCGAAGCGCTAAGTGCTAGTACTATGTAGATCGCTGTCTGGTATACTTTGATGTATTAGTTCGAGAATTAACAATGAATAGATGTACTGCACAGTCACCTATCTACATTCGCAGTGGTACTCGCAAAGTAGAGGAGGAGCGGTTTAGCGATGATACAGAATCTGGGAAGCATGGTGCCTCGTCATTGGACGATGTTGAATTTACGGTAAAATGTCTAAAATTGTTGGCACAATCAACTGTGATGCTTATTATTACAGTACATCAACGGTGTCTTTTCCATCCTATCTGTTCACCAGTACACTATTGATTACCACATAATGACTGACTGATATCGCTTGTTTGAAATGTAGAAAGACTCTTTGTGGAGGGGCAACAGCCGGCCGGAGTGGCCGAGCGGTTCTAGGCGCTTCAGTCTGGAACCACGCGTCCGCTACGGTCGCAGGTTCGAATCCTGCCTCGGGCATGGATGTGTGTGATGTCCTTAGGTTAGTAAGGTTTCAGTAGTTCTGAGTTCTAGGGGACTGATGACCTCAGATGTTAAGTCCCATTGTGCTCAGAGCCATTTGAACCATTTTTTGAGGGGCAACACTTTCTGGGTATGGCTAGCACCAAAATAGCGACAGCGCACGTGACTGCAATATGAGGAATCACTCGAAACACAGCACAGAGCCACTAACTATCCTGTCACTGTGACAGATGACTTTAAATATAGAGGCCGTCAGTCATCTTCAGATATCAGTTTGGAAACGCTCCTCAACGCCGCAAAACGCTTCCACTTTCCTTACTTTGTGACTGTTTTTTATTTAAAATCATCCAGAGTTTGTGTGCGTTGTGGTAGCAGTAGCAACAACGTGATTTACACCATGCGATGTCTAATTTTCTGTGAGAGGCACTGGATCGGAACGTGTTAATGTCAGTTTAGAAACTGACAAAGACCTCGGAGTCGTGGCGGAAAAATCAAAACGTATTGTAATGTAAAAAACGTATTGCTGCAGAAAAAACAATGTTTCAAACAACAACACAGGGAACCTCTCTTCCGACTCATAGTATAGTCTGTGGGATGGGGTCATTCTCCTTCAGTACGGTTGTTCAAACTTTACACAGGTCTGTGCAATGATCAATCCCGTGTATTTAATAGGACCGCTGCATGTTCTCGATGCCGGCACTCATACAGTATTTGTTTTCAAAATGGTTCAAATGGCTCTGAGCACTGTGGGACTTAACATCTGAGGTCATCAGTCCCCTAGAACTTAGAACGACTTAAACCTATCTAACCTAATGACATCACACACATCCATGCCCGAGGCAGGATTCGAACCTGCGGCCGTAGAGGCCGCGCGGTTCCAGACTAAAGCGCCTAGAATCGCTCGACCAGAGCGGCGGCATTTGTTTACAATGCATCGGAAGAGAGAGGTTCGGTAAAAAACGTATCGATTTCTCTATCAGATTAAGTTAGCGGAGCTTTTATAGTTCGTAATATTTCTCTGTTGGATGGTATAGAATAACGATGATAGAATGTTGGAGTGATAGATGTGAATGGACCCAGAAGGATGCGGATTTCCTTTGGATTGCCGTACCAGTGTGACGTTGAGTCTTCCTAATTTTCCCAATAAGAGACACCCCCATAACTCTTTGTACTGTCTTTTGTACTACTTCGTGTTGCAAGAGTGGGCTTCGTTTGGCACTGACCTTATACATCCTACACGATTGGCAGAGCAACGACAACATGTTCCAGTTTCCTCCCACGGATCAAAACACACTTCTGTCACGCTAACTCAGCTTAGCTTGTCTCTACACAGATTGTAGAACGTGGTAGACACACAGGGTGGTTATAATTAAAATTAAGTTTTCAAAATGCTGTAGAAGTAACACCACTGGTGAGAATGACGTCAAATTGCAACGGAATATTATCGGAGAAGCGGGAAAAGTATGGCAGGAGAAAAAATAGTGTGAAAATTGATCATTAGATGGCTCTGTATGTGTCAGAATATGTAAATGAAAACACTTGTCATGTACACGCCCCATTGAAGTTGGTATAAATACGCCGGGTACACGACTTTTCCTCCACATTCGAGGGTTGGATTCCCTCTCTTCTTCATCGAAGAGTTTCACTGCCTGGGCTACTCTCAGGGTGCACCTTCGACGTGGAAGATCCCTGCCGTGTCGTCTGCTTGCCGTCCGTACTGCCTGCCGGTGCTCGCCGCCGCCGCCGCCGCCGCCGCCGCCGCTTGGTCGCCGCCGCCGCTTGGTCGCCGCCTTCCGGTCCTCGCAGCCGCCGCCGCCGCCGCCGCCGCCGTGCCGCCTGCCGGGGCTCGCCGCCCCCGCCGCCGCCGCCTGCTGATCGCCGCCGACGCCGCCGCCGCCGCCGCCGTCGCCGCCTGCCGGGGCTCGCCGCCGCCGCCCCCGCCGCCGCCGCCGCCGCCGCCGCCGCCGCCATCCGGTGCCCGCCGCCGCCATCCGGTGCCGCCTGGTCGCCACCATCGCCGCCGTCCTGACCCTGGTCTACGGCCGTCTTCGTCTTCATCCGTCTTCGTCTTTGTCTGTCCCCGGTTTCTGTCCTCTCCTCTTCGTTCTGTTCGTTCTTGTTTCTCTCTCCCGTCATGTCCGCCCCCACCACCACTGTCACTACTACCACCACCGCCATTGTCTATACCTCCCCTTCCGCCGCCTCCACCACTATCACTTGGTGTGCCCAGTCCCACCTCCCTCCTTCCATTCCACCTCTCCTCACTCTCCCTTCACCCTCTATCTTTGTCGCCCCCTCTCCCGCTTCTTCCTCCCGCTCCTCTCGTTCTGATCCCTTCCCCCCACTCCCCCAGCCTGTCACTGCAGCTCCAGCTCGGGTGGTGGCCCGTCGGGCCACTGCCCACGCTCAGCTCTCCCCGTCACCTTCGCCGTCACCGCCGCCACTGCCACCGTCATCGTCATCGTCGCCTTCACCGTCACCGTCACCATCTCCGGCGCCGACTCCGGCCCCGGGACCTGCCCCTCCCCGCCACATTCCCGTTGTTCCCATCCCCCACACCTCCTCCACCGCCGTCAAGCGCCCCGGTGGCACCCCTGCTTCCTCTGCTTCCAAAAAGGCTGCGCCTCGTCCTCCTTCCCCCACCCATGATGCCATGGAAGTCTCCCCGCCTGTCCCTGCCCCCTCATCCTCCTCCTCTCCCCCTTCCTCCTACCGCTACCTCCTCTCCCGTCCTGATCCCTCTCTCCTTGAAGCCCGGAACCTCACCCTCTTCCTTCGCCAGCATTGTCCTGGTGCCCCCATCTCCCTCCTCACTCCTCGCCGAGATTCTGTTCTCATCTCCTCCCCCAGCCCAACCCTCCATACTGACATCCTCTCCCGTCTCCCCATCACCCGTTTTGGCCCCAACGTCTCCCTTACCCCTGCTCCTTCTCCATCTCCTACCCGCCAACCCCAACCCCCACGTCGCCCGCCGACCCTCACCGCTGTGATCACGCGGCTCAGTCCGTCGATCACGGAGGAGGAGGTGTTGGCGGAGCTCCAGGCCCCTCCCACGCTGGAGGTGCGGGCGGTCCGCCGCATTTTCAACTCGGCCGGCCCCACCCGCCTTGTGCGGGTTTTCTCTGAGGACGCCCCCTCCATTGACCGTCTCCTGAAGGAGGGTGCCCTCCTCTTCCACCAGCGGTACAAGGTCGACCCTTCCCGTTCCCCTCCTCAATCCCTGCGCTGCCAGAGGTGTCTGCGCTATAATGCGCACCCCACAGCTGAGTGCCGCGAGGCCCCCACCTGCCCGCATTGTCGGCAGGCGCACTTCCTCCGGCAGTGCCCTAACCTCCAATCCCCTCCCTCCTGTAATACCTGCAATCTCCCTCATCCCACCTACTCCCATAAGTGTAAAGCCCGACCCCCTCCAACCACTCCTGAACTCACCGTACCTGTCCGTCCTCTGGACGCCCCCACCCCTCCTGGCAATTCCCTTCGTCCCCCACCCACCGCTGAGGACATCATCAGGTTCCTCACCATCGTCCTCCAGAATGTTCATCCCTTTCAGCGCCCTCACACCCTCCAGCAGATCTCCCTTGCTGCCCGTTCCATCTTCCAACTCAAGATGTACGCCACCTACTCCAACAACCAGGCCCATTTCACCTTCTCCCGTCTTGACACCCTCGTTTAAATCCCAGTCATGGCGCGACAGCAACGTATCCTTTTCAACAACATACGCTCCCTTCCCGCCAACAAAAACCTGTTCCTGCACACCCTTGCCACCCACCGCGTGGATGCCTTCCTCCTCAATGAAACCTTCCTGCAACCCCAACACACAGTCCACACTTCGCCCTACCTCCTCCACCGCTCCGATAATCCCCTCCCGATTGCGCGTGGCGGAGTTGCCATTGGTCACCACCGCCAGATCCCCGTTCGGCTCCAACCTCTCCTTCCCGACCCCACCGAACACCTGATCCTTAGTCTCTTCTTCCCCGGCCTTACCGTTACCTGCGCCACCATCTATGTCCGCCCCAACGCTCCTATTCCCTTCGACTTCCTCTCCCACGTCGATCGTACCTTTTCCTCCTACGTGATCGCCGCCGACCTCAACATCCATAGTCGTTCCGCTGCCCAGTTACGGCGATGGCATCGGTTCCTCTCCACCCTTCAAGGTGACCTCGTCCCCATCCCCCGGCATACCCGTCCTGAATCCAACTCCACTCCTGATGTTATCCTCTCCTCCCCCAACCTCCTTGGCCGCGTCACGGTGGATGTCCTGGAGCCTATTGGTAGCGACCATCTCCCTGTCCTCCTCACCGTTTCAGACGGTCGTCGCCCTCGCCCCGACCCTCGTACTGACCCTCCCCCTAAGTATGTCCACGACTATTCCCGAGCCGACTGGAATGCCTACCGGGATACCCTTTCCACCCAGGTCGATAGCCACCCTCTCACCTACCACCACCCTGACGATGTCACCCATGCCGCCTCCTTTCTCCAGCGGACCTTGTCTGAGGCCGTGGAGGCCCACGTTCCTACTGTCGCCATCCACCCCCACCGTCCTACCTTACCCCCACAGGCCGTTCTCCTCCTCCGTGAATCCCGTCGTCTCTACCGTGCCTTCCTCCGCACGCGTGACCCGGACACACTACGACGCCACCGGCAACTCCAGCGACACGTTCGTAATTTGCTCGCGGCTAAGAAACGCCGGGACTGGCGACAGACATGCACCCGTTTAAATGCAACCCTACCAATCAACTCGTCCAAGTTCTGGTCGGCCTTCCGTCGCCTTACCGGAACTAAACCCTCCCCCTATTATCCTCTTCTCCATGATGATCACCCTTTCCCTGACTCCCTTAGTAAGGCCAATCACTTTGCCTCCTACCTCTCCGATGTATTTTCCGTCCCCGATGATCCCCAGTTCGATTACTCCCTCTTCCCAGATATCCGCGATCGAACTGACACCTCTTCCCCTCCCCTCGCTCCTGGCTTCCAGTACTTGGACAACATTACACACACGGAACTCAATGCCCCTATCACTACACAGGATCTCATTGATACACTCCGCACAAAACGCAACACCGCTCCTGGTCACGATCGTGCCACCTACCGTCACCTTCGTGAAGCTCCTGTCTCTTTCCTCTCCACCCTGGCCAGGCTCTACAATGTAGTCCTGTCCACCGGTTACTACCCCGACCTGTGGAAAACCTCCCGTATCCTCATGTTCCTTAAACCTGGCAAACCGCCGTCCGCCGTCTCCTCCTACCGTCCCATCAGCCTTACCTCGGTCTTCAGCAAGGTCCTAGAATCTATCCTCACCCGCCGCATCCACCAGCATCTCCGCCAGCACCACCTCCTTCCCGTCACCCAGTGTGGCTTTCGGCCATCCTTCTCTTCCGACGATCTTCTCCTTCACCTCACTCATCTCCTTTCTGAACAGCTTAATTCCCGTCGCTCCGCCATCTTCCTCTCACTTGACCTCGAACGCGCTTATGACCGCGTCTGGCATTCCGGTCTCCTCTTCAAGCTCCAAACCTTTGCCCTTCCCATTAACTACGTCCGTCTGATCGGTTCCTTTCTCTCCCGCCGTCCTTCCTATGTCACCATCCATAACACCGATTCCTACACCTTTTTCCCCTCCGCCGGTGTGCCCCAAGGCTCCGTCCTCTCCCCCCTTCTGTACCTTTTGTACACGGCGGACATGCCGCCGCCGTCGCCCCCCGTCCACCTCCTCCAGTTTGCCGATGACACCGCCTTCCTCGCCCTTGCCCCCACCCTGCAACGCTCCCAACGCCTTCTCCAATCCCATCTTGACCGGTTCACCGCTTGGTGCAACCAGTGGTTGCTCAAGGTCAATCCCTCCAAAACCCAGGCGATCATTGTAGGCAAAACCACCCCTTCCTTCCGCCTCCTTGATTTCTATCTCACCGTCTATGGCCGTCCTATTGCCCTCACTCCCACCCTTAAGTACCTTGGCGTCACCCTCGACCGTCGCCTCTCCTGGACTCCCCATCTCCAGACAATCCAAGCCAAGGCACGTTCCCGACTCCGTCTCCTCAAGCTCCTTTCCGGCCGCACGTGGGGTCTGGACCCCTCCACAATCCTCCACACCTATAAATCCCTCATCCGCCCTATCCTTTGTTACGCCCATCCAGCCTGGATCTCCGCCCCCCCTACCTTCTATAAATCCCTCCAAATCCTTGAACGCCATGCTCTCCGCCTTGCCTATCGCATCCGTCTCCCCTCCCCCACGCGGATCCTGTATGATCTCATCCCCTTCCCCCACCTCCTCCTTTTCCTTGAAAGGATACGTATCCTGTACACCTCACGTAAACTTGATCCTCCTCACCCGCTCATTTCCCCGCTCCTCTCCCACCCCCGCCCGCTGCCGCGCCTGTATTCGCACGTCCCACCCGGTCTCCATCTCTCCACCCTCCATACCCTCTCCCAAGGTGGCTTCCGCCAGCTCCCTCTCCCTGATGATGTCCTCGTCCCCTCCATCTACCCCTCCTATCAACTTTGACCCTGCCCCACCCCCCACTTCCCGTGTCCTTTCCTTTCGGCACCCTCCCTCCCTTCTCTTCTCTTCCCTTCTTTTTCCATCTCCCTGTCCCCTCCCTTCCCCCTCTTCCCCCAGGCTTCCTCTCCCCCTTCCTCCCTCCCCCCCTATCTCCCCTGCCCGTGGCATCTCTGCTCTCCCCTCTCGCTCTCCCACTCCCCTTCCTCCTCCACCTCTCTTGGCAGGTCCCCGGACTCGCACACGTATAGTGAACATTCGCGCGCCGGAGATCGTCGTCTTTTGTGTCTCGTGTGTGTGCCGTCATATAGTGTTTTTGGTGTCCGCCGTCCCACTCCTACGTTCACTTGTGCCGTCGGACTCACCAGTGTTTTGTGCGCCGTGCCAACGTGTTTTCAGTGTTGCTATCGTCCCATGTGAACGACTCCGTGTTTTTTATGTCTCTGTGACCTCTCTCTTTTGCCCGTCACTTTGTTCATTGTCATTCACCATGTTTTATACTCTTGTGAAACGCTGTGGCTGAAGAGCGGCGTAGTGTGCCGCTGCCAGCCTACCTGAGTTGTACAGGTTTTAAAATAACAATAAAGTAAAAAAAAAAAAAAAAAAAAAAAAAAAGGCTTTTCCTCCTGTCGCGTCTGCGACGTTTGCCATGACTGTCTCGATGCAGGATCGCGCTCTGCTTGTAAAGCTGTATTACAAGAATGATGACTGTGTACACGTCGCTCTGGAGAAGTTCCGGACACTGAAGGGTTTGAAAAAAAGGCGTTGGTCTGATGACTGCCGTTGGTCTGGAGAAAATGATTCAGAAATTCTAACAGATGGGTTCTTTTGGTCTGAAACCTGGTGGAGGGAGGAAACGAATTGATTCGACGTCAGTGGAAGCAGTGGCGACAGCAATGCAGGAGGACACGAGTAGTGATATGCAAGCATGTAGTGCACGGAGAATTGTCGAACACTGGACACCCCCTTCAGCACTGTGCGTATAATCCTATGAAACATTATTACCCATGTACACGAGTTGCTCCCTGTTGACCTGCCAGCAAGAGAGACCTTCGCTTTAGAATTTCTTGCTCGCATGGAAATGGAAATGGACATGTCAATATGTGACATTCCCTCGTTTGATGTACCAGTTTGTAACATCCCGCCTGCGGAATGACAAACCCAAACTTATAACGTACTGGACCCCTTGGACTGTCTGGTATGGTAAGCGGCAGATTTATAGAGGTGCATGGCAAGTCCTCTTTGTGACCTACCTGCACGGTGGCAGAGTAGTCAGCCTCCTCACTTTCTCGACCTGTAATCCTACCTGCCCTTGCCTGCGGTTCATCCCCTCATACGTTATTCGGCACCCTCTGACTCTGGACTTATCATGTACGTAGAACTAAGGTATGGAGAGGAATGTCGATGCTACTAAATAATGCTACGCAGCTCTGATAAAAGCAGTTATTTTCTAGAGACACGTTGGCCTTAAATTCTTTTGATACAATTTATTACAAAATTAATTGTAAAATCGTAGTTTACACGTCAGAATCCAGCCAAATAGTGATCAGACGGGTATGGCCCACTAAGTGGGTTCAAGACCACTGTCGGTTACTGACTGCATTTGGTTGTTGTCTCAATTAGGCTAATCCCAGTTGTAATCATATTAATATAATTCACTCAGCTGACATGTGGATCTCTTAATGCACAAGGCCAGGATCTTGTATTACCGGATGCCACGGAACTCAGTCTTTACTTACACTTGATACCCCAAATAAAAATAAGCATGATCATAACCAACTGGTCATAATGATCATTGGCGAAAAACAAAAACACAGCTGCAGCAGCAGGAGTGAGCACAGCAGCTGACTTACTGTTTTCAGTGACTGTCATGCTGTACGCATTAAGCTTTGCTCAAGTACCTATTTGCGTCTGTGCCTCAGTAGTTGTCGCATTTTAAGATAAACATTCATTCACAGGCAAAATAACTTCACCACCTACATGAGCGTTACTTTGTCACGGTCTTATTCAGATTTAGCCAAAAAGCAAAGCTTACTTTGTAATCTAGCGGGGGCGCAAATGCTGGCCATCCGTACTGGTCCCTGGTCGAACATCAAGTCCTCAAGAATGGCGTGCTGTGCGCCCTTCACCCCCACTAAACCACTTGTGACAGACACCACCATCTTTTCCCTTAAAACAGACACATTTTACCTTATACTTTCCCTGCTGCTTTCTACTCATATACACTTTTGATTTACACTCTTCTGCCAATTTTACTCTGCCCTCTGCTCTAATTTAAGTTTTTTTCAAACGAACTAATTTTTTACGCTTCAGCAGCCTCTTGCCGGACGAAGTGGCCGTGCGGTTAAAGGCGCTGCAGTCTGGAACCGCAAGACCGCTAAGGTCGCAGGTTCGAATCCTGCCTCGGGCATGGATGTTTGTGATGTCCTTAGGTTAGTTAGGTTTAACTAGTTCTAAGTTCTAGGGGACTAATGGCCTCAGCAGTTGAGTCCCATACTGCTCAGAACCATTTGAACCATTCAGCAGCCTCCGGTCGGGCCAGTCCACCTTCTCCATACCTAAAGGGCGTCCGCCTGTGGATACTGTGTCGTATTTCTAAGCTACCCCTGGTTTCCCATGTCCTTCCGCTTTCACGTTCTTGCAAGTCACCGTGCGGGCCAACCGCTCCCGACTAGGCTCTTATCGTAACCCTTCGACACACTAACCCCGCTCTGGCCGGCCGGCTGTCTGCTATCCCGCTGCATTCTAATCGGCGCTCGCTTGATTAAGAAGTCTACAACTTTAGTTTCATTGCCCGTACAACAACCGGGTTTCTTTCTGAGTCCACTTCATATCCTTAGCTATCGAATGAAGTTCCTTAAACTATTGCTTATCTTATGCGTAGTCATCCGTGCACAGCCCATTGCCATCTTTCAGTTACACAGAATTGTCGAATATGGGCAACGGAAAATCCACACACAAATCAACCAGTACCACTTCATCCTGAAAAGGTCACTGTGTGGCGCGAGTTTACAGCATCATTTATAATAGGGCCATATTTTTTCGAAAAGGCCGGTGCTTCCGGTCCTGTTACCTGTACCGTCACTGTCAAGAGCTATGAGTGTCTTTTGCGCAACCACGTCATTCCAGCTCTCCAACAGCGTGGATGTGTGGATGGGATCATTTTTATGCAACATTGCGCAACTCCACACTTTGAAAATCCAGTTAAGGAGCTGCTGAAGAGCCATTTCGGAAATTCGAGAATCATCAGCCACCACTGCCCTACAGCCTGGGCATCCTCATCACACGATCTTATCAAACAAATTTCGGGCTTGAAGCCGGTCGTCGTTCAATACCTCGCACGATATTTCAACTGGGCACCTGCCAGGGATCTTCAGGTGAGCCTTCGCAGACTGGCGAAAACGTTCTTCTTGTTTTCTTTTTTTTCTTCATTGTATTGCAGTGGCCCATCGGAGCGGGCTGGCAGCAGCATATACGCTGCTCTTCAGGCGAAAGACATAAAACATACAATAGAATGCATTTAAAAATAACATAAGGAACAAAACATGGTGTACATAGATATAAAAAAGGGGGAAACATCATGGAAGACAAGAGACAAAAAGGGGCGACTGTAAAATGGAGCCACCCGGGATGGCCATGGGGTACTAGGCGCTACAGTCTGGAACCGCGTGACCGCTACGGTCGCAGGTTCGAATCCTGCCACGGACATGGATGTGTGTGATGTCCTTAGGTTAGTTAGGTTTAAGTAGTTCTAAGTTCTAGGGGACTGATGACGTCAGAAGTTAAGTCCCATAGTGATCAGAGCCATTTGTATCATTTGTAAAATGGAGATAAAAATCGTAAAAAGTAGCGCACACACACAAAAAACACACACACACTGGGACAATTAAAACAACACAAGGCGAAGGATGACTGGAGCACAAAAGTATAGACAGACGGCGTAGCACACAACAATCACTGACAGGAAAACTATGTAGAAGTCCAGCACACAATTAATGTGTGTGAAATATTGTGGGACTTAACTACTAAGGTCATCAGTCCCTAAGCGTACACACTACTTAACCTAAATTATCCTAAGGACAAACACACACACCCATGCCTGAGGGAGGACTCGAACCTCCGCCGTGACCAGCCACACAGTCCATGACTGCAGCGCAGTTGACCGCTCGGCTTAACCCGCGCGGCACACAATTAAAATCACACCTCTCGACGCACAGGAGAACAGCACCAAACACAACACTACATTGTGCGTCACTCTGTTCTCTGCCCTCTCTTTCATGACTGAGCATGTCTCTATCCGAGTTCAGCACTTAATACTTTGTATCCTTGTTTGATGTGTTCTAATCGTCATCGTCTTGTGTTGGTGTTCTTCTGTTTTATTGTTGGGCGAGTGTTCTTGTTAGGTGTCTTGCATTTATAGTTGATTTTGTTGGTGTGATGGAAGCGGTTATGCACCTTTTAATTACTCTGGATGGATAGAATAGTAAATGCAACAGTTATTGTAAAATACATGATAGTCCATGTACACATTTTGTCTCAGAAGGAATGGTCAGTATTCAGAGATATGACAGAAACGATCATTTGAAGCAAAAAAGTAAATATGGACATATGTCCTATTCCAAATGGTTTCTGAGATGAAACATTATTTAAAGTTACTTATGTATGTTTTTCTTGAATAACACCAAATTTGCAGCCTCGAGAGAAAACTTGTCATAGAACAAAATTAAACTACATTAAATTTCCTTTAAAAGGTTCCTATTCATTTTTTCTCAAGGGCTTTTAGGTTTCATGAAGAGAGCTAGACAGGTTTGAAATTCTTGCACAACGCGCATGCATTGAGGTGTAGGTAAGTCAGTTTGAGATAGTTTCTCAACCTGATAGACCAAGTGTCCTACATCACATTATTCATCTCGAATTCGCCTACACTACCAAGGTACGTTGTAAAAAATGACAATGTACTGAATAATAAAGAAAATAAGTAACAATGTATCTTGGAAACCATTCAAAAGAGTGCATATGTCCACATGAACTTTTTTACTTCAAGTGATCCTTCCTGTCATATCCCTGAGTGCTGACCATTCGTCCAGGGACAACTTATATGTTACGCTTAATTTTTTATTTATTCATTTAACCTGAACAAGTTAATGGCCTCAGGAGTCCTCTTACAGCAGACCAGAGTTTTGTATGTAATTACAAAACTTATTAAAATCACAGTTACTTTAATATTATATCTCTTCTTCTTCTCACTGCATGTAGAAGGCATTTGTCTGTTGCCCCCTCTTGGCTGAAACTGTTGATTTTCCTTGGGCTTCCTCAATATCTTCTGCCTAATGGGTAGTTTTGGTAATCTGTCGTCTTCCATTTTTTGCCACAATCCTTCCAGTTGTTTCTGCATTCTCTAACCTGCTCATTTAAGTTTTTCACTCTCAGTTGTTTTCTGATGTCTACATTCACTCAGCTACTCTTCTTAGCAATCTCATCTCTAGTGCTTGTATTCTGATGATAACAAGTATTTCTACTGTGTTGTCCAGAAAAGAACTTCATGGTTAGGGAGCAATATTTATTATGAGCAGTGTAGTGGATCAACAATAAGCTGTGCAAAATAATCAGTAAGTCTATGTTTCGTTTACGGTTTAATGAAGATTATCGCTTAAGTCAAGTGATGATTTACTTCCTTGGTTGGGACAACGGGATCAGCTACAATTTCTACTCTGTCTACTCTTCCCTAGATCACACAACCTTTTCCATAGAGCATCTGGTCTTTATGTTTTAGATTAACGTATTGGTATGTCTTAGTTATCGTTTCTCTCAGTTTGATTGATTCTGTTTGCTTTCTGCATGTAATCAGTTTTATTTTCAATGGTAGGAGGTAGCTTGTGAGTCCGATAGTCAGTGTCTCGGACATTCATGGACTGTTTTAGCTCTCCGTTAGCCAAGGTGCAGGTTTTCCATACAGGTTTACAGTCTTTTGAGGAGCATATTTATAATGTAACAAGGTTAGTTTGGTAATGATGTTGTGAGCTGATATTCCAGATACGAATTTCTGTGCTTGTTGATTTCGTGGCAAATATATGTATGGGGGCCTGACTATAGGCTGCGTTATGAGTAGGTGAAAGTTGAAATACTGTTGGATTTTAAGGAGAAACTACACACTTGAATTTCACAGTGAAGGAGCAGAATATTTATTATTTTCCTACCAATATTTGTATGTTCCTAAGTCGAATCAAATTTTGAATGGTCAGTTTTGAAACAGGCTATCCCACCTACTTCCAGAGGCCATTAGAAGACCCACATTAGGCAATTTCTTCATGGAATTGGATATTTACGAACAAATATTTATCTTGTCTGTCTTCATTGGTTTTGGATGTGAGTAGCATGGTCTGTAAAAAGTCAAAGTGTTTGCATACCACTACTACACCTCCTCATTTGTTACTCCTGTTATGTCTTAGGACAGTGGATTCTATATTTAGGAAACTGGACAGCACGCTCGGCTAGAGCCAAGTGTCCACGTTCGTCAGAAGAGAGATAGGGATGTCGACATTCTGAAATATATGGTGGAATTCGTCGAAATAAGTTGAAAGTGATTGCCAACTATGTTCAACAGTAACAATACCAACACGATGGTAGAAATACTGTCTGCATGAGGAGACAAGTTCGTAGCTTCTAAGGCACAGACCTTAGGGTTCATTTGCACCGCTTTTTTCCAGCCTTTATCCCCACCATTATCCTGTCATCCCTTATTCACACGCCACGTAGCCCAAATTCGAATACACATCATTCAAAATTACCATCTTTCAGCATTGAGTTCCACATATATTGTCGGGTTTGTCTTTGTAAGTTTCATAATCACTATGACTGAATCAGACCTTTTCGTTCTGATACAAATTTCACGGTTGTGGCTGTAGGTTTCGCGAACCACTACTTCCCACATACTACTCTGTAACGTCTGAGTATAGAATGTGGTGCGTGCGTAATTGTTCTCACTTTAAGGTTTTACAATGTGAAATTGCTATGTTAATAGCAAATGTTTTAATTTTATCAGTGTTCTTTCAGTGGTACACAACAATATGTTACCCACATTGTCTTCGCCTAGAAGAATTACGAGCGATGTTTAGTGCCATTTTACCAAAATGTAAGAAGAAGGAAAATGCCGCTACCGTCAGCAGATAATTGACATGGCTTCTGGCTCATCATCAAACCTGAAGGGACATCTAAAATCAAAGCATCCTGCAGAACATCTGGAACAATTTGGGTCAGGAAGCCGACCAAGATCGCCATTAATCGATGGAGAAATTCGAGAACTCATTTCTCGCGAACTGCCCTCACCGACGTCTGCTTCCACCTCGGTGACGGTATTCTCCCAAAAAGGCAAATTGAGTCTCCGGCGCTATGCAGCCCATCAATGCCGTCTGGTTCTGTAGCAAGTACTGATCTATCTCCTTTGTGGCACCCTCACCTTCAACTGCTTTTCATTTACAACAAATAAGTAATTTTTTTGATATTATAAATCCATTCACATTAAGTAAATCTATGCTATTAGATGTACATCCTCTAAAAACGATTTCCAGCAAGACTTAAAAATTTTTCGGCTACCGGAAAAGCAGTCTGCCGTATGTCTGATACTAGGCGAGTGTAAGTAAGATTAGTCTGAGAAGAGTGGACTAAAGTCATACCTTTTAGAGTGCTCACAATTCGAAGACAGACAGATTGCTAAAAACATTTCAAACTGCGTAAAGTCTGTCATTCCAAATAAAATATCAACTGTAAAATCACTTCCATAAGAACAGAAAATGCGTCAAATACGAAATTAACTGCCATGCTTTTAAAACTTGCACATAACCCTTGTTTTGCACATTCTTTAAACCCCACAGCACAAGGCGCAATTCAGAAGTTCATACAGAAACCAGTAGATGAGTTCAAATGAGTTTTTGCTTTTCCTAATGAGAAACCCTTTGCTATAAGCAAACTTGCTGAAATGCAAGGAAATTTGAGAAAATACCGACTAAAATTCAAACGTTATGTCCCACTCAAATGGAACTACTTCAAACGTTATGTCCCACTCAGATGGAACTTCTTCCGAAATGTTGAAAAGATTTACTTTAAATAAAGATCCCATAATTTATTTCCTCGTTATTTTAGGTCGAAAATCGGATGACTTAATCGAAGAGGTGCCCTCGCAGAAAACAGTCTCAGTTTCAGTAATGAAAATCTTGCGAAGATTAATGGAATGGCAACTAAAACCTTTTAAAGACAAAAGTAAAGCATATCCTCAAGAAACAAAGTCATTGGTTGATAATTTGCTTAAAGGACTATCAGAGTGGTTTCATGTTATCTCCAGCAACGAAATGGTTAGTCAGGCAACATTGCTGGACGCCTGATTCAAATGTAAGAATTTTCAAATGACAAAAAATTTCAGGACTGCTACATGTGGGCTGTTACAGAAACGAAAGCTTTAGTTGTTCAATAAGAAAAACAGAGCTCCTGTCTGAACCGGTTAAAGCCGTCACACCTGAAACCTCTTCAAACTAGTAGGAGTTCAATGACACTATTAGTCAACTTCCAGCAAGTCCCAACCCAGAAAATGCAGCAGTTGTAGAATTAAACAAATATTTAGTGGAGGGATATTTGCCTAGAAACAGTGATCCCTCAAACTGGTCGGAAACAAATAAATTGTGGCCAGCGCTGTACCCGTTAATTCTAAAATTATTATGCATCACAGCAACATCAGTGGCCTGGAAACGATAATTTTCAAAAGCAGGACCGATATGGTCTGAGAAGAGAAAGAGATTCACATTGACTAAAATGGGTCAAATTTTATTCATAAATACCAATACTGATTAATTTTTTTTTTAACGGAACATACGTTTATAGTAATACTGACTGTAAATGATGACTACAGATACACTTCAATTACGGTTGTTATAATTCTTATATCATGTTTTTTCCAGGAAAAGTATCAAAATGTAACAAGAATCAGTCTTCATTCGTAAAATTTTTCCACTTGATGAAAAGTATTTAGGATTTTGTTGTATATTTATAACTTTTTTAGTAGACGAAATTTGAAACTTTTGTGTTGGAAAATCTGAAAATTACGAGGGACGCAACACAAAATTATTGCTCCTCTTCATATGTTAATAAGGTAGTGTACCTTCAGTTTACTTATTTTTGTGGGTGAATGTTTGAGTGGTGAGTCATGAAAAAGAACTAGATCATTCCCGTGAGTGACAAGTTATGATCCAGTCTCGGAAAAGAACAGCTTCGCCTGTCTCTATTATACATTGCTATACAAATTATCTACATTTTTCTACAATGCTCTGAACAAAAAGATAACTTTCCTAATTGCTATATTAAGGGAAGGGAATTGAGTGGGTCAGAAGCAAAAGGATATAACTGCACTTCTTGTAGTTTGAAGGAAACTGAAGTTAAAGTTCAGAAGCGTTCCGAATTATCTTGAGATTGCTAAATGTAATTTCAATTTTTTGTAGATATTTGACATAAAAATACTCCGTAACATTTTCTATCCACGTGTTGGAACAACAGGTTAGTGTAAATGACCAGTTTTCTATCACAACTTGTAAAAGCCTGAATGCACATGTGTCCCTTTGCTTTCAGAGTATTGTTAGTTAAGAAAAATGTAATTTATGTTTTCCCTAAAATGCTTTATTCTTGATTGTTTGTACCTAGACGAACTGTTGTCACCTCCCTTTGGTTACAGATGCAAAAGACTGCGTCGCTTTCAGTCGACAACAGCTGCACATAGGAACTACTTTCCTCAGAGTTCTATATAATGGAGTCAAAAATTCACTAAATTCCTATTTGAGGGATCGCATCACAATTGATAATATGACCCAACAGAGAACACTCAAAATTGTATGTGCAGAAGGAGAAAATGTAGATGACGACGCAAGTTCACTATCCAGCAAATCTTTCCCACACAACATCTAGTTTTATTATAAAGCTCTACTGACTGCTGATGTTACTGCAACATAGGTACCTGTCTTTAGAGAGACACTTTCATGCAATCTCTCGAGGCTAACTCTGCACTGTACAGCAGCATCTGATGTGAAACGAGAGTTATCCAGTAAAAAACGGAGTAAATAACAAGAAGCAGCCTCGTGCAATTCATTGGTCACTCACATACCTAACTGAACATCACATAACCATGTTTTAACCAAAGGTTTCTCATTATTCATTGCGTAACTATTCGCCTAAGAGATACCTGTCTGAAAGTGTAAAAAAATTTATGAATTTTTGTAGTTGAACATCAAATCACTTATTATACCTGTAATGCAAGAGTTTATATACTGTTAGCCTTTGTGATAAAGCCACATTGACTGTGCAAAAAAAAAAAAAAAAAAAAAAAAAAAAAAAAAAAAAAAAAAAAAAAAAAAAAACGCTTAAAGAATGCAGAAGCATTTTATGAACTGAAAAGACTCTTTAAACATAATTTTCGAAAAGGATCAGTGACAGTTTTATTTTCTATTATCTTTCCACTACATACAAAAGCCGTCCGTACCTCAGATAACAAAACAATATTTAGTACGAGACAGCTATGAAGTTATGTTTAGGCGATCATGAACTTTTGTGATGGCGTTGCATTGCTCATATCTTACAAAGGAGTTACCAAGACACAGCGGAACAAAGTTAGCTGTTAGTTACCTCATTACTTAAAAAATAGGCAATAAGATTTATTTACGTATTTTGATGAAAACCATGGTGAAGTTATATCTTTGTCGTGATCTACAGTCTGTGTGTAATGGCGTACTGCCTGAAAATTTTCAGATCATAATACCTCTTTCTCATGACAAAATATACAACTTATCAAAGCACTCATAATATCTCCTTAATCCCAAGGAGGAAACAGAACTAGGTCACTGAAGTACGCGATGACTGGCACTAAACTGCAGGAGCTAAGAATAAGTAGGAGAGCAACGGGAGTTCTATTAAAAATAGCTAACTCAGCATCCATGAAGACTTCTACATCTGGTGTCATATTACAGCTGATGCAATTATGAATGTCATATCAGTATCCACGGAATTCCCTCCTCCACTCCCATCTCCCCACCACCTCGATATGTATGTCATCATGTTCTTAGCCAATCACATGGGCGGAAGAGCACTGAAGAACTGAGGTTTCAGTCAATGGCGTGTAAGTTCGGTCCCCTGCCCACTTCTAAGGCTATTTTAATTTTTATAGTTCTATAGCATCAGTATTATCATTTGCAGTCTCCACTTTGTAGTGGCATGATCAGCATGAAATGCTGCCACCAACAGTGATCAGGTAGAAAGAAGAAGAATATCTGGAAGTATTTTGTCCATCCATCCCCAATTATTATTTTTATTATTGTTATTATTAATATGTGCTTCTGTGTGTGTTATTATTGTCACAAACGAGGATGCAAAAGTGTTCCATAATGTACGATTGCCTTAGCAGCAGCAGGCCCTTTCCGCAGGATGGCTTCCTGACGTATCGGACCTGCTGTTGCTCAACTATGCAGTACCACAGTCGCAGCAGCAACTGGCCACAGCCCAATGGACTCCTGATCCAATACTGGCACAATTACTGGATGAGGACACACAGTTGTTTTGCAGTGTACTAGGGCTTCAATAGCAGCAGTTCGTCTCTGCAGGACGTTTTACAGACTCATTCGACCTCATGTCATTCGACTGCGCCATAGTACTAATGCAGCCAGAACTTGAGTCGCAGTTAAATACTAGCAGAATACAATTTTTTGCCAATATGTACAATTTGACTGTAAGTGGTTCTAAGCATGTGAATGTAGGCTTAGCACCCCATGATGAGTTGGATGTGATGATTGAAACAGAAAATCTTCAACATCTTGATAGCAGATTGCTGCATGTATTACAGAAATCGGACTGTCTGTACAGCATGATAGAGTACATGTAGACATATATGACGACTGAATACATCCCATTATATATTCCGGTTAACACCTGTATGTTACAGAGTGCGGCACCAACTGTTAATACGCATATGGACAGGTAGCGCTTGAATTAAAATCTGGGGGGTGCTGTCAGGTAGATCAAATATTCAAGTTTGGTGAATTTAAACAGCTTTATTGATAGCACTAGAAAGATTTAGCAGCTGGCGTCAAGACATTAGAACTACATACTGTGATGTTGCTGGTGAGCACAGAGTGGATTTAAATAAATTATATCAGTGCATAAATGCTCGTATTCATTCAACACAAGAATATGCACCTGAAATCCTTATAAGCTTAGAAACAATGGAGACCGAAATTGCCGAAGGAATACCTATGTATCTAGTTGCATCTATAAGTCTCTATACAATTAAGACTGAATTCAAGGAGCACTAAAGACAGTTGATTGAAAAATACTGTAAAACTGTATTACTGTATATATGTCAAATAAAAATTGTTGTAGAATAAATAAAACTTTCCTTATTTCTTTCAACCCTACCTTAGCATAGCAACAATAATTCAGGATGGTGGTCTTTTATAAATAATGGCAGTGACATAACACATTTACTAATAGTTTTTAAAAGATTGCTTAGATGAAGAGATATATCACATTTATACTAAGAGAAAAGGAAACACGTTTTATAGACAACTCATTATTTTATTTACAATAGTTACATGACTAGCTTCATCTGATTACTTGTATATGCTAAGATGCAGCACATTAATACAATTTATTCTTTATATATTTAAATAATTAACAGTAACTAGTTACTAATATACTGAAGTGAATTGTACTAATACAACTACTATGTGTTATTATGTTCTATATTTATACAGTATGGGATCAAGCCGCTGCATGTCAAGAAAGAAGGGACCACACATTCACACTCATATACAGAACACATATAAGGACACATAATTTCCAAAAAACTGGTACTTGCTATACATAATGATACATACAACTAGCAAGCACACATTGTGTTTGGGAAATCCCTACAAATGAAATACTTCTCATCAGTCTCGACATACCAACTGCCAGATGCAGTTCAGTAATTACCTCATAGCCATGCAAGTGGACGACTACTTGGTATAACACAGACGGAGATACATCACCACCATACAGGCACTCAATTGTGACAGCCTGAAACGGTGCATGATTCACATCCTTAACCCCCTTTTGGTTGGCTCCTGCATCCACACGGTGTGCTTACATTTTAGATGTGAGCCCAGAAAACACCAAAATCTGCAAGCCATTTGCCTGTCTTTCATCAGTTCCTAGTATTTCATTGAAGATTACAACCCACTTATAACTTTACCTAGAGCTCTAACCTCTTGCCCCAAAATATTCACTTCAGTGGTAAACTAAACGATTTGCACGATGGTTTCTAATATTTTCCATGGTTCTGTCAAAAACGGAATTACTCAGTAATTTGTAAAAATCGTTTTCAGAAACAAGTGTCCCAAGAGCCCTTTTCCTGGAATTCATATAAGTGTACTCCAGCCAGGACACTGGTTGAAGGACATGCCATGAGACACTGCTGGAGGTTTTTGTAGTGAAGAACGTACCTCTGCTTATTCCCCAGTTTTGTCATAAGCTGCGGGGTGTGGGTGAGGGTAGGGGGTGGCATTTTGCATGAGCATCCACTCAAGGTACAGCACCAAGTCACTGTGTACAAGATGAAAACCAGTGACGTATTCCACGTCTTCCTCCAGGACATACCACTCACCAACATCCACAGCCATACAATGGATCTTTTTTCCATTCTATCAAATATTTCTTTTGACAGCCATCTAAGCTCTCCAAAAGGGTAAGTTTGTTAAAGGGTTGCCTGCAGAGATTGTTTACATCCAAGTAAAGGATGTAAACTTAAATCCCCAGATGGCCTTTAGTCTTCATTATTCATTCATGTCCTATCCCCCTTAGCACATCTGTGTATGCAATGACATCAGTAAACTGTGCATTTTCAACTTATCGTGGCGTAACGAATAGTCCATCAAATTTCGGGAATAAAATTTGCTCCAATAATGTTTTTGCCGTATACCGTCTGGCCATTCCCAGAGTGAGTCACAAGACTGGCGACAAGACGCCAAGCGCGGCCTTTTATGCTCCACCGCGGCGGTACTGAGCGTGCTGGTCAGAGATGTTGGTCGACGGCAAAGAAATACACTTATACATTCGGCGCACTGTATATCCGATAATTTGCAAGAAGAGCTCACATACCTCAAGAGCAATTTTAAAGCGAATGGATTTTCTCTGCAACAGATTCGTAGAGCATTCAATGCAAAAACCTAGAATGCAGATATATGATGCGGATGAAGACAGTAATTCCTTCAGAACAAGTGCGTTTTTGTCCTATGTGGGTGCTCTTTCCTCGAAGGTAGGCCGTATTCTTGAGGAACACTGTGTGAAGATGATCTTCCAGCCCCTCCATGAAGATTGATGATGATGATGTATGGTTTGTGGGACGCTCAACTGTGCGGTTATCATCACCCGTACAAATTTCCAAACTCTGCTCAACGCAGTCTCGCCACTTCCATGAATGATGATGAAATGATGAAGACAACACAAACACCCAGTCATCGCGAGGCAGGTGAAAATCCCTGAACCCGCCGGGAATCAAACCCGTGACTCCGTGCTCGGGAAGCGAGAACGCGACTGCAAGGCCACGAACTGCGGACCCCATGAAGAGTGCAGCTTTACTCGGCTCTGTAAAGGACGATTTACTGTTTCGTAAAGCGGGTGCGTATCAGATTCCTTGCGGAAATTGTGAGAAGTCATACGTAGGTCAAACAACGCCCACCGTTCATGAGAGTTGTGTGGAGCATCGAAGATACACACGGTTATCACAGCCAGACAAGTCACCTGTGGTAGAACATTGTATTGATACAGGGCATTCAATGAATTACAATAATGTGAAGATTTCAACATCCACCTCTTTTTTTTGGGAATCTGTCTTCTAGGAAGCTATAGAGATTAGATTACCTAATAATTTAATAAATAGAGATAATGGTTTTCATTTGGACAAAGCATGGAATCGGGCTAACGGGGTAATTATACTGCAGAGAAGTCGTCATGGTGTCACGACCGCCAAACATACATCAATAAGCGAATCGAATGTCTGTACACCTTCGCCACAGGCGGCGCATGTGTAAGCGTATTTCTGTACTGCCTACCAGCATCTGTGACCCGCATGCGCAGTACCGCCGCGGTGGAGTATTTAAGGCCGCGCTTCGCACGTTGTAGTCAGTCTTGTGACTCATTCTAAGGATGGCCGGACGATACGCGGCCGAAATATCAGTGGAGGAAATTTTATTTGCGCGGCTGCATGTCCGAAATGTAATGGTCCGTCAGTGAACTGTTCAATTTTGACGTGTGTCTTTTTTAACATTGTGTCACAGGAACTCTCTAGTGCAGAGCAATAGAAGGCTGGATCCAGAGAATATGTGTCCAGGCATACACTTCAGAATTTCTCAGAAACGGCTGTGAATAAGCTCACATTTGTCTCCATGTACAATTTAGGATGTCCTCTAAATCACATATGTTGAAATCCTGCCAAACATTAACATATCGATTATGGCAGTGCCTGTAAGTTTGCTGGTGCACGCAGTCATATCAGACAATGTGGTTTTGGGGTGTCTCTCGATGTAATCCAGGTATTCATGGATAAAGCCCTTTTTCGCCACAAACTAAAACGTTAAATCACCAGGATATGCGTCTCTGGTGATGTTCACACCCTCCTGGCACATGATCTTAGCAAGTTTCTGAAGAGATATGTGCATGAATTGAGGAAATGGAATGTTATTATGCACTTGATTCCTTTGAAGAACGAAATGTAGTCCTTTTAATTGCGAAATAGGACACTGACCATATTATCCTTGACCTCGAAATCACCCAAGTACTCAACAAGGAAGTGAACATTATACCCACCTCAATTATGGAAGAAGACGGGCATGCGACATCGCACCTTGAACTTCAAGTTACATGCATTGTGAGCAGCACCACAGGACATCCCCATTAAATGACAGTGGTATCTACGTGGAGTTTCCGTTTTTCTCTCCAACAGCTCCTCACAAACGTGACATTTAACTATCTGTTGGTATAAGGCATAACTCTCCTACTATTAGGTCCTTGGAATGTTGTCACTATAAAGAACAACAACACTCAACCCAAGTATTTCGAGCTCAGAGAACAATTATCTTGCTGGATTAACCCCAGCCTACGTGTAATAACAGTCTCCAACATCGACATGGAGGTGTCACAGCTATTGTAGGTCGACGGTGTCTCCAGCCCTCTGCTCTGGGAAAAGGCCACCTCCTGGATCTCAAGTCACGTCACCTGGCGGGGCTCTGTGACCTCTGATGGGCTATAACCATGCCCCTGCCGCCCAGAGGACTCATTGTATCCTGTGTATTCGCTTGATGGAATGTTCACTGCACTACACATAGAGTGCTGACTTTACTTCATAAGTTGTCCTCCAAGAAATCCCCTGATAGTTAGCCTTTTGCATGAACTTCGTGATCTGCTGTCGGATCATTATGTCTGCCAAACCTCTGTGGCATTAGCTCACTTGAAATTTTACTGGCTTGGTAAACATCCGCCGCTTATGTACAAAGATTGGGTCACTGTCCTTCAGGCTCTTAGTGACGTTGTGCTGTTATGTTCTCCGTAGAATCACGTCGCTGGCCATATGCCAACCCATTGATTTAGGACTTGCTCCTCCAACATTCGCATAACAAGTTGAAACGTCCCCTTTGAACAATTATACATGACTGTGCTTAAACTGACACACAATATTTTGTTAGCGCAACGCAATCTGACTTTCAAAATTCCCTACAAAAGAATGGCCCTGACTAACATTAAACTATACCTTTCACAAATCACTTATCTCACAAAAATCTTCGCTGCTCAAGCTACTGCAATACAGCGAGCGCCACTACTGACAGCTAAATAAAAGATTCAAACTATGGAAGGCACTAACTACTGATAGGGATAGTTAGCAAATGAAAGATATTAATAGAGAACAAACAGTGTATTTACCTTGATATCATCATATATAAATATAGCAGTTCATGACAAATTTCAAAACTCCGCCATCTCTCTCCCCACATCCACCACTGCTGGCGGCTCACCTCCAACTGCGCAAGGCTACGCGCTGTTCACAGCCAGCTGCCTAACACTACAATGGCGAGTATTACAACAATGCAAAGCAGCCACAGACTGCACACAGCACAGCCAGTGATTTTCATATTGAGCGCTACGTAACATTGCCAATAAGAAAACATAAACAGCCTACTTACATAGAGAAAACATAAACAGCCTACTTACATAGCCCCCATGCTCCCCACAAAAAATTTTACAAAATTTTTTTGGGCAGTGGCCAATAATGATTTGATAAAATTTTTCATAATTACAATAACAAAGAAATCAAATGCACACACTTATTGATACAATGTTGGTCAAAAGCTAAAATTTTCTCACAGTCCATAAAGACAGTCCAGATTGTTCATCACAATAGTAATTACAGTTTTTTTTCACAAAGTCTCATTAGTAAAAAAAATTGCACACAGAAATAGTGGATTTCCATTCAGTCTTGAAGAAGTAGTGTTGTCCTTCCAACGGAAAGACAGTGTTGACTCTTGACATGTTGACAGGTAATGGGCCACAACAGAGTAAACCCACAGCAGAGTCAGTCGACGTTTTGAAGAATATTGGTAGTTAGGTCATCACAGAGCAGACCCACTGTAGTCCTGGTAGAGATTACGGTATTGGTGGGCCACCAGAGGTGCAGACCCACTGTAGTCCTTGTAGAAATAATGGTGTTGGTGGGTCATCAAAGATGCAGACCCACTGCAGTCCTTGTAGAAATAATGGCGTTGGTGGCTCATCATAGATGCAGACCCACTGTAGTCCTTGTAAAGATAATGGTATTGGTGGGCCACCAGAGGTGCAGACCCACTGCAGTCCTTGTAGAGATGGCCAGCAGCCATCTGTTGCGATTGTGCAGGTGCACATTCACCATTGAAGAGTCTTGCGGAGAATATAGCAAGTCCATAAACCACCACTTGTGCACTCACAAAGTTTTTGGAATTGTCCTTAGATCCAGCAATGCTGTTATCCAGTCCCTTGCTGAATCATTAACACATGTGCAAACACTATCAGTCCCTACTTCTCACATATTGTCCATGTACTATGACCAACAGAAACGTGTGCAGTGAAATGTTACTTAATTTGAAGAACTGGTAACAATTACAATTTTGTAACATAAAAATACAATAACAAAGGTACAGAATACATCATTAAAGAACATAATAATACAGATAACATTTGTAGTACAGGCTTTACAAAAGAATCGAACTAACATATACATCAGTGGAATTATGACATGAGTACATACATAGAAGATCAGAATAATTATTGAAACATCAACTTCACACATGAGCATTTAAACAGAATGAATAACGTCTAAACATCTTTACAAAGAAAATAAGATATTATTAATGCCAATTATATTTGAGGATAACAGTATTCCTCATCATAGTGAATGTAGCTTAATATTAAAAGAGAAAAAAATTCTATGAAACTACACAGAGACAGGAAGAAAACAAATACACAAGGGTACACAAACACATACTGGGATAACACAAAAGGAAAGGACAGGGTTCGTTTTCAGTGTAACATTTGGTACTGCAGTCCATCCCAAAACTTCATTCCATAGATCTTTCGTTTTATTTCAACCTTTGCTTCCACCAAAGAAATCTTATCCAAGCATGCTTTCTGTATTCTGTTCATATTTCTTTCAAAATAATTATTTCTGATTGTACAATACTCATTTGGGCCCAAATCCTTTTTATATAACTTCGCAATGCATTCTTTACCTATTCTCCATAGTCAGTTTCTCCTATAGTCTACCCCCTCTTAAGCTAACTTAAATCTATTGAGCTCAGAGATATATATACCAAGGGACGAGGCAATGCAGCATCACATAACAAATTAACACAAACAGCAATGACAAAAAATGCAAATTGGCAAAGCTAGCAGCATAAATTAGCAAAAGTCAAATTCAATAACACTATGCCTGGCAAACAGCAGCAACTTATACCTAAACATTACATAGCGCAAGCAGAAAAAATATTACACTAAAATGGCCATGTCTAATACCTATGTCATATCTTAACATTAGAGTTATGCATCACAATTTATTCTACAAAAGAAATTACCAAGTACTTGAAAAGAAAATTATGAATGCAGTTCCTGTGAAGGTAAATGTCTCTTTGTACTCTCTCATTTTTTTGAAAAAAATTATTATATACTCGATCTGTAGACAGAAAATATTTATATTAGTACATCTATAAAATTTTATTTTAACCAATGCTGCAGTGCAGCTAGAAACTTGATATTAAACAAAATGTGTAAATAAATACATAAAGCAAGCCATATGGCATTTTTCTTAACTAGCAAGCCAATAGCTGTGAAATGTTTCTCATCGTTTCATTAGGCATTTCAGTAAATATCATAAATTACGAGCTCCACAGTATGCTTTCAACAAGGAGATGTCAGTAGCGCGGACAATGGCCTTCCCTTTCTTTTTTTTCTACCTGTGCTTCTGACGAGGCACTCACACTAATTGCTTGTTCTCCAGGCGTCTGACACACCTGGGTGCCCACGACGCATTATGTGCAGGTGGTCACTTAACTTTCGTACGGAAATATTTACGACAGCAGTTTTCCGCTACAGTGACAGTCATATATACAAAATTTCACAGATCGAAAATTTGCGTAACAAATGTGTAGAAACAAAATCCTATGAATATAACAGTGTCCAAAAAAATTTTCAGTGGCATTGTGATACATTCACACATGATTCACACATGTACACACATTTCATAATTCTAAAGTACGATTCTTGGTTTCCAACATCCTGTTTCACAAGTCAAGAGTCCCTACCCACTATTCATTACTCCTTACCTTATTCGTCGACACTTCTTCAATATTGCATCATAGCAGATAAGTATCATAATCAAATAACTCATATAGCATCAGCCTATTAGTCATAAACATACCTCAGCAGCATAATACACATCGTCGTCGTAAAAATAACATCATAACACCTCAGTCAAATCTCAAAATCGTCGTAGCTTCCTCCAATAATTAAAAAAATTCTCTGCTCATGTCAAAAGTGTCATCTGCCTCAAACGTACTTTAAAATCATGCTCCCTTACCAAATATATCATTCAAAGCTCTCATAGTATCACAATGGTTCCAAAAAAAATATGAACAGTTCACACAGTACAGACAAAATACAATTTCATAAGTGTGAAGTTATCCAACTGTGTAATTGCGTAAACATCTGTCACTGATGTAATAAAAAAAGTTTATCTCTCAGTTACATGATCAGATAGCTGTGTAATTTGTGTGTTAGAGAAATATGGTACCGATGTGTAAAGTTGTATAAGCAAATACCATATTAGCTAGGGTTCCTTGTGGTTGCCAAACACATGGTACACAAAGTAGGCGTATACCCCCCTGAGGATTAATGTAATTATACCCTCAGGTGTTACAGATTACAGCAATGCAATGAAATGTATCACGGAAAACTTTCTTTGTAATTCAAAAATCTTTAAAAATAAATGTTTTAAGTACAAAATTAATCACTCAAATACGTGTACTGTAGCGCTAAATGTGCGTCTTGTTGCAACATAATCTGTGTGGAAGTGTCGTAGTTATCGTCCTCCGAAAGCTAAGTTCTGCAGAAGTCAATGTACTTACCTCATGATAAACAAAAGTGAAATGCTTTGCGTATAGATTTCTTAGTTATTATGCTTATTGTTGTGATGAAGAAATTACTGTGCTGTAACGTATTGTTGTCCTACGGAAAAGGCTGTCTCCTTGTAGCAATAGCACAAAAGTCACCACTAAAACATGTCTCACTTTATAGAAGAATTCAGAAAAAACTGTGCAGATATAAAACAGATACACCGCAAAAGCAACATTGTAAATTGTCATGCATTAGCAGCGTCGTGATAAAATCGTGTAGCTGTCACATAAACTAACCACTGTGTCATCTGGCATTTCACAGAAAGCACCTCAAATCCAGAATCCACTCTCAAGCAAACCAAAATGTTGCATGAAAATTTCATTAGCAGTGCTGGTATATGTTCTAAGTATGTAAGCGGTATATTTGTTATGTAATCGTGCAACTAACAAGGAGGAATGTATAAATAACAACACTGTGTCGTCTGTTCGCAATAACAATGCATTCGCAATTACTTGTCTAAGTTACCTATGTTCTTGACTGGATAGTTAGTTAGCTTTAAAACATAGTTGCATGTTAACAGTTTCTCAGTGTGACAAATTGTACAAGTAGCGTGAAGTGAAAATTGCAAAGACTAAGTTAAAAAGCAGATTATCTGTCAATAAATGGTTTTACATGAGAAATGTGGTGTAAACCTTTACTCTTCCTAGTACGCAGAGTTTCAACTTCAACGCAATTATCATGTGGTATACGTCGGATTCTGTAAGGTCCATTGTAAACTAGAAAGAATTTGTGACTCAAGTGTTTCTTCTTATGTGACAATGAATGAGCTTTAATGAGAACTTTCTGACCAATATATAATTTCTTTGCATTTGCTTTACCGTGTAGTTTTCTCCTTTTGTCTGCTGCAGATTTTATATTTTTAAGAGCCAAATCAATAATGTCTTTGTGTCGAAGTTTACGTGTATTTGGGAAAGGTACAAGCTCTCTGATTCTGTTCGGTGGTTCTTCATTCTTTAGTACAAGAGTAGGTGGTAAAGCAGTGGAATCATGAGGCATTTCATTCAGCACATTTTGAAATAAGTGTAAATATCTGTCCCAATGCTGATGCTTTCTGTGACAATAAAGCCTGCAAAGCTTATTGATTTCTTTCATAATCCGTTCGGAGGGGTTACAATGTGGTGAGTACAATGAAATAAAAACAGGTTTGATTTTATGGTTGCGAAGCATGCGTGACCAAACAGCAGATCTAAATTGCGGTCCGTTATCTGAAATGACTTTAGCAACGTGGCCAACTTCACGTAAGAAATTTTTAACAAAGGCGTTGGATACAGACCGTCCAGTGGCTTTACGTAACGGAGTGAAAGAAACAAATTTTGAAGTAAGTTCAACAGCGACTAGAACGTACGAAAATCCATTTGATGTTCTGACAAGGGGTCCCAAAAGATCAACAGCAGCAAATTCTTTTAATTTAGAAGGAATAATAGGAAACAGCGGAGCACGATGTGAGATAGTAGACGGTTTCGCCTTTTGACAAAGTTTACAAATAGACAAGACTCTTCGAATTCGCTTTTCCATATTGTTAAAATAACAAGTCGTTCGAAGAATATGATAACATTTTCGTGGGCCAAAATGTGCGTAGCTGAAATGAATGTACCAAATGAGCTTATTAACAAAATCGTCGGGAATGCAAAGTACCCATAGCTTGTCATCAACAGTGCAGCGTTTGAAGAGTATGTTGTTCCTAACCAGGTAATAATGCCGAATCTGAGTGTGTGTCTTTTCATGCCATTTGCTCTTGATGTCTTTCCAAATCGGATCTTTATCTTGTTCATGAGCAATGTCCTTTAAAGATGTGGTGATGAAGTTTTCAAAGGCGACTTTCTGAATGTAAAGAATACTGAAATTTTTCTCGAGGTTGCCTTCTGTGTTACTTTTCTCAAGCCCAGCTTGTGCGCGTGACAGCGCGTCCGCAACAATGTTCTCCTTGCCGGGAATGTAGACTATTGTGAAGCGGAATTCTTGCAGAAACAATGCCCAACGTTTTAGCCTGTCATGATTTAATTTTGAAGACATAAGAAATTGTAATGCACGATGATCACTGTATACTTTTACGTGCTTACCAGAAAGAAAGAAACGGAATTTGTTAAATGCCCAAACGATAGCTAAAGCTTCTAATTCAGTAACGGAATAATTTTTTTCAGATTTTGTTAGCACTCGGCTAGCAAAAGCAATGGTTTTCTGAACGGTAGTGTCATTGTCTATGGCTTCTTGAAATAAGTGGGCACCAAGACCGACTTTAGAAGAATCCGTGCTAAGGCAGAAATCTTGTGATAGATCTGGATGAGCTAATATTGGCGCGTGAAATAACGCTTCTTTCAAAGAATTGAATTCCAACTGTGCTTGTTCGTCCCAGTTCCAAATAGTATTTTTTCCAGTGAGAGAACAAAGTTTTGGTGTAACAAGAATTTGCATATTCAGAAAACGACGGTAAAAATTTACGAGACCTAGAAAACTGCGGACTTGTCTTTTTGTGGATGGAACTGGAATGGCTCTGATTGCTTCTAACTTTTCAGGATCCGGCTGAATGCCATCAGAAGAAATAATATGTCCCAAAAACTTCACCTTTGTCCTACCGAATTCAGACTTTTCCAAGTTAACTGTAATTCCAGATTCTGCAAAAATACGTAACAAACTGTTGAGGATGCGATTATGTAGTTCCCATGAAGCTTCTGCTATTAGAATATCGTCCACATATAAGGTGATGTGACGTTTTAAGAACTCAGGTAATATCGAATTTAGCCCGCGAATGAATGCTGCTGAAGAAATGTTCAAACCAAAAGGAAGTTTCCGAAACTGATAACAAACGCCGAAACAAAGGAAAGCTGTGTATTTTCTACATTCTGGATGAAGTTCGATCTGATAAAAGCTGGATCTGAGATCAATGGAAGACAACACTTTTACACCATTAAAATTTTGAAGAAGTTCTTCCATCGTCTGCGGCCTGTCTGTTTCAGGAATAATGATAGTATTGATTTGTCTCGAATCTAAGACAAGCCTGATCGATCCATTTTTCTTCTCAACAACATGTAATGGATTGTTGTATGAGCTTACTGCAGGCTCAATAATGCCCTCGTCGAGCATAGATTGTATTTCTGTTCTAACACGGTCCCTATAATGTGCTGGAATTACATATGGTCTAACACAAAATTTAGTATGCTCACGAACACGAAATTCGTATTGAAATCCCTTGATTGTTCCTGTTTTATGAGTAAAAACTGTGGAATGTTCTTGTAAAATCTCAAAAAGGTCCTGCCTATCAGTGTCATTACAATTCTCAATTGTTTGAATTTTATTCTGAATTAACTTATTAGTGTCAAATGCGCCGTCGACATCATCCCTGTCAGTACTTGCAGAGTGATTGTTAGTGTCTAGTTCCGTAGAAAATTCCGAACTGTTGTCTAACAGAAGGTAAAGCCGATTGATTTCTTCGTCATGGTTTGAGAGCCAATCTTCAAATTTCAAAGCTATTGACTTACCTTCCTTCTCTAAACCCATTTCAGCATCGTGAAAGCTTAAGATTGCTTTGTATTCATTCAAAAAGTCTACTCCCAGTATAATTTCCGTCGACAATAATGGAACAATAAGAAAGTTCATAGAGAAGCTGTGGCTTTGACAATAGAATTCTAAGTTGGTTTGTTGGCGTACATCTACACTTTTTCCAAAGATTGCACCTTGTAATTTAATCTTACGTAACGGAAGTGTGGGGCAATCGTTCGATTTGTTGCATTTGCTAAAAGCTGTTTCACTAATTACTGAAATGGGACTGCCAGAGTCAAGTACTGCCGTAAATTTTACGTCATTTACAGTAATGTGAATCACAGGATATGCAATGTTGTTATGTTTTACGTCGTGTTCCTGTAGTAAGATGTCCCTAATGTCTTCCATTTTTACGTAATTACTAGCTACGGCAGCTGCGTCGTCAGTTTCATAAGTACGTATTGTGGCTGCCAGCAGTGTGAGTCATTGCCTATTGTCTCTTTGTTGGCGCGCGTCGTTATTGGGATTTGGAGACCTAACTTCTACAAATTCACCGTGACGAGAGGGCCCTGCCCTGTTTAAATCCCGCCAGTTCTGATGCAATTCAGGTCTGTCGTTACGATCACATCGTCTGTCGTCATGTCGGTAGTTCCTGTAGTTCCTTTCTTGTCGGTTAAGTGGTGGAGAATTTCTCCCTGAATCGTAACTGCGCGTTGGACCGTTGCGTCTAAAGTTATTCTGTCTCCCTTGATAATAATTATTTTGGTTCCCAAATTGTCTGTTTCTCTGATTGTCTCTGTGATAGTCACTACCGCGGAGAGGTGATCTTTCCCTGTAATTATTACTACTCTGCCAACGGTTGTAATACGGGTGGTGTCTGTTTCGGTCACGATTTGTGTCGTGAGAATAGCCTTGTCGCGTCCAGTTATTATTTCTTTCATCGCGGAATTGCGACTGATGTGATCTGTAATTGTTGTGCTCCTGTGTTCCGCGATTGTCAGTGTCACTTTCCAGTTCTTGTAACAGTCCCTGAAAAGCTTCAATGTCGTCTTTGCAACGTCCTGCCAAAATAATATGTCGTAAATGTTCAGGTAATTTGATTAAGCAAATGCGGATGAGTTCAGGGGCTGTATGGGTTTGACAGGTACTGATTCTTGTGCAACATGTCTTCAAAATATTTCACAAGACTGGAGAATTCAGATTGTTCGAAATGTTTCATCATTATGATGCCATGTTTTACGCGGTCTTGTGTGGCTTGAGACCAATATGCTGAGAGGAAGGCATGGTAAAATTCTCCTTCACTGTGGCAATCGTGAATGACCGATCGCATTCTTACAGCTGGTTCATTCTCTAAGTAGCCACACATAAATTCTAATCTGTGCTCCAATGACCAGTTGGGAGGAAAACAATGAGAGAATTGATGGAGCCATGCTTGTGGATGAATGTCGTTGCCAGAATTCTTAAATGTTTTGAATTTACGTGTAGTAATGAACAGCTTATAGTCAAAATCATCATGTCGTCGAGTCGCATATCGGTCATTGTTAGGTCGTGTCGGCCGTTCCATCTCAAAATTCGGTGTACCTTGCCAATTTCTTTCATAATTACCGAAATGCCCTGTGTTATTATTTTGCGGCTGTTCCGTATTTCTATGTCCCTCTTCCCTTATTGGGGCGCGAGTGTCCTCTGAAATACGTAATTCTTGTATTACCTGTGTCAGCTGATCTTGTACTTCCCGCATTTCTCTTTTGTATTGCGTATTAATTTGATTCTGATTTTGTTTGAATTTTCTTATTTGTTCATACTCTTCTGTGTCAGTGAAGGCTACGGGTCTTGTGTCATTCAGATCATCATCTACCTTTGTAGATAAGTTAGTGACCTGATCCGAAAGTTCGGCTACTTTCTCCGATAGTGAACACATTTAGTCAGTGTGTTTTTCTGAACCAAGTTTCAGAGTGTCCATTTGTGTTGAAATCGAATCTACTGTGTTCTTTAAGTTTTCGTGAGTTTTTGCCAGTTGCGTAACCGAATCGGTAGATGCAACTGAGTCAATTTTAGCCCACAAGGTCTCATGATTTTCATGAACAATGGTTTGCAGCTCTTTTATGGCTGCTTCGTGATTCTGTAATGCATTCTCATGACGCGAAAAAATAGGTTGGAAATGCTCACAAATTTGTGTTTTTACGTCATTACAGACTTTTTGAAATTTCGATTCAATGTTATGTAACTCAGTAGTTAAATCTTCACGTGTTTGTTCAAGTGTGGTGTCTAACTTCCGAAGATTTTGTTCCATTGTGTCTAACTTCTGAAGCTTTTGCTGTGTTTGTCTCTGATTTTGTTCCATTGTGTCTAACTTTTGCAGCTTTTGCTGTGTTTGTCTCTGATTTTGTTCCATTTGTTGCATTAGTTGTAATAACAATGCATTAGTGTCTGGAATCTGTTCCTCTACTCTTTTCGGCAGTGCATTTGCACCGGCAACATTCACATTTTGACAAGCTGAAAATGTGTCTTGACTTATTTGAGAAAACGGTGAGGACGCAAAACCTGAATCTACAGTATTTGCAAAATTGTGTCCTATCATTTCGGCTTCCTGAGGCGAGCTATTGCCGACCGATCGATCGATAATGCTTCCCTCTTCACTAATTGTTTCACTGTCCACGCCATTGTTTGACGCTTGCTCCATTTCCCTATGCACAATTACCAAATTACTACTTTGAACATCAGTTAATTCATTACTCGGTGGCGCTAACACACTGCTTTCATTTGCACTGTCATTTCTCAGTTTACTTTGGAGCCTAGTATTACGTTTTTCACACGCCATTATTGTCACAGTATTTCACACGACAACACAGAAAAACACAATTTGAAGATCAAAAATAAGAGAATACATTAACATAGCACTGAAAATAATATCTAGTTAATTGCAGCTGCGAAATACTTGGTGCAAATCTACATGCATGCCACAACTGTTTTACAGTACGACAATGAAAGACTGCAACTACAAAGGAGATTTTCTCTACAATTACGCGCTAGCAATAAACAAAATCTACACTAATTACACAAACTACAACAAAAAATCAGAAGATTCCAGTGAGGTATCCTAGGCTAAGGGTCGACATATGAAACGTCCCCTTTGAACAATTATACATGACTGTGCTTAAACTGACACACAATATTTTGTTAGCGCAACGCAATCTGACTTTCAAAATTCCCTACAAAAGAATGGCCCTGACTAACATTAAACTATACCTTTCACAAATCACTTACCTCACAAAAATCTTCGCTGCTCAAGCTACTGCAATACAGCGAGCGCCACTACTGACAGCTAAATAAAAGATTCAAACTATGGAAGGCACTAACTACTGATAGGGATAGTTAGCAAATGAAAGATATTAATAGAGAACAAACAGTGTATTTACCTTGATATCATCATATATAAATATAGCAGTTCATGACAAATTTCAAAACTCCGCCATCTCTCTCCCCACATCCACCACTGCTGGCGGCTCACCTCCAACTGCGCAAGGCTACGCGCTGTTCACAGCCAGCTGCCTAACACTACAATGGCGAGTATTACAACAATGCAAAGCAGCCACAGACTGCACACAGCACAGCCAGTGATTTTCATATTGAGCGCTACGTAACATTGCCAATAAGAAAACATAAACAGCCTACTTACATAGAGAAAACATAAACAGCCTACTTACAAAGTGTGTCCGCTCACAGGCTTATAGCATGCGGATCTGTCGTTCGATGTAGTCTTTAAAAGTGCTCAGCCTTTCGAATTCTCGCAGGAAACCGAAATGCAGTGGGCGGCTCAATTCTCAATGTCTGCCGTCACATGCAGCGGTTAACACTTGACGTAACCACACGAGGAAGTCACTCGCTCATATTGACTGCTCTAATAAACACATCATGCCATACCAGCGCAGTGGCTTAGAGGCACGCGAACGGGGCAATGACACTTCAGATGTCTCCAAACGATCTCTCTCCAGTAACTAAATATCAGAAGCCTATCTATGTTCTCCATCCGGACAGAAGTCCAATCCATGTCATCTACTTTCCTGTCCGAAGTGCTTCCACCGACACCATCGCTCGCTCTGACCACATCGATTAGCTACTTGCTTCGCATGCGGCATTAGGGTTCTATTACTGGTGTGCGTGGTCGTCCGATGCCTGTAACTACGGGTTCACTGTGGAAGCTGTTTCTCCCAAATCGTCTCTCGTGGGATCTCGTCACAACTTTTGTACCTGGAGCAGTGCATTCTATTCAAGAGTTCGCTCATCCTGCTACAGATCAACCTGTCAACCTGATGATCTTCTTGCGAGTGAATGGTTTGTAAATCTATTTCAGGTGGATATTGGCGCATCTGCTTCTTATATGGATAGTACTACCTGTGTTGTGTGAGGGTGTCTTCCGCTACAGCATACTTGTCGGAAAGTAACGGCATGTGGTGGCTATGACAGCCACATGAAACGTGTTTATGCTATGCAAGTGTTCCATAAAAGTACTTCAAGGAATCATTCAGTATTGATTGTTACTTCTGGTAATGGGGAAAATAAGTTTGGGTTCGCTGGATTCAGAAAGTTTGGCTTTTCCATTTGAAACAATATGTATTTGTTATCCATGGTGATTCCACTGGTGACATAACTGCCTCATATTTAGATTTGGTCCTCCCTGGTTTAGTAGGGGCAGCGAATGTAGCTACAAAAGTTCACTTATAACCGGGTCCTTTGCCTCGCTTCTCGCGCGCCCGCCGGTTCTACGCGTCCTATGGGACGTAGTTAAGGCGAACCTGAACAGACTGTAGGCCCTCGAGATAATTACCCCTGTATCATTGATCCAATGATCTTCACTCCTTGTTGTCGTAAAAAATCCCCGGACGGCTCCCTCCCGCTAAGTGGTGAATTTAACGCTGTTAGCGCCCAGGTCATCGTCGACACTTTCCCATTCCCCACCCTCATGAACCATGGACCTTGCCGTTGGTGGGGAGGCTTGCGTGCCTCAGCGATACAGATAGCCGTACCGTAGGTGCAACCACAACGGAGGGGTATCTGTTGAGAGGCCAGACAAACGTGTGGTTCCTGAAGAGGGGCAGCAGCCTTTTCAGTAGTTGCAAGGGCAACAGTCTGGATGATTGACTGATCTGGGCTTGTAACAATAACCAAAGCGGCCTTTCTGTGCTGGTACTGCGAACGGCTGAAAGCAAGGGGAAACTACAGCCGTAATTTTTCCCGAGGGCATGCAGCTTTACTGTATGATTACATGATGATGGTGTCCTCTTGGGTAAAATATTCCGGAGGTAAAATAGTCCCCCATTCGGATCTCCGGGCGGGGACTACTCAAGAGGACGTCGTTATCAGGAGAAAGAAAACTGGCGTTCTACGGATCGGAGCGTGGAATGTCAGATCCCTTAATCGGGCAGGTAGGTTAGAAAATTTAAAAAGGGAAATGGATAGGTTGAAGTTAGATATAGTGGGAATTAGTGAAGTTCGGTGGCAGGAGGAACAAGACTTCTGGTCAGGTGACTACAGGGTTATAAACACAAAATCAAATAGGGGTAATGCAGGAGTAGGTTTAATAATGAATAGGAAAATAGGAATGCGGGTAAGCTACTACAAACAGCATAGTGAACGCATTATTGTGGCCAAGATAGATACGAAGCCCACACCTACTACAGTAGTACAAGTTTATATGCCAACTAGCTCTGCAGATGACGAAGAAATTGAAGAAATGTATGATGAAATAAAAGAAATTATTCAGATTGTGAAGGGAGACGAAAATTTAATAGTCATGGGTGACTGGAATTCGAGTGTAGGAAAAGGGAGAGAAGGAAACATAGTAGGTGAATATGGATTGGGGCTAAGAAATGAAGGAGGAAGCCGCCTGGTAGAATTTTGCACAGAGCACAACATAATCATAACTAACACTTGGTTTAAGAATCATGAAAGAAGGTTGTATACATGGAAGAACCCTGGAGATACTAAAAGGTATCAGATAGATTATATAATAGTAAGACAGAGATTTAGGAACCAGGTTTCAAATTGTAAGACATTTCCGGGGGCAGATGTGGACTCTGACCACAATCTATTGGTTATGACCTGTAGATTAAAACTGAAGAAACTGCAAAAAGGTGGGAATTTAAGGAGATGGGACCTGGATAAACTAAAAGAACCAGAGGTTGTACAGAGATTCAGGGAGAGCATAAGGGAACAATTGACAGGAATGGGGGAAAGAAATACAGTAGAAGAAGAATGGGTAGCTTTGAGGGATGAAGTAGTGAAGGCAGCAGAGGATCAAGTAGGTAAAAAGACGAGGGCTAGTAGAAATCCTCGGGTAACAGAAGAAATATTGAATTTAATTGATGAAAGGAGAAAATATAAAAATGCAGTAAATGAAGCAGGCAAAAAGGAATACAAACGTCTCAAAAATGAGATCGACAGGAAGTGCAAAATGGCTAAGCATGGATGGCTAGAGGACAAATGTAAGGATGTAGAGGCCTATCTCACTAGGGGTAAGATAGATACTGCCTACAGGAAAATTAAAGAGACCTTTGGAGATAAGAGAACGACTTGTATGAATATCAAGAGCTCAGATGGAAACCCAGTTCTAAGCAAAGAAGGGAAAGCAGAAAGGTGGAAGGAGTATATAGAGGGTCTATACAAGGGCGATGTACTTGAGGACAATATTATGGAAATGGAAGAGGATGTAGATGAAGATGAAATGGGAGATATGATACTGCGTGAAGAGTTTGATAGAGCAATGAAAGACCTGAGTCGAAGCAAGGCCCCTGGAGTAGACAATATTCCATTGGAACTACTGACGGCCTTGGGAGAGCCAGTCCTGACAAAACTCTACCATCTGGTGAGCAAGATGTATGAAACAGGTGAAATACCCTCAGACTTCAAGAAGAATATAATAATTCCAATCCCAAAGAAAACAGGTGTTGACAGATGTGAAAATTACCGAACTATCAGTTTAATAAGTCACAGCTGCAAAATACTAACACGAATTCTTTACAGACGAATGGAAAAACTAGAAGAAGCTAACCTCGGGGAAGATCAGTTTGGATTCCGTAGAAACACTGGAACACGTGAGGCAATACTGACCTTACGACTTATCTTAGAAGAAAGATTAAGGAAAGGCAAACCTACGTTTCTAGCATTTGTAGACTTAGAGAAAGCTTTTGACAATGTTGACTGGAATACTCTCTTTCAAATTCTAAAGGTGGCAGGGGTAAAATACAGGGAGCGAAAGGCTATTTACAATTTGTACAGAAACCATATGGCAGTTATAAGAGTCGAGGGACATGAAGGGGAAGCAGTGGTTGGGAAGGGAGTAAGGCAGGGTTGTAGCCTCTCCCCGATGTTGATCAATCTGTATATTGAACAAGCAGTAAAGGAAACAAAAGAAAAATTCGGAGTAGGTATTAAAATTCATGGAGAAGAAATAAAAACTTTGAGGTTCGCCGATGACATTGTAATTCTGTCAGAGACAGCAAAGGACTTGGAAGAGCAGTTGAATGGAATGGACAGTGTCTTGAAAGGAGGATATAAGATGAACATCAACAAGAGCAAAACAAGGATAATGGAATGTAGTCTAATTAAGTCGGGTGATGCTGAGGGAATTAGATTAGGAAATGAGACACTTAAAGTAGTAAAGGAGTTTTGCTATTTGGGGAGCAAAATAACTGATGATGGTCGAAGTAGAGAGGATATAAAATGTAGGCTGGCAATGGCAAGGAAAGCGTTTCTGAAGAAGAGAAATTTGTCAACATCCAGTATTGATTTAAGTGTCAGGAAGTCATTTCTGAAAGTATTCGTATGGAGTGTAGCCATGTATGGAAGTGAAACATGGACGATAAATAGTTTGGACAAGAAGAGAATAGAAGCTTTCGAAATGTGGTGCTACAGAAGAATGCTGAAGATTAGATGGGTAGATCACATAACTAATGAGGAAGTATTGAATAGGATTGGGGAGAAGAGAAGTTTGTGGCACAACTTGACCAGAAGAAGGGATCGGTTGGTAGGACATGTTCTGAGGCATCAAGGGATCACCAATTTAGTATTGGAGGGCAGCGTGGAGGGTAAAAATCGTAGAGGGAGACCAAGAGATGAATACACTAAGCAGATTCAGAAGGATGTAGGTTGCAGTAGGTACTGGGAGATGAAAAAGCCTGCACAGGATAGAGTAGCATGGAGAGCTGCATCAAACCAGTCTCAGGACTGAAGACCACAACAACAACAACAACACCCAGAAGATGCGTTTTACAAGTTACAATAGATTTCTTTTATATTAAGGTCAATTTGTCGGAGCCATACTTACAGCTGTCGCTGCACCCGGAATCTCGCGACCTATTGATGCTCAACACATCCTTTGGCGTCTACAGTTATAACAGACTGCTCTTTTGAAATTTGCAGCCTTCCAGCAATCTTCCAGTGTCATACGGAGCATTCCTTTGTACTGCAATTATTTAGTTACTTTATTCATGTTTAACTTGAAGGGGCGATCTGTATTGATTATTTAGGAGATCACTATAAAGAATTTTATTGTAGATAACCGGCTTTTGCACAAAACTACGTTACCATCTTCAGGTCTGTAACAAAAGTATTACAATCTGTTATGCAAATAATTCAATATTAACCCATTTAACAACCAAATGACACCATACCTACATAAAGGTTATTACAAAATCTTGCGCTAGCTAGACACAAAAATTTTCCATTGCATTTCCAAGTACATAAAACATGAAAAGAGCGAGGCGCTGACACATCAAAATTAAAGTTACTGTGCACATCACAATTCACTAAAACATCATTCCCACATTGCAACACGTCATGCCTATCAGGAAGCAAGACTGTCGACAGCTAACACGTGTGACGAAGTGACTACATGCACAACAGGTGCTGTTGCAATAAACAGATTCTATCGGTAAAAGTCATATATGTAGTTAAACATCCGTGATTTCAAATGTACATATATCAGAAATTCTGAATGTTTATAAAATATTTTTGATGATTTTTTCACAACAGAACACTGCTAAGAAACCCTACACACCATACATTTACGCTACTTGCGTTATATCTTAATAAAATTACAAGTGATGTTTTTAACAGTATCGATAAGAAAGCGACAAACATAATTACAAAACACAAAGAAAATTTGTTAAAATTTACTATAAGAAACTGAAATATAAAATATTTATGATAAAAACTTTTTTTAGAAAATTACTAATATCGAAATACAGCTGTGTTCAACGCAACATCTGAAGCTAGCACAACTAATCTGAAAATTATACCAATATTGTATAACGCAACACATTTAGTCCACCTAAAAATATTTATTAAGCGACGTGATAGCCTATATGAGGGCCATGAATACTACGAAGGATACCAACGGAAAACCGTCAAAAATAATTACGGTCCGCATCTTAGACTGAGTACATGGGCGCTGTAGCCAAAGAATACTGAACTTTAAAATCCAAAACGCAATCCTGACTCACAAACCTACGGAAGCTCATTCATTGCATTGTACTAATACGAGGATCGTTGAATAAGTAATGCCTCACATTCTTTTTCTCAGAACATATTTGTTGTTAAAAGTCAGAATTTGGTGACAATATACATCAACGTGTCTTGTACATGTCCTATTTTTCTACGTAGTCTCCATAACGATCTACGGCCATACGCCAACGTTTTGGAAGAGCAGGTATTCCCTGCTTGCAAAAGCTCTTGTTCTGTAGGCGTAGCCATGTTCTCACCGTATGACTAACACTCTCGTCATCTGCAAACTGTAGAGCCTATTATCTACATCTACATCTACATTTATACTCCGCAAGCCATCCAACGGTGTGTGTCGGAGGGTACTTTACGTGCCACTGTCATTACCTCCCTTTTCTGTTCCACTTGCGTATGGTTCGCGGGAAGAACGACTGCCTGAAAGCCTCTGTGCGCGCTCGAATCTCTCTAATTTTACATTCGTGATCTCCTCGGGAGGTATAAGTAGGGGGAAGCAATATATTCGATACCTCATCCAGAAACGCACCCTCTCGAAACCTGGCGAGCAAGCTACACCGCGATGCAGAGCGCCTCTCTTGCAGAGTCTGCCACTTGAGTTTATTAAACATCTCCGTAACGCTATCACGGTTGCCAAATAACCCTGTGACGAAACGCGCCGCTCTTCTTTGGATCTTCTCTATCTCCTCCGTCAACCCGATCTGGTACGGATCCCACAATGATGAGCAATACTCAAGTATGGGTCGAACGAGTGTTTTGTAAGCCACCTCCTTTGTTGATGGACTACAGTTTCTAAGGACTCTCCCAATGAATCTCAACTTGGTACCCACCTAAAACCATCAATGAATTTTACATGCTCATTCCACTTCAAATCGTTCCACACGCAAACTCCAAGATATTTTACAGAAGTAACTGCTACCAGTGTTTGTTTCGCTATCATGTAATCATACAATAAAGGATCCTTCTTTCTATGTATTCGCAATACATTACATTTGTCTATGGTAAGGGTCAGTTGCCACTCCCTGCACCAAGTGCCTATCCGCTGCAGATCTTCCTGCATTTCGCTACAATTTTCTAATGCTGCAACTTCTCTGTATACTACAGCATCATCCGCGAAAAGCCGCATGGAACTTCCAACACTATCTACTAGGTCATTTATATATATTTTGAAAAGCAATGGTCCCATAACACTCCCCTCTAGCACCCCAGAGGTTACTTTAACGTCTGTAGACGTCTCTCCATTGAGAACAACATGCTATATTCTGTTTGCTAAAAATTCTTCAATCCAGCCACACAGCTGGTCTGATATTCCGTAGGCTCTTACTTTGTTTATCAAGCGACAGTGTGGAACTGTATCGAACGCCTTCCGGAAGTCAAGGAAAATAGCATCTACCTGGGAGCCTGTATCTAATATTTTCTGGGTCTCGTGAACAAATAAAGCGAGTTGGGTCTCACACGATCGAAGTTTCCGGAATCCACGTTGATTCCTACATGGTAGATTCTGGTTTTCCAAAAACGACATGATACTTGAGCAAAAAACATGTTCTAAAATTCTACAACAGATCGACGTCAGAGATATAGGTCTATAGTTTTGCGCATCTGCTCGACGACCATTCTTGAAGACTGGGACTACCTGTGCTCTTTTCCAATCATTTGGAACCTTCCGTTCCTCTAGAGACTTGCGGTACACGGCTGTTAGAAGGGGGGCAAGTTCTTTCGCGTACTCTATGTAGAATCGAATTGGTATCCCGTCAGGTCCAGTGGTCTTACCTCTGTTGAGTGATTCCAGTTGCTTTTCTATTCCTTGGACACTTATTTCGATGTCAGCCAGTTTTTCGTTTGTGCGAGGATTTAGAGAAGGAACTGCAGTGCGGTCTTCCTCTGTGAAACAGCTTTGGAAAAAGGTGTTTATTATTTCAGCTTTACGCGTGTCATCCTCTGTTTCAATGCCATCATCATCCCGGAGTGTCTGGATATGCTGTTTCGAGCAACTTACTGATTTCACGTAAGACCAGAACTTCCTAGGATTTTCTGTCAAGTCGTTACATAGATTTTTACTTTCGAATTCACTGAACGCTTCACGCATAGCCCTTCTTATGCTAACTTTGACATCGTTTAGCTTCTGTTTGTCTGAGAGGTTTTGGCTGCGTTTAAACTTGCAGTGAAGCTCTCTTTGCTTTTGCAGTAGTTTCCTACCTTTGTTTTTGAGTCACGGTGGGTTTTTCCCGTCCCTCACAGTTTACTCGGCACGTACCTGTCTAAAACGCATTTTACGATTGCCTTGAACTTTTTCCATAAACACTCAACATTGTCAGTGTCGGAACAGAAATTTTCGTTTTGACCTGTTAGGTAGTCTGAAATCTGCCTTCTATTACTCTTTCTAAACAGATAAACCATCCTCCCCTTTTTTATATTCCTATTAACTTCCATATTCAGGGATGCTGCAACGGTCTCATGAGCACTGATTCCCTGTTCTGCACTTACAGAGTCGAAAAGTTCGGGTCTGTTAGTTATCAGTACGTCCAAGATGTTATCTCCACGAGGCGGTTCTCTGTTTAATTGCTCGAGGTAATTTTCGGATAGTGCACTCAGTATAATGTCACTCGATGCACTGTCCCTACCACCCGTCCTAAACATCTGAGTGTCCCATCGAGTTGTGATGCGCAGGTCTGCACGAATAGTGGCAGCCGCATGGTTCAGCATGTCTGGAGCAGTGTCTATGACAGGACGTCTCGAGCGTGGCTGATCATGGAGCTCTGTATCTGCATTTCCTGAAGCTGTAATGGGACAGAGGAAGTTGGGTGGCATCCTTCTATAGCTGACTAACACAAAGACAGCAAAATATAAAATATGTGGGACATGAATAACGTACGTAGAATGCACGGTATTGTTCCATAATTGTGAATAACTTTGAATGAGTGTGAATGCTAAGAGAAGAAACACTCAACTGAGTATCACCAAATGGATTTGGCGAAGCCATCTGTTCGCAAAAGGATGATTATTTTTTTTAAATAACTTATGTTTCAATACTGTCACAGAAACAAAAATATTTGTTTTCCGTGCCATCCGCCTCTTTGATGGTTTAACCTAAACCAACATCAGCCCGGTTAGTAGTGGCAGAGATTGTTATACAATCAATTCCGAACAACGATCGAGCCAAGTGTATTTCACATGGCCTTGCCGAAAGTATTGGACACACCTTTTTATGAGTGTTAAAATTTGTCGCAGTGGTGAGAGTCGATCATGAGACCTTCATATTACGTTCAAGCACCAGCCCACGAGACCACCTGAATCCGGTGTAAGGAAACACAGACTCAGACAAGACCAACTTGCATTGAAATAAGTCGAGAGTTCGAACAGGTTATTTCTTTTGTATTTCAGACCACAGTTTGACTTTTAAAAGTATCAGGGTCACGAAAACATGAAGATATTTCAAAAAACAGTTTTACGTAAGGTCTCGTGGCTTCCTGTTGTTATCAGAACCATTGCTGGTCTCCATGAAACAGGTGATGGCCAACAGCCAACAGACTCCTGATGACAGCCAGAATCAAGATGGCTCTGAGCACTATGGGACTTAACATCTGAGGTCATCAGTCCTCTAGACAGAACTACTTAAACCTAATAACCTAAGGACATCACACCCATCCATGCCCAAGGCAGGATTCGAACCTGCGACCGGAACGGTCGTGCGGCTCCAGACTGAAGCGCTTAGAACCGCTCGGCCACTCCGGCCGGCACAGCCAGCATCCGTCCAGCTGATGGCAATGCTTAGCGCTTCGCGCATGTCATCAATAGCGCATGTTGCAACATTAGTACTGACAAGCATAAAATTTATCTTGATAAATGAAGACTCAAAACAATTGTTAAGTGATGCAATATTAAAACTACCCGTTTCGTAGCTTAAAACTGAATCCTCAAGCATCCATCTGACTAGAAAAACTGAAAAAATTATAATAAACAATATTGTGTATACCCTAAGTTAAAAAAGTGTAGTAAATAACAGATAAAAGTACTCTCAATCATTTAATTTAAAACCCTAACTGGGTTTAAATCGATGACCCAATATGCAGCAAAACACACCGGATAACAAGCAAAATACAATTAGGAACTTAGAGTATAACAATGAAGCATTAATAGCTAATAAAGGTGGTTTGAAGGGGGGGGGGGCGGGGTGGAAGCGCTGTGGGAAGCAGATATAGAGTAACAGACTAACCAGAAGACACTGAAAATTTGAAGAAGGGCTGTATTAAAGAAATTTACAGAATGTAAATTCCAGGCAGTCACTTAGCTGGGACAAACTTAGTGGAGAGTGAGAGGAACAATGTGTGGGTTTGGGGCAAGAAGCTGAATGGAAAGGTCAACGCCTGCAGGCTAGGTAATAGGCGACAGTACACAAGCGTGGCAGATGCAGTAACTGCTATGATGTAATGGGACAGAGAAAGTTAAGTGGCTTCCTTATATAGCTGACCAACACAAAGGCAGCAAAATATAAAATATGTTGGACATGTATAACGTACGTACAATACAAAACTTAACAACTAGTCAATAGTCACTGGCTTAAAAAAATGACGAAAACTCAAGATTAAGGTGGTAATAAATGCAAAGGATATCACAAGAAGTGGAAGAGGATAAAACTGTTATTCGATAATGCCGATAAGGGAAAGACAATTGAGGGAAATGTACGTGGGAGGGAGAAAACAAAAGGCATTGAAAATAGGGCCAAAATACGGAACATAAAACACAGTACTGTAACAGAAAAAATATGAATAAAGTTAAGTAAGCATATTTAGGCACTCAAAATTTACAACAGGATTGCGATGTCTCGTATAAAATTGACCATTTAGTGTATGTTGTGGGAAATAATTCTTGGAAAGTACTGTCTCAATTTCTTCCAAAATACTTAGGGTTTACTTTTATTTTCACTGTATAAAATGATTACATTATTCGACAGACTGGTAACAGAAGGCCTTTGTCCATGGAAGTGTGCACTCGAAGCCGATTTTGAATCGGTTGAATTCAGACATTCTCGAAATCTGATGTCAAAATCCCTTCCTGTTTGGTCAGTGTACGTGTTGGATATTACTTTCGATTCGCGGTATATTCTTTGTGTCTGTATCTGCTACTGATATTATCTGGTATGAATCAGGTGTATTTTATATTTTTAGCACAATGGTTGCAGCTATCTTCTACGATATTCTTCTGAAGTGTGGAAACCAACAATCTATATCTTCATCCTCAATCTCATGGTCTGCATTAATCAGCGTTACATAATCTCACCTAGAGCCACGAAAGGTGGGTGGCATTACCTTTTTAAAAATACCTTTATTAATGTTATTCTCAAAATTAGCATTTAGCCAGTGCTGTACACTTTACATTGAATGAAATCATATTTACTTCCTAAGGCGTTCTTCCTCAATGGAAAGTTTTACATCATATAAAGCAATGGCCTGAATGAAGCCATTTTGTATGTTGATTGATTATTACAAGTTTTGTGAATAACAGGATCGGTAGTAGTTGCTCTCCTGTGTATATCGAATTAAGGTTAAAATTGTTTGTAGTGGTCAAAATGTACAAGCAAGGAAGCATTTCATTCCCGTTATACCGGGCTGTGAAATGGATTTTCCGATGTAAACAGTTTAACTGATTCACGACATTGCAACAATTATCCGTTTTCCCTTTGTATAAAACCAGGATATCGCCCACACATCTACTCTACAGTATTTTTTGGGATGACTTGGAAAATTTGTCATAACGTCATATTCAAAGGTAGTCATAAAAATATTGGCCAATTAGCATGCCAATACTGATTACATGGCCATTCCTTGATTCTGAATCTAAGCATAATTATGGAACTTAAAATAGTTATATTTCAAAACAGTATCAAGTAGCGTGAGGAGGTCATTGATCTCATCTGCAAGCGAATTAGTGTTGTTCATAAATTTTAAGCAATGATGTCCAGTACTTCGGCTAAAGGAACGTTGGGATACATATTCTGAACGTCCAGTGGCGTAAGTTCCTGTCGTGATGGATAGATTGACAAGTTTTTCAATAAGATTCTCTCTGTACTGAACATAGTAGATTGCAGGAAGTCTATAATGTTTATTAAGGTATTTGGCAAGGGACTTTTTGATGTAATTTCCTAACCTCTCTGGATTACTTAAAGGTCTGACAGCAGATTATCCTTGTGTAGCTAAGTTGTTCCCTTAACTTATGGGCCGTTTGGATCTCTGGAATAAGTCTCTTTTCCTGAAATTCTTTAAGGAAAATTTTAATAGCATTGTCTACCTTGTTTAAATTAACTACATTTTCTAAAGTAAAGTCAGTTTCACATTTGAGGATATGATTTTCAGTTAAAAACTATTGCAATTATTCAACATAATGGCTCCCTTGTGTTATCATGGAAGTTTTACTTTTATCTGCCTGGCTAATTAATTTTTGATGTTCATGAAGATTCGTATTTATAGATAAAATAATCTGTCGTGTACATTGTATTGTATTGTATTTTATTGAACTGAAGACCCAGAACTGACGGAGACGCTTCGTCCCCGCCGTAGCACTCAGTGGTTCTCATCCTCACAGCGGGCTACAGCAGTCCACTCACCTCACCGCCACCCAGCACCGAGCCCAGGGTTATTGTGCTGTTCGGCACCCAGTGCCCACTCCCCTCCCTCCCCCTGGGAACGTCTCACACCTCACACCAGACGTGTGTATTCCCAAATGTCTGCATAGTACAGGAATTATGGTGTACAACTACAGTAGTGCTCAAAAAGTATCCGAAAGACCAGAATTGTATTTCGCCTGATTCGCATGTAACCCGCATAACACAGATGTCTAGCAGGTCCTCTAATCGCTCCTCAGTTCAGTCGTTTGACTATTGGAAATGGTTCCAACAAGTCACCACTAGAAAACACTGCTCTGTATCGCAATAACTCAAGACGTAAACTAATACCACGATACCACAAATATCAGGGAACACCTTATCACAGATAAGACTGTCCTTAAGGCCTGTAAGCTCACATTTATTACAATAAACCTGAAATGTTACCAATTACTACGTCAGATAGGTAATGCCTGTAGTAAGTTCGTCATATTCATGGTTTCCTCTTCAAAGTAAACTACCGTACTTATTATTTAACACAAAATGACATCAAAAATTTAACTAAATCACGAGCAGCTAGTTGAGAATATGTATGAACTTCAAATGTCACGACGAACCGTCTTGTTCTGCATATGGATTCAAACCCAGGTCATTGAGATTAACCAAAGATTTCGTGACTGCCGGAAACTAATAGTCATTCCTGACTAGGCATACAGAGAGGGATATACCTCAATTTTAGACAGTATCAGTTAGCAAATATCAAATTTAAATTACATGTTGTTGTTGCGGTCTTCAGTCCAGAGACTAGTTTGGTGCAGCTCTCCATGCTACTCTATCATGTGCAAGCTTCTTCATCTCCCAGTAACTACTGCAGCCTAAATCCTTCTGAATCGGTTTAGTGTATTCATCACTTGGCCTCCCTCTACGATTTTTACCCCTTGCGCTGCCCTCCAATACTAAATTGGTGATCCCTTGATGCCTCAGAATATGACCTACCAACCGATCCCTTCTTCTAGTCAAGTTGTGCCACAAATTTCTATTCACTCCAATTCTATTCAATACCTCCTCATTTGTTATGTGATCTACCCATCTAATCTTCAGCATTCTTCTGTAGCACCACATTTCGAAAGCTTCTATTCTCTTCTTGTCCAAACTATTTATCGTCCACGTTTCACCTCCATACATGGCTTTACTCCATACAAATACCTTCAGACACGACTCCTGCCGATATTAACAAATTTATCTTCTTCAGAAACGCTTTCCTTGCCATTGCCAGCCTACATTTTATATCCTCTCTACTTCGACCATCATTAGTTCTTTTGCTCCCCAAATAGCACAACTCCTTTACTGCTTTAAGTGTCTCATTTCCTAATCTAATTCCCACAGCATAACGCAAACAATTTTAATGGACGGGAATTCCTACCCAGCATTTACTGTTCCTGTTAACGAACTACCAGAGATGTTAAATATTGCTTCTTCACAAGTAATTTACTTGAAATGCCGTGAGGTAAAGCTTTGTGTTGGACAGGGTTTCGAACCCAGAGGCTAATCGGATTGATTTCGAAGCACAATTAACTGTGACATATCGGATTTTCTCGGCAGTAGCTAGATGTTTTAACTGAAATGACGAGACGAAACATTAATTTCTTCCTTCCCAGGACTCCAACCCGGCACCTATCGCTGTTATGTTCTAGAGAAAACGAACGTTAAATATGGGTTTGTTACCCCAGCAGCGACATGTGAGCATGTTTGAACTAGAAATAGTATGACGGAGAGTTAAGTGGTGAATGGGAATCGAACCCCACACATATCGTTGTTGACTACACACAAAGAGACATCAGCTATCGAATTTTTCTCCACCAGAAACTCGGAATAACATCCTTGAACTTAACAGCAGTTCTGTGTCTCACTGGGAGTCAAAAACTTCAGATATCGGTAGTTTTGACAACGAATGAAAATACATTAAAAATTAAAAATTTTATCCACCAGCAGATAGGTGTTCTCATGCTAGGGCTTGGTAGCACACAATGAAAACTGTAGTGCCGGTCCAGGATTCGAACCCATTTACGCGCAATATGTGGATGTGTTGAGAAATCTCCAGTTTTGAACAAACAACAAATTGTAGTCGACCTGTATTGTCACAAAGGGATTAAATTCCGCGTTAAGGACGGTCTGAGTTGCCTTCCAAGTTCAGAACCAATTTTGACGACATACAGAAGCTCCAATAAAAGATGGAATAAATGTCCTGTGACCCAACATAGCGTTTGTTTCGTCACTAGAAATAAATAACTAGTATAAGAGAGGTTACTGGTGATAGAGTTTCTACATATCACCACTCCTGACTTTATTGTGGTTCAACCTAACGTCTACTTGATAGAGAAGGAATACCATGTTTAATGTGAATTTCAGACCACAATGTCATTATCCCTTCTTCTCTTGGAGTAGCCAAAAGAGAATAGATTCTGACTCTCCCTATCAAAAATCGTTGGCAGAAGCTGGAATGGGACCCACACAATAAGTATATGAACCTATCTTCAATCCAACATACCACTAAATTCTCTTCTCTGTGACTCATTTTTCTATCAGAACGCCGTTGCGCCACACTGGATGAGAATTCTGACACACAGGTCCCTGTAGTGGTTTGCAGCATGTTCAGTACATTCATTTACTTGGTTGACCGAATCGCAATGAACTAGCTGCCTCGGCTACACAGTGCATATATTCGACTCTATTTTGTAATCATCGAAATAAAATCACGTAACTGCCACCTACACAGAAATGTCAACAGTGTAGGATGCAGAAATTAAAACAGGAAGCGTTCCTCTCCACTTGAGCTACTCTACTGCGCTATCTGCTTGTTGTTGTGGTCTTCAGTCCAGAGACTGGTTTGATGCAGCTGTCCATCCTACTCTATCCTGTGCAAGCTTCTTCATCTCCCAGTACCTACTGCAGCCTATATACTTCTGAATCTGTTTAGTATATTCATCTCTTGGTCTCCCTCTACGATTTTTACGCTCCACGCTGCCCTCCAGTACTAAATTGGTGATCCCTTGATGCCTCAGAATATGACCTACCAACCGATCCCTTCTTCTAGTCAAGTTGTGACACAAATTTCTATTCTCTCCAATTCTATTCAATATCTCCTCATTAGTTATGTGATCTACCCATCTAATCTTCAGCATTCTTCTGTAGCACCACATTTCGATAGCTGCTATTCTCTTCTTGTCTAAACTATTTATCGTCCACGTTTCACCTCCATACATGGCTATACTCCATACAAATACCTTCAGACACGACTCCTGCCGATATTAACAAATTTCTCTTCTTCAGAAACGGTTTCCTTGCCATTGCCAGCCTACATTTTACATCCTCTCTACTTCGACCATCATTAGTTCTTTTGCTCCCCAAATAGCAAAACTCCTTTACTACTTTAAGTGTCTCATTTCCCAATGTAATTCCCGCAGCATCACCCGATTTAATTCGACTACATTCCATTATCATCGTTTTGCTTTTCTTGATGTTCATCTTATATCCTCCTTTAAAGACACTGTCCATTCCGTTCAGCTGCTCTTCCAGGTCCTTTGCTATCTCTGACAGAATTACAATGTTATCGGCGAACCTCAAAGTTTTTATTTCTTCTCCATGGATTTTAATTCCTACTCCGAATTTTTCTTTCGTTCTCTTTACTGCTTGCTGAATATACATATTGAATAACATTGGGGATAGGCTGCAAAGCTCTCTCACTCCCTTCCCAACCACTGCAGCCCTTTCCTGCCCCTCAACTCTTATAATTGCAATCTGGTTTCTGTACAAATTGTAAATGGCCATTCGCTTCCTGTATTTTACCCCTGCCAACTTCAGAATTTGAAAGAGAGTATTCCACTCAACGTCGTCAAAAGCTTTCTCTAAGTCTACAAATGCTAGAAACGTAAGTTTGCCTTTCCTTAACCTATTTTCTAAGATAAGTCGTAGGGTCAGTATTGCCTCACGAGTGCCAACATTTCTACGGAATCCAAACTGATCTTCCCCGAGGTCGGCTTCTACCAGTTTTTCCATTCGTCTGTAAAGAATTCGGGTTAGTGTTTTGCAGCTCCGCCTTATTAAACTGATAGATCGGAAATTGTCACATCTGTCAACAACTGCTTTCTTTGGGATTGGAATTATTATATTCTTCTTGAAGTCTGAGGATATTTCGCCCGTCTCATACATCTTGCTCACTAGATGTTAGAGTTTTGTGAGACCTGGCTCTTCCAAGGCTGTCAGTAGTTCTAATGGAATGTTGTCTACTGGCGGGACCTTGTTTCGACTTAGGTCTTTCAGTGCTATGTCAATCTCTTCACGCAATATCACATCTCCTATTTCATCTTCATCTACATCGTCTTCCATTTCCACAATATTGTCCTCAAGTAGACCGCTCTTGAATAAACCCTCTGCATACTCCTTCCGCCTTTCTGCTTTCCCTTCTTTGCTTAGAACTGGGTTTCCATCTGAGCTCTTGATATTCATGCAAGTGATGCTCTTTTCTCCAAAGGGGTCTTTAATTTTCCTGTAGACAGTATCTATCTTACCCCTATTGATATGCGCCTCTACATCCTTACATTTGTCCTCTAGCCATCCCTGATTAGCTATTTTGCACTTCCTGTCGATCTCATTTTTGAGACGTTTGTATTCCTTTTTGCCTGCTTCATTTACTGCATTTTTATATTTTATCCTTTCACCAATTAAATTCAGTATCTGTTCTGTTACCCAAGGATTTCTATTAGCCCTCTTCTTTTTACCTACTTGACCCTTTGCTACCTTCACTATTTCATCTCTCAAAGCTACCCATTGTTCTTCTACTGTATTTCTTTCCCCCATTCTTGTCAATCGTTCCCTAATGCTCTACCTGGAGCTCTCTACAACCTCTGGTTCGTTACAAGGCCAGATCAGTCAATCATCCAGACTGTTGCCCCTGTAACTACTGAAAACGCTGCTGCCCCTCGTCAGGAACCACACGTCTCAACAGATACCCCTCCGTTGTGGTTGCACCTACGGTACGGCTATCTGTATCGCTGAGGCACGCAAGCCTCCCCACCAACGGCAAGGTCCATGCTTCATGGGGGTTGGGGTCTCCGAACCGTAATGGACGCTTTATCACAGGTCAGCACGTTACCACAGAGCTAGCGAAGAGGGATGCGTCTAAGCATGCTCTTACAAGGATAGTTGTGACTAGAACTCGTAAACCGCTATTTAAAGGAAGAGATTAGTTGCGATTTCCACGTGCAACGACTTTTCTGGGCTGAAAACCGTAAATTTAGAATTTTTTGTTACACCTCAAGCGATAATAACTCAGATTATTCAATGGAAATTACAGGAAAAATCAAATGAAACTTGAGGCTTAATTCCGTGCACGCCAGGAAGTAACTTGTCGATCACAGAGTTGCCAAACATACCTGGCCTTGTTGCCAAATCTCAGATACAGTACCAGATGGAAGAAGACGAACCGATGTGATCCTACAGCGGGAGGTACAGCTTCTGATTCGCATTACTGTAACTAGGTTTAGGGACTGGAGCGTAGTTCCTAATAATACTGAGAACTGACTGCAAAGTAAGTATCATAAATCAGAACTCTCATAGTTGCTTTTATATTTCTTTCGTAAGTGTACTCAAAACTAAGAAACTCATTCACGGACGTTTTCGTGCCTCGCCGATAGTCAAGCACAACAACCAAATAAAAATAAAAAAAGAATGTGTGTGAAAAGAATGTGTGTGTGTGTGTGTGTGTGTGTGTGTGTGTGTGTGTGTGAGAGAGAGAGAGAGAGAGAGAGAGTGAGCGAGAGAGATAAAAATAAAAAAGAATGAGAGAGAGAGTAAAAAATTGTTGTACAGAAATTGAATCATGGTATGTAAAGAAATCTTTCATTAAAATGACACATTCCACATCATTGCGAAATGTCGTATTCATGATCTATGGAGCAAGTATTAATCTAATCAAATCTAATCTAATCTAATCATATCATATTGCTGACTAGCCATGAAGAGTCATGAATTACCGAAATTTTCGCCAATATCAGCAACCAAATGTAAACTGGAAAATAAAAGACGACAGTTTTTGTAATAAACCAGGACTCCTGCCAAGACCCTTTCGTCCCTGTTAACTAACCACGAAAGATGTCTGTTGTACCTCCATTCAGAAATAACAAAGTGTGCATGCATTTAAAGATGAAGCGCATGATGTTAAGTTCTGTGACGGAGATACGAACCCAACACGTAATCGGATTGTTAACTAAGTAAAATCAAATGTTACATATCGGTTTTTCTTACCAGCTCCTAGTTGTTTGAATCTAAAATAAGGACACAAATTCTTGTGTTTCTGAGCGACAATCGAACTGCACCCCTACCGTCCTTCTTTACCATCCATGAATAAAACTTAAATAACAATTGCTTACTCACCAACAGTAAGATGTGTGTGTGTTTGACCAGAAATGCCGACACCTATTGCGATTGTTTGCAACACATGAACAGACATTAAAAATGGACGCTAATTTTCACTAGCAGGCCGGTGTGCACGTGATAGGGCTTGAAATGAAATTATGAATATTTTTGTAGTGGACCAGGATTCGGACCAGCACGGATTCAAAAAGTACCGTTCTTGTGAAACACAACTAGCTCTTTATTCTCACGAAGTAATGATTGGTATCGACAGCGGAGCTCAAATTTATTACACAATTCTAGAGTTCCAGAAGGGTTTTGACGTTGTGCTTCACAGGAGCCGTCTAATAAAATTGCGTGTCTATGGAATACCGTCTCAGTTGTGTGACTGGATCTGAGATCTCTTCTCGGAAAGATCTCAATACGTAGTGACGGATAAAAAGTCATTGAGTAAAGCAGAAGAGTTATCCAGCATTCCCCAAGCAACGTTATAGGGCCTCTCCTGTACCTAATCTAGATAAAAGATTTATGAGATAATCTGAGCAGCCCTCTTAGATCGTTTACAGATGGTGCTGGCGTTTACCGTCTATTAAAGTCATAAGAAGATCAAAACTAATTGCAAAACAACTCAGACACGATATCTGAATGGTGGGAAAAGTGGAAATTGTCTCCCAATAAGAAAATGTGTGATGTCATTCACATGAGTACAAAATGGTATCCGTTAATGATCGATTACACTATAAATTACACAAACTGAAAAGCTGCTAGTTTGGCTATATACATATGATTTTAATTACGAACAACTTAAGATGAAATGAACATATAGAAAAAGTTGTGGGGAATGCAAACCAAAGACTAAGTTTTATTGGCGGGAAAGGTAATGAGACTGCCTACACTACGCTTGTTCGTCGTCTGCTACAGTACTGCTGTGCTGAAAGGGATAATTGCCGGATATGATTGACGGAGGACATCGAAAATGTTCAGAGAAGGGGAATTCGTTTTGTACTATCGCGAAATAGGGGAGACAGTGACATGAATATGATAAGTGAGTTGGGATGGCATCATTAGGGCAAATTTGTTTTACGTTGCGGCGAGATCTTTTCACATAATTTACATCACAAACTTTCTGCCCTGAATGTAAAAATATTTTATTGTCGCCATCATACGATCATTATAACAAAACAAGAAGAATCAGAGCTCGTTCAGTATAATTTAGGTGTTCGTTGTTCCCACTTACTGTGAGTGAGTAGAACAGTAGAGGAGTAGTCTGAAGATGATTTGAAGGTTCCTTTGCCAGGTACTTAAGTTTGAATTGTAGAGTAGTCATGCAGATGCAGAATCTGCGAATGGGATTATTTTGTGTACGTCATCTTTGCCACTGTCTCTGCGCTATGCCCCTCTCCGTCATTACCTTCTTATAATGCCAGAAGAGCCTCCTTCATCTTACTATCTTCTTCGTTTGCCCATTTTTGAAACACGTCATATATCTGATCGAGTTGGTGATTCATGTGAAAAGGTTTCCGATGTATTATGACCACACGACAGGAATTCATAGACTTTAAACGCGGTACTGTACCAGGAGCTCGGTGCGTTGGACGTTCCGTTTCGGAAATCGTTGGGTCATTCAATATTCTGACATCCACAATGTCAAGATTGTGCCGAGAATACCAAATTTCACGCATTATCGCTCACCACGGACAACGCAATGGCCGGGAACCTTTCACGTGACGACAGAAAGCAGCGACGTTTGCATAGAACTGTCAGTGCTAACAGACAAGTAACACTGAGTGCAATTACCGCAGAAATCCAGGTGGGACGCACGACGAACGTATCCGTTAGGACAGTTAGCGGAATTTGGGCGATAATGGGTTCAGGATACAGACGCCCGACGCGAGTGCCTTTGCTGACAGCACGACATCGTCTACAGCGCCTCTCCTGGGCTCGTGACCATAACTGCTGGACGCTATATGACAGGAAAACCCTGGTCTTGACAAAGAAGTCCCGATTTCAGTTGAGAAGAGCTGATGGTAGGGTTCGAGTGTGGCGCAGACCCCAGGAAGCCCCACTGTACCAGCTGGTGGTGGCTCCTTAATGGCCACTTTTGTGACTTTTGTCACCTTATTGTAAGTTTCCTGTCATGTTTGGGCGAACTACTTTAACCACCACCCACCACGCCCTCGGCCTGCATGCAAGTTAGTTTTCCTCATCGCTGTGCATTCTGTTACTACGGAAGTTACCTCTTCCATGATTAGCGAAGCTACTTCTACTGCGTACTCATACTGTATTAATTTGTTATCCATTTCGGCCACCCCCGTCAGACACATTCACTTGCCGGAAATTTCGTTGCCCAGAGTTTCATGCCAGTGATCCTCATTATCTTGTTTTCCAAAAATTCGTCGATTTTTTTACGTTTACTCCCGACGTAACGTTCTGAGTCGTATGGAAGTTTTTTCCCCATACTATCTCAGACTTAGACGTTCTGTCTTTCAGAAATGGGGGTTTTCGAACTCATTATTTCATGGAAACGTTACCATGATTGTTTGGCATTCGTGTGACGACAAATTGGGGGCGCGATTTGTCTTGTTTTTGAATAGTCCAGAATTCTTCCAAAACATTTTCCTTGAGTTGTGTAAATGCCATATTGGTAGCGGTAGACTAGAAGCTCCATTTCCTTGCATTACCTACTAGTCACATCATTTGGTAGTATTCGTTCATAGTTCTTTATAAAACCTAAGGGGTTCAACCCCCTGTTTCTTCAGTGTGTCATACTTCCCTTCTGTGCTCTGTAGTTTAGGTTTTTGTACTACTAGTGGAATTCTGCTCGTCTTATTCTGTAACTGTTGTTGCAACGATTCCACTTCATTGCAAATATCTCTGGTAGTATATCTGAACAGTCGAAACTGCGCTTCTTATTGATGAAATACCCACATTTATTTTTGCAGAAATTTCTTTTTTTAATACCGGAACTAATATCTGCATCTTTCCATCTATCATCGGCTCAACCCTCTCTTTGATTCGCCATATTTCGGAATCAGATCTAGCTGCGATGTCAGTAACCTGCATCTGAACACCTGATGTGCTGCCGGAAAGTACACCTGGAAATAAGACTCCGAGTTTGATCCGATGGTGGTATGTATCACCGGGGAATGGTAGATGTACTGATAATGGTTTCAACGTCGTCCGCCAACAGATAGCGTAGTGGCATATCTACCAGAGCACCATCGGTGTCTACCCTATAATAGGGAATGCTCACAGCCAGAAGACTCAGTTTAGTGCAAACGTGTAAAACAAGCAGGTAGCTATGTTACGGAATCGCACTCGTGCTTCCTACGTTTGAAGGGGGTGAAACTGTAGTCTTCCGCGTGGCGGGATTAACCTTTCGGAGAACTGTCACCCAGTCAATAGTCAATAGTGCAACGATGCTGGTATCAGTGGTCACGTGAACTTTCTCACACCGGTAGACAAAGTTCTGGATGTCCACGCAGTACAGACGCCCGCCAGGATTGTCGTATTGTAGGGGCAGCAGTGGCAGATCGTGTACCTACCAGAGAACAGTTACGATGGCTTGTCAGGCCAGACGTGTCAACACGAACTGTTTGCGAACCGGTTATTAGCAGTAGGACTATCCCCGTGAAACTGAACGTACTGTGCAAGATGTGGCGCAACTTCCCTGGCAAGCACGATCTCCGGAGTTGTCTTCAGACAAGCACGTGTGGGATGTGATAGATTGAGAAGCGATTTCTGCGACTCGTCAAACAGTGACTCTTACAGAACTACGTCAGCATGTGATGTGGAGCAGGCGTAGCATAACGTATCGCAGGACAGCATTTGCCGTCCGTACGATCGCCCCGATGCCAGAGTCAGGGCCTGTATTGCCGCCTGTCAAGGCTACACCACGCACTAATGTGGTTGTTACCACACAGGCCCACACCTGCTACTCAAGAACAGATTGTGGTATCGGTCTGTACACGCTGTCATTTCATGTACTCCATATACACTGTTGCAACAATAAATCTTGAGTGAACTGGAAATCTTTAAGAGGGTGTACTAATTGTTTTCCGCCAGTGTATTACATTTTCGTAGAATTCATAGATTTATCAAGCTCTATAAAGTGATTGCTTTGTTGTGGCAAAATAGGTAATTTCGTCTTCAGTTTGTCTTCCAGTTTCTTATTATTTTCTTCAAACTAACTAGAAGAATCAGTTTACAATTCTTTCAGATTAGCCTTCATTTCCTTGTTATTTTCTATTAAGTTTGTTGTGAAATAATTATGTAAACCACGCAAATTACTGTTTAACACACCTATATTACCCCTCAGGTGCCTAAACATTTCCCTTATTTTGGTCTTGAAAGGTTGTTGCCCCTCTATTACGCTCTGGTCTAGTAAACTGTTTTTTGGTTCGCGAGTTTCAGGTTCCGTTTGCATATCCACTGGACGTGGAATGCATGGTTCTGACTTCGTACGTCTTTGTCACGGTTTAGCATCCTGTTTCGTTACTCTCTTTCCTGCGTGCTGTTGCGTGAATGCACTCCAATAAATTTTTCCGCTACGTTTTGGAATAATTTTCCGTCACTGTTTTGTAGCTTCACGTCCTTATACTTCATCGAAATCTAGCATAAACATTTTATGTTGTTTAAATACACGCCTATTTGTGCGGATGGTTTGCATCGAAATTTTCCGTTACGTCAGGCTACGTGACTGGAAGTTTTCGAAACATAGTCTGTTCATGCAATTAAAAATTAGGGAAGTCCTGTCACGGGCAAATCGCGCAGCTGGACTTTTTCTTTATTACGTCACAGTTTACGACACAGAGTTTCTTGTAAGTCCTGCCATGAGAGAGCTATGTGTGAGGGAACCCGTGAGATTTTACGTAAAGTCACTTTGTGCTTTTACGTGCCAACTAACTGCTTAAAATCGCTTCACGTTTCTCATTTGACACTTTCAAAAAAACTCATGTTTCTGGTAACAGTTAATCTTATAAATGTGTGTCGGATATATTAATATCGTTTAAATTCAACATGTGTGGTTAAAACTTTTACACTGGATTACGGAAATTATTCTACTGCGACATCGGCTGCTGTACGCGCAGTCGGACACTAGGTGTCGTCTACACAGCCGTGGTCAGTGACCTTGACTGTAGCACAGATTGTAATTTTTGGCCTTCGCAAAAGTGATCACTGTACGCAAATGATTCGCCCTATCACCCACTAGAGTATTTGACTTCTATTTATTTGTACAAATAACAAAATTAATAAAACTTTTCTTTATGAACCGAACCGTGTGCTCACTAAATGGATTGTTATTCAACAATTAAGAGGATTGACTACCATTTCCGAAGGAACTGATGGACGTAGGGACTTGATCGTAAAATTCACCTACTATTATAAAGCCCCTACCTTAAACATAGCACTGCCAACCTTCAGTATCGTTTTGGTTCTGTAAATACATCAATCTATTGAACAACTTATGCCGCAACCGCAGAGAAAGAGATGACTGTGTCTCACCTTAGTAAAGAAATATTATGTCTAGAGTCTCATGGTCGCCAAACTCTGAAGGCTCTACTTTAGTTATAATTAACTTTGAAATTTACTGTGAATTTAAAAGCTAATCTATTTACTGTGATTTGTCCTCAAAACTCTAAGATGGAAATAAAACGTATTAATCCTAATACCACGTTGTGGCAGCCATCTTTGAACTGTTTTACGTAATGAACTACCGAAATTCTTAATTGAATTGTCAACTCTCAATTAGCAAACTTTCGACAACAAATATAAAACTGAAGGCGAAGAAAGCGTAGAGTTTAAATTTTTCATGTTTAAATGTTCTGCATTTGCATTCTGAAGTACAATGTTCTGGAAACATGATTACGATTCTAAAGATCGTAATTTTTATACAAGTAATTATTTGCTGTAAGTCACACAGTTTTTGGTGTAGAATAGTGATGTAATGATCAACTAAAAGTATGATCACTCTTGCTAGTAAACTGAAATGTACAATTAATTTCTGTTATTTCACTTTGCCCTTTCTTGAGTGTTACTACAGGGTTATTACAAATGATTGAAGCGATTTCATAAATTCACTGTAGCTCCATTCATTGACATATGGTCACGACACACTACAGATACGTAGAAAAACTCATAAAGTTTTGTTCGGCTGAAGCCGCACTTCAGGTTTCTGCCGCCAGAGCGCTCGAGAGCGCAGTGAGACAAAATGGCGACACTAGCCGAAAAAGCGTATGTCGTGCTTGAAATGCACTCACATCAGTCAGTCATAACAGTGCAACGACACTTCAGGACGAAGTTCAACAAAGATCCACCAACTGCTAACTCCATTCGGCGATGGTACGCGCAGTTTAAAGCTTCTGGATGCCTCTGTAAGGGGAAATCAACGGGTCGGCCTGCAGTGAGCGAAGAAACGGTTGAACGCGTGCGGGCAAGTTTCATGCGTAGCCCGCGGAAGTCGACGAATAAAGCAAGCAGGGAGCTAAACGTACCACAGCCGACGGTTTGGAAAATCTTACGGAAAAGGCTAAAGCAGAAGCATTTCTTAAACAGGAGATTGGAAAACCGATGGATTGGTCGTGGTGGTGATCATGATCAACAATTCATGTCATGGCCTCCACGCTCTCCCGACTTAACCCCATGCGATTTCTTTCTGTGGGGTTATGTGAAAGATTCAGTGTTTAAACCTCCTCTACCAAGAGACGTGCCAGAACTGTGAGCTCGTATCAACGATGCTTTCGAACTCATTGATGGGGACATGCTGCGCCGAGTGTGGGAGGAACTTGATTATCGGCTTGATGTCTGCCGAATCACTAAAGGGGCACATATCGAACATTTGTCAATGCCTAAAAAAACTTTTTGAGTTTTTGTATGTGTGTGCAAAGCATTGTGAAAATATCTCAAATAATAAAGTTGTTGTAGAGCTGTGAAATCGCTTCAATCATTTGTAATAACCCTGTACATTGAGAATTTTACTTTACTGAAAAAAATGAGGCGACCGGAGTGGCCTAGCGGTTCTAGGTGCTACAGTCTGGAACCGCGCGACCGCTACAGTTGCAGGTTCGACTCCTGCCTCGGGCAGGTTACTTAGGTTTAGGTGGTTCTACGTTCTGGGGGACTGATGACCTCAGAAGATAAGTCAGTCCCATAGTGCTCTGAGACATTTGAAAAAAATGAAAATCTTGCCTTGTGATAGCTTACGTCGTAATATGTGTGATGGTGGCTGCGTCATCAGAACGGTAGCGATCTATGAACTCTTCACGTGTCTGATAAATTAAAACATGCCAAGCTACATGACACTTCCCAGAGCCATTGTTGCAGCAGCCGCCATGGCTCACAGGTTTTCACAGCGTCATAAGTCCGGAAATTATTCTATCCACGACTTTATGATTTCAGAGTCGTCTTCACAGAGTGTAAGTGAAAAGTCACACCACTTAGATGAAGGTTAGACGCACTATGTAGCACCACAACAATTTTACATACGCGGCAGCCACAAAGCGCCTTCACTACTCAAGGTTTCGTAACTGTCTGCCTTACCTCTCCAATTGTGCTTGTCACAACGGTACACACCAAGCCTATCGTCCAATCCGATTCCTTCAATTTTGCGGTATTAATTTTACTTTTAATTAACTTGGTGTCTAAATCTTTGGAGTAAGGCCGTCGCTTACAATTAGAGAATAGATGTTACATCTTTTCATCATTTTAAATAAAAGCACATGTAAAAATTAATACACTTTACAAGAATCCAAAGATGCATCTATTGCGAACCTCCACACATTGTCTCAAGATTAATCAATAGCTGTATCGAAAGCGATTTTAAAGAGAAATATTTTTAATGTGTTTGAGTATAATTGTTCCGTTACAATGGTCAACAAAAGAAATGCAGTTGCTCAACGAAAATAGGAAGTGAGTAATATTCAGGGAATGACAGGAATACAATAATATAAATCCCTTAGCAATAAAATAAATACGAAGTGCGGGCCAGCCAAGGTGAAATGGCTGCAGGATAGAGGTGTAGAAATCAAAAAATAAATTATCGTCGGGATGACTTACTCGGCATACAGAAATGTGACAAGAACCTTCGATGAAATTAAAGAGTGGTAACATTAAGAGCGAAATGTGAATTTCTATGTTAAACGCAGAGGAGAGAGCGTGTAGGTTAACGGAGTAAGATGAAGTCCTTTATGATAGGAAGGAAATGTCTGATGAAATGATAGAAGAAGAAATTGTAATCGATATGGAAACCTTAGCGGATCCAGTACTAGAGTCAGAATTTGAAGAGCTCAAAGAGATCAAGAAGACCTGAGACCAAATAAGACAGAAGGGATAGATAACATTTCAACTGAATATCTGGCAACGGAACATCGGGCATTCAAAAAAATTACATCCACACAATTCCGAAGATGGCAAGGGCAGAAAACTGCGAGAAATCTCAAACAATAAGCTCAACAGCTGTCGATTCAATTTGCTGACAAGAATAATGTACAGAAGAACGGAAACTGAAGTTGAGGATCTGGTAGATTACCACCAGTTTGGCTTTACGAAAGGGAAAGGGACTAGAGAGGTAGTTCCAACGTTGTTCTTAATAATGGCGATAAGAATGAAGAAAAATCAAGACACGCTCAAAGAATTTATCGACGTAGAGAAAGCGTTTCACAATATAAAAAGGCAAGGGATGGTCGAAATTCTGAGAAAAGTAGAAGTAAACTATAAGAAAAGATAGGTAACAAACAACATGTATAAGAACCAAAAGGGCCAATAAGACTGGGAGGTCAAGAACGAAGTGTTCAGATTAAAAAGGGTGTAAGGAAAGGATGCAGTCTTTCATCACTATTGTTCAGTTTACATATCGAAGAAGCAATGACGGAAATAAACTAAAGGTTCAAGAGTGAGATTAAAATTCAAGGTGAAAGGATGTCAAAATATGGTGTATGTAATGAACAGTCTAATGAGTACAGAATTTGAATTGGGAGTGAACAGGGAAAAGGCAAAAGTAATAAAGAAGCACAGGAATGAGAACAGCGAGAAACTTTACAGCAAAATTGATGATCGTGAATTAACTCGGAAGCAAAATAATCTACGAAGAACGAAGCCAGGAGGACATAAAATGCGAACAAACACAGGCAATGAGGGCATTCCTGGCCAAGGGAAGTCTACTGGTATCAAGCATAGGCCTTAATTTGAGGAAGAAATTTCTGACAATATACATTTGGAGCACAACATTTTATGGTGGTGATCGATAGACTTACAAAGGGTTATTTAATGCTAAAAGTTGTCCAGAATTACTGTTTGGTGTTTTCTGTCAGTGTGGTCCTAGAGAACATATTTGTAGGATGATAATGAAACTATATAGTTGAGACGTTCCCTGGAAACAACGAATTAACGTACATTAAGTCGATTTTCCGTTTCCTGCAGTAATTGCATCTGTACGAACAGTCTTTGTGCTCACAAATTATTATTAGCACCGGACAGACGCAACGCTCCCTACAATGATTTGACGGCCGTGCTGCTCCAAGTCGTTGTTCCAGCGACCCCAATACCAACTAGAAAACTCCCACGCCACTTTATCACTGTATCACTGTGCAATGTGCTGAGACGTATTTGTCAGAGACGGGATATCCGTAAAGTGGAATTTACGTTTTCCAACGTCACATAGAAAGTAAACAGTGACTGTAAACAAAATATGGGAAGTGATTGTGATCGTATATCCAGTACGGAGTGTGATTATGAGAGCCACCTAACTGGAAGGAAACGAAAAATTCAGGAACTGAGGCGGAGAAAGCGGTCGCGAAGAAGAAGAGGAATTCAGGACAGTGTTATGTTTCGCCGAAAATCAGCAAGGAAGTCTGTTGTAAGAATATTAGAGTCAGTAAGAAATGCTGTGCGAAGGAATCTTATCTAATAATATGCCCAACAGATCAAGAAGAGATCCTTGAATGATTTTGGGCTTTAGGTGACAGCAACACTAATGATACGTTCATGTTAAACTTAACTGAAGAGAAAAAACCGTCCAGAACATCTAATACAGTAGATCTGTCAGAATCCTAAACCCACATTTATATATCATCCAAAATGCAACAATAGTAAGACAGTATCCTCTAAATCCCTATTCCAAAGTATTTTGCAAGTTACCGAGAATCGTTTGAAGACAATTCTAAAGGCGGTGACTGCTACTGCTCTTACAGTAGAAAACAAAAGAGGGAAGGTTGTCAAGGCAAGCCCCAAAGGAAATATTTTGACAACTATTACCATAGTGTTAAACAGTTATTCACTTCGTTCAGAGATCATTTTCTCCATGAAATGAATAGGTACTTCATATCAAGTATAAAACTTATACGCTCTTTAGGAAAAATAGTCTGTATCGTTTCGAAAGTCAAAAACTGATACTTGTGATTTTTGTCGGGAGTGTGAAGCTATATTGAATGTCAGTGCAAATGATTCTAGTAGAAACGTTTGTGAAAAACACAAAGTAAACGCTGCGGAGTACAATAAACCCAAGGACAAGTATTTAAGGTAGGCCAAACTTGACAACACAGATACCTTAGTGATAGAGTTTGACTACGCGCGGAACATGCCACAGTCTAAAGTGAGCATTACTGCGCAATTGTATAAAAGACTACTGTGGCTCTATGTATTTAATGTTCACTGTCACAATGACCAATCAAGTACATTTTATTGGTATCTCGAATGCTCCGGGAAAAGGTTCAAATTCTATTTGTTCCTTTTTATATGACTTCATAAGTAGAAAACTCTAGGCGCCAAACAATATTAACACTATTATACTTCTAGTGGATTCGTATGGAACACAAAATAAAATATGAGCGTGCTACGATTTTGTACTTTGCTTTCAAAAACAAACAACGTAACCATCGAATTCGTATCTCCAATGCGACCGTAACTTCGTCTTATATGGAAAAATGCCAAGGAATATTGACAACATTGAGACTGTGCCCCAATATACTTCAGTGCTTCAGAGCTGCAGAAAGAATCCTGCACCCTTTGAGGTGATGAAAGGAGTGGACCTTATGAAAGAATGGGCGTCACCTTTATCACCATACTACGGCACAGAACCAAAAGGAAAGACACTACCTGGAAGATAGAAATGTGTCACTTTGTATGACAACGGAAACTCATTTTTCGACTCGTTTACTAATACGGGAAAATTCAGTCTTCCCAAATAAAGAAACGAGGATGTACATTGCCAGTGCGGAAGACGGACATGGCGATGACGAAGACGTCTCGTCCTAAGATTACGAATGCGAAGAAGAAAGATATCTTCGCACTACTGAAGTTCTTTCGAGACAACAGTGCAGAAATGCTGAAAATATAGTCGAAGGTTATGCATCTGCGGCAGCCAATGACTTCCCAGGATGCGAAACAGACACATGATCGGTAGTAACCACTCATAGACTGTTGCAGGTCGTTGTTGAGAGCGGTATTGTGTTCTGTATATGTCTGTAATTGAATAAATGCGTTTCTCTCACTTTGTAAATGATTATTTTAATACTAGGTTTAGGATGTGTTATGTTCGTTGGTAATTTTAAGCTTGAGGGATCTGCCAGATCCATCCTTTGGTTGAGGGCAGTAAATGCAAATATATTTAAATTTAAGGTCGAGGGGAGAGAAAGCAAAGGAAAGGAAATGGATTGCTGATCTCACTGCACCACACGTAACACAATGACATGCGTACCCTCGTGGACTATCTTGCCACGTCTGCCTGCCGATCCACATTCCCACTGTGCGCCACCTATCCACAGTCTCTGCCCACTTCCTCCATGTTCGCTACTGTCAGATTCTCGCTTGTTGTCGGACGTATCTGTTCATTTGCACTGAAGTAGGTTGATCCACTGCCCATCTAGGTGTATCAATTATATGAATGCGTGGTGTCTCTTCTTTCGGACAATTTCGAAACAACAGACACTACACATCCATATAAGTAAATGTAATGATTGCTTTAACAAAGGTTCGCCGGTTTTATTTGGCTTCTGTCTCATACCTGTTATTAATGGATCAGTTGTCAGTAGTAGTCTGTTTATTATGTCCGGACTGCGTTCTTCTTATGACAATCTCCTGGCAAAAACATTTGTCTCTTTCTCTGCTTATTTTGGACCTCAGCTGCTTCTTCTGATAAACTGCCTATGGGTAAGAGGGCATGTTCATCGATAGTTGGGTCATGCACCAAAATCTTGTGCATAGTGGGAGGCATAAGATGCCAGAGATATACATCAACATATAGTGTTGCTGTTTAAACAGTAAACGCAGAAAATTTGTCTATCTTATGTCCACTGGAAATACCTTTCAGAATATACCCGAATCGATAGATGAGTTGCAGAATTATATTTATTATTTCTGCTCATGTTTCGAGGTCTTCAAAAAATCTTCTACTGGTATTTCCATAATTGGTATTTCCATAGTCTTGCTCGTGAACATTTGTAGTTAATCCCAATTGATTTCTAAACGTTTCTTGTGTGGCTTTTTTCCTATCTTGAGCAAGGTTCTTTTTCTTGAGCTGATTTGCCACTTCTTGATGTTTATTTTATAGGGAAATTATAACAACAATCCGAAAATTCGGGCGTAGAGTACAGAAAGGCGCAGCTGAAGAGCTCCTGTATTTACATCTTTGGTTGCTGAATTTGAAGTACCCTTGTAAATGTAGCATCTCATTCTCGATGCTGACTCTCTTGCTGCATTACAGACCTTTGCATCTACCATAGTAATCGGCAATGTGTGGTTTCAAACTTTTGTGTAAACTGAATTCGCTGTGATCCACCACAACCCCGTTTAGAGATAAGAGATAAATAATCATTTGGAAGATCATGTAAATCCTCTTCCAAATATAACATTAATCCTTCACATCTGTGATTAGTCAAGGCTTGTAGTTGAATGTCATGTGGCAGTCACAGGGTGCCTCTTGAAGGATGCTGTAACAGGGACAGACCTCCTTTCCAGTTGTTCGGACTATTTCGTATTGTTTCTTGGCAGCGAAGCTTCCTCAAAATTTGACAAGGCTTGGATATGTGAAGTATTTTTTCTTCTTGTAAGCTTCTATGACTCTGATATAGGGCTTGTCTGTATTTAGCTCCTCGCGTAGTAGATGAAGTACTGTCTTCAATTACTTTGGAAACCTTGCCATTTCCAGATTCTCGGAGCTTCATTTGACTTGCATACGTTAATACTGCGATTCCAAATTTCTTTCGCAGTACCTGTGTCTTATGCATTTTACTGCATTCGCTCAACTCTTTGAACGATTTTGGTGGCCTAGCAACTGAAGTTATGCAACATGGGATTTCAGTGGTACCTTGTAGCTAATTACGGTTTTTTTTGAGAATGTGCTATTAACTTTCTGTAAACAATGCCATCATTTCTTTAATTGGGACTTTGATGAAGACAGTTTATGTTTAAAACGATTCTTTTCTTAATCAGGGAAGGCAGGAACTGATGATATACAGTTTTCCATAAAGTCCAAACTTTTTAGAAACTCTTCCTCAGAACATCTCTTCATAAGGTCATAGAGGCGCTTTCTTATCATAATTTTGACTTTTGAAGGACCTAGGATAAAAACAAAATGCTTTCAGAATTCATTTCGTAGATGACGTTTTGTAGAAGTGGTAAGCTATTAACGTAAAAGAATCGTAGAAATTCAAATTGCAGTACACAGCGGCTGCTTTTTTTTAAATTTCCAGTAAAGGAATGATTTTTCTGTCATACTGTATTAACACATTTGTAAGGAAGCACCCTGAAGTATAACAAAAATAATGATTACTGATACAAGTAATAAATAATACGTCTAAAAATAATTATAAATAACGGTACGTACCCGGATCTTCGGAATTCATACTGCTTTTCACCACAATTCAAGTAAAAACACACTTTAACACATTCAAAGGCGCAGGGTGATTTCAAACCAGTAGAGAAGCTTCAGATGCACCGCAAGCGAGACGCAGATACAGACTAGGTCCACAGCGTATCAGTGGACAATAAGCAAATGACACACTGCCTCAGCAGTGCCTCATCTGTCAGACTGTCGCAAGAAGTTATGCACGAATCAGTTGGGTATACGCCCTGCGAGGCAATCTATGGAAGGCACATGAACTGCCCGTCTGAACTCGATAAACCCCCAGCTAGAGCAAATATGAGTGAGGTAAATGGATTGATCTGCAGTCTTAAGCCATTCTGGAAACAGGTTAAGCAGAGACATGTAAAGCTACTCAAACTAAGTTCCAGTGAATTAACAATAGTGCTACACTTCCGCAGAGTAAACCCGATGATCCTGTGTTGCTCTGAAATTAGTAGTAAGAAAGGGAAGAACTAAACAGTTCACTCGTCAGTATGAGGACCATTACCCTGGTTTACGGGTGACATCCCTCGTAAACGAGGAGATTCAATTGTCTGATCCTACTGTGATAGTTCATTTTGACCGGCTTAAGCCGTACCAAGGCCCGGCTGTGCCACAGCCAGCTGTAGCACCGAGAACTGCTCCAAGCAAACGTGTTACTGCAATAAAAGTAAATAAAATGAAGGAAAAACCACTGCCTGTGTCTCCTCATTACTCATTAAGAAATAGGCACCCCTATGCCAGAAGGTCTGGGGACTAGGTTTGTTCTGTAAACAGAAAAGAAAATACATAGTTAGATTAAGTAGAGAATAAAAATGTGAGGAATAATTTATGTACAGGTATGACGAAGGGAATAATTTGTGTACAGGTATGACGAAGGGAATAATTTATGTACAGGTATGAGGAAGTCTGGAGTACCAGAATGCATTGTTATTTGAATTGTGTGTACAAACATGTGTCAGACAGACAGTTTTAACTGCAATAGACAAGTATTCTGCACCTAAAATGATAGAAAAAGACGCTTGAGCCACTTTATCACATGTAAGTGCTCTATGCTGTAGAATAAGTTGTAGTTTTAAGGATTAGTATCTAGAGCAGTGGAAAATGCTCTGTGCTGTTTTAAAGGAGAAAAGGAGTAAAGTGACGATCTATTGAATAGTAAAATTTGTTACAGTTGTGGCAATTTGTACCAAGTAGTCGAGAAAAAACTGTGAAGGTACTATTAGGCCCTTGGGAACATTAGCTGCCGAGTCAAACGGATAGCAACTGTTAAACCATGAATGACCTAGACTGTATGGAGCAAAGCTCCGTACTGAGGAAGATAGGTTTTCACAAGCGTTACTGCGTTTTTGCCATTTGGTTTAAATAACTTTGAATTGAACACAATACAATTTTGTTACAGACAAATATTAGATAGAGTTGTTGAATATAATCAAAACAGATTAGTTGCTCAAGTGTTACGGAGTGCCTTCCGCATGCTTTCCAGTAATTTATTTCACAATAACACTTAGGTCCTATATGAGCGTTATCTAAGTGACTGTGTACGCTCAGAGGATATTAATTATTTTCTGGTAGGAAGTGTACCGATTTTAAGTTTCATGTAGTTCTCAGTGAAACCCAACAAATTTATTATAATGAACTGGTTGAATAAGACTCATCCAGGAAGAAAGGATGCTAGCTTCCACACTGGTTCCACTGACATATAGCAAGCTTGATACTATACCACTGCACAGTTAAGTATTCATTCCAAGTTAATGGACTACCCAGCCAAGCAACGACCTATTGGACACAGTAGAACGTCGACAAATTGGATTACATTGCTGAATTGGTATATTTCATTAATCAGATATGGAGACAGCAACATCTAAATGGCAGCGTCAGTTAGGAAGACTTACAATTAAATCGAAGTACAGTCGCTGAAACAACTACTGCTAGGTAAAGTAATTACACTTGCTCAAATTATTTAGAAAACCGATTCTGAAGAGGGTGACATAATTGTCATTCACTTTACACTCTTTTAACGAGTTGTTTTGCAAGGAATCAATTTAGATCAATTTTTCCACACTCAATAATCCATGTCTTTGCAATAATAGGAACATGCTTTTGAATTAGAGAGTCAACCAGGGTAAGTTTACTTCTGCCAGTCCTAGGGATGTAGTAAAGTACCATAAGGAATTTTACGAGAATATGTATCGCGCTATTCACCCATGGATTACCTAGAGAACATCATAATGATATCCCGCTAGGACACAGTAACCGAGTTATATGCTGAGAATACCAATAAATTTCGTGAGGGACGCCACACAGGTACGTCACACCGAGCGAGAATTTCTACTGCGCGGGTTTTCCCTTTCCCCGTCCGTCTGCTTAGCTGAATGTTGGGTTACCGCCCTCTGTAATAAAAATAAATAAATAAACTGAGTTAATGGAACGGCGATGAACTGGAACAAGCTTTACAGGACAAACGCCCCGTACAAGTAGAACAAACAATCATGAAGAAAATTAGGTCAACCAAAAAAAGAAAAACGGTAACGTGCTTGCCTCCTATGCAGCGGGCACGGGTTCGATTCCCAGTCGGGTTGGAGATTTTCTCCGCTCATGGACTGGGTGTTGTGTTGTCATGATTTCATCCTCATCACCGGAACGAGAGTCGCCCAATGCGGCGTCGACTGAAATAAGACTCGCGCTTGGCGGCCGAAGTTCCCTGGATGGGGCCTCCCAGCCTACATTGCCACACGATCATTTCATTTTTTTCTCCCTTCTCTATCGCAAGTCGGCCATCATGAAGCGTGTGTTCTTCACTCGGAATGTAGCCAATCTCCACACAATGGACGGCGCGCGTATTTGTTTGGCCACGCCGTACGTTCGCACATGTGCGACTACGAGGAAAACAGACTGTGAAGAACCTTTAAGTCACCCTGTTTGTTATCCATGCCTAATACTACCACCCGATAGGAAAAACACGAGTTTGATTGCATTACAGTGACATCGTAACGTTCTTCTTAGAAAAGAATAAAAAATAAATAGTAAAAGGTAAATATTTAATTTTGAACTAGTCACAAATTTACAGTTATGTTCAACACTTAGGCATCAAATTAATAGCTTGTTTTACTGTCGTGTACCGAACAAACTATTCATGGCTCATTTCAGGGAACGTTCAGTACTCTTTATAGACTTTGTTGTAAGTCTCTTTAAAAAGAATTTATTGGTTTCCACAAGTAATTTGATTTCGCGATTTAATCGCAGGAACTAATACTATGGTCAAATTAGTTGTTGCCTAAACATACCTTTTCCTCCCTGCTAAGACATCTGATTGCCACCCCAACGATTGGCTTGGTTTTTATTACCTATCATCATGACGTAGGTGATTAATAGAGGTCCATATATTGCCAAAGGCCCTGCTTCTGTGTGCATCTTCGTGAATCACCCATTAAGAGAAAGATATGCTAATATCCGAACCATGCATGAAATTGTTGACCTTAACAGCATTGTATGTAAAATTACGGTTATGATAAAATCTTATTCGAGCTACAGTCCAACCAGTACTTATTCCAGACTACCATCTCTAATTTCGAGATCAAACCAAGATGAAACAGTTGAGTATTGATTAGTTCCATACTAAAACCCTGAACTTCGGGAACTAATTTATGTATTCAGTCTACGAAGCCACTGAGACTATCGATTTTCAACTTAGAAATTACTAAATATTGATTGTACCTTTCTGTATTAGCACAAACAGGAATTCCACGCATACCTATTGCGTGTACTGCGAATCAATATAGGTGTTGATGCCGCCTAATAAAATGGAATATTGCCGTGAATATTCATCGTGACTACTATCTGAGGAGTCGAAACGACGCACCGCGACAAGCCGCCTGGTTGGGTGCGCAACTCGACCCCGCAACGATGGCACATACCAGGTGCCGATAGGCAACAAACTGCTCCACGAGCCAGACGCTGTAGAGCGCACTAGCCACCCATTACAATCGACTTTAAGAACTTTGAAAATATAAGCCATTGTCGACTATTTAATACGCAAGTGATGCAACATTCATTCTTAATACGCTTACTGCTACACGCCTTACAGTAGTGGATTTACTAGCAGAAACCCCGACTAAAGAGGTTCTACAAGGTTTGAGACCATAGCGAACCTGCACCCTACGGCCGGAATTACTCAGTCCCAACTGGACAATCTCGTCGGGCTAAATCGACCTTTTGAACAAAAGAACACTAGTACAACACACTGGAATAACGAATTTGGAGACATAGTTCACCTTTAGCGATGAAACACAGTACTACAGCTGTTAAAAATTATTGATAATTAGCACTGTATCCTACCACACTGGAGATACACTTTACGTTTGTACATTCTGCCTTATTACATCGTACAATATGACACTGGAAGAGCTATGTATCTACTGCAAACACTGAGGATGAATCATATGTTGCAGCACTACACGTAAACCCAATAGAGAAAAACTGATTGTCATGTTATTGGTAATACCATGACACACTCTACACTTGAAAACGAGTTACGAATTACATACTCATGAGGCAAGTTATTTTGATTTATTCGCCTAAAGACAGATACAACTTACATATTACGCACCAAGCCAGTCTAATACTACTTTAAGAAGCCACACTGCGTATATCACCTTTATTGCTGAGATCCCATTGCTGGACGCATCTACATACTTAAGTTCGTCACCGAAGGACTATCGATGGTGCCTACGAGAGTCGTCGATCCAGCACAGTCGTGTATTATAGTCGCAGGTAAGTTGAACACAAGTGACTGAAGTGCCAAAACAAACGAGGGTTCTCATTTGAAATAATGGCACTCTAAGTACCATTGACGACGATAGGAGGTTCCAGACGTAAGCACATGAGAGAGCTAGTAATAGTTTAAACCGATGCAAGGAAACAGTTTTTCTTTAGTAACAAGACTCAAGGAGCAATCATAACACGAGATTAAAAGACTTGAATCAGTACCCTCACAGGAGGCGGAATTTTCAAAGTACCTTCACAAGTTCGAGAGTTTGAGAAATAAAAAATATTGGAGATTGCATCAGAATTAATAATGGAAGAGTTGACTATGTCCACGCTGCTCTAGCTACTAATAACGATTATTGTGTTTAGCACAAGGTTATTTAGCTTCGTCCCACAGTTCTTATGTATATTAGATTTTATTATTTTGTTATATAAAGAGTGACAGTTTTTCCTTCCCTCTGAGCTTGGTCATAGACTTAAGTACATTTTTTGTCATGTGTATGCCGATAATGAAATAAGGGAACTGTCTTAATGCAGCTAGATATGATTAGTATGAGCGAACATGTCTTGATGAAAGTATGTAAAGTCTGGCAATTCTTATTGGTTCATTTATTAATAAAATTGATAAGGGAAAGATTCCCTCTAACGTCAGCTTCATTTCCACTGCTGTGACTGATTCAGTGATTTACTATTTTACCTTGTGGAAACGCATTTGAGATGGAATACGCGTACTCTAACGCGAATTGCCATATTGGCATTTGATTTGGGTTACAGCAACAATTCTAATTGAGCGCACGTTAGCGTATGTTATTTCCATGAGAACTGGTAGTAGTCACCTGCGACAAGGGAAGTCTATGATGAGTGATCCTATTAATAACATCACTGTTTAACTTCTTAGTACCCTACCAAGTATGCTTTGCACACAGCACAACAGTTTACACTAACAACTCTGCAGAGAAAATAATTTGGGTTTGTTGCTATAATTCTACCGCTAAGGGTACATAAAATTGAATTTCTGGCTCCGCAGGGTTACAACACATCTAGTAATGGGTTCCCATGCTACAGTGCACGCAAAATGCCGTGGCCACTAGATGCACAGTCGGCAGGGGAAGCATGGGAGAGTGGCAGTGGCGGGGGTCGCTCAGAGCGTTGTAGGGGAAATGCCTAGCACTGGAGGGGAATTGCCATTCTTAAGTGAAGCCTACACTCACATTTTTGGTAAATATTAAGCAGGACCCCTCCACAGCCACACTTGCATGGTGACCATTCAGAAAGATCTGTCGGCTCTTCTTTGATTAGCATCTAAAAAGTATTCTTCCGAAAATTCAGTGATTTATTTTCGCCTAGTTTGCTATTTTATAACTTTCAGAGAAGAGTCACAAGTGGGTAATTTCGAGTAAAACCTACACGTTTCTCTTGTTGTCACGTTAAAATTTGCTTCTTTTGCCAAACCTCAGAGGATTTTATAGTCTCTCCTGACTAACACATTGTGCAGACGCAGTTACGAGAGAATTCTGAAACAGTGGTTTATTAAGTTTATCAGGTGAAGTTCAAAACATATGGCTCCAAGCACTATGGAACTTAACATCTGAGGTCATCAGTCGCCTAGACTTAGAACTACTTAAACCTAACCAACCTAAGGACATCACACACATCCATGCGCGAGACAGGATTCGAATCTGCGACCGTAGCAGAAGCGCGGTTCCGGACTGAAGAGCCTAGACCCGCTCGGCCACAGCGGCCGGCATCAGGTGAAGAACTAAGGAAAAGTACCGTCAGTATTTTATGAAAAATAAGACATGTAGTGACTTCATTTACGTTATTGCAAAACTAATAGCATTTCTCGTAACACCAGCTATCGATAGCCCTAAAAAATTACATTCCTTCATCAAAAAAGTCTGTAGCTAGTGGAATAACACGGTAGATAATGAAGTATTGCGCAATAACTATACGGCAAAATATATCCTCTTTTTGTGATATCATTTGCCAAAATTTCATTTCGATGTCTCAAACCTTTTATGAAATATGAGAAATGTTGTGGATATTTCACTCTGGCTTTATCGCTGGCGCGGTGCGATCGCAAATAAATGCACTACATCATATCAGTTTTCTCGAGATTGGTGACAGTTAGAGACCTCTGACAAAGTCTAGAGAAAACTTCAATATGTTAGCAAATTTGCCGGCCGGTGTGACCGTGCGGTTCTAGACGCTTCAGTCTGGAACCGCGTGACCGCTACGGTCGCAGGTTCGAATCCTGCCTCGGACATGGATGTGTGTGATGTCCTTAGGTTAGTTAGGTTTAATTAGTTCTAAGTTCTAGGCGACTGATGATCTCATAAGTTAAGTCGTATAGTGCTCAGAGCCATTTGGACCATTTGATTTGTTAGCAAATTTCATATGCAGCTTACACCTGCTTACAGACGAACACCAAATCATGTGATTGGTAAGCATTCAGATCCGCACAATACCATATAATGCCCCCTCTTTTCCACTTCTGGGTTGACTGGAAGTATTATCGTTAACACATGAACGTGGCTCATTCTATTGGCTGTTGTCCAAGTTCAGCGTTTCACGATGACACAGTCCACACAGCATACTTCACCAATTCGTTCAACGACATAGCAACGCTCTTTCTGTTGCCAGTTATCTTATGTTAAGTAAATCTTCTGCGCTATTAGCTAATTAACTGAAATAATAATAGAACTAACGCAACACGGTGTGTACTACTGTAGGCATCCTGACTAGTATCAGAGGGTGCTATAACTAAATCCTCATAAACAAGTGATAGCCACATTCACCGAGACACTTCAGCATGGCCGACAGGTGCTGTATTATGTTTGCTCTACTTACCAGTGTTGCAAGTGGCCCACCGTTCCAAAACCACCCATCGTCATCAGGTTTAATGTTTGAGCCGTTGGATAATAAGCTATACACTGCTCACTAGGTCAATATAGTGGCTGACTTGGACTTGGCCGTTTCAGAAGAAGAAGTAGCACTACAAAAAATCACCAATCGATGAATGGCATGCGAAACAATTTTGCGAAGCCAGGGCTAAACCGAAACGCTTCACATAAGGCACATTAAACAGGTGCTTGTTACCACCCAGGGACAGCTGTGAAGCATTTCGGACGCCGTACCGCTGCAACGCACAAAGTCAGGTTGCTTCAACGAGGCCAGCGCTGTAATGAACATAATATCCGGCACCTCCGACCGAGCTGACGCTGGTCGTTGGGATAAAACTCTTCCACAAGTCTATTCTTTTACTGGCCAACACCATGAAACCCTTGCACGCCAGCGTGTGTGGCTCGCGCAAATTGAGGTCAATCTTCTGTCTACCACCGGACAAATTCGTAATGTAGCTATTGAACTAATGCAACAATACGAGGAACTGAGGAATTGAGTCCAGCACAAATTGGTTACTAGGCACAAGGAGCAGTCAAACCTAGCCGCTACCCTGGAAGTAACTAAGGCACCACAAATTCTATTGTATAAACCCACGCAACTCAATTACATGCTACTACATTGTATGCTATTATTATTCAGCCAGGCTGACAACAAAAACCTTAACTATGACTTATTATCCGATGAACTTTTCTTGTAAAATCATAGTAACAACTCTTTCCACAGATATAGCAAATTATATAATTTCGTTAGAAGATTTAATGAAAAAGTCCAAACGGCACTGACTAGTTTAATACAAAGGATGTAATGGCAAGGTGATTCTTCGAATTGTGTCACTCGTGACGGCATATAGGCAGAACGCTCTCAACACTGTGGTGAAGGACAGGCAACAAAACACACTGAAATTTGGCCTTGCACAAATGTAAGAACAGTTTGATGGCGTTAAGAGAAAAAGAAAGGAAAAGTGATCAGAAAATAACATATATGACCTTTATTTTGCTATCAGATTACGAAAAGTTGCATAGGTTCATATTATCATTCAGAATACCCAGACTGACGTGAGCGGTAGTCACAATGTCAAGATTTTCTTCGACATAACAATGTTTGTGAGATTTCAGGAGACAATAAATTATATTTCGGCGGCCATTGCAAGGACATTTGCAAACGTGACAGATTTCGAGATTGTGCATCTCGATTTCGAATGGGTTGTTCTTACATAGCTAAAAGTGGGAAAAGGAAGCGATGTAACGTTGCTTCATTGTATGTTAGACACGTCAATGTAACACCATATGCGGAAATGAACAGCCATCCATAGAGTGTGCGAGTGAAACTGTTGTTGAAGAACAAGAGCGTTAATTGGAAATCTTGTGGGCTAACTACAATCTGTGGCAAAAAAGTATGGTGATTTTCCTAAAATATCTACTGAGCTACTAGGGTGTGGTGACTGTGCAAGCGCCAACAATAGATCGCAGCACAGGCATGAACAGTGCATGAAGTAAGAACAAAGTATTTGAACGAAAATTGTACGAATTTATTTTGACCTTCTCTCTTTTAATGTATAGTAACTAACGTCAGTTTGCACAGATGTGAGCTGCAAGTGGCCAAAATACATCTTCGAATCCCAAAGGATAATCTCAAATGTTAGGCCGCGAAAGGATCAATAAGGCGTGCCGAGGGTGTGGTCTGAGCGGCGCCATAGTCCGCTCTTTGATTCCGCGTCACACTGTACTGAAACCGGCCAACGTGAAATAGGTTCGGGCAAACGTCGCAGGCATTGTTAAAAATTTTATTATAAGCTCGAAAAAAATTTACGGATTTAATGTTTTAATTATTTGCAGAGCATACTGAGGTTAACCTGCACCCCTGGCAGAAATGTCATAATGGCGGCCCTCCTCTCGCCCTGTAAGGCTATAATTTTGTCAGAAGATGTAATAAAAAATCAGACCTTACAGGAAAATATTGCAGAATGAAGTAAACTGACAAGATGTTTTGAACACAACAAATAAAATGTATTATTGTAGTAAACAAATTTGAAATTGTATAGATAGTCTGAAAAAATTAAAAGTAAAAATTCTATATATTATGGTTCATAGAAGCTACTTTACCTTGATAATAGTATGAAGTATGTCGAAGAACAGTTTTTATTTGCTCATAAATTGGTAGAAGTGTATACAGAGTGTTTCAAAATTCATGTCACACACTTCTAGAGGTTGGGAGGAGACTTAGTAGATCAAGTTTAACGTAGGAACCCATATCCGGAAACGTCATACAACGACGCCACAGAGCGCCAAAGCTGTAAGCGCCGGTGCCTGTAAGTGTGTGTATATACAGAGTGATTCCATGATGATGTCACACACTTTCATGGATGATAGACAAGAATAAATGTATCAGTTTGAGGTAAGGGTCCGTGTACTGGAAGCGAACGAGTCAAAAGTTACAAGCGAAAACCATTCTAATACCTCATACAGTGGAATACATGTATTGGTACTGTCATTGCTAAGGTTGTAGGATAGGCAACTTTCAGAGGTGATAGTATGTACCAAAACAAGAAAATATCTCTAGTAAACATGGACTATAAAATGCATAGCTTAAGAGTTATGAGCACTTGTTCAATAGAGCAGACACGTTTCACACTAGCGAAGATGAACAAGTGGTCTTAGTTGCTCAGCTTTGTATTTTAGGCCCATATTTACTATTTTTTCTTATATTGGTCTATACCACCACATATGAATGTTGCAACAACAGTATCAGTACATCTATTCCAGTATCAGAGGTATCAGAACGGTTTCCGCTTGTAACTTTCGATGGTTCGCTTCCGGCACAGGTTTCCTTGTCTCAAATTGATATATTTACCCTTCTCCATCATCTTTCATAGTCTGTAACATCATCATGGAATTACCCTGTATATGCATACATCTACAGGCGCCGGCACTTGTAAAATTGTTGCTCTGTAGCGTCGTTGGGTGACGTTTCTCGATATGGCTTCCTATGTAAAACTTGATCTAAGTCCCCTCTACAACCTCTAGAAGAGTGTAACATGAATTGTGACAGCGCGTATTAGCCGCGTAGTTTGAGGCGCCATGTCACGGATTGCAAGGCCCCTCCCGCCGGAGGTTCGAGTCCTCCCTCGGGCGTGGGTGTGTGCGTTGTTCTTAGTATAAGTTAAAGTAGTGTGTAAGTCTAGGGACCGATGACCTCAGCAGTTTGATGCCTTAGGAATTCACACACATTTGAACACTTTTTCGATCAGAATTGCCAAAGACCCTGTACATTAGTAATTAGAAATATAATAATGTATCAGTTTCCCGAAAGTGTGTTTTTATTATAATTTTGCTTTGCATGTTCTTGCTTTGAGCGGAAACTGGAAATTTGTGGTAAGTTACTGTGGGACCAAACAGCTGAGGTGAAACAGTCCCTGGGCTTACACACTACTAAATCTAACTTAAACTAAATTACAGTAAGGACAAGACACACACCCATGCCTGAGGAAGGACTCGAACCTTCGAAGAGGAGGGGTGGGGGGGGGGGGGGGGGCACCGCGCGAACCGTGCTAAGGCGCTTCAGATCGCGCGGCTGCTCTCAGCGAAGCCTACTCATTGATTACGTCATTTACGCCCAGCTACTCAGCTGCTTCGTATTCTGTCCTTAAGAAATCTAAATGGACTCTCTGATTTCACTCACACTTGACTTTAACTAGTATTTTATGATCTTCGATTTGCCGAAATTGTGTTCACAATAGGTTGTACAATCACTGGCATTATCGTAAATATTCTCATACCTGTATCGTAATGGGAAGCCGTCTCAACGGAACTTGGTAGTAGCTGTTTCGTTAAGTAGCTCCACTTTATCAATATATCTGCTACATGTGGCACCAAAATCAACTGCGCATTTTTAGTACGAAATACGTTCAGTTATAAAAGTTAGCATTCAACCGTTTTTTGTCCTACACACGACTCAATAACGCCTTTGGAGAGACAATGCTACCTTCATATTTTCAAACGTAGCTCGCGAAGTTAACCGCTGAAAAGCTTACCAACACATTTGCGGCGTTCATAAATTAAAATAGAAAATAGTACGTAGGAACGTGAGCCCACGTCTTCCATTAAAATCCTCGACTGCAGTCAATAGTCGTCCCATCTGACACCCCACACCACATCGGGCTGTGTCCTCTTGTTTCGATGTGGTCTCCAAGTGTGTGAAGTTGACCAAGGTTCTGAGGAAGATATAGGAGAAATAATAAATGTGGTTGACGAGTGCCAGAGAAAACCTGAGTTTTCCACGAAGTGCGAAATGCATAACAAATTACGATTCCTTGAGTTGAACATTAAGAGGCAGTGCAGGATAAGTATGCTTCTACCGTCTAAAGGAAGCTGATACGGACGAATACTGTAATTCCTGATACACTAATGCCATCTACAGGCTTATAAAGAGGTTACTTTTCGTACCTCAGTACACAGACCAGTCAATGGACCAATGAGCAAGAAGGATAAAGAAAACGAAGTTAACACCATTAAGAAGACAGCGGTTAATAATGGTTACAGAGTAGACATCATTAATAAATTGTTGCGTGAAAGTACTAAAAACAGAAACAGTAACCTCAATGTGGAAAAATTATAACAGGTCACTACAATGTAATACGGAACATTCTAGAGAACGGTCGCAAAAATTTTTAAACCTCACCGTGTGAAAATAATGTTCTTGACAAATGCCAGCCGGAGTGGCCGAGTGGTTCTAGGCGCTACAGTCTAGAACCGCGCTACCGCTACGGTCGCAGGTACGAATCCTGCCTCTGGCATGGATGTGTGTGATGTCCTTAGGTTAGTCAGGTTTAAGTAGTTCTAAGTTCTAGGGGACTGATGACCATAGATGTTAAGTTCCATAGTGCTCAGAGCCATTTGAACCATTTTTCATCAGTCGCCTAGAACTTTGAACTTTGAACCTAACTAACCTAAGGACATCACACACATCCATGCCCGATGCAGGATTCGAACCTGCGACCGTAGCGGTCGCTCTGCTGCAGACTATAGCGCCTAGAACCGCACGGCCACTCCGGCCAGCCCGAATTCCTCGGAAAGCTCTTTTATCCTGTTGTAGTTTCTCTTGAGGTGGGTGAATGTTCATTTCGATGCCTCGGAGGAACGTCCAGTTTAAACTTCAGAGTTCAACCTCCGCTGTCATTTTCGGCAGAACCCGCACTTCTGCGCTGTGTTTACATGCGGAGACTTTCATTCTTCCTTTTCAGAATCATGTCATGGAATGGGAGTAGACTCAAGGCTCTAACCACCTCTGAGCGATTGGCTACAACAAAATGAAATAGAGAAGGGTAGCAGATTGTTTAACACTATTTCATTCCTCGGAACTCGGAATCTCTGTGCTCATTGACGGCGATTCCAAGTTCTAATGGCAAGGTAGTTGAGTTTCATACAGTTATTAGGGAACTCACTTTGTCTTAGGATTTTGTAAAATACTTTTTCTCAAGCTCTTGTAGAGTAAAAACACCTCTCATGCTCTTGTAGAGTATAAACACTTCAGGTTAGGAGAGATGATGAACGAAACGAACCTCTCTACCGCAGAAAAGATGTCTATGCTTAAGCACTAAGTTAGGGTGTCCATTCGTCCCGTTTTTCCCGGGACAGTCTCGTTTTTTATCAAAATGTCCTGCTGTCCTGAAAGTTTTTTTGGGGATGCTCAAATGTCCCGTTTTTTATGATTCCGCTTGGCTAGAGTATTTTACGCTACTGGTTGTTTGACTTGCTATTAACTGCGCAATTATTTACGCTAGGAAGCGTGTGATGACTTTCAACACACCCCAAACATGTACCGAACTGTCAAAAATCGCAAGTAATTTTGAACGCACTATAGGTTACGAATAACAACGAAGATTCTTCTCTTCTAAATCGACCCACTGAATCCGTCCTTTCGGTCCAGAGATACTCTACACCACTGATACTTGCTCTCTGGCTTTCGTCACCACACTGTTAATGTTTTGCACTGTGCAATCAGTTTCATTATGCCAAAACGAAAGTGTAATTTTAACAGCAATATAAAATGCGAGTTTCCTTTTATCACTGGTAGTGGAGAAACTGTAGAATGTACGTTGTGCAGATCAAAATTTGCTATTGGTCATGGTGGAAGGTCTGACATTGTGAATCACATTAAGACGAAGAAACATCGCATGAGTGATTAAACGAAAAGAGCAAATAAATGCGTGAGTGACTGCTATGTATACTTAAAATCAGTAACAGAAATGGATAGGCAGTTGGCAGCACAAGAAGCTACGTTTGCATACCACAGTGCAATGCATAACCATAGCTATAAGTCAATGGACTGTACTACAGCAGTTGTTAAAAAACTTTTCAATCCTAAATGCACATGTGGACACACAAAATGTAATGCAATCATTTCAAATGTTATTGCACCGTATGCAGCTCAGCATGTTTTAAATGAACTGAAAAGTGCTCGATTCATTTCTGTAATGATTGATACATCGAATCATCTGGATTTGAAGTTGGTTCTTCTCCTTATCAGGTATTTTCACCCTGAAAATGGCATAACGGTGAAAGTGCTCGAATTGCTTAATTTAGCTGGAGAAACTTCAGATTTACTTCAGAATTATGTGCTGGAGGTTTTAAAGAAATATGATCTTGAGGGAAAGGTGATTGCAGTTTCTGCAGACAACACTAACACCAGTTTTGGTGGTAAGCAGAGGAAAGGAAAAAACGATTTGTTCTATAAACTGCAACAGAACACAGTGAATAATATAGTAGGTGGTGCACAATTCCTTACAAACTGGCTCAGATTGCCTACCCATCGACTGCCAATTAATTGTAAACAAAATCTACCAGCACTTCCACATTTTCTCTGAAGTCATTCTGTAAGTTTACTGAAACTGAATACAAAACTGTACTTGGGCACAGCAAGACAAAGTGACTATCTCTGCTACCAGCATTGAAAAGAATTGTAGAGATATTTCCTGCTCTGAAATCATATTTTATATCCCCTGTTAAGTGTCTTGTTATCCTTAAACAATTGTTTGATAACCCTGTGTCTATTCTCCTTCTACATTTTCTTGTTAGCCAGCTAAAACCTTTCTCCACAACAATTAAATGTTTTGAGAAACAAGAAATCACAACAGTGGAAGTTTATCAAGAAATAAACAAATTATTGGGCAAATTACAATGTAGAAAATCTGGAAGGTTTCTCACATCCTTTGTACATGAGGCTCTAAGGAAGCTGGAAGAAGATGCTGAAATTACCGAGAACAATTTCATATTTATGCTGACATCTTCTATGACTCTTGCACTGAGTATATTAAAGAATAGTGTTTACCATTTCTCACACCTTTTTAAGTATTTGACTGGGTTAATACTGAAAAGGAGAAACTACAGTGGAACGATATTCAGGACTGTTTTGTTTTTGTTAAAAGTATTGTACCAAGTTTTCCTGTCGATGAAGGCGAACTGTTCGATGAATTTTCATGTGCACAGATCTTCATAAAGAGTGAAGAAGGAGACAAAGAAAGTGTCAGTGCAACGTGGTGTAAAATATTTGCTTATTTAAAAAGCAAAAACATTAACATGAAAAACATGATTCATTTTATGGAGTTTTGTCTGGCAATTCCTGGGTCAAATGCTGCTGTGGAACGTGTGTTTTCGTTAGTGTCAGATGAAAAAAACAGAATGAAAGTTGAAACAGTGAGGGCCTTGCTCATTGTCAAAACACACTTTAATGGTGTATTGTGTACTGACTTTTATGATACAATTTCAAACGAAAATGCACTTCTTGATAAAGTACATGAAAGTGAAAAGTACGGTGATAGTGTGGCAGAATAATTGTAAAAAGTGATTTGGGATCATCTGAGTGCACGTTGTAAAGGTAAACTTGTATGTGTATTAAATTTAGTCAATGCAGTATTTATGTCCCGTTTTTTTCCTTCATTGTCCCAGGTTTTTCTCTAATTTATTTCAAATGCCCCCTTTTTCAATGCAAAAGAAATGGACACCCTACACTAAGTGCAAAAGGGGAGCCGACATCACATCTTCCAGCTGCTGCTGCGGCCAGGCCGTTTATTTACGCCTTGCCCGATTGATAAGATGCCACATCGTCATGGCTGCCGAAGCAGTTTAGAAACAAACCTAACCCGCCCCCTTCAGGAGCCGAGTATGCAATCTTAAAATCAGATATCCAGCTTGTTGATTTCAGTGCACATTTTCTGGAATCTAATGGTGTTTGCTCCTACCTTGCAGTGTACTTTCTGCATCTAATTAATAGCTTACGTAGTCACTAGTCATGTCTGTTAAGTCCTAACTTGATTCTGTTTTATCGTCCCTAACCACATGTGCCGAGGATATACTTAGAGTTGTATTCCCTTGTCCAATTATTAATGATTCTTTTAAGACGTCAGTTCCCTAACTTTCATGTTCAAAATCAATAAATCTACTTGTATAGTGTCCACTTGTTTCCATTCGTAGCTAATTTTTCTATATGAGTGGTGCGGTATCCATTTATTTCATGCTCAATTGGGTCGCCCCTATAGATATTAATTTAAATAAGACATTTTCCGTTGCGTGACAATACAGTTGTTATCAATAATTTGCGTGATCATTTGGAGTGGTTCTTCTTTCTGTTGGGCACCAGAATTTAGTTTTGTGCATCCTAGGGACATGCTCTGAACACAGTCCAGCAAAGCGGCCCGTCTAACGAGCGGGCGCCGCACTGCTCCGTACTGAGCTTCAGTAGTCTCGGACGGAAAGAGCCCGTGACGTCACCACGCAGGCCATCGCACCCGCTTCAGGTTTAGTGGTACAATGCCCAGTTGATAGCCCATCATAAACTGAACATAGATCAAGCATGAAATCATGAGCAAAGTGATGGTATTTGTGTGTCGTCAGTACTTCACGCGAAATCAGAAAAAAAAAATTATGTTAGACACCCGCACGGTTGTCGTCGATGGTTATTAATGGCTTGTCGAAGACGTGTGTTTTGCATCGTGCTCCGACTAGCGCAATAATGAATCGAATGAATTGCCCGACTAGGCAAACCGTGGACCTGAACAGAATGGGAAACATCGTCGTCTTTACGTTCAAGAAAGAATTAAAGGAGATATAAATCAACTGTGTTCAACTACTGATACACGTAGAGCTCTGATACATGCTACTCGAATACACAGTCTTTCAAATGACTACCAACCTAGTAAAAAGCAGAGATTTTAATGTAATTCGTTTCTAAGTCTGCGGTGGCTGTAAATTCGAAAGGTAACAGCAGTAACAGTTTTATTTACCTGTATCCCTCATTTGCAGGGGTAGTGGACGTTTCATAGTATTATGGCATAAGAACCAAAACAACACAATACGAATGCATAAATACTTACACTACGGAAAAACTATTTTTTGAAGGGCAGAATCCCAGTCTGTTTTAATCAGCACAACCTCGTTCGATTGATGTTCACTGTCTGTGATTGTGCCGACTGATACTATCGTACTTTAGTTAGTGCGTCCATTAGAACACATATGGTCCTGTTACTTATATCACTATTTTCTAACATTATGTACCACATATTCCCAGAATTACATATTAGGCCTTCCATAAACTTGTAGACCTGATTTCCACGAAGCCCACATAACGTAGCTGTACTCCAGATCAGGGTGGACAAGCGCGGTGTAAGCTGTCTTTTTAGTAGATCTGTTGCATCTTCTAATTGTTCTGCCAATGAATCGCAGTCTTTGGTTTGCTCTACCCACAATATTATCAATGTGATCCTTGCAATGTAGGTTATTCGTGATCATTGAAGTACGCACTGTATTTCGAATCTCTGCAAAACTTTTCCAATATTGGGGATTTTGCATTCTTTTAAATTTGGCATGCTTCTTTCGTTGCTTCTGCAACAGCGATCTGACCTGTTTTGCCTACCATGGGGGATTAGTACCATCACTTATTAATTAATTTGATATGTATCTCTCAATTGCCGTCGATACTATCTCTTTGAAACCATTCCACATCTTTTCTACACTTACATGATGAGATCGGAAAGACTGTAGACTGTCTCTTAAAAAGGCGTTAAGAGCATTTTTATCAGCTTTTTTAAAGACTTATACCTCGCGTTTCTTTTTGATGGTTGTAGGTGTTACGATACTCAGCCTTGCAGCAACTGCCTTGTGATCGCTAATCCCTGTATTCGTCACGATACTCCCTATTTGTCTAGGATTATTTGTTGCTAAGAGGTCAACTATGCTTTCGCAACTATTAACGCTTCGAGTGGGCTCGTGAACTAAGTGTTCAACATAATTTTCTGACAAGGCATTCAGTACAATTTCGGATGACGTTTTATGCCTGCAGCCGGCTTTAAATGTACAATTTTTCGAGCATATCGAGGGTAGATATAAGTCACCACCGACTATAATTGAATGAGTGGGGTACCTATTTGAAATGAGACTCAAGTTTTCTTTGAACTGTTCAGCAACTATACCTTCTGAGTCAGGAAGTCGGTAAAATGATCCAATTAACAGTTTAGTGCGAGTGTCAAGGATAACCTCTACCCATACTATATCGCAGGAAAAATCCACTTCAGCCGGCCGAAGTGGCCGTGCGGTTAAAGGCGCTGCAGTCCGGAACCGCAAGACCGCTACGGTCGCAGGTTCGAATCCTGCCTCGGGCATGGATGTTTGTGATGTCCTTAGGTTAGTTAGGTTTAACTAGTTCTAAGTTCTAGGGGACTAATGAGCTCAGCAGTTGAGTCCCATAGTGCTCAGAGCCATTTTTGAAAAATCCACTTCAATTTCACTACAAGGTAAGCTACTTCTGACAGCAATAAATACTCCACAACCAACTGTATTTAATCTGTCCTTTCTGAAAACTGCTAGATCGTTTGAAAAAATTTCGGCTAAACTTATTTCTGGCTTTAGCCAGCTTGCTGTACCTATTACTATTTGAGCTCTCTATTAAGGGTTGGAGCTCTTGTTTTCCAACACAGCTACGACGTTTACAACTGCAATACCGATCGTTTCTACAAATACCTTAGTGTGCTTTACCTGCCCCCTAGGCAGACGCCCTTTCTGTGGTTTCCTGAGACCCTCTAACATAAAAAAACTCATAGTCCCTTCCACAGTGCCCCCGCTACACGTGTAGCCGCTTCCTGTGTATAGTGGACGCCTGACATATTAAGCGGAATCCGGGAACTGTTTCAAGAAATTTCTTAGGTCGAGATATACCATTGCACAGTATGAAGTTAACAAATACGTTTATTATTACTGCCGTTACCGCAATTAAATTTTTAATTCTGCTGCTGCTATCCGCGTACTTGACAAAGAATGTAAGGCTTCTTGGTTATTCTTACAAGCAGTTCCCAAAAAATAGGTGAATGTTTAGTTCGCAGCAAATGGATGCGGCGTTGTGTGACAACTGTACCGTAACAAATAGTTATTTAGTTCTTTTCATCTGTAGTGAAGACTTTTCAAGTTAATATCGGACGTCTCTAGTTATTCTTAGACAACATTAAAATTAAATTAGCTGATGAACACGGTACTTCATAAGACAAATTGCGTTGTATTACTTCAAGAACTTGGGTTTAGCAGCGACGCTTGCTAAGACCGGCAGGAAACGCCACTTTCAAAGCCAGAGGATTTTCGTATTTTCTGTTAATTCATATCTTCTGTTCATTATCTCCATATGGTCGATGCCACCTATTTCAAATAGAGGAAAGAAAAAAATACTGCAGAAGATCAACAGTTTTTCGTTGTAATACACTCATTCTACGTGGCCCAAATTCATATTTTCCCGGAATTACTCTAATTGTAATATCACTTCAACACTGCGGAAAAGTATTTCATTGTGGCAAAACTCACGTCCGACTAAGAGAGTTTATACTTAGTTGCCAACCTGAAATTCTAGCTCTGTGGAACACCAGTTTCAGTAAAGTGCTGTTGCGAAGACTGTTTACCACTGGTCTTTCTCACCGGGAAATACGTAATTGATTTATTCGACTCCATAGGTATACTGCAACAGTAATTTCGTGTGCAAGCAATGCTTACGAATCGCAGTATTAAATTGTGCCATGGCTTCCATTTCTATAAATTCTCGACCTAAACTGGCTCCGCGTCATTTCAAACGCCAGTTACTGCATCGCCTTACTGACAGCAACAGGTGAGCGTACTACAAAATTCGTAGTTTCTTTAATGTGATTTTGCAATTACTGAAATAAAAGTCGCATGATCGCAACATTAGAGGTTTCATTTCGTTGATCCTTTCGTTCTGGGAGATGAGTATTCTGGGTAGTAAGTTTTTCCCATTGTAATCAGCGAAATGCAGCAAAATGTGGCCACTAATCGCTTCATAAACTGCTATTTAGTGCTGTTAAGATGATTTATTTTAACTTTGTTGTAGGTGGAGGAATTTAGTTTAATCTTAAAACAACTTAAGCAGGAACGCTCGCAAATTTACCGAATAAAAAAAGGTTATTGTCCAGGTAGGAAAAGGTTTGAGCAACAAAATTTGCACATGAAACTTCCTGGCAGATTAAAACCGTATGCCGGACGGAGACACGAACTCGGCATCACACGTTGTGTTCCTGAAACTGTAGCAATCGTAAGTTGAATCTGAGTTAAACCTCTTTAGGTATTGCACAGCTAAAAATACAAGACGATTAGTAATATAAAATACTCCAGCCAGAGCAACATGATCCGCACCACAACGTGAATCTAAATTTTACCTTCAATCTCTGGGAAAGGTGTCATTATTATCACTACATATGATGTGTAGAGACACATACATTTACATCATCCTCTAAACAATACTCACAACCAACTAATTCATTAGATCTATTTTCAAAGCGTGTAATCGGGAATGATTTTGACTTCTTAGGCGAAGAAAGTGCTCTTCGCCTTCTATTGCACTTCTCTTCCCCCTGCCCTGTCATGGGTTCTTACTTGCTTAACGTCACAGTTCGAGGAATTTCATAAACGTCGCATTCTTGCGCTTTGTGAAGATAGATATTGTATCAGCACCATTCCTGTGCCATAGGATACACCAATTCGACGATATATCGCTAGGTGAAGAGAGTGGCGGAGGAAAGCAACGTCAACCATCTTTGTCGCCCTGGACGTACAGAGGCTACCACAGAGGATCAAGTCAATAGTGTAATCCACTGCAGTAAAGAAGACCTTTTCACGACTAGCACAGAAATTAGGAACGTCCTCTAGCTAAGTGTGAGCAGGTCACCATTCGTCGTCGTCTCAACGAGAAAGGGTGGTATGGACGATAATCGGCGAAGGGATGACCAAACTGTTGTCACAATTTGATGTTGGATATCAGCTAGTGGTTGCGGCGTTTTGTGGCAATTGGACCGTCCGTTTTCTAGTTATTACTGCTACGAAATACTGTATAACGTAATGATTTCTTTGTTCGTCAGAGATTTTCGGAGGCTGAATAATCTTCCAACATGAACATTCTCCTGCTCACGCAGCGAGCTGTGTAACACACTGGTTTCAAATGAATGCAGACGAGCTGTTGGACTGGCCTCCAAAGGTGCAGACCTCAGTCGCATGTAGCATGTATGGACAAAGATGCAGAAAATTATTAGGAGCGGAAGACCAGCACCGTCTACCATGCCGGAGCTGTCCGAAATAGTTCGTGATGCGAGGAAAGTGTTGTCACAGAAAAGCAACTCGTCCAGAAACTTTTATCTCCATTCTCCGGCAGCAAAATGCAGTTGTAGAGCAGGGTGGAAACTGGGCACGGTACTGAATTATTGTGTTGCTATCGAGAAAATTTTGTTTACGGAAAATGAACGTTTTGTACTCCCTCGAAGAAGAGGGAAATTCGTTTGTCTTAGCGCTCTCTCTCTCTCTCTCTCTCTCTCTCTCTCTATCTCTCCACCCCCCCCCCTCTTTACCTCTATTTTCTCAATAGACTCTTGATTTCAAATGTTTTTACTACCATTGATCAAAAAGACTGAGAGAAACATGAAACTGTTTTTGTTTTGTCCCATGACACATGACGTCAGTGTTAATGAAGGCATCAAAGAGAAAGTACTTAGTGGTTTTTCCGTCGAGAAGAAGTGTCATTTTAGTTTGTCTTCTCTTTATCTACATGCAGGCAGAATAACAATACCGACGAAAACACAAAGGAGATATCATTTCCATTTAACGCCAAACTCAAATCATGCGGAGAAAGAGTGATGCAAGACCAGCGGGTAGACGTAAAGTCGAGCATTTCAGTCCTCTACATCCTCAGGTATATGCTTATGAATACTTTAAAATTATGAATTCTTCATAATTATCGTTGTCCAGCTAAACTAATAACTCTTACCACGAATTAAAAATCATGAGAATAACAGGATTCGCATCACTTACAGCATAGTAGGAACTGGTCACCTAAAGCACTATGTCATTCTACCAATGGCTTACGTTTCATTTACGAAATGGTGTAATATGCTTTGTGATGTCACACGTTTTCCATGAAAAATAAATGAAGCAACGAGTGAAAGTGGCGCAGGGCGTCTTCGACGGAAATGCAGACTGTTCATCTGACTTTGAATTGTATGAACGGAGCTATGAAGAATATAAGATAACTGAAAGTGACACAAACGGTGTTCTGCTAGGTTTTATCAGAGCTGCTTATTTTGGAGATGTTGCGTGTGGCAAAGTGCGAGAAACTTAATAGCTGCCAACGCAGATGCCACACAGATTCGACACGGTGAAACCAACGTTATTTATGTGGAATCTGTTCGTGCAGAAAATGGTATGAGAGTCTCTTAAGCATATATTCTGTCAACATGGTTGAAATGTACCAGGAAATGCAGTTGAGTTTCACACTTACGATATCTATCTTACGACGAAAGTTTTGATGAAATGAAAGAAATTGTTTGTTTCAGGCATCGTTTGGAAATGATTCATGATTCCAGTATATCACAGAGTAATCAAAATGTATATTTACAAGGAAATGTATCTCTTCTGATACAGATGCAAAAAGAAAAATATGAAAAGCCTTTCTTGATTTGGAACTTCACGTTATTCGTAGCATACATAGGCTCATCGTGGATGTTGCGTTTTACAATCGATGCTCTGTGGTTGTGTCTTCATTTGTGCGCCTATCTTCCATGGATAGTGTCATTGAAATCGACATCAAAAAATGTTTTCCAAGTCAGTTACTATAAAAAAGGTTTCTTACCTACTCATAAATTTTACAGTGTAACTGCTGGAGATGTTCTAGTACCAACACTCTAGTCCCTAAACCCAGCTACAGAAACTCAGATAAGACTCATTGACATTTACTTTGGGTATTTCAGCGCCCGGCCGCCACATCTTCGAGACTTCCCAAGGTTGGTATACTCCCTGCTAGAAGTATAACTGAATCTTGTCAACAATGCAGCATATGTGCTGTTTGAGGCTTTCCCGGCGCTGCATCTGCTTGATAGGTTCCCGGGAATTACGCCGGATAATATTGTAGAAACTGCACAATATATCAGCGAGACACCTGCCCGCCATCTTCAGGTGCTACTGTCTCGTCGCTAAAGGATGGGGCCCCTCCACGCCCACACCAACGTGGTGACCAAACCAAAAGTTCTACTGTCACCTCCGTAAACATGTTAGTTTTTGAATCAGGCGTCACAGGATGCGGGCTGTGATGTTGTCCATGCGTCTGGGTAAGACTACTCATTAACATGGTCCATCAGGAGATAGAAATGGTCGAAAACGATTGAAGGGTAGCGGTTGTAAGGGCAGAGGAAAAAAAGTGGTAAGGCAAGAGCCAAGGGAAAAAAACCTCTGCGACAGTAGGACGGGTAGTAAGGGCAGTAGCGGCTTGCTATCTGCGACCGTGCATGCAAGGTGTGGTTGTGTTAGTTCGAGGTATCGTGCATCGTTACCTTTGTCGTTGTTGGAGCTTGTTGCGGCGATTGCTGCAGTTGCTGCGCCCCTGCAACAGTTCAAGATCGTTGTGGATTAGTGGGCGATCGGTCATAGATCGGCTCACGGACTGTGTAGGGGGGTGTGTGTGGCTGGTTTGCGTGCTGTGTACAGTACGGTTTCCCTGCGGTTGCCTGTTTTTCGGCTAGTCGCACATCTGGGTTTCCAGTAATAACTGTGTTGCAGGGGCTCACCAGTACTGTCGTGTTAGCGTTCTATAGACCATAGATGTTCAGTTCCTAGCCAGTAATGTATTTGGTCTGTTATGCTTCCATCTATGGTTGTGGTCGTAGTTACCCAGAGAAAGGATAAACGGGTTGCGCGAGTGTCTCGTGTTATTGTACAGTCGTGTGGAGAGTTTTTGGAATACCTGCAAGATAGTATCTAGCCGGTATTCCCGGTGAAGGTCCGCGATGCGTGTGTAGCGCGGAGCGTTGCTTATGATTTTGAGTACTTTGTTCTGTATGAGCTGCAGACGGCGCAGGCGAGTTGGCGCAGCGTATCCCCAGACAGGGGCTGCGTACGTCATCAAGGGTCTAATACGTGTCATGTACATGGACCTAGACACCCTCCTGTTTAGTGTGCTACGCCTGTTAAGCATGGGGTAGAGTTGTTTGAGCCTCGCGTTAGCTTTGTTGGTCACGTGTTGAATGTGGTCCCCCCAGAGTAGTTTCCTGTCCAGCCAGACACCGAGGTATTTGACCTTCTCGCGGAAACGTATTGGGCGTGTGTGTAGTGTTATTGGGTTGCAGTGCTGATGTTTGCGCAGTTGCTTCGGTCTTCTAGTGAACAGAACGGCCTCGCACTTGTCGACGTTTACTCTAACACGCCATTTCACCAGCCAAGGCTCCGCCGTTCTGAGTGCGGTCTGTAGTCGTGAGTTAATGTTAGACGGCTTCCAATCTTGCGCAAGGATGGCAGTGTCATCCGCGTAGATTGCTACCGTCGTGTTATGTGTAGCTGGGAGGTCGTTGATGTAGAGGTTAAACAGTAAGGGCCCTAGGATACTTCCTTGGGGTACTCCTGCCTGTATACCATGTCGTGTCGATTGTTTGCCCTGCACGTCAGTGTTGAAACTCCTGTCCGTGAGATATGAGTGTATGAGACGTACGAGCCCGTCGGGGAACCCTGCGTCACTGAGTTTGCGTATTAGGCCGTTGTGCCACAGACGATCGAAAGCCTTTTCGATGTCCAGGAACACCGCCCCAGTTTCCTTGCTTGTGTTGTATCCGTGTGTTATGTATTCAACGACGCGGAGGAGTTGTTGTGTTGTTGAGTGGTGATTCCTGAAACCGAATTGCTCCGGTCTCAGGGTGTCGTTTGTGATGCAGTGCCTGGTGAGTCGTTTTAATATTACCTTCTCAACGATTTTGCTGAGCGCGCTCAGCAGACTGATGGGTCGGTAATTTTGTGGGAGGAAGTGGTCTTTCCCCGGCTTCCTGAACATCAGGACCTTGGCCGTCTTCCAAAAGGCGGGGAAGTGTTGGTGTTTGAGTATGGCATTCGTAATGTGTGCTAGGTAGTCTACAGCTTTGTCCGTGAACTCCTGGAGGACACGGTTTTGAATGCCATCGAGACCAGGGGCCTTCCTAGCGGTGGTATGCATGATGGCCCATTTGATTTCTGCTGTACTAGCTTGTCGGATGTTGTTGCGCGCTGGTTGGGCCAAGATGCGTGTGACCTCCTGGTCCGTATCACGTGTGAATGCTGGGTCTGAGGGATCCAGGTTCGGTGTGAATGACGCTGCGAGTGTGAGGGCCATCAGTTCCGCTTTTTCTTCCGCAGAATATGCTGGTCCGTCTGGCCCTTGTAACGTGGGGGTGTACAGTTTCTCCCTGGTGAAGTGTCGGGCTAGCTGCCACACGCCAGGCCGCGTGGTGTCTAGCCCTTCGAGTTTCTGGTCCCACTGTTGTGTCTTGAATGTTTGTATTTTTTCCCGGATTATACCCTGGAGCCTGTTAATGTGCCGTTTGAAGTGCTGGCGCCTGGTACGCTGCCAGTGTCTCCTGAGGCGGTTCCTCATTGAGATTAGGCCCAGTATTTCCTGGGGCAGGGCAGCACTGTGTTGTTGTGGCGTGCGGATTGGTATGGTGTTGGCTATTGCGTCCTGGACGGCGCCGGTGAGGGTTTCGACTGCCTCGTCAATTTGAGCTGTCTCGTTAATCGCGTGGGTTGGTGGGATGCGACTGTCAAGCGTTTCCTTGAACTGGGTCCAATTCGCGCGCCTGTAGTCTAACATCCTGCGTTGTTCCATGTTCTGCAGTGTTTCTTCAATGTACAGTATAACGGGTTGGTGATTTGAGGGCAGATCGTTTTCAACGGCAACGTTGAGTGTCGTTGTTATGCCCTTGATGAGGGCCATGTCTAACACGTCTGGCCTGTGTCCCCTCCGGTAGGGAATGTGCGTCGGTTCGGTCGGCGCTAGTGTGATGTAGTTTCGTCCTAGTGCATGTTCGTATAGTTTCTTGCCGTTGGAGTTTCGTATTCGTGAGTTCCAGTCCGGGTGTTTTGCGTTAAGATCTCCAGCGGCTATTACGTGCGGTGATATGTTGAGTATTGTGCTGATGTCGCGTGTTTTGATGTTTTTAGGGCTGTTGTATACTGACACCGGTGTAGTGTAGGCTCCGTTGAACATGACCCTGACGGCGGTTGCCTCTAGTTTTTCGAGTTCAGGGAGCACTATGTTTGTGTGTTCTATGTCTTTGTGTATGATGATGGCTGTTCCGCCGTGACCGGAGGCGTCCGGTCGGTCGGTACGATAGACGCAGTAGCCGGTGAAGTTTAGTTGGTTGCGTGGTTTGAGCTTAGTTTCGCTCAGCAGTGCGATAAGGATACCCTTACGCTCCATGAACGCGGCGAATTCCGCCCTTTTGTTATTGATACCGTCTGCATTCCAGAACAGGATCTGTGTCAGTGTCTGGTTGTTTGCGATGGGGGCGGGGTGTGGTGTGTTATCCATGTATGTGTGTAAGCAGTGTGGTGAACGCTGTTTGTATGGCAGCCCAGTACTGCCCGGGTTGGGCAGTCGTGAGCTGTGTGAAGAGTGTGGCGACGGCCGCCCAGATCTTGTGAAGGATCTGGGTGGTCATGTGACGGGGGAATAGTGTTTCCAATAAACCCCCAGATGTTGTGTTGGCGCTGTGTGTGTCGGCCTGTGGCTCAGTTGTGGTGTTAGCGGCCGCTGGTGCGGGTGTTGACGTTATGGATGGGCTGGCGCTTGTGTTGTTGTTATGTGGAACATTTTGAGGTGCCTGTGTATTAGATGTGGTGGGGGGAGGAGTAGTGTGTGTGCTGGTGTTGCTGGCTTGCTGACTGTGTGTCTGTGTGGCATTGTTTTGTTGTCGCTGGGTATTCTGTTGTGGTGCGCGTGTGTTCCCGCTCCTGTTTCCACGTGTTCGCCTACGCCTTCTCTGGGTTTTTGGTTCTGGGGTTCCCTGTGTTAGTGTGTTTTCTTGTGTGTCATGTGTAGGTTCGCAGGCAGTGGCTACAGGGGGTGGGGTCGTGTTGTTTCTGGGGGCTGGTGTTGGTACCGGTGTGGGTGCGGTGTCGTGTGTTGGCTGAGACGATTGTGCTGCTGTCGCAGCGGTTGTGATAGGTGTGTGTGCTGGGCGCAGAGGTTCCGCGGCCTGCACTGCTCCTGACTAATAACCTCAGCAGTTGAGTCCCATAGTGCTCAGAGCCATTTTGCACTGCTCCTCCAGGGCGTGTAGCCATGGCGAACGACACACCGTTCCTGACAGGGTTTGGTGCGGGCCTTGGTCGCGTTATGACGTTGGGTGGCTTCGACTGTTGGTTTTTGCGCCTCTGCGCCTCTCTGTATACGTTGCAGCCCCTGTAGTTGGCCGCATGGGCTTGGCCACAGTTGGCGCAATGGCGTATGTTTTCGTGTATTAGTGTGCATGCGTTGGAAGCGTGTTTGCCAGCGCATCCGCGGCAACGGGGTGCCAGGCCGCAGCGGAGGCCCGAATGACCGAACCGCTGGCAGTTGTTACATTGTTGGGGGACTTGTGGCGGTTCGTAGGTTTCTACCCTTACGTCCATCCGCAGAAGGCTTTTTTTCTGCAGAAGGCCGCGGTAGGCGGCCGTGTCGGCCATCTCGACCAGGTAGTGTGGTAGACGGTGGTGGGAGCGGAAGCCTGTCATCCTGGAAGCACTTTTGCAGTCGAATCCAAGGAAGTGAAGCGCCGCTTGTACTGTGTTGTTTGGGGTGTTGGGGTCCACTCCCTTTACCACGTACTGCTGTGTCCGTTCTTCGGCGGTCCTGTACGTATAGTGCTCGATTTCCTTTTCTTTGAGGAAGATAAGGAGATCTTTATATTCACTGTTAGTTGATACGTACAGTGAGGCCCTATCCCTAGAGTACTTCGTGTGTAGCGTGCAAGGTGAGTGCCTTTCCGCGAATGTTGTGTTGAGGACGCTGAGGTCCCCGTAGTTCTGGATTACGACTGGGGGAAAACCAGTCTTCTGTTGTGTGGGCGTAGCTGCGGTTGGTACTTGTGTGGTGTTGCTGACCGCAGGTCGGGTCGTGTTTGTTGTATTGGTGTTCCTAACCGGAAGCGCGGGTTTTGGTGTATGTAGCAGCGCCTTTCGGCTACCTTGCGAGTGTGGTTGCTCGCTTGTTTGCGTGGTGTTTCTCTGTTTGCGTCGTGGGCCCTCCACCTGGCAGGGCCCAGTGTAGTGTTGTTCTGTGTCCGCATCTGCGGCTGCCGGATCCGCCGTTGGAGTCGGCTGCCGCAGTGGGACAGTGGTGCATGAGTCACCAGATGCAGGTGAATGTAGTGTTATGTGCAGTGTACTTGTCCGCGTGGGGGACTCACTTGGGCCGCAGAGGTCGGTTATCAATCGACGCTGGCTCAGCAGTTCCTGCGCTTGCGCAGCGATCTGCCGGTCCTTGTCAGCCAACACCTCCACAACGGCGGCAAGCGGGACGCTGACGTCGACGGGAACAGCCGACTCTCGCGCCTCTTTAGCTGCAGCCTTGCTGCGGGTTAGGGCGGGGGAAACACTGGCGGAATCTGCCATTGTGTGTTTGCAGGAGCTTTATTTGGTATGGGTGGGCACGACAATTTTGCTTTTTCTGAAAAGAAAAGGCTAACAGTAGGTCCTACAGAAGAGGGGGAATGCCCTACGGCCTAGCGTGCGCCGTTGGTGCAGTGGCGCGGCACCTAAAGGAGGTGCGGAGGAAGAGAAGTGGCCTACAGTACGCGGGGTGGTCCGACGTGAACGGGCCCCTGGCACTGATCAACCCTAACACAGAACGAGAGAGTCTCGCTAGGTTTGTATCCGAAGTTACAGGTTACTGTGAGTCAGTGACTCTTGACGACAATAGAGCTTCTCCGCGAGCTACGCGGCTTTTCGACGAAAGGGAGCAAGCTCAACCTTCCGCCGATCCACCGAGCGCTACTGGCGCCTCGAAAGGAACTCTCTGTAGAGCAGAGCGGTCAGCGAGGCCTAAACCCCAATAGCTACCGTTGCACCGGCCATCACCGGCTGAGAGCTCCTTCCGCTACGACGGCAGAAGCGCGTCTAACGTCGCGTCGCTGAGAAGCTCGCCAATTTATATGCTGGCTTTCTAGAACAGCACAGGAGCCAGCGAGGCATAACGTCATCGAAGACCAATCGTAGACAGCGTCGAATACCAGAGACCTCTGCTGGAGAAATGGGCCGCGGTCTGCGGAAGCGCGCCGCGGCGCGGGAAATGCGGCCGGGAACGACGGAAACCGCCCGCGCGCGCGAGGTGTTGGCGCGCGATTTAAGCATCTGCGCTAAGGCTTCTTATCTGCGTCGAGTCGGTGCGGTTGCTAATCTGTGGCTGACGATTCCTTAGTGCCGCCAAGGCTGGCTCCCAGGCTTTGCTCAGGTGAAACCCCGTGTCTCTGTTTATTAGGTCACTGCTTATACGTATTTCGACCGCCTCTTTGATGATGGAGTCCCAGTATGTGGAAGCATGCGAGAGGATCTTGGTTTCTTCATAATTCGTGCCGTGTTCCGTGTCAAGGCAGTGTTCAGCAACCGCAGATTTCTCTGGCTGACCCAATCTCGTTTGACGTTTATGTTCGTCGGATCTTTGACCGTACAACATGTCTGGCCAATATAGGTCTTCCCACATTGGCACGGGATTTTATATATTCCTGGTCCCCTCAGGACGAGGTTGTCTTTAACAGAGCCCAGCATTGATTGCACTCGTGCTGGAGGCCGGAAAACACATTTAATCCGGTATTTCTTGAACATTCTGCCCATCTTAAAAGACACGCCACCGACATACGGTAGAAAAACCAACCCCGTGGTGTTCTCTGTTTCTTCAGGCTGTTCTTGAGGTTTGGAGCGTGCTGGTCGAAATGCATTCCGGATCTGCTTCTCGGAGTACCTGTTCTGGGCAAACACAGAGCGGAGATGGCTAAGCTTTGCCGATAAGCTGTCCTGATCTAAGATTGCTCTAGCCCTATGCACTAGCGTCCGTAATACACTGCTGCGCTGTGATGGATGACGACAGCTCGTAGCTTATAAATACAAGTCTGTGCGTAGGCTTCTGGAACACACTGTGACCCAAGGAGCCGTCTCCTTTTCTACGAACCAAAACATCCAGAAACGGCAGCTCACCATCATTTTCTACCTCCATGGTGAAACAGATGCTTGGATGGAGGGAGTTCAAATGTTCCAGGAAAGAAGGAACAAATCCGCATCCTCTACACCTCCCGCCACCTTGATCCCCCTCACCCCCGAGTTGCTCCTCTCCTCTCCCATACCCGCCCCCTGCCACGTCTTCACTGTTGTGTCCCCCCTACCCTCCATCTCTACACCCTTCATCTCCTTTCCCAAGGTGGCTCCCATCAACTCCCCCTCCCAGATGATGCCCTCTCTCCCTCCATTTATCCCTCCTATCAACTGTGATCCTCACTCCCCCTCCCTTCCTCTGTCCTTTTCCTGGGCTCCCTCTCTCCCCCTTCCATCCTCTTTTTTCCCCACCTCCCCTCTCTCTGCCCCCTTCTCTCCCCCGAGTCCTTTTGCATTTCTCTCCTCTGCTTCTTCTCATTCCCTCTCATGTCTGCCCTGCCCCTCTCCCCCCTTATGATTCCACACCCTCCTTGGTTCCCCCCCTTTCGTTTTTCCTCTCCTGCCTCCTTATTTTTCCCCCTCCTCCAAGTGCCCCCCCCCCATCTACCTTTGATGTGTCATCTTTATGCCGCCATTTTCGTGCAGTGTTTTACAGTAAGTGTTCTGTGTTGTGTCTTTTGGGAAGTGTTGCGAACGGCCATCATACTGTCACTGGGTGTGATTTTTTATCTCTTTCGAACAGAAACCAGACTGTCGCCATGTTTTTTAATTGGGTGTCAACTATGTTACTTGTCTGTTTCCTGTGTATTTGTTTAACATTGCCACCACCTTTGCTTTCTGTTTTAACTTTCCGCATTTTTCCGCCATTTTACACTTTAAGTCACCGTTTTATCGTCTGTTTTTCTTGTTTCTTTTCTTCTAGCGTTTTTAAAAAAGTCTGTAGGCTGTAGAGCAGCGTACTAAGCTGCTGCCAGCCGGCCCCTTTCGGGGGGAATTGAAAATCAATAAAGAAAAGAAAAAAAAAGCTACGCGACAGTAGCAAATGAAGATGGCGGGCAGTTGTCTCGCTGAAATATTGTGCGGTTTCTACAATATTATCCGGCGTAATTCCCGGGAACCTATCAAGCAAATTCAGGATATGTTTGGCAAATATGTGAACGACGAGTTTCTTACTGGATGACGAAGAATTAGCCAATAAGATTAATTTTATATATTTGCATTATTTCCATTAAACAATCTGACTGATTTTTCATATAAGCTGTGAAATAAAGTTATCAATTTAAGGTTCTGAAGCCAATCAAATCATTCGACTTCGAAATTATAGTTAAACTAATAGCGTACGTTACTACCTTATCTGTCGTAGCCAGCACTGGAACAAAATCGTTGCAGTACGTGAGGAACCTGGTCTGTAAAGTGGGGGCTGCATTTGTTCCCCCTTCCAACCTCGCTGAACAATACATTTTTAGCCATTTCGAGACAGAGCTACAAGCAGTCTGATCAGTGATCAGTAAGGAAATTTCGTTTCTTTTATTTATGAAATGCCCTATTTCCATACTACTTCATTGTGACACAACACAGCAGGTAAACATAGACTGCTTCGAAATCCAGAATGAGTACTATCTTTGTAATTTGTGATGATTAGGCACTCTCCTGTTACAGATACCTTATGTTTTATTGGAATAGACTTTCATCCTACGGATATCGGACTAATATGAATTTCATGTGAATTAGCACGGCGCATATTTTAAAAGAGTTTTCCGTTACTTAATTGAACACAGAAGTAAATATCAGAGGGAAATTAATCATCAACAGTATCTTCTCTCGCTTTGTTTAAAACGGTCTTAAACGCTAAGGCAGTTTACCGATTCCCCGCCTGTAGAAACCTAATGGATCCCAGTTAAAGATGTTGTCAAACCAGAGACAACTGTTTATCGATAAGGCGCTAGGAAGGTAAACATTTGAGGGCGTAAGGTCAGAAGAATAAGTGCGTGGTGGAACACTTTTGAAACTCCTGGATAGTTTTGTTAGTAAAGCCGGCAGACCACGTTATCGCGTAATACCAGCAAGTGATGAATTTTTGTACGCCGTTTTTCTTACACAGAGATCGGTACTTGTTTTAGTCGTTGGCAAAAAATACCAGCTGCGGTATAACCAACCCTGGGGAGGTTTTCAGAATGCACCACAGACTTTTCGAGTCACCAAAGGAAAAATATTATGTCCACACTGCCTTTTTTCGAGTATTTGTCTTTTATTAGGACTCGGTCATTAATTCTTCTTAAGATGTTTTTGTAAAGGCATTATAACTAGTCACTAATAAGAATATTGGGTTGCAATCCTCACTCAGCCAGCTAATGACGATCGATCAAAAATATATTAATAGTCAACGCTTTTGTTATCTTAAATTAGAGCATACGGTACTCATGCTCCCGACTTTTGAACCTTGTCTATTGAGTGAAAATGTCGCACGACGGTAAAATGGTCGCACTTCGTTATGGGTCTCTGTTATTGGGGCTTCTTGAATGTGCAAAATCATTCCTGCCAGAACGATATTTCTTGAAGAAAAAATATGTTTTGCTAATGTGTTTTGCCGAAAAGCTGTCGCATCACACACAATATCAAGATTCAGAGCAGTCTCTGCTGAGTTCACCCCTCTGCTAAAGCCAAATCGAACAATATGTCGCAGATGTCAGAACTTTTTCCACTTGCAACTTTAATTTATCGCACTTAAACAACGTTCATAAGTTTCAAATACGCAAAATCCCAATCGTAGCTGTGGTAAAACCTGACTAAAAGAAGGGATTGGTTAGTAGGACACATTCTGAGGCATCATGGGATCACCAGTTTAGTACTGGAGGGAAGCATGGGGAGTAAAAACCGTAGATGGAGACCAAAAGATGAATACAGTAAGCAAATTCAAAGGGATGCAGGTTGCAGTAGTTACTCGGAGATGAAGAGGATGCACGGGATAGAGTAGCATGGAGAACTGCATCAAACCAGTTTTAGGACTGAAGACCAAGACACAACAACAACAACAACTGTTGGGAGGGGGTGGTAAATAGGATAACTTCAAACAAGAAAATGACCGTTGATAAATACACTCGTAGCGCACCGCCATGTTCACCTGGCCGGAAGCGTCTAATGTTGGCGGCGGGCTGCGTATGGCAGGTAACCAGTAGCTGCTGTGGGGCGAGGAAACTCTCGAGCGTAAATTGTGCTGATTTTGATGCAGCAACGAGCTGTCTGTTGGACATGTTTCTGTAACTTATTGCCATTTTTGGTGGATTAGAAAATGAAACGAATCATGTTTGCGCTTCCATCAGACTGATAACCTTGGCAGATATCCAATTTGCGATTTAAAGAATCTAGGGAATCGAGTGGACCCGAGCTCACGACTTCATATTTACAGAGCACGAAACTTACCACTTCTTCTTCTTCTTCTTCTTCTTCGTCGAATCTTCTTGTTCCTCACTAGACCACTAGCAGATACGTTTCCGTAACTCCTCGAGAAGGCTTCTTCCATAAATTTCCGAATCCCATAGTGTTACCAGATCGTGCGTATGGCGGGACTTAGATTAGATTAGATTAGATTAGATTAATACTAGTTCCATGGATCATGAATACGATATTTCGTAATGATGTGGAACGAGTCGAATTTTCTAATACATGACATAATTAGGTTAATTTAACAACATACTTAAGTTAATATAACAACTTTATTTTTTGTGTTTTTTGTTTTTCTTTATTTTTTATTTTTATTTTTTTTATTTTTTAAATTTTTTTTCTTTTTTTCCTTTTTTTCTTAATTTATATCTAAAAATTCCTCTATGGAGTAGAAGGAGTTGTCATTCAGAAATTCCTTTAATTTCTTCTTAAATACTTGTTGGTTATCTGTCAGACTTTTGATACTATTTGGTAAGTGACCAAAGACTTTAGTGCCAGTATAATTCACCCCTTTCTGTGCCAAAGTTAGATTTAATCTTGAATAGTGAAGATCATCCTTTCTCCTAGTATTGTAGTTATGCACACTGCTATTACTTTTGAATTCTGATGGGCGGCCGGGAATATTTTCCGCCTTAAATGGACGACTCGGACTTCATCTCTGTGGTGGCCGGCCAGCAGCCACGTTTTATGTCTGATAATGTACTTTCTTATCATTCAGATGAAATATTCTGAACGGCTTCCGTTTCAGGTGTGATACTGAGTAAGTGAAATTCATTGTTTGAATCCAGATTTGACGTTTGGCTCATAAGCTTCGACTGCTCTCTTCTGTCAAGTTCCGAGAAGGCCTCATCTACATTAGGAAAGATGGACATAATGAAAATAAGTATACCACAAGAGTATCATTTTGGCTCAGTGGTAACGCACTCGATTTCCAATGTGCTGGTCGATGTACAAGTCGGTTTGGATCTTGCTCGAGCAACAGTATAGTTTGTAACTCTTTTTCTCGTTTTCAGTATTCGATCTGTAACTGGCCAGAATGAAATTCAGTAACCAAATCCTAAGACAAGCTCTTCATTATAAGCTCGTCATCTACTCAGTACATTGTATGAGTGGGTAGAAGTGTATATTTAGGAAATAAAGAAACAGCACAAGAAAGGTGCAGAAAAGGCTCCACGGGACTATTAAATGACAGTAATTTTTGTGTTGTTTGTCATTTAGGAGATCATCATCCGGGACAAACGTTGCTGAGGCAATGAATACTCAGGTAAATCTGGAAGTGACAACATACTGTATACCAAAGTTGCAAGATTTTTCACCTCTTTTTTATGTATCTGCATCAGAAGAGGAACTCTTTCCTTGTAAATATGCATTTTAATTACTTTGTGTTTGACTTAAATCATTTCACAACTGTGACTGAAAGAAAGAGTTTTCTTCCATTACATTAAAACTTTCGTTGTGATATAGATATGAAAGTGTATAATTTAACTGCATCTTCTGTACATTTCAAGCGTAATGGTAGACTATATGCTTCAAAGATTCTCAAGCCTTTTTCTGCATGAGCGCTTTCTACATGAGTAACTTCGTAGCTACTGTGACGAAATTGTAAGACACTTGCGTTAGCAGCTATTAATTTTATCAACCTCACCCACACAATGTGTCTCCAAAATACGTAGGTTTGATAAAATATAGCAGAATACCTACCGCATCACTTTCAATTATGCTCTTCATAACCCCTTTCATGGAATTTCCGTCGAAGGCGCCCTGCGAGGCTTTCACTAGGTGTATAATTTCCTTTCATGGAGAAGGTATGGCATCACAGACCTTATCATATCATTTAGTAAATGATACGTACATTATTGGTAGAATGGCGTAGAGGTTAAAGGGCAATGGGTCCAGCTTTCGCAGCCATGAAGTGCGGACGTGATTTGTGTTTCCGCCTGTGGGGCGCGTGCACTCGCTTTTGTTTACTATTAGCGACCACCACTTACGTGTCATTTAGGAGTGGTAAAGCATGACCAACGGTTTCTGAAAATCCGCTCTGCGTTTAACCTTCTGCAGTCATTAGGCCTACACCCGTCCAAAGGCTTTGGAAGTGGAACGATTCCCACGCGCCGCAGCTAAAATCCCAGCTTCCGAGATTTTGCGCATACTTTTGTCCATCTTAAACTGTATGGTGCACTTCAAAGTCATCAATGATTTAATAACACCAGTCAAGGTGTACGCTTTTTCCAGGTCGATGGTAATGTCGGCGCGGTCACTGTCGACTACACTGGCTTGGGCATATGTGCACCGTATGACTTTTCGGACTACCACTCGAGCTCCCAGCGGAAGATGTTATCACTGCTTTCCTCTTCCATGTCACTGTACATGGTCACGTTGTTGAGCGCTGGGCGCAATTACAAATTTATCCCGTTGTTAACGATGAACGGCAGATCACCATTGATCTCCGTGACATGTGCCATTTTACCTACAAATCAGCAGGTGCTGCACAGTCATTATACACGATAGCCAACCCAAGACCTGTTCCAGTTGAGGCAAAGAAGACCACTTTAGATCTGAGTGTCTTCAGAGGCTCATCACCCAATTTCCAGCTGCTATCATTGTGCCTCCGATTCCACCGATAGTTTTACCGATCACCTATTCATCGGCACTCTCTTATCCTCTTGCCGTCTGTCATCAGAAGGACCATGTGACAGTGCCCCTTTGAGCTGCCACGAATAACCCTGGGATCTAATATACGTTTCATGCTCATAAGGTAGGATATGAGGTAAAGGCAGAAGTAAAGCTGTGAGGATGGGCCATGAGTCATGCTTGGGTAGTTCAGACAGTAGAGCACTTGCCCGTGAAAGGCAAAAGTTCTGAATTCAACCTGCAGTCTGGCAAACAGCTTTAATCTGCCAGGAAGTTTCCACAATTTTATAATATGGAATAACTGTTTTACACAGTCTGCAAACATGAGACACTTGAGACTGAAACAAATTGAACAGTGTAACTGAAAAGTAGTGTACTGGAGACTATTACAAATTCAGTGATTTCTGCATGTGTGAACACTATTATTTTCTGATGTAAAATATAAGGAAATTGTTGGTATGTAGTAATATTTGTGTAATACTGATCTACCAGTGATAACACATATCGTATAATAGTGGTGAAAAATTAAGTTGTATCTGAAATTGGTATTGTTTTGCTGTTATTATCATGCTGTCACTAATTAAGACTTATCCAATGACGGCGTACAAATTACTAAAGCTCTTCACACAAAAACCAGTAGAAGTATTAAGATTTTTTTTGTTAGATGTGTAACAACAAAAAGCACTTACCTCAGGTTTCCAGTGATATTCAACATAGCCACAGATGTTCACTCCTTACACCTGTTAGCTATGTCAGATAGTTAAAATATGAAAAGCTGACTTGTCACTGAGCATTTAGAAGACACCAATCAAAACTGATTTTCCAAGCAAAGGCTGACTATCTAACAGAATACCATAGTTATCTAGAAATGCAATGGTGTATAACTAGGCAAGAGAGGATCAGAGGGGCCCAACACATAAATGCACACAGTTAAGAACAGCTGACAACAACATGAACGTTGGCAATATGAGACAAGAAATCTTTCATACTACTGCTACCCTAGACAAATTTTCAAATATTTTATTCAGTGATCTGAAGTGTCACTAAATATGCAAACACATAAAAGTGATACCTATCTTTGACACAGAAGAAAACATTTGATTAACTTATCTGTACTCACGTATTACCATATTTTGTTACAACTTCCATCAACAGCTGGTATTACATATCTATGTGGGTGAGTGAATGGAGACCATTTTGTCTCACCCAATGAAAGGCTACAAACGATAAGACATGGTTGTGAGCTGTGCTAGCAGTGATACTTGTTTTTGTGAAATAATACGTCGACAGTTCATTATTAAGAAGTACAAGTCACTGATATACAACAATGACAAAGTTTGTTTAATTGCTCTTCACTTAATACAATCAGACTTACACACTAACTATTGATCCCTCATCCACTGCACTGTCTTCTTACATAAGCAGATTACAGTATGACACAGCAGATTTTGCAAAATCTTTCTTTCATTGTTCATAACATTTCATCTTGGAAATTGAATTCATCATGACTGGGTTTTTTCTGATAGATGGTTGATATAGATGTTTAAATATTTCACCCATGCACAAAAGACAAAGAAAACTAACTCACTGTATTGCTTCACACATCTCATGATGAAGTGCAACAGGAGGCAACATGTTTATTTAGCCTTGATGGATATACAATAGGAGAATAGTAACCACATGTGTTATTAAGAAGTGTAGTGAGGAAGGGAGTGGTTTTGATACATGCAAATGATATGCCAAATAGATAGCAACAGACTCCACACATACACATATGGAGAATACACTCAAAGAAACAGAAATTTTTTTTCAAACACTTTGTAAAGGAAGAGGATAATGTTAGTGTCTGTGAACATAGAACCAGCATGAAATATAAATCTGTCCTATAATATATGAAATCCAAATATAAAACAGGAAACATTACTGCCCTGTTTTTCCAAGAAATTAGAACTACTGCTGTAAGAAATGAAGATCAGTTACTGAAAGACATGCCTATTGCGAAGAGAGTGTAAAACTGGAGACAGAAATGTAAGCAGAAGGGGACTAAGGTAAGTGGTTACACATCTTTGTGATAAGGTCCATATGTTTATCTATTGCTACATAAACGGAACTCATATTAAAAGTAGTCACACATCAGGTAAACATTAAACTTAATTTTATAATGCAGTATTCGCTGTCTTACAATCACTGCATCCTAATACAGTTAAGTCTGATATACATTGAATAGTTTATCTGAGAATTAGGTTAACGGAGAATATTAGGCAATTTATGGCCTTTGCCAGAAGGTATATCATTATGTACTGATATGAAACAGAAGGAACTTTATGGTATACAGAAATAATTACTATTTTGCTTATTTAATTCTATTGAATGTACTAAAATGAAGTAGCTCCTAAGTTGGCATGATGAGGCTGACTGCACTCCATTCCATCAACCTCATCAAGAAAAAAATTCCTGGAAGTATCAGGAATGGAACGTGAAACCTAAGCATAGCTATTACTAGCACTGACAACTCAGCCATGGTGATGCACATAAAACATAGCAGACTGTACATAATGTCTCTCAACATTTTAATAAAACTTTACCTCCAAGATATAGATTCTCAAGATGGAGTTTACACTGGCTGTCCGTAAAACCCATCATCGAATATTTCATCTATTCACAAATGACAAAGGCAATATATTGCACCATATTAGTTCACACTTAACACATTGAAATAAAGAAAACAGATTTCATTTACATTTATCCATGGGAAGCCAGCAAAGGGAGAATGGAAATGGTGTGCATTTTCAATTTGTCCAGTGAAATAGGACCTCATTTGGGTTAAGTCTATAGTTACACTAATTATGAAGCAATAAGATTCCCACGAACATCCTTCAGTGAGCATGCAAGAGGACTTAGAAGGAACTAATGCTAATGGTTCACACACACTGACAGTTATATCCGATAACGTACTACCATTTGTCCATGGCAACATAGAGCGAACTCAAAATACAATATATTACATATAAAGCTCATATTAACAATTTCATAATATGGAATTAGTGCCTTACACAGTCTGGAATCATGTGATACTTGGGACTGAAACAAATTGAACAGTGTAACTGAAAAGTAGGTTACAGGAGGCTATTACAAAATCTGTGATTTCTGCATGTGAGAATACTATTATGTTCTGATGTAGAAAATGAGGGAGCGATAATTGTGTAGTAATATTTTAGTTATACCAAGCAACCAACAACAACTCAAGTCATAGGAGGGTCGTACTCATGCTCTCACTAATTCAGACATATACAGTGGCAGAGCACAAAATACTAAAACTCTTCATGAGGAAATTCACAGAAGTTCTGATATTTTTGTGTTTAGTTGTATGACACCAGAAAACAGTTAGCTCAAGTCTTACAAAGATATTCAACATGACTAAGGATGTTTACTTCTTACATTTCTCTATTTGATCATATAGTAACAATGTCAAAAGCTTAGTTCTCATTGACCATTTACAACACACTAAACAATGCTGATTTTTCAAGTAACAACTGCTATTTACCAGCATAGTCAGGAGATGGAATGGTGTGTTACTAGGCAAGAGAGGATCAGAGGATCTCAAGACATAATTGTAAACAGTTAATAATTGTTGATTACAACCTGAAATTTGACAACGTTGTACAGGAAATCTTTCTTACTCCTGATATTCTAGACCAAATTTTCAAGCATTTTATGCAGTGATCTGTTGTCTCACAAACTCTCCAAACACCTAAAAGCATTAGTTGTCTGTAAGACAATAGAAATATTTTGATTAAAATATCTCTACTCACCCAAACGAAGAGCTTGTTACATCCCCCATTAACAGCTGGTATTACCTGTCTATCTGGATGAGTGAATAGAGAGAATGTAGTTTCAACTTACCAAAAGAAACAAATATTAGGCATGGTTGGAAGTTGTGTTATAAGTGATGCATGTAGTTGTGAAAGAATATGTCCACAGTTATTTGTAGGTTAATGTTCAAGTGGACTGATGTAGAAGTTTTTTGGACTGTAAAGGTCCACTTCTAGTGTTACGAAACACAAGTGACTGATATGAATGCTGACCAAGTGTTTCCATTTCCAAAACACTTAATACATTCAGACTGACACACTAATGTATAAATAGATAAGCTATGACCTTTCATTTCTACATAAATAGATTACAATATGACACAGTAGATTTTACAAAGTCTTCCTCTCGGTATTGACAACATATCATCTAATAAATCAAATTAACCATAGTCAGGTATTTTTTGATAGGTGGTTGACATCCATGTTTAAATATTTGATCTGTGCACAAATGACAAAGACAAATTATCACACCACACTAATTCACATACTTCAAGGTAATGTGTAAAAGCAGACAGTAGTTTTATTTAACATCGATGATTGTGCAACGAGGCAATAGTGACAAAGTGTATTCTTAAACAATGCAGTCAGAAAGAGGCTTGTTTGTATACATGCTTTTGAGATGCTAAGTACGAAACAACCAACTCTCCAATTATGGGTATCCAGCATACACTGCAAAATGTAGCAAACTTGTTCATGCACCTTGGGAAGGAAGAGGATAATTTTAGGATGTGAACTAGCATGAAAAGAAATCTGTCTTATGAGAAATGTAATTGAAATATAAGGTAGGAAAAAGTTTTGTTATGTTTTGCCAACACATGAAAATGATTGTTGTACAAAATAAACATCTGTTACCAAAGGAATTCACTTTTCAAGTAGAGTGTCTGAAAGTGAAGACACAAAAGTAAGCAAAAGGAAGCTCATATAAGTAGTTTACCAAATATTTGCTGTAATATTTGTTCCATATGTTCATCTACTGTCACAAAAGTGAACTCATAATAAAACTAGGTAAATATAAGGTGAATGTTAAAATTAATTTTATATTACAGAATTGTCTGCCTTACAATGACTGCATTCTTGATCGAGTTAAGTCTGACACCCATTCAATAATTTATCTTATAATTAGGTAAGTGGAGAATATTGGGCAATTTATGGCTTCTACATGAAGGAATACTGTTATGCACTGATATGAAAAGAAAGGATATGCAGAATCGTTTTTTTTTTTCTGGAGTAACATAGCAATACAGACACAAATGATAGAATAGTAGCAACTTACTACCGATATTTCTGCAATCTGTATTGTCATTGATATTACGCTTGTTCTATCCCTAACAAACACTTAGAACAAGAGGATACACTGTAATATATATTTTCATGCAAATCTACTACAGTTACTGAGATGCTGTCTAAAGTGGTTTCACTGGAAATCACTGAGCACAGGACTCTTTTTCATATTTAACATTGAAACTGATGTAGTTCTCTTAGACCAGTTTATTACAGATGACACTTCAAATCCAAAAAGCTGATTTATTATTGACCATTTAGATGATGCCAAACGCAACTGGTTCTGGAATCAAAAGTTTTACATTTACCTGCATAGTTGTAGTTGCTTCAGACATGATGGCATGCCACTAGGAAGCAGGAAAGCAGGAGGGCATAGCTCATTAAAATACACTTTTACGACCTCTTGATCTCCAGATGCACAATGGCAATATTTGACAGAAAATTCAGGTATCGATTCAGTCATCTTATTCAGTTATCTGAAACATCACTATCTATGCCAACACAGGAAAGCATGATATGTTAGAAGCTGAATAGCATCTCTCTTTTGGATTCTACAGTTTAATATAACAACATAACCTCTGTCACTTGTTTCACTTAGAATGGTTAGGAGATGTGAAAATCCTGCTTAAGTATTAAGACTCAGAACCATCATGCATGGAACACTGCCAGAGCTTCTCCCATTTCATTCCAATTAATATATTCACATTTATCCACTAATTTATTAACGCCAGATTTGTCATGCTACCTACTTACAGCTGTGCGGGGTAGCCGTGCGGCGTAGCCATGTGGGGTAGCCATGCGGTCTGAGGCGCCTTGTCACGGCTCGCACAGCTCCCTCCTTCATAGGTTTGAGTCCACTCATGGGCATGGGTGTGTGTGTCATCCTTAGCGCAGGTTAGTTTAAGTTAGATTAAGTAGTGCGTAAGCTTAAGGACCAATGACCTCAGCAGTTTGGTGACCCATGACCTGAGCAGTTTGGTCCCATAAGACCTTACCACAAATTTCCAAAATATCTAATTACATATGGAGATATGTATACAACATGGAATATTTTAAATAATCGCCTCAATAACGATAAAATTACATCTCAAAATGTTATATAACAATGATGAGGTTGTACTGTCTGGTGGGTGTTATCCATCTTTAATCACATCATCTATACATAATTAATGAGGACAATCCACTAAGCAACGTTAAATCAAGTTCGGATTATCAATAGTATTACAGAAAGAATAAATTTCTACTCACCATAAAGAAGACACACTGAGCTGATGAAATGCACAACTATAAAACTATTACAGATTTGTTGTACAGCATCTCTAGAGTGCCAAGCTTTGTGTTTGAACACAATTGATGTAATGTCACCATATAATACATGCAATACCTTTTTAAAGTTATGAGAACATTACATTATACCACTTAAATAAATTAAGGAAAAAAAGTGATGTCACTGTGGAACCTTCATGCACACCATATTTTATTTAAACGACCCACCATATTGTTTAAGCAACTGCAATTGTTTCCTGTTGCTCACATGAGTTTATGAATTCATAATCAGTCCTCTAGTAAACAGGTTCCACTGATTGTCAACTAATATGGTGACAATGACGCGACCTAAGCCATTATCAAGATCAAGAACACTCCACTAACATACTGTTTGTTCTATATTGCAGTTACTATTTTGCCTATGTAACTGTACCGCAGTTACAGAAGTTAAGTAGCTCCTCAGTTGGCATGATGAGGCTCACTGCATTCCATTCGTGTCCCCTAAAAAAAAAACAAAAAAAAAAATTTCTTTCATTATGAGGAATAAAACTCAAGTCCTAACCATAGCTTTCAGTAACACTGACCATCCAGGTGTGGTGATGAAGATACGGCATAGCATACAACACATAATCTCTCTATAATTTTAATAATACTACACCTCAGAAATGTAGCACCTCAAGATAAGGATATTACTATACTGTTTGTTGATCCCATCTTCAAATATATAATCTATTCACAAATGCAAAAAGCAAGATATTGCACCGTATTGCTTCACATATATCAAAATCAAATAAAATGTTGATTGCGTATACATTTATCCATAGTGAGCCTGCAAAAAGAGAATGGAAATGGTCTGCATTCTTAACTTGTAAAATGCAACAGATTTTTTTTTTTTTTAATGAAGGCTATATTTACATTCAGTGTGAAGCAACTACATCCCAATTTAGAGACCTCAGATATCTGGCAGAAAATGCAGCAGATTATTTTAAACAACCAGAGAAGGAAGTTGACATTGTTAGTGTCCATGAACCTAGAATTACCAATGACAATATATCATTGTTAGTTTAAAATTAACCTAATATAAAATAGAAATTATTAACGCCCTGCGTTTCTAAGAAATAAATATGATTAGTGTACTGATTGGTGAATTGACTGATTTCTTTATTAATCCATGTAACAATTTACATTGTGTGGATTTCGTCAGCAAAATCATATACAATACAATATACCTATAATTATACACATAAAATTAGTATTTACACACATTTTTGAAGTATCTTAAATTAGTTTTATATCCTTATGTAAATTGTAATTTTCTTATAGTACTGTACAATTCTGGATTTCGTATTATAATTTTCCTCATGTATTACAATGCAGGCTACTTCAATTACACTACATGTTTTAATTCAGATTGTCCGTTACTGCGTAATAACTTTTATTTCATAAAAAAAATTTTAGTTTTGTTTTGAACTGTCCAATTGTGTCAATATCTTTTATTGTTTGGGGTAAATTATTATATAATTTAACGGCATTGTACAACAAGCTCTGCTGAGTTTTAACTTTATTTTTCCTCTCTAGATGCAGGTTGTATTGGTTTCTAGTTTCATAGCTGTGTACTAAAGAATTTTTCATATAGCAGTCAATTTTTTTTACATAGATAATACTTTGAAAAATGTATTCACAAGGAACAGTTAGGTTTTCCAGCCTTTGGAAATGTTCAAGGCAGTGAGCCCTACTGCCACTCTTGGTTATTATACGAATTGCTCTTTTCTGTAATTTGAAAACTATTTGAATATTTTTACTGTTGACTCCCCAAAATATTATTCCATAGGTAATAACAGAGTGGATATAAGAAAAATATACAGATCTGACACATGTAGTATCACACACTGCAGTCAGAATTCTAAGAGCATAGCATGCTGTAGTGATTCTGTTACTAAGTATTTTCATATGTTCTTCCCACTTTAACTGACTGTCAACATGCATACCATGAAATTTTGTGTAGTCTACACATTCTATAGTTTCATTGTTTAGCTTAAAGTTGTTATAGTGTGGTTTTTTGCAGACATAGAAGTTAACAGCATTTGTTTTTATTAAATTTAGTGTTAGTTTATTATTGGATGCCCACTCACATACACTGTTTAGTGTTTCTTCGGCTTTTTCTTTCAGTGCATCTGGTGATTTGTAACTGATTAGAACATTTGAGTCATCTGCAAACAATATTGTTTGTCCATGCTTGATGCTCTGTGGGAAGTCATTTATGTAAATGAGAAATAGTATTGGGCCAAGGACACTACCCTGTGGGACACCTATATTTACATAATTTGTGTCTGAAGTCTACTTTACGGTATAGTTTGAGCAACTTGAAGTATGTAAGATTTCAGTTATCTGTCTTCTACTTTTTAGATATGACTGGAACCACTTTTTCACAAGTCCCCTTATTCCCAGTTCATCTAACTTATTTAACAATATATTGTGGTCTACTATATCAAATGCTTTAGTTAGATCAAGAAATATACCTGTTGTGTAGTTCCCTTTATCTAATGCTTCTAGAATGTGTTTTGTGAGGTGTGCTGTTGCTGATTCTGTGCTTTTCCCTGATCGAAATCCAAACTGGTCAACAGACAGTTAGTTGCATTTATTTAAATAATTCATTAGCCTATCTTTCATAATAGTTTCTAATATTTTTGCAAAGCATGACAGTAGAGAAATTGGTCTATAATTTTCAATATTTCCTGCATCACCTTTTTTGAAGAGAGGTAGTAATTTAGCATATGTTAAATAGTTCGGAAAGTAGCCCTGCTTGAAAGATTGATTTATAAAATCAACTAAAGGTGGAAGTAGGCTCTTGATACAGTCCTTATTTTTAAAAATGGGGACTTCATCCAAACCAGCTGAGTTTTTGTTTTTCAGTTTGCTGACTGCTTTATAGACTTCTTCCTGTGTTGTATGGAATAACACCATTGAGTGTGATACACCATTATTTAACTTTTTGACCTGAGGGGCTGTTATAAAATATTCGTGTGATTTTATTCCTATGCTACTAAATTAATCATTTATATAGTTTGCCAAATATATTGGGTCCTTTATTAGAGACCCTTCCTCTTTGATTTTCAGTTTGACAGATTCATTTTCCTGGTACTAGTTTCCTGCTTCACAATCTTCCATACTGCCTTATTTTTGTTTTCAGCAGAGAGCACCAGTTTGGAGTTATGAGCTCTCTTTGCTGCAAGCAATATTTTCCTATATGTATTCCTATATCTTTTATAAAAGAGTGAGAAGCAGGATTTGTTTGGCTGTGTTTAATGGAGCTCAGGTACTTTAGTGATTCAGACGATTTTTTGATGGCTTTTGTGACCCACTTGTTTTTTCCTGCTGTTGATAATGGACATAATACTTTAGGAAATGTTTCTTCAAAATTTAATTTAAACAATGTGATGAAATTTTTGAATTTTTCATTTGCATTGTTTCATTTGCATCTACATCTGAGTATACTGAGTCCCATGTTTGTCCTGCTATCTCTTTGGCAAACTCATGTCTACTTTGTTTAGAAAAAATTCGTCTGTAAATATGCATTTTCTTTCTTTCTTCTGGAGCCACTTTTATATTACTGATTTGGCCTGAGTGATCAGATAATCCTAGCTCTGCTACCACCACCTCAGAGTTTTCTTAGCCTAAATCTGTTAATACCTGATCAACAGCTGTCTTTGAGTATTTGCACTGTTAACCATTGGAACTAGATTGAAACTTTGAGCAAGACTTTGTAATGAGTCCCATGTAGAATCAGGATTCAGTTTATCTACATTTAGGTCTCCACATATGAGAATGTGGTTCTTTGGAGTGGATATCTTGTCAAGAACATGATTATGTTTGGAGAAAAAGATGTTGTAGTCTCCACTAGGAGATCTGTATATACATTAGATAATCAAATTCCTACACCTGTATTCGTCCCTGATTTCAACTGCCGCCAGTTCAAAATGTTGCTCTTCACTGATTACACATAAATCGCTTTTGGTCTTATACTGATAATTTTGTTTTACATAAATGCAACACCCTCCACACTTCATAGAGGTCCAACAGCATGTACACATTAAATTATAAGACTGCAAGACTAATTGATTAATTTCAGTCTCATTGCACCAATGCTCAGTGAGACAAACAACTGAGCACTCTGTAGACTCCAGCTCCACCTCTAGCTGTTGGATCTTATTTGCTAGGGAACATGTATTTTGGTGAACAACTGTTAAGTAATTTTTTCCAACACTATTTGCATTCCCACTTTTTTTAGTTTTAAGGGCATTCTGTTTTGGTTCAACTGCTTCCTTATTACGATTACACTCGTGTTTTTTGTTTGCATGTTTTTGCCGGAATATGCACATGTGAGTTTTCACGGTTTTGTTTTTTGCTCAGGAACGGAGCAAATCAGAGTGTCTTTGCCCCATCTCTTTCTAGCTAAATTATGGTTGTAAGCGTAAAGTCACACATATTTATTTCCAGCATTGGGCCTTTCTTAGTTTGTGCTGGTCTTATCCACATGTGGCTCTCACACATGCTACTGCCATCACTTGTTAAAAATGGTGGTTGTGGTTCACATGTTCAGGGTATGAGAGCAATGAAATGCGATACATTTTATATGGAGCAAGGGATGAATGCCCAACAACATCTATAGGCAAATGCAGCCTTCATATGTGGAAAACTCTGTTGCTTCGAGTACTGTGAGGTGGTGGTGTAGTGAGTTCGACAAAGACCACGAAGTCTTGCATGACAATGAACAGTTGAGGAGACCATGTTTCTAGCTGGCTAATGACAATTTTTCCCATGCGGCTGCAAAGGTAAAAGCAAATCAGCATGTGCACATCACGGCCACTTCTCTGGAGCATTGTGTATTGTGAGGGAATGCTTACAACATCGTTCATCTGTTCTTAGGGTACCGGAAGGTTTCATATCAGTGGGTGCCTAAGCAGCAGCATGACGTGATGAAACTCAAGCAAATGATGTCTTCACTGAATCACCTGGAATGGTATTTCAAGCAGAGTGAATGTTTCCTGGACCCCATTGTTATTGGCAGTGAAATGTGGATATTGCAGTGCTGATTTTCAAGTAACAACTGCTATTTACCATCATAATCGGAACATGGGATGATGTGTTTCAAGGCAATAGAAGACCAGAGGATCTCAAGACATAATTGTTCACAGATAAGAATTGCTGATTACAACCTGGACTGTGACAATATTATACAAGAGATCTTTCTTACTGCTGCTGGTCTAGACAAAATTTTGAAGCATTTCATTCTGTGATCTGAAGCATCACTAACTATGCGAACACATAAAATTGTTGCATGTCTGTGAGACAATAGAAAACATTTGTTTAACATATCTGTACTCCCATATTTCAATATCTTTTTATATCTCCCATTAACAGATTGTATTGTGGGAAGTCAGGCAATAATGACATACCCAGGTAAAATGACATAGCAAGGCTATGGACAAAACCAGATGAGTGGTGACACCTGCACTAAGCAGTGTAAAAAGGTCGATAGGCAACCCACTTCCTCTGTATATGGTGATGAGCTGCCAGTTTTCACATTGCTACTGTGAACGAAAAACTTATAGGTAAGCTTCCAACTTTTTACTTTTATTCACATATATACATTGATTAGTGTTGTATTGATTACATGTTTGAGAAAAGTATAAGTTATGTTTTGAGAGGTAGAAAGTTCTGCTAGAGAACACAGTAGTTGAAAGTTTCTCAAATGGACAAGGAAAGTGTGTCAGGCTAGAAAAACATAACAAGTATCAGAGTAAAATGGCACAATAGGTCATTTTCTACAGTGTGGACACTAGTTCTAATCTGCATGATCTTTGATGTTAATTAAGATATTTATTTCACATATCTGCTTAAATTTAACAAGAATAGTGGTAGATCATTCTATAATAAAATAAATTAAGTGAAACATTAAACATGAAGTGATAAATGTGCTATTATTCAGAAATCCGATGAAATTACATACTCTAATTTCAGGTGGCAGGTAATAAATTAAGGAAATCATCAAGACATTCTTGGGATGTGTTGCAGATGCAGCAGGCTATATATACTGTTACCAGCAACGAGATGGGACGGCTGCAGGCATTTAAGGAATTGGCAGTTTCCTAGAATATGCTTACAAGACGAACTACAAATATGAACAACATCTTCAATGGTGTTCAGAAAATATTGGGTAGATTCCAGCCAACTTTCAACATTACCCTGAAGTGCGAACTGGTACAACACCCGGAACTATTGGAATTGTGCATATTTGGTATGACTATGAAGGAGTGCACTTCAAATAGCTAAGAAAAGCAAAAATGTATCTTAGTTCTGGGAAAGAAATTTTATATGGAAAAAAACCTTTTTGCAGCAACAGTGATGCTTGCAAAGAGAATCAGAATCAGAATCAGAATTTTTTACTATCCCATAACATACAAAGACAAATCACAGATCCAATGTACAGGGGACTCAGCAACTTTACATTTACATAACAATTACAATTTGTATACACAGTATTACAAAAACAATACGTCAACACTCAAGTTTTCATGTTTTGTAGGGAATACATAACAACAGCGTTTACATAGTGAACATACTTTTGCAATAATTTATTTGGCACAAAACTCCTAAACTTAATTTACAGGTGATGTGTCCTTGCTCAGACTTCCACATCACCATTCATAGATTCTTCTATGGAGTAATAACATTTCTCCACTAATAACTTGTGTAGCTTTGGTTTCAGTTGCCCTAGCTCCATGCTGTATACAAAAATAATCAGTTCATTTTTAAATCTTTCTTGTGCACTTGACAAATTCCACATCATAATGGCTTCCATACTGCATGATTGATCAATGGAACATAAAACCAACTAACTAACTATTTGCAAGCACGTGTCAATTTTAACTATCCTCATTTGATCATATGATGAAATTGTTAGTCGGTGGATGACAAAGACGTCAGTGGAATAAATGAAGAAACACATGATAAAGACGACAATTTTGCAATAGCCACTCATCACAGTTCTGCTAGCGAACAAGAGGATTATTCAGTGGAAGAATGTCAGTGCTATGGGGAGCTTGATGCAGACCTTTATGTTCCTCCAATAAAATACCTAAAATGTTAGTTAAAATCAAATGTGTTTTGAGTAGTGGTAAAGAAAAATTTAGATGTCAGTGTTGAACATCAGTTTTGCAGACTTTCATTAACTGTCTATCGAGTGATATCTCCCTATGCAGATTCAAACCCTGGAATTTAATTTTATGTGAAAATTTACTTGCTACAGAAATACTATAATTTTACAGAATGTAAAATTCAGTTCTCTAACAGATCATTTATGTGGGGGCCTTCTATTTTAAGAAAACCATACGAAAGCATGTGATTTTATTTGAGAAAAAGTATAATATTGTACTGTAGCCTCCATTTAGTGCAATAAAACAACAAAGAAACTTTAAAAAATACTTAAATAAATTCAAAAATAAATCTTCTATACCATTAGCTTAAATTAAAATTTTCTAATAATGCTCCTTAAACCTCGATTGAAACTTAGGGGACCCAGAGACCCAACCTCATATTCTACGGTACAGTACAGAAATGTCATGTTTTGACTTAAGAATTAATGGAGGTTACAGTGTTATTATAAAGACTGTTAGAATGAATCTGGAGGTTTCATAGTAGGACAAATCAGAGATATAAGTATGTTAAAAGCACAATTAAAATATAAAATAGCTGTGTAGGGAATAAAGTAATGAAAAAGAGGAAGAAACTGTGAGTTAGTAGTTCCAAAATCACTTGAAATACAGTCACCTCACACATAATGGGGCATAATAATGAAATAGTTTAAATGAAGCAACATTATAGCACCTCCATCCGTAAAGGTAGTGAAACCATTGTCACATTGTGAAGTCGCCTTATGGAAAATGGTACCATACAGCTGCTTTGTAGTGATATCAGCAAAACATGTGCACTGTATTATTTCTTACATCCTCATCTGTTGGTGTGGAGGTTGCACCACAAATACTTGGAGCGTTTCCAAAATGGTTGGTACTACAACATTTTTGTGTCCACAGGAACAATTTACTGAACAAACAAATACAGATTTTACTACTGGTACTCCCCACAAATGTCTCTTGACTTTGCCCATTGTTATGGCAGCTTCCATATTTGCATAGCAAACCTTTGTTTGCGGGTATTCTTGTGCCACTGGAGGATACCTCATTGAAGTTTGTTATTGGTGGAGAACTTCTTACCCCGCAGGACCTCTCTCAGTTTGTATAATAGGTCATAGTAACTAGGAGCCAAACATGGCTAATATGGGTGGTGTCGCAGCACAGTAAACGATAAGTCCTACATGGTGGCAATAGCTTGGCAATTGGCATCTGGCTGCATATTGTTGTGTTGGTGCAGTGAACTGCAGTACTGATCTCTGTTGAGGGTCATATTGGGAGAGAACCAATCCACCTGTACTATCCTTTCCTGATCACAGAACAGTTGCCATTTGTTTCTGCATGAATAGGCCCAGCTGTGACTTCTTGGGATGAGAGCTTTTAGTGTGCTTTCAATCCATAGACTGGCGTTCTTTTCTGGAGTCTCATGGAAGAACCATTATTCGTTGATGGTGACCAGATGCTAAAGGAACTCTGCTGGATTTGCAACATATTTTTGCACCAACTGTTGTCATATCTCCACACATTTCTGTTTCTGCACAGTGGTGAGAGCATGGGGCATCCATTATGCCCACATCTTCTTCATCTTCAAATCATTATGAATGATGGTGGGCAGAGTTCTCCATGATAGACCTGTTGCCTTCTCTGCTTCATCTAAATTGACTTGCCTGTGCCCAATATCAAGCCATTGACACGCTGGGCTTGTTGGTTTCTGTGCAGTTGCTGAATGCCCAGTGCTTATGTGAATTTTAGAAGAGACTCTTCCATCTCTAAACTCTGATACCCATTGTAATACAGATCTGTGACTTGGTGCTATTTCCCCACATATGGCTCCCAGCCTCATTGTGAATGTCTGAAACAGTCACTCCTTCCTTTCGTAGAAACCACACTGTCTATCACTGACAATGCTTGTCTACTTTGATATTGTCATGTCTATGTCCACCAGTGCACTCGCATGATAGAAAAAGTGCTGCTGCACTGCACCACCTATGGAAAGCCGCAACACCATCTGGGCCAGTAGACAGTACAATAGTCTATCTTTGTGGAGTTAAGGGAGAGTGCCAATCAAAATTAAATGAACTGTATAGTTGGGCAACCTGTGTAATATAATTACACTCTCTGAGAAAAAGTGAGGAATCACAGGGCGAGGAGGGAATGAAATGAAATTTCATGTGTTGAGAGGGTATGTGACGTTATTTCCATGATTATGTAATTTAGTACAATTTTCAAAGAACTTGGCAGTGACCCCACTTATGAGTATGACATCACCAGGGCTGGTTTAAGGCCCAACTGACACAAGTGGGCACTTGGGAAGCCAAGCTGCGCATGACAGGTAAGAAAGGATTTCAGTGATGTTCTGTTTTGTAATCAGAGTTACCTCAGCACTACAAGCAATGATCTGAAGTCACAACTCATGGCTCTCTATACCATAACATGAGGAGTAACATTGCTGTGCCTCTGCAAAATATTGCAAGTGTTAGACCTGCCTTCAGTTTGCACCATATCCATCAACAAAGGGCATTGGATGTAGTGCAGAACCATGATTCATCACTGAATACAATATGGCCCCTTACCTCAGCAGTCCACGGTTGCCTGTCATGGCACAACTCCAAATGCAGCCATTAGTTTTGTGGTGTTAATGACAGCCTATGCATGGAACACTAATATTGTAATTTGGCTGCTTCTAATCTCTGACCAATGGTTGCAGCGTGACAAATTCCTGACAAATTCTGTAAGGAATGCACATATGGCAGGCACAGATGTGAAGGGGTCACAATGTGCTTGGTGCCCAATACATGCGTTCCATTGTTCTCGTGATCAGACACAGTTGACCAGGACCTTAAGGACAAGTATACCTTCTGCCTTCACGTTCCCATACATTTTACCAAGGGGCATTGTCTCATCTACATGCCTCACAAATCTGGATACTGCATAATTTGACCAAGTAGCCAAATGGAGAACTCCAGTGAGCCCTCTTTCAAAATCTGTCATGTGCTCAAAGTGCAGCTGATCACAGTACATGGCATCTCCGTTCCTTCACAGTGATTGCTCAACACATGTTGCTGTTTCTGACCACCTTATACCCAACCAGGCATGGTAACATCACTAATGCATGCTGGTGGCCTTTCCACATTCTGTAGAAAATTTAGCAACTCCAGTCATTTACATACTAACTGATGATGTGTATGTTTACCAAGTTACTTTGGCATCTTACCATGTCTTCTGGATGAATCACTAGTTTTGTCAGGCAGTGTGCATAACTGTACTACATTGGCTTGTAGACTCTACAGTGATAATTATAAAAACTCTTCCTGCGGTGATAATGACAAGTGACCTTACTTGATACACACAGTAATTTTTGTGTTCAGGGAAATCAATGAAATAGCTAATAAACAAATATTTTACACTATAGCTAGAACATAAGTGCAACTACCACCATAAAAAACCTTAAATGTGATTCCATCACATATTGCAAGTATAAGTGATGAATTGTATTATCTTGGTAATTAAATCTCAAGCACTTACAGAAATAATTGACATTGCTACACCTCACAATATTCAGTGGCTCAGTTTCAGCTTATTAGTGCTGCATACACCACATTAATCTGTATAATAATAAAATAAATTTGCATGTGTTATTAATAGCAGGACATAATCTATCTCAATACGCTTTCTTTCTTTTTTCAATTAGTAAAAGACTGGGTTGGAATAACAACACTACAGAAAGGATAGGCTCCTATTCAGCACAAAGAGCAGTTGTTGAATTACAGACAGGCACAATGAATAGAAAATACTAGACATATTTCATCTTTTGAACAAAGTCCTTCTTGAGATGTAGAAAACACACAGGTATTATACACACATTGCCACTGTCTCTGGGTCTTAGCAGCCAGAGACAGTTTCCATGCATGCATGGGATGCCCTTGAGAAACTTCTGAAGAAGGACTTTGTCAGAAAACTAATATATTTCTAGTATCCTTTTTCATTGTCCCCGTGTGTGACTTAATGCCTTTTCTTCTTTCCTCTGTAACTGTTGATGAAACATGGAATTTGAAGTGCATATGAAAGAATACATAAGTAACCCTTCACTAATAACTTGATTCTGTTTTGGCACCAAAAGTGTTGCTATGGTCATCTTTTCAGATCTGGTATGGGAAACAATAATGAAGGACTTCAGTTCTATTTCTTCGAAGACATTATCTGAGAGAGATTTTGCTACTAATGGCGATGCTGGAAAATCAACAACAAATATTGTGTAAGATGTCACCTTATCTGGTCATAAACTGTGACATGATGGCTAAAAGTAAATTTTGTGAAGTATATCTGGACCATCTGTTTAATGCATTCATTTTAATTCATTCTAATTTCTATAGTCATTACAGTATCAAAGGAACATATTTATTTTACCTAGAGGTCTGTCTTAGAAACAGCATTTTGAGTAGTTTTGTATTGCACTTACTCTCATTTGTTCACATATAGTACCATACTGGGGTTCAAACGTCAAGAGGACTTGCAAATTATTTCATCCCAGCACATACTAGAATGATTTGATAAAATGCCCATGGATCTGAATGTATTAACTTAGTCTCTAATTATATTGATTACTTCTGGTACGCTATTTAGACGAATAGATACTACATTTTGCTCATCTTTTTGTGTATGGCCAGTGGAAGGTTCATATCTATGATAACTGTAATGTCAGGTATAACTTTTATATCCAAGAATTTGTGGCTGAGGTTCATTTTTAAATTAACTTTTATGAATGGTTCTCTTCATAATGTGATTATGACTTAGTTGCTCAAGAGTAATGTCTGGTTTTGTAACTATAATGACAGTCTTCATGTGGAACAGAAACCATTCATTGGTAAATAGTAAACATATTCTGCTCATCCTTTGTTTCTTTTTAGGAAGTAAGTGATTTGTTTGCCATAGTATATGGCTGAAACTATTGTCAAATATTACTGCTACTCTTCTTGTGTGCTTTTCTGCAGTAGTAATGTTGGAAATATTCAGTAAAAATGTAGTTATAAGTATCTTTTACATCCTAATTACTGTTACACATGGTTCTAATATAGGGATACAATACATTCTTGGGTGTAGCACATTCACTTAGATCTGCATCGACATCCGTACTCAGCAAACCATTGTGAAGTGCATGCCAGAGGCTACTTCCTATTGTACCACCTATTAACATTTTCCCATGTTCCAGTTGTGTGTAGAGATCAAGAATAATGTGTGCTTAACTGTCTCTTTATGTGCTGTTATTAGTGCAATCTTGGTTTGACATCCCTGCTGGAGCAATTTATTGGAGATGTATATATGTCCCAAGTTTATTTGCTAGATACTGGTTCTCAAAATTTTATAGGTTGGCTTTCATGGTATAGTGATGTCTGCCATCAGATGTCTGGCAAGAACACAATTTTCAGAAAACTTACATGACATAAAACTAGACTATACAATCCAGGCTTTCACAGCCTGTGTCCATAGCCTACCCATGGTGGTATTGGTTTTATGGACATTAAGCTATGGTATAAAGCCTCTTTCTGTGTTTAGTGATTTGTCACCTACCGTGGGAGATATTTTCAGATGACATAAAGATACACTCCTGGAAATTGAAACAAGAACACCGTGAATTCATTGTCCCAGGAAGGGGAAACTTTATTGGCACATTCCTGGGGTCAGATACATCACATGATCACACTGACAGAACCACAGGCACATAGACACAGGCAACACAGCATGCACAATGTCGGCACTAGTACAGTGTATATCCACCTTTCGCAGCAATGCAGGCTGCTATTCTCCCATGGAGACGATCGTAGAGATGCTGGATGTAGTCCTGTGGAACGGCTTGCCATGCCATTTCCACCTGGCGCTTCAGTTGGACCAGCGTTTGTGCTGGACGTGCAGACCGCGTGAGACGACGCTTCATCCAGTCCCAAACATGCTCAATGGGGGACAGATCCGGAGATCTTGCTGGCCAGGGTAGTTGACTTACACCTTCTAGAGCACGTTGGGTGGCACGGGATACATGTGGACATGCATTGTCCTGTTGGAACAGCAAGTTCCCTTGCCGGTCTAGGAATGGTAGAACGATGGGTTCGATGACGGTTTGGATGTACCGTGCACTATTCAGTGTCCCCTCGACGATCACCAGTGGTGTACGGCCAGTGTAGAAGCGACTCTCATCGCTGAAGACGACACGTCTCCATTCGTCCTTCCATTCACGCCTGTCGCGACACCACTGGAGGCGGGCTGCACGATGTTGGGGCGTGAGCGGAAGATGGCCTAACGGTGTGCGGGACCGTAGCCCAGCTTCATGGAGATGGTTGCGAATGGTCCTCGCCGATACCCCAGGAGCAACAGTGTCCCTAATTTGCTGGGAAGTGGCGGTGCGGTCCCCTACGGCACTGCGTAGGATCCTACGGTCTTGGTGTGCATCCGTGCGTCGCTGCGGTCCGGTCCCAGGTCGACGGGCATGTGCACCTTCCGCCGACCACTGGCGACAACATCGATCTACTGTGGAGACCTCACGCCCCACGTGTTGAGCAATTCGGCGGTACGTCCACCCGGCCTCCCGCATGCCCACTATACGCCCTCGCTCAAAGTCTGTCAACTGCACATACGGTTCACGTCCACGCTGTCGCGGCATGCTACCAGTGTTAAAGACTGCGATGGAGCTCCGTATGCCACGGCAAACTGGCTGACACTGACGGCGGCGGTGCACAAATGCTGCGCAGCTAGCGCCATTCGACGGCCAACACCGCGGTTCCTGGTGTGTCCGCTGTGCCGTGCGTGTGATCATTGCTTGTACAGCCCTCTCGCAGTGTCCGGAGCAAGTATGGTGGGTCTGACACACCGGTGTCAATGTGTTCTTTTTTCCATTTCCAGGAGTGTATATTTAGTTAATTTTTGAAAAATTTGTATGACAAAACAAGTTTGCATTACAAAATCATCTAACTACATATTTATAGCTTCTGATCCTGTGGTTCTTAGTAGTAGATGAAACATTAGGCACAACAACATTCTTTAGACAATGGCCAAATCCTACAATCTAGTGTCACAAAGGAATTTAAAACAGATGCATGCTATAGCCACCATTTCCCTTTCTTTTACATGATGGAGGGACCTACTCATGATTAATTTTCACTCATATGTTTTCATGTAGTGGTACATAGGAATCAATACAATTCCTTTGAGACTTCACTAGTCATTTTGCTATCCAACTGTTTTAGAGGACTTGCATGAGATATCTAACTGGTACCTAATGTCAGACAAACACTGTGATGCTTAATATTAGTAGGACCCTTCTTGGAGCTATTATGACCATTTATTATGAAGCATGGTATCTTTGACCAACTCATTCCATTGAATCTCAAGTTTATTGGGGTGCCATACACGAAGTACCACTTTCTGAAGGAGAAAAAGATTCAACATTCTTCTAAGAAGATGCCGGCAGATTGCTGTAATTATCTACATTTGAAGCAGATTCTTGACGAATACTCTACACTCCCAATGTAAAATTAAGACTCAAGGTCTTTTCATGTATGGCTTGTAAAAGTAAGAAAGTATTATAGTTCAGTCATTGGAAGAACTTCTTCTAACATACATAAGACAAGAATATATTTTGATCGAAATCTGTAAATATGTTACACTGTGTAATGTTTTGGAAGTCTGAGACTCATGTTTACTCTTTTACTTATTTTCTTAGTATTTGTGGAATCATCTGAGCTAAAGGTACTTGATCATGGACCAAAAATGAGAAAAATGTAAAGATTTTATGTGTATGAGGAGAGCAGTGTGCTGACCAAACACCCCTCCTCTCTGCATCCTCAACTGAGGATGACACGGCAGTCGGATGGTCCGGATGGGCCACTTGTGGCCTGAAGACGGAGTGTTTTTTATGTATAAGAACTACAACACAACAACATCTGTAAATTACTGCAGGTAATGTCTATAGAAAATAAAAGGGAAATGCCTAAAGGAAGTCTTCTAACTTTAATTTGAAAATGTCAATTTTATTACAACCAGTTTTCATTTTTACTGGATCTTATTGGAAATGAAAGCTGCAAAATGACTGTGACAAGTAATTTACACGTTATGTGACTCATTCATGTCCTACTACGTACTGAAATGTTATGAAATAACTGAATAACTTACTTTACATGAGACATAACTATATTAATATTTTAATAAGACTGCTTGTTGACTGTTTACAGATTGCTATATATGTGTAGCAAGTGATGTAATATACTGGAGGTCTCTCCTAAGAGTCATCAGGTACTCATCCCAAACAAATACTGCTCATCACGTCTGTCGTGCAGCTCATGGTGTTGATGGAAAGTGTCAGTGTGTTTCCCCTTACAACCAAAAGAGTTTTAAATTGCCCAGTTGATAGAGCAGTGCAAAATTTGCCTAGAGTGATGTTCATTTGTTCAGTATGCATTAAAATGGATAGTAAAACCTGAAAAATAACCCATTTTTGATCAGTGACTGACTGAAAGTCAGTTTTAACGTAGTGAATTTCTTGTTCTAGTTTTCTACTTATGGCCTGAAACTGCGTCAAAGCTATTCAGGGACACTGGATAAACTGACCATTTGGTTTGATTTAATACATTTAGAAGATATCACATCAGTATAAAGGCCTGAAACTGTGTCAAAGCTATTCAGGGACACTGGATAAACTGACCATTTGGTTTGATTTAATACAGGCATTGCTTTCATTTCTAGTTGGGAGTTAGTTTACTGCAATATCCTGAGCACTCCTTACCCTCATCTTTCTAATACATGATTTTAGTATGCACCATTAAACATTTGCCTTTTACACTGTTCTTTTCCATGAATATCAGTATTTGGGCTATAGTTGTCCCTTTTGTTTCACTTATCTTCCCCTTTGTGATCATATGCTAACACCAGTATCATTATTTATCTAAACAAATTGTTCGCTGGTACTTTTATTCTGCTTGTGATATTTAAATTGGTAGGAAAAATTAGAAAAAGTTATGATTGGTTGTAGAATAAGCATTACTTTGTCAATCAAGGGCTGCGTTGTGCACATCTTATGAAGGCTGTCATAATATGTTCTCTATAAACATCTATACTGCAAGTGGGCACTTATTGTAAATCTTGTATTTACAAAGGGGTGTGCTTTTCTGAAAGCAGGTTGGTTTTATTCAGGATTCCAGTGCACCATATGATTCCCCATTCATTTGGCTACAAGTCCATATTTCTCAAGATAATCTCCATTCATTTTGAAGCCTTATGCCATCATACTGGGAGAGCCTTTATGCTTGCATGGAACCACTTTACTGGTTAATGTTGGAGTCAATGTGTTGCTGCATCAATAACCACTTCATTATCCAGGTGCTCTTCCTGTGGAATGCATCCTTCACTGGGCCACAAAAATTTGAGGAGTAGGGTAGATGAGGGAGAACAGTTCAATGAAGTTCATTCAGTTGAGCAGTGAGGTGTTTGATTGTGAGTCATTGATTGCATTGAATGACAGTGTCCACATGCACCAACAATGCAGTAGCCACAGCTATGTGTGGTCAGCCGGCACATGGGAGGTTGTACAGGTTTGTTGTGCAACCTAGTTGTGATGACAAGACACCTTGCCTAATGACTCACCATGCTTTTATTCACTACCTAGTCTCTGTGGACATTCTGCAAATGCGTATGCAATGTTCTGATTGTCCATCAAAAGAAACTCAACGACTGCTCTCTGCTTGGAATGCTACCACCTATCAGAATTTCTTGCAACTATAGGGCTGAATTGGTACTATTTCATGATACCCATAACAAATTAAGCATTTTTCAACTGAAATTGGCCAAGAAAAGTATTATGTAGTGTTACTTATTGAATGACCATCATACTGTCTTGGGGTATGACTCAGCTTTTATTTCATTTTGGTTGCAATAAAATGTGTTACAGCATGGTGGAAAATAAATAGATATGAAGAAACTCTTTTAATGGAATGATACACTTCATGTGTACAGTAAGAATGTAAAATAAGCTTTGCATGTGACTTCTTTGAAGTGAGAGGAGATTTCTAGATTCACATGCTTTCTATATGCAACATCACCCACCTTAATAAAGACACAAGCAGATGAGTCAGCTAGAGCTATTTAATAATTCACTGTGATTTATTGGTCTTTATGTTGACTTTTCTAACAGTTTACTTCACTACAGTTTCCGTGAACCAGACCTAAACACAAAAAGTGAGGAGAATAGCACTCCGTGTCAACCAGTCATGTGAAGGTGTGTGTGTGTCCATTGCAGCTGATGTGATAGTGACTTCCTTGATTGAGTGGAGTGTGTTTTCACCAACTCAACATTAAATCCTGAGCTTTCTGGTCATCAGAACTCATGACATGAGACTACAGGTACCTAGTTCTGCCAGTAGATGCAAAACTCAGTGAGTTGTCTTTAGAGAGAAATGTCCACTGCCTCTATGGCAACCATGTTTCTGTATAACAGTGGCAGAAAGTACACATGATTAAAAGCCAAGTGCAAACTCCACTGGTATAGCTCTGTCACTGAGGCAAAAACATAAGTTAAAATTTTGGAAAATATGCTAGTAAATGTGTTTTGAACTATTGTATTCTTATTGGAGCAATAATACATCTCTCTGGTACTGTTTATGCTAATATATGTCATGGTGCAACAATAAACTCTCCACCATCATGCTACATGTACCTGCTTTGAAGTTTGTCCATGAGACAAATCACTAAACTAACTAAGAACATAGATTACAAATTAAGATGTCGTAAGATTTGTTTTCTATGTGAGCTGCAAAAAGCTTAAGTCCAAACACACATTATGCCAGATAAGATAAACCTCAGAATAGAGATCAATGTCAAAATGTAGACAACAAATGTACCTGTGTGCTATGTCATGAGACTGCAACCTTTACGCTAAAGTACTGTCAAGGGATTTGTTCAGCTAAATACCTTCAAGCAGATAGTGGTTCACCACAAACAGTGCTACAGCAACCAACTACACTAGTGAAAAACAGGTACTCACAATTTATCCTCACCAAAAAAATCAAGACAAATCCTGATGTCCTGGGTCATGATAAAACTGAGACTGAAACTTTGTCACCAGAAAGAATTGGAAGAAAGAACTATAGTCTATCAAAAATTCATATGTTTCCATACTTGGTGGAATGTATGATGATTACAGGAACAAACTCATATGGTAACGCATAACTCTGAGAGTCATTGTGAGTAAAGTTTGCTTTTTGCTAACAATTATGGCATGCTTCACTGTAGTCATATATTAGATTCTAGTACATAAAAATTCAAAAGGCCGGGCTGTATCTACAGAAAGATGTGCTGGTCAACTGAAAAGGCACTATTTCCTGGGTATTATATACCTCCTCTGCTTACTGCTAATGTCCACTAATTTCTTCTTTCTTCATTCTGTGGAGAAATGAGCATATGAAATGCATCGGTATTATCGATGAAACTCCTTGGCACATTAATCTGGTTTTAATCTGTGACGAAGTTTTATTTTAGTGGACACTCTTCTGCAGAGTAAAAATTCATTCTGGAGCATTTCTGATGTATATAAGTCATTTCACATGTCTGTTTCAAGTTATAATTTATTTCATGTTAGCCATATTTGAAAATAAGATAATGTTATATTCACTAGAAAATTATGATTCAGTGTTTATTTTAATTTATGCTTGTCAAAAAATATAGGACTTAAAGAACTTAAATGTTTATACATAACATCATGTAAAGAGAAGTACGAGGGTTTGCTTACAAATTTCAGGCTTATATTCAAAGCTTTTTAATTTCCATTGCTCATTACCCAACATAGTACAGTGGCTCTCTGCATTCATAAATATTTCAAGCAGGTTGACATGTACTTGAATGTCAGATTATCAGAAGTACACAAGAGAGTGCTAAGAATCTGAATTAGTAGGGAGGGGACAAATACTCAGCCAGTCTGCCTTGGTCCAGTTCTGTGTCATTTGGTTCATCCATAATGTAAAACAGGATTTCGTTTACACATTCTTCAAAAGAAGTTATATGTTAATGTACTAAGCTAATACCAAGTGTTCATTTATTTCCCAACAGCAGTTGCTACACACACAACAAACACAGCATTTCATAAAGTTAAAAGCCAGTTAATTCATTTCAAGAAGAGGAATCAGTGGTCAATGTTAAGTGTGTGACATACAACTTGGCTTATGAAATAACAACGTTTCACAGAATTTTAGTTCCTTGGAATCAAAAAGCAGACTGTGAATGAATGAGCTGTAGCTTTGGTGCTACCACCTTTAGGCAGACCTCATTACTGTCACTATGAAGGCAACACAGAATTGCATTATTAAAATATGGCAGTTTCAGTCAAGGCTGCATTTATGAAAAGCTTGATGGCAGCAGTTGTGTGGTGAGGACTTCAAGCTCATGTAGTTGGTGCATCTTCTGGTCGTTATGTGTACTCTTGTCTGGTTTCAGTATTTGTAGACTACTGAGCTGCGGTAATGGTGTGCCTCCTATCCTGTTATCTCAAAGAGGACACCATGTGGCCTGGTATCCATTCTAGTATGTGTCTGTGTAAACAGTTTGTAAATCACTAGCTTCACATGTGAATAGTGGTTTCATTCACATGGTTTTTAACTTCCTTGGCCATGGTTTCCATTTTCCAGCTTTCTCTCTAGAACTGAACACCAATTAATCTGTTCCTGATACCAAGTACAACATGCTCAGAATGTGTCATTAATTGTTGACAAGGCCAAGGTGTCAAATATGTGTCACTGATATAACTAATTTCTGTAATACCTTTGGTTTTGATCTCATTGTAGTTCCCCTGCATCTCTGGAAAAGAGTTTGTCTGCAGTAGTATTCTCAGTACCAATATACTCCCCTAATATTACTTCCACAACTAACTGAAAGACTCTAGTTTTACTGTATTTGTTCTCTATTTTCTCACTGTAAACTATACTTTCCACTTGGCAATACTATCCTTTCTTATTATTAGTAAGATTCTTTGTGACGAGTTTCAGCAACTCTGTTGTATGTGTACCTCATATTATGTACAGTTCCCACATTCTTCAGCAAGATATTCTAATACCATTAGAAACACAAACTAGTTGCCTAATACTATTTTAACTCCACCTGAGATATTCTAATTGACATTCACAATGTGCATGATTATGATTATGGGCACAGTTGGAAGCTAAAATTGATATTTTGCTTTGACATCAACTATTATCTTTCCTGGATGGTAGACTCTATTTCATGAATGTTGTATAGCTATACTATACTCCTCAAATCAGTTTGTGGTGTGTGGTAGATTCCATTTCAAGTACCATTATAGTTTTATCCCATCCATGGTCCATCTATGAATAGTGCCCAGGAAGAACTACTATTGATAAACCTCCATACAAGTTCTAATTACACTAATAATGTCATGTTGGTCACCTTGGGTGCACTATATGTGAGTAAATAGTGTATTAGTCTGATGTCCCTTGAACTTACACTCTAGGAATTTCGAAAATAAGACTCATACACCACACTGATGCCTAACATAGACTTTGACATTCTTCTTGTTTGATAGTAAATCTGTTAATCATAACAGAAAATCTGAATCTTTATACCAAAACCTATATTATATGGTATGGGTGGAGAGCACTTGAAGTAGCATTGTAATTTCCTCCCTTCCCTGGTCCATTTGCAAGTGGTGGATAGGAGAATCACTATCTGTTAAACTCCTTATGGGCTCTGTTTTCCCTATCATGGTCATTTTCTGGACTGTTGCCCAATTGTTCTGCATTTACATCTACATCTACATTGATACTCTGCAAGCCACCATATGGTGCATGGGGCAGGGCACCTTGTATAACTGATAGTCATATCCTTGGAATATATGCTCTCAGAATCTCACACTTCTCTGTGTGTGGTAAACAGATAGTTCACTCTGACACTAACAGATCTACTTGTTTTAAGGTTAATTCTGTTGCTGGACATTGAATACATACATCTATATATGTACATTTAGGAATGCATGGTAAGTAGATACTTTGAAATTGTCAGTTCACCTTTTTTGATGGATTATTTGGTTGATCAATATTGTATTCTTCACATATCTCATTAATGCTATACAGTACACAGTACTTCTGGTACAGTAACCACTTCCTTTGATTCCAGTGACATTGCAGGTACATGAGAAGACAACTGACACTAATCCTACTAATAAGCACTAATTTTTCAGATGTCTTTTTTGCTTCTAGGAACAATGTTTATTTGGATGTAATAGCATGAAGAACTTCTGAATATATAGTCTTGGAATTCTGAGAATTAATCATGATCAGCAAATTGATAATAGATGTTCAGATTGTCACATGTATTTGTCATGTGATTAACAATGATGAATATTAAAGATACACAAGAGTATTATGCAAGCCAACTTATAGTGTACGTCTGGTGCCAGGATTATTTCCTCCCATGCTTGTTGTAATTGTGAATGGTGCATGTAATACTCTAGCATCATTTGAAGTCCTTGTGATCTTAGTTTTTTTCTTCAACCTCCTTTAGTGGTCCCATGTATTGGATGATGTAATAATTTGCCCATATATTCTTGAAACATATTCTCTTGCAATTTGGAAATTTAATTGTTTGAGACTGTTGGATCTATCTGTTTGATTGTTACTTCTGTTGATCATTTAAATCCTGTATCTATACTTCAGACACCACCTTAACACTCTATGATGGAGAGTACTTCTGTATTTCAGTAATCATTTTGTTTTGTTCTGGGTTTAATCAAAATTGATTATGGCTTTTGTGGATGTTAGATTTACTTCTTTCATGGTAATAATATTTATAAAAATTAAACATCTGTGTGTGTACTTGGCAACCAAATCACAGTGTAAGTTAGAGTATAGTTCAACTAGAATTAGCTTTTCCTCCATTTCCTGTTCCATTTCCTAATGATGTATGGGAAGTAGTGCTGTCGATTAAACTCCTTCTGAGCTCTGATTCTTTTCAACATTGTAATTATGTGGGCCCATGTACTGGAAGATGTAATAATATCTGAAACAGTTCACAGAATGTATCCTTTTGTGATTTTGACAGTTAGTCAATTGACTACTGAGACTGTCTGATCGTGTTTATGGCTGTTTCTCTTAAAAGACATTGAGTAAATATACCTCTACACCACATGCCAGCCTAATGGTAGATGGGAAGATAATTATGATCAGTGCTTGCTATGGGCTCTTATTTGTTGGACTTGTCAGCATCACTTATAAGAACAATGTATAGATAGAAGTAATATTTAGCCTGACCAAACTTGGAATGTATGTCCTCAGAATTTTGTTAAAGAATCATTGTCATTAAACTGATAATGGAGTTTGGGGTTGTTGGACCTACTTCGTATGTGGTTAATATTGCTGATGAACCTTAAAAGATCTACTTGAGTACCAGGAATCCACCTAACAGTGTGTCCTTGAGGGTCCTTATGCTACCACTGTTATTTCCTATCATCCCTGTTGCATATAGGAATGGTATGTGGAATGATCCATTGTTAACTGGGCTACTTCTAGTACCAATGTCATATTCTCTCATCCTTGCTGCATTTGTGAGTGGTACATGCAAAGAAATACTGCTCGTAAGCTCTAATTTTTTAGTCGTTATCATTTAGTGGAACCATGTATTGGAGGATGTAATAACTTGCCTAGCTATTCTTGGATTGTATGCTCTCATAATTTGGACAATCAATTGTGTGTGGTAAATACATTGGTGTGCTAAACTTAAGTACAAAATTTGGTTTCACATGATGTGTCACAGCTATGTAATATAGCTTGTTCTAACTCAGAGCACACATTGAGAGAACTGCTTAAGTATAGTACTGATCTTTATAGATAGAAATACATAATGAGACCACTAGATGGTACTTTTATTCAAAGAGAGTAATGGCAGTGAAATCACCATTATTCATGATATTATCCTGGACATGATTCTTAATAGGATATTTGATCACCGCAAATGACATTAAAAGCTCTGCAATATCACCCCATGCCATTCACCAGGTATGTAAAGGGCTCTTGTGGTACAGCATTCCATTCCCCCACCAGCACACTTGACAACTGCTGAACGGTCATCGATGAATTTAGACAGGCTGCAATACGTCTCCCCAACACATCCAACATGTACTATTTGAAATGGAGTCATGACCAAATGAACTGCTGAAAAAAGTGCACTGGCAAATAACACAGTGTTTCAGTTACCATGATTGGTGAGATTAGAGGTCAGTACACCCATGCAACAAAATACATTCCCACAAAGCAGCTCATAGAACAGTAAAACGATCATATTTGTCAATGATCATGGCTGTATTATACATTCCAATCTCTCACAATATGCGGGTACATCACTTCTTTGAAAACTTTATACTCACTGGTCAGCATCATTTGGACACTTTACTCCTCCCCTACATGTGTATTTTCAGGGGTGCACATGGCCCTGACTTCATTTTTATGGATGAGGTTGCAAGACTCCATCAAATAGTGCAGCTGGAGAAGCTCTTGGAATGATAGGATATTCAGCAAATGGACTAGCCTACTCAATCCCCCAACTTAATCCCATCTACCTCAATGTGATGCATTGGTGAATATGAACTGCAGCACATCCACAGGCACCAGTAACCATCCACAAGTTGTCAAGTACATTGGAGAAGGTCTGGAATATTCTACCACAAAAACTCCTTATAGTTAGTTCCATGTCATCTTGTACTAGAGATGATCAAAGGACTGAATAAATAAAGAAATAAACCTTCTGGCCAGCATGGGAGAATACTGAAATTGCTGTCTGTGGTGAATACACACCATGTTGAGAACAATGTCTCAGACTTTTTAATGAATAACAAAATCTTCAGTGTAATTATTGTCTTTGAATAAAGGTATCATTTCTGTTTGTTCCATTGTGATTTTCTATCAGTTACTTTCCATACTATACTAGAGAAATTCCTTCTATGTATGGTCCCAGTTTCATTGAGCTATGTTATTTGCCCGTGACGCCTCATGCAAAGGTTACTTTCATCCTGTGTTTTGCCCAGCAGTATTGATAATTTAATTCGAGACTGACTGTTCTCATTGAACATTACTTCTGTTAAAGGACATTGAAAACATACATCTATAATTCACATTCTAGCATGAAGCTGTGTTGTAGAGAGAATTTCTGGTAACACATCCACCTTTTATTTCAAATAGAAAGATGAATGGTAAATGGGATGACAGTTTATGACAGTCCTCCTTATACTCTAGGAGCAATGTGCAAAATAAAGTATCATTTGTGCAAATGTTCTTGTTATGTATGGCCTCAGAATAATGTTAGTAAACAGAGCCAGATTAATTGAGAGTGGACATTGAGGTTAGTAGAGCTTCTTGCTTCATGTTTAATAATGTTGATGGCCACTAGAATGTAATTTCTCTTAATATAATTTGTGAATCACGTTCATTTAATTGACAATGGGCTCTGAGGTTATCAGATCTACCTGCTTCATGTTTCACAATGTTGATCAACAGAAAAGATCTAAATGGATGCTTTAGAAACTGCCTTTATTGTGCAGTAGGTTATATTTTTTTGTAACATTCCTCTCATCCCTGTTGTGTTTGTGAATGGTGTGTGGAAATAACCACTGTCGAGCAGAATTAATTTGTTGAATCGTGAATTATTTGTCTCGTAACATACATGCACTACTTATTTGACTAGAATACTGGAGACACATCAAAATATTATTAACACAATTTCATTGATACAAAGCTACAGTTGAAAAGAAATATTTCTGTTTAAAAATTAATGCAACTTATTTGTGAAAAGATACCTTCACATGTTCAGATAACAAGACAGTTTATAAACTGCATCCTTTACAGATATTAGGTTCACTGTTCACAGAATCTTGAGCTGAGTAGTATCATCACTGAAACAGATCACCATGTAGGTTTCTTTTTAATGAGTCTAGATTCATACTCAAAATGTTCTTGGCTTTTAATTAGTTATATTTTCATTCCCATATAGTGGGGAGTCTGAGCAAATATGTTAAATGATGAGCAGGGAGCACAAACTTTACTTTCTTTTCTTGTATTATAAATGTGATAAAAGCAGTTCTCTTGCCAGGATTCTTAATTGGTACACAAAACATGATAATATCATACAGGGAGAGTACTGTTAATAATTTCAGAATTTTCAATGGTGGGTGACATGATTTCCTTGTGAGTTGTCATTTTTTCATCAAGTTCATTACAGTGACCTAAGTATTGGAGGATGTAACAATATGCCCAACCATTCTTGGAATGCATGCTGCCAGAAATCATTGTTTACTGTAACTGGTTAAAGAACATTGCAAAAATGTGTCTATCCTCCATATACAATGTCAGTACTGAGCAGTGGAGAATACATTTTGTTCCACAATCATTTCCATTCTTTCCATCTTCAAACACTAGTGGTATATGGGCGGAGTACTGTCGATAGTCCTTTTAAGAGCTGTAACTTGTCAGAAGTACTTTTTTTTACCATGTCTTGGAAGAATGTGCTGGCAGAATTGATAATTTAATTAATAAATTTTTTAATGTGTGCTCTTGGGATTCTGAGAGTATATCACGCACAATAAATTCACAATGGACTGTGAGGCTGTATCATTTATTTGCCCTATGGTTGTTAACCTTGATGAACATGAATAATCTCCAAGAGTAAACCACAAATCATCTACAATGTGTACTGCAGAACACTTCTTGTACCACTATAACCTCCTCTCATCGCTGTTGCATTTGTTAATGGTGCATGTGAAGAATCAGTGTCGATTTACGTCTGTATAACATCTAAATCTTTTTTATGATACAAATTTTCTGGACCCACATAATAGAGGATGTAATATTGTGCACAGCTATTCCTGGAATGTATGCTCCTATAATTTGGGTAGTTGGTGCTGTACGGTAAATAGATACTCACCTTTGGATCTTCTTGTTTTTGGTTACTTGTGTTAAAGAATGTCTCCTTGTTTATGGATACTTGTGTTAAAGAATACTGAAATCATACATCTATACACAACATGCCCACATGATGCTGTTTGGTGGAGAGAACTGATGGTACCACAACCATTTGCATTTGTACCAGATAAAATGTCGAATGCTACATGCCGAATGTAGTAATGTGTATGAGGAAGTAATATTTACCCTACCCAATCTTGGAATGTGTGTTTTCATAATCTTGGCAATAGTTCATGTTCATTTAACTGAGAATGGATTTTGTGGTTGTCAGGTCTACTTGCTTGACGTTTAACAGTCTTTATGAACTTTAGAGATCTATATGGGTATTCAGCAAATCATCTCACAACGTGCAGTAGAAGGTACGTCTGGCAACACTAGTTTTTCCCCATCCCTGTTCCATTCATGAATGGTGTGAAGTACTACAATTTATTTAAATCTTCATCAGCTTTGATTGTTTCATCACAGTAAATCTGTGGACCCACAAATTGGAGAATTTAATAATTTGCTCAGCTGTTGTTGGACTATATTCTCTTGTAATTTGAACAGTTAGTCATGTACAGTAAGCAGATACTCAACTTTGAGACTGTCTGACCTCCTTGTTTATGGGTACTTCAGGTGAAAAACATTGAAAACACACGTATATATATATATATATATATACAGAAGATATCGTCGTCGTGCAAGACAGACAATATATAAAACAATTGAAGACATTGAAATGACAACATCTGCTGCCGACAAGAAGAAAAATACTATAAAATCTGTCGCCGCACATTCACTACTAGATGGACCCGCCGTCTTCTGTGGATGTAGACTGAACTTCAGTATTGATCTGAATGATACATTTTCGCATGGTAATGGCTGGCTAACCGTCGCAATTGTATGAGGTGGTACAGGTGTACCTAATGTATCAGGACTGGAAAGCTCCGTCGACCGTGACGTCATAGCCTACCGCACATACCACATTTGTGAAAATGCAAATAAAGACTTTGGCAAATCATCATATATGTCACCCTCACCCTTTTCCTTGTATACACGTAATAGACGTAAGATATCTGTTAATGAAACTGTATTTATTTGGATTAAAGGTAAAGGTACTTGTGAATATGTAAAATTTGTTGGAGACTGTACTTTGTATTTTCATAAATAAAGTGATCTGTAGCATAGTTGAGAGCCGGACAAGGGTACATCTAGAATCTGTCGACATAGAGTATGCAACAGCATGTTACGTAAGCTCTCTGAGCACGTGACCTTTGACCCCGCCGATAAGGCGGCTCAAGGCAATCTTGGCGGCGCGCCAGCCGCGGACTTAGCGATCAGCGAGCCCGTGACCTTTGACCCCGCCGATAAGGCGGCTCAAGGCCATCTTGGCAGCGCGCCAGCCGCGGACTTAGTGGTCAGCGGACGGGCGCACCTAGTAAGGCTAGTGCGCCCGTCCGGGATAACTCGCGGCTGGCACTGTGAAATATTCTAAGTCCCTTATCTGGCGCCGCGCCAGTGCGCGGCTATAAAAGCGAGTGCAGCCTGCGGAGCGGATCATTCGCGCTGCTGCTGCTGCACAGGCAACTGCATTGAACGCTGCCAAGATGCCCTACAGAAGATATCGTCGTCGTGCAAGACCGACAATATATAAGACAATAGAAGACGTTGAAATGACAACATCTGCTGCTGACAAGAAGAAGAATACTATAAAATCTGTCACTGCACATTCACTACTAGATGGACCCGCTGTCTTTTGTGGATGTAGGCTGAACTTCAGTATTGATCTTAATGATACATTTTCGCATGGTAATGGCTGGCTAACTGTCGCAATAGTACGAGGTGGTACAGGCGTACCCAATGTATCAGGATTGGAAAGGCATCTTAGGAACTCCAGTACCACCTCGTACAATAGCTACAGTACACAAACCATTACCATGAGTAAATCTATCGCTGATGTCTATGCTAAAATTAATTCTACATCCAACAAATACACAGGGGCCGTCAACAAGTGCCATAGCAGCGGTGTTCTTCAGAGTATTCTTCTTCTTGCCTGCAGCAGATGTTGTGAATTCTATGTTCTCAATTGTTTTGTAGACTGTTTGCCTGGAACGACGTCAGTATCTTCTGTATGGCATCTTGGCAGCGTTCAATGCAGTTGCCTGTGCAGCAGCAGCAGCGCGAGTGATCCGCTGCGCGGAGCTCACTCGCTTTTATAGCAGCGCGATAGCGCGTGACCTTGATTCGGACTTAGACTATTTCACAGTGCCAGCGGCGCGTTATCCCGGACGGGAGCACTAGCCTCACTAGGTGCTCCCGTCCGCTGTGCGCGAAGTCCGCGGCTGGCGCGCTGCCAAGATTACGTAAGCCAGCCTCGCGAGGTGGGGGTCAAAGGTCAAACTGATAAGGAGTTTAACATGGAACATGGTGTTGCCTCCTTGAGCCCCCGGTTCGTGATATATACACTCCTGGAAATTGAAATAAGAACACCGTGAATTCATTGTCCCAGGAAGGGGAAACTTTATTGACACATTCCTGGGGTCAGATACATCACATGATCACACTGACAGAACCACAGGCACATAGACACAGGCAACAGAGCATGCACAATGTCGGCACTACTACACTGTATATCCACCTTTCGCAGCAATGCAGGCTGCTATTCTCCCATGGAGACGATCGTAGAGATGCTGGATGTAGTCCTGTGGAACGGCTTGCCATGCCATTTCCACCTGGCGCCTCAGTTGGACCAGCGTTCGTGCTGGACGTGAAGACCGCGTGAGACGACGCTTCATCCAGTCCCAAACATGCTCAATGGGGGACAGATCCGGAGATCTTGCTGGCCAGGATAGTTGACTTACACCTTCTAGAGCACGTTGGGTGGCACGGGATACATGCGGACGTGCATTGTCCTATTGGAACAGCAAGTTCCCTTGCCGGTCTAGGAATGGTAGAACGATGGGTTCGATGACGGTTTGGATGTACCGTGCACTATTCAGTGTCCCCTCGACGATCACCAGTGGTGTACGGCCAGTGTAGGAGATCGCTCCCCACACCATGATGCCGGGTGTTGGCCCTGTGTGCCTCGGTCGTATGCAGTCCTGATTGTGGCGCTCACCTGCACGGCGCCAAACACGCATACGACCATCATTGGCACCAAGGCAGAAGCGACTCTCATCGCTGAAGACGACACGTCTCCATTCGTCCCTCCATTCACACCTGTCGCGACACCACTGGAGGCGGGCTGCACGATGTTGGGGCGTGAGCGGAAGACGGCCTAACGGTGTGCGGGACCGTAGCCCAGCTTCATGGAGACGGTTGCGAATGGTCCTCGCCGATACCCCAGGAGCAACAGTGTCCCTAATTTGCTGGGAAGTGGCGGTGCGGTCCCCTACGGCACTGCGTAGGATCCTACGGTCTTGGCGTGCATCCGTGCGTCGCTGCGGTCCGGTCCCAGGTCGACGGGCACGTGCACCTTCCGCCGACCACTGGCGACAACATCGATGTACTGTGGAGACCTCACGCCCCACGTGTTGAGCAATTCGGCGGTACGTCCACCCGGCCTCCCGCATGCCCACTATACGCCCTCGCTCAAAGTCCGTCAACTGCACATACGGTTCACGTCCACGCTGTCGCGGCATGCTACCAGTGTTAAAGACTGCGATGGAGCTCCGTATGCCACGGCAAACTGGCTACACTGACGGCGGCGGTGCACAAATGCTGCGCAGCTGGGCCATTCGACGGCCAACACTGCGGTTCCTGGTGTGTCCGCTGTGCCGTGCGTGTGATCATTGCTTGTACAGCCCTCTCGCAGTGTCCGGAGCAAGTATGGTGGGTCTGACACACCGGTGTCAATGTGTTCTTTTTTCCATTTCCAGGTGTGTATATATATATAATAGGGGGAAACATTCCACTTGGGAAAAATATATCTATAAACAAAGATGATGTGACTTACCAAACGAAAGCGCTGGCACGTCGATAGACACACAAACAAACACAAACATACACACAAAATTCTAGTTTTCGCAACCAACGGTTGCTTCGTCAGGAAAGAGGGAAGGAGAGGGAAAGACAAAAGGATTTGGGTGTTAAGGGAGAGGGTAAGGAGTCATTCCAATCCCGGGAGCGGAAAGACTTACCTTAGGGGGAATAAAGGATGGGTATACACTCGCCCACACACACATATCCATCCACACATATACAGAGATGCCCACACTCTTTGCCTCTTTATATGTCTGCTTGTGTCTGTATATGTGTGGATGGATATGTGTGTGTGGGCGAGTGTATACCCGTCCTTTTTTCCCCCTAAGGTAAGTCTTTCTGCTCCCGGGATTGGAATGACTCCTTACCCTCTCCCTTAAAACCCAAATCCTTTCGTCTTTCCCTCTCCTTCCCTCTTTCGTGACGAAGCAACCGTTGGTTACGAAAGCTAGAATTTTGTGTGTATGTTTGTGTGTCTATCGACGTGCCAGTGCTTTCGTTTGGTAAGTCACATCATCTTTGTTTTTTATATATATATATATATATATATATATATATATATATATATATATATATATATATATATATATATATATATATATATATATATATCAGATCAATGCAGTGTGGTGGAGAGGTGTCCTGGTTCATCAACCATTTCCATTTATTCCAGATAAATTCATGAGTAATAGATGAGAAGTCACTTGTTGACAATTATCCTTACCGGCTCTAATGTTTCAGACAATCTGGTCTTGGTCACTTCTAATAGCAACGTATAGGAGAAAGTTCAAGGGTGGTTTGAGAAGTTTTCGGAATGACCATGAGAGGTCAGCACTGGGGCAACTGGTTGTTCACATGATATTCATTGGACTGTTGCCTGCAAAAACACACAACACCAATGCTCTTGGAAGCTGTGGTGGTGACATGGCTCTGTTGTTGTTCCCGCATAGTGATTTGCAAAGATGGAAAAAATCGAGATTCAAGCAGTGATTAAGTACTTCGTAGAGGAAGTTATGAAAGCAAAGGGTATTCATGCTGATTTCTGGAATACAATGGGGCCTCTGTTCCTTCATATTCATCTGCTGTCAATTGGACAAATGAACTTAAATTTGGTCAGGAGAGCTTATATGATGGTAAGTGCAGTGGTCTGCCAAGATGTGCCACTACTCCAGAAGTCATTGCACAAGTGCACAAAATGGTCATGGAGGATTGCTGATTGAAAGTGTATGACACTGCTCATGCTTGCCAGATGTCACCTGAAAGGGTATATTACATTTTAACTGAAGAATTAGAAATGAAAAAAATTATGTGAAAGGCATCTACGTTATGCAAACTCTCATAAGTACAACACAAAAATTATATAACAGATTTAATCCAAATGGGTTAAAAATATAAATGGGAAGAACTCAGTTAATGCAGATCAAACCAAACCAAACAAAGTTAAATGATGGAGAAATACATCACAAAAACCGGGACTGAAGCTAGTTGTGTCAAATTTCTAAGAATGTAAATTAATAAAAATTGATCATGGGCCTTGCTTATACAGCAATTTGCAAATAAATGGAACAGCCTGGAATTTGCAATAATGATAGCATACAATGCTAATAGCATGAACATATGGCAAGCAGTGTATCACAGCAACTTCTAAACAGTAATAGGTTAGAGAATTATATTTTTGGGTAGCTCAAACCATCTCTCTTGAATAATGAAATCATTTAAACTATCCACAATGAGAAGTGAAGAATATCATGTCATCCACATCTAAACATTTATGTTTATCTGTGAACTGATTTAACTTTGTGCATAGTACCATGACTTATTTGTAGCGAATCAATTTCAACATGTTTACAACACAAGGAATCAAAATAATTTTATATCACCCATACATCATTTTAATTTTTATGGTCACATTCTACAGTATATACATTTACACCTATACTCTGCAAACCACCATGAGGTGCATGGCAGAGTGTACATCCCACTGTACTAGTTATTAGGGTTTCTTCCTGTTCCATTGATGTTTGGAGGGCGGGAAGAACAATTATTTGAAATCCTCTGTATGTACAGTAATTATTGTAATCTTATTCACATGATCACTATGTGAGTAATGTGTGTGGGATTGTAGTATATTTCTTGAGTCATCATTTAAAGCTGGTTCCTGAAACATTGTTAATAGATTTTCGCAGGGTAATTTGCATCTTTCTTCCAGAGCTTCCAGTTCACTTCCTTCAATATCTCTGTGACACTCTCCCTTTGATTAAACAAACCTGTAACCATCGTTCTGCCCTTCTCTGTATACATTCAGTTTCCTTTTTTAGTGCTGTTTGGTACAGGTCCCACACACTTGAGCAGTAGTCTAGAAATGGTGGCTTGGGTGATTTGTAAGCAATCTCCTTTGTATACTGACTGCATTTCCCCTGTATGCTACCAATTAACCAAAATTTAACACCGGCTTTACCCATGACTGAGCCAATGTGATCATTCCAGTTCATATCCCTACAAAGTGTTACACCCAGGTATATGTATGAGTTGGCGAATTCTGACAATGGCTCACTGATATTATAGTTGTAGGATACTATGCTTTTTTGTTTTGTGAAGTGCCCAATTTTACATTTCTGAAAAGTTTAAGCAAGCTGCAAATTTCGCACTGATTTGAAACCTTAACAAGATCTGACTGAGTATTTATGCAGCTTCTTTCAGATAGTACTTCATTATATATAACTGCATCCTCTGCAAAAAGCCTCATGCTATTATTAATATTGTCTGAAAGGTCATTAATATACAACATGAACAGAAAGGGTCCCAACATGCTTCCCCTGGGCACACCTGAAGTTACTTGTTCATCTGATGAAGACTCTCCATCAAAGATAACACGTTGTGTGCTCCCTACCAAAAAGTTCTCAATCCAGTCACAAATTTCACTTAATATCCCCTATGATCGTACTCTTGACAATAGGCGTAGGTATGATACTTAGTCCAATGTTTTTCGGATATCAACAAATACTGCATGTACCTGACTGCCTTGATCCCAAGCTTTCAGTATGTCCTGTGAGAAAAGTGCAAGTTGGGTTTCAGGTGCTCGGTGTGTATGGAATCCATGCTGGTTGGCATTGAGGATATCATTCTGTTCAATTAACCTTGTTATGTTTGAGCTCAGAATATGCTCTAAGATTCTAAAACAAATCAATGTAAAGGATAGTGGATGACAGTTTTGTGGATCGCTTCTACTACCCTTCTTGCAGACGTATGACTTTTGCTTTTTTTCCCATGGCCATGGTTTTATCTTCAAGGAATCTGTAATAGTTTATAGTTAGAAGAGGGGCTAATAAATTCAGTATAGAATCTGAAGGGATGCCATCAGGCCCTGGAGCTTTGTTCAGTTTAACAATTTCAGCTGTTTCTCAACACCACTGACATTAATACTTGTTGCATTCACCTTGTCAATGGTACAAAGATTAAATTGGGGCAATTATCTTCCATTTTCCATTGTAAAGGAACATTTGGAAATAAACTTAAGCATTTTAGCTTTTGCCTTGCTACTTTCAGATTCAGTTCCTGTCTCATTTGCAAGGGACTGGACAGTAACTTTGGTGCCACTAACAGCCTTTACATACAACTAGAATTTCTTTGGGTTCTGTGAAAAAACGTTTCACAATATTCCGCTTTGGTAATCATTGAAGGCATCATGCTTTGCTCTCCTGACAGCCAGACATATTTCATTCAGCATCCCTCTATCTTTAACCCTATACTTTGTTTTACACCTATTATGCAGTAATCTCTGATTCCTTACAAGTTTCTTTACAGTGATAGTACACCAGGTAGGTTCCCTTGCATTATGAACTGTTCCGTTGAGTACATATCTATCTAGTGCATGGTCAACTATTCTTTTAAATTACATCATTGTTCCTCTACATGCTCCTGCCCTGTGTTGAAAGTTTTGAGTTCCTTATTGACAAATGACACTACTAATTTTTTATCTAGTTTACTGAACATATATATATCTTTTTGCTTGTTTTAGTTACACTTTGTACTTTGGTAATTACTGTTGCCACAACTGGGTCATGGTCACTAATACCAGTTTTGATGTGGACATCCTCAAAAAGGTTACATCTATTTGTTGCCATTAGACCCATTATATTTCCTGTGGTATGAAAATTTATTGCAAAATAAGAGGATCATAATTTCTCAAAGCTGATTTAGAATTGACGAAGATATTTAAATGAGGAACTGGTGCATAAATATTATTATTCAGTTGAACAGTTCATATAGGAAAATCTTAAAATTTGAGCGAGAGGGAACACATACTTATGATTAAAGTCTCTTCTTTAATGTGTATGAATTGTGTATCCAGTAAACTAAATTGTTTTGATTATATTAAAAAAAAAAAAAAGCAGTAAACCAATGTGTGTGTTTTCATTTGTCTCCTGTACATTAAGTCAATGACTTAACACTGTACGTTATGAGATGATAAACTTCTATTCCATTCTACTGACAAGTTTCTTGAGTCCTACAGTCTTATATCTGGAACACGAAGTTCCAATTTTTCGTATAACTGGAAAACCAAGTTTCAGTTTCTGTAGTGATCAATCAGATTAGGGTTACAGACTGTCTTGTTTGCCATAAAGATATTTGTGTTCCTCACAATCCCTTTAATACTATAGTGGTCTCCTCTCTACTGTTTCTCTTCATTATTTATGTCAGTGTCAGGATCAGCCCAGAGATGGAGGGGGAGGGGGAGGCACTGACGAACATCAAGTGAAAAATATAAATCAAATTTTTATACTAATAAATCCATTCATTAATGGCCCCCACTGTACACCCTTCTCTCCTCAGCAGGATTGAAGCATGGAGAGAGGGAGGGGGGGGGGGGGGGGAAATTGACAGTTACTAGAGGGGCTCCTGTGAAGGATGGCCTTACATAATTTTAACAATACATTTTGATTATTTGTGTTTTCGTGTTAGATTTGTATTGGGTGATGAATGCTTGCTTAACAAAACTTGGACGACGGTGGATGGTGCAGTGGTGGTGTGAGATGCTGAGAGTGGCGATGTGAGGTGCAGCGATCAGCTGTTGGCGGTAGCAGTGGCGGAGATCGCTGACCACGGTGGGCAGTGCCGCATTTTGACGCACTGCAACTTCCACCAGAACATGTAAGTGGGGGGTTCCGGAAGGAGCGATGCACAGACCACAAGGGGGGGAAGAGGGTTGATACTTTTGAATCACTTCACATGCATACTTTGTTGCTTGCATCTAAAGGATGGCCATGCCTTTTCTTTTGAGAATATTTTACTTATTTACTATTCATTTCTACTACTACTATCTTCTACTGAACTACTACCATAAGGGGCAACAAGGGACATTCCTGCTTCCATTTCACAACTTAACATGGAATTCTCCAGGAGACTGCTGTTTATGGACAGCAGGAGGGGTGACCGATGACTCGCAAAAGGTCCTGTTCTAAAAGCTACTCATAGTGGTAAACCATTAAAGTTAGTTTCTAAAGGGATATATACAGAACTAGGACAAGTATGCAAACACCGCCTCAGTGGGGGTAGTGATTTTACAGGGAGAGCTATTAAATAGTGAACCGCTACCATTAAGTAGCACATGGTAGGGCAGGGTTGCTCAAAAGTGTTTGTAACAAGTTACACTCTATATAATACTGTTCATACATTGTCACTCAAAACTTATACAATAAATTACTGATAAATCATAGGAAAATTAGAATTCATTGTGGCAGACAAGGTGAAGAATAGGGAGAGCAGTGGTAGCATTTGGGGGTGTGACTGGCTTATCGAAAGGCGACAGCTGTGCCAGTTCACGCGTTGGCACTATGCTCAGCTTATGGTAAGCATTCACTGGTAGCATAACATGCAATTTAAATGATTCCAAAACTTTGTATCAACTGGAAACTCGCTGCATGGTAAAGTGAATAATAGCTAACGGTTTTGCTCTGACCTCAGGGTGACGGCATCTTACAGATAACTTAGCATCACTTAAAACAACACCACAGGAACCCTTGCCTGTTCACAAATCAACTTACAGGGGTAAAACAAATCAATTCTCCTTCATCATCAAGCAAATTTTGCTGCCCTCTGGGGGTTAACAGCCGGAAGTCATGCCAAAGCTTCTTGCATTGAGTTAACCAATCAATGAACTACCACTTACGAAAACAGAAGGCATGGACAGAAAAAGAGTAAATGGTCAGAAAAGATTTCCAAGAACTGAGAGTTTAGGTGTTAGTAGCAATTAGGTAGTGAGGGAATGAGGGGGGTATAGTCGTGCTTACTTGTCATTTTCATCAGAGAGAATGCAACAATGAGGGGCTGCATTAATAAATGCTTGCAATCAATGCATAGGTAGAATTCGCCGTATGTTGGGTTTCGTAAGTGATTCACTGAATCGGAAGCTTTAGCACTGGATGTTGGGGTTTAGGAAGAAAACGAGTTTGACCTGTGGGAAAAATCATGTTGTGTTCAACTCTGGGGTTGTTCTGGATATAATCGTGGGCACCCGTCCGTGATTGCAACGTCAGGGTAGCCCGACATATTGGCCATTTATGTCAAATGGCACACCCACAGCAAACCAGAAAGGTTTTCATGTTAAAGAGTAAGGAATGGGGTATAATTTGGAACAGGCTCAGGTAACGGGTTCCAGGTTAAACTTGATTCAGCAATGATACCTACTAGCTTCAGGGTACAGATATATGAGATCAGACACACACGTCTGTTGGGTGAACAGACACTTGCTCAAATTACTAGCCGAAATGCAAATTTTTCGCAACAGTAATACCTCAGAAAGTAGTTAATGGGCCACCACAATCAAGAGAGGAGCGATACCTCCATAAAATGGCTGGAAAAACTTGTCTAATATACAGGGTTATATTAATTCTTGTGGTCCTACCGGAAGGCATAGCCAAGCTGCCCTTTCCTGAGAGAAGAAAGGAAAAAGACGCAATAGAAACATTGACCTGGCAGTAGGGTAACAGAAAAATGGGAGGGTAAAAAAATATCTGCAGCAAGTGATACGACCATAGGGTGTACCGTCCACAGGGACTTCCACAGCAGAATCAGTCGCCTACCACCATCCTAGCAGGAGAGTAAGGAACCAAGTCAACGAAATTTGGCCTATACTAAACCAAGTTTACCATGGGTCAGAACGGGTCTGGTCTTAGTTAGCAGTGAATAGACTACGTAGCACCTTTGGGGGGGGGGGGGGGGGGTAGGTATGTGATGTCCTCAAAGCAAGATAGATGGGCACAGGTAGTTACCAATATTATACGAAGAGGGGTGGTGAAATTTCGAGAAACTTCTCAAGTGGCTTGTGAGCCATCTAGTAAAATCAGTCACAAACTATGTCCTAGCTGGTTTGGAGGTGGGGCATCCTGTTGCCATAGCCTCGACAGTAGGAAGTATTAATGTGGTACGGCAGTGGCAGGTATCCAGGGTTACCAGTGTGTGAATGTATGTTTGTGTTGTTGGTTGAGAAACATCTCTGCTTAACTCCTATTCTAGGGAAAAGTAGACGGAAGCAGTGCTGTAAAGCAGTTCTGCTTAACCCTCACGCCAGGAAAAAGTGGGGAGGGGGAAAGGGGGGGGGGGGGAGGGGAGCCACATTGATGCATTTGTATCATCACTGATCAAATCCCTGACTATATGGTACAGCCAGGTTTCCATACAGGGGATTGCAATGGGTGGATAGTCTAAGGGCATGATATTGATTAGACCTCTGATTACAATAAGTCAATAGCCAAAAAACTGGCAGGGTGCAGAACGAATGCTGCTAGAGGAGCACAGGAGGCTGAATACAGCAACAACAGAAAAATTCTGACTGTAGTAGCTGTATTGGAATATAAGAGGCTTCCTTCCCCCTCCCTCTGGAGGGAGTCAATGATGCACAGATGACAGGGATAGGTAGGCGATCATTTTACGAAACCTAAAACTGAAAGAATAAACCAATCAGCTGCACGATCTGTGGGTGCTAACCGCAACGTGTAAGGCACATGTCCCTGGAGGAGGGAGGTAGAAAGTAATGGTTGAGGGGGAAATGAGCAACTCAAAACAAAGGTAGGAACCTGGTGCAATGCATGGGCGAGGAAGACATAGGGCAATTACATCTCGTGGGGGTTAATTACTACAAAATTCCTAAGATCCCTGAAATAAAAAGGATGAGCTATGAAAAAGAGAGGCACAAACGACGGCAATAATGTACAGTATTCTACTATAGTGTACAATATATTGTCAACAAGATAGCGCATTACGGTGCTTGGGTGATGACGTCATATCATGGGCGCTAATCATCAACAAACAGAGGGAACTTCCATCTTGGAACATCATAGGTGTGTTTGTTTGAATAAACAGATGGGGGTCTCTCACATCGTAACGTACGGTGGGGCACTGTACCCAAATGGTAGCAGTGTCGATTTTTATGCTTGCTCATAACAACTGCACTTCCTCAAAAAAGAACTTTGTAGGAAGCAGGGTGAACAATAATGGAGCCTAAATTAGGTCTGGGTGAACATGTGCAACATGCACATGGGGTGCTAACTACTATTCTTCATTTACTTGGGTGAAACTTAATTGCATCTCTCCTACCACAAAATCTATCTTACTTACTGCTCTACAGAGAGAGACTAGCGCATTTCATCTCAACTTCAGGGACGTATTCAACTCTTCCCTATTGGGTATTTTATATAACTCGGGTACTTCACTCACTTCTAAACATACCAGTCCGGCTCTGGCCACAAACATAACGCATAATAGGATTTCAGAATTGCTAACTCGTTAACTCGTATAATACGACTGTAGGGGAAGGCTTACCAAATGGTAGTATTGGGGTAGTGTAATAAATCTCAAATCAAGGGCTGTGGTTGGCCTTTACATACTGGGGTTAGCAATATGAAGTACAAGTACAAATTATACAACACAAATGGCATAAACCATAAAAATACATGCAAGAAATAACATATGGGATATAGCAAGGGCATTGCTGCACAGCAAAATGATGATGAAATGTTTAAACCTAACATAAAACCATATGGTGAGAAAAAAGAAAGAAAGAAAAAAAAGAAAAATAAAAGTTATTGGTACCAGTTATTAAATAGCTATCAACTGGCAGTGCATAGTGCGCTGGACTTTGCTCAACAACTCTAATCATACAAAAGGCGCCTAATACTCAGTGGTAAAACAATTTATCATACTCAGTACTTGGTGAGGCTGGTAGTGTTATAAAACTGGCAAGAGGCAGAAATGGACAGAGGCAGGTTTCAAGTTGGTGCTGAGATTGCAGAGGAGCAACGCGGTGCGTGTGGAGTGCTGAGATAGCTGGGCAGTGGCGCATGTCCTGAGTCAGCAATGCCTTGGGGCATTGGAACAAAGCATTTACAAAATGCATTCCACGTAAATTAGTAACATTAGAGTGGATTGTTGCAAAGAGTATTCCAACTCCTTTTGAGAATGAATCGATAAATATGAGTTGAATGGAGTACGAGGGGCACATAATGGTGAAGCCATTTACGAATTGGAAAAGGAGCAGGTAGTCTGTTATTAAGGTGTGTCAAACTAGATGGAAGGTGGTAGGGTGGTACTATACTTCAGAGGAGGCTTGGAAATGCATAGCGCCACCCAACTAAATTGTGGTGCACAGGAAAACACCCCATAATGGCACGCTTCGTTATTGTGATATTTTTCTTTTCGCGTTCGATCAGCTTGAGATCACTTGCTTCTAAACTGCCCTGTCTGATAAGCAGACTTGTTAGGGGCTTAGGTGCGCAAATAAACTTATGAGTGGGTTTTCATGTGGTTGAAGTCACCCAGGCATTGAGATAGAAGGATGGAAGGAATCACAGTTAAAATAGGTATTGCATTAAAAAATGTGGGGCCTTTCTGTGTTAAGTTGCTATGCATGGATTGATAGCAAAGATAGCTCTAATATGCATATGGTCCTTTTAACAGCAGCTGGCAGTGCACAGTTGGCGCTCAGAGAGAGGGGAAGGAAGTGGGGGGAATCAGGTAGCGACAGCCAGCGTGACGGGATGAACGGCGCGGGTTGGAGAGGGGCGGGGAAGTGGCAGTAGTGTCAGGTGTTTGAAGTGACTCCGCCCCTTGCCTTATGATCACTGCATGTGCGACTGTTCATTGACAGGTCCAGCTGATTCTGACAGGTGGAGCGTACATGTTTACAGTCACAGTATCAGTGTTCAAACGGGAAAGTTACTTAATGCAATCACTTCTTCATACAATATTCTTAATTATAATTAACTGTATTGGTACTGAACTGCTGTCTGACCACTAGGCCAGCATTGCAGAACAGTCTGGGCAGGTAGAGCTCTGATAATCTCTTTCAGAGAGGGATGCTAGGGTGAAATTTCAGTTATTACAGTATGGGAGCATAAAATACATATTGTAGGGGTAGAATGTTCACTTGCAAAGAGAAAGAAAAATAACAAGGTGGTTGCCTGAATCTTTTTACTTTTTCTTTTGGTTGATAAAACGGAATCTCTAAAGCACAAAACAGCACCTTAGTGTCTAATCTCTGGATCTAAGGGCGTATGCGTGTTTATATCTCAGAGCGTATCTAGGGCGAGCTGGGGGTGGTGGAACTTTCCATTCTCTCCACTTCACAGGGAGAACAGGACCTGCTGAAGGTCTGGCATTTGGCTCAGAAGGTGGGGGGAGGGGCATAGTTCCTGAATAGTGTTTTAGCGTATCAAAATGGATGATCACTTTGTGGTCTGGCTGTTGTAATTCTGCATTGACAGGAAAGGTGAGCCATCATACATGGGGGGGGGGGGTAAGTTTCTTCACTCTTCCTTTCTTTACATTAGGTTTTTTCAGTAAAACCAAATCACCAGGTTTAGAGGGGGGAGAATGGCATTTTAATTGCTTCTTCCTATCTGTTTTCTGGTTGCTTTGCGGTTGTTCCCTTGTACCTTCTTCCAAATGGTCTTAAGGCGGTGGGCTATCCCCGTTATGGCTGTGTGATTGATTCCCAGAGGTAATTTATCAATCTCAAAAGATGATTCTGTAGTGCGGCCAAATACTACCTCATAAAGGGTATGTATAGTGTCTTCGTGAAAATGACTATTGTAGGCACTTTCCGCATGTATATCTTTGCCAGTCACTGTGAGTTGAATTGATGTTATAGGAAAGCATTCATTTCACAGTGCCATGGACACGTTCAATGTGGCCATTTGCCTGGGGGTGAAAAGGGGTGGTTCTCCATTTTTTGATTCTTAGCAATTTGCAAACTTGTGCAAATAAGGTGGACATAAAATGGGTCCATTGATCAGTTATAATGGCTTCAGGGCTTCTGAAAGGAAGGACAAGATGATCTACAAAAGTTCGTGCTATGGTTTCTGCTGACATGTCAGCAATGGGTACCAAAATAAGGTATTGGGAACAGTGATCAATAACAGATAGAATATATTTACTTCCTTGTTTACTTATGTGAAGTGGCCCGACTACGTCCAGAGCTATGAACTGAAAGGGTTTTGATGCCTCAGGAAGAGGTTGTAAGGGAATTTTGATTTGTGGGGGTGGTGCTCTTTGGACACATAGTAGGCAGTTTTTTATATACTTGGCAACATCTTGCCATCTGTTGTCCCACTAATACTTCATGGAAATGTGGGCGTTTGTGGGTCTTCGTCCACTATGGCAATCTTGGATGCTGTTATGGTACTGGGCAATAATTCTTGATTGCAAATCTTTAGGTATTACTGTACACTTACCCAGGAAGGTCTTGCAGTATAAAATTCCATCCTCTGTAACAAAGTCCAGATGGGAGCGATACTGGAAGCATTTTTCATCATTTTCCTGGGAGACTTTTGCATCATCAGTAAGAACATCTTCTGTTTGAGCTACTCTCACTTCTCTACTAATGGCATCAGCATTCTGGTGCAATCTTCCAGCTTTGTGTTGCACTTGGCAGTCATACTCACTCAGTTTCAGGGCCCAGTGGGTGAGACGGCTGCTAGGGCCTTTTAATCTTAATAACAACTGAAGTGCTGCATGATATGTCACTATTCTAAATTTTCTCCCATAAAGATAGCATCTCAAGTAGTTAACTCCAAACATCAACACCAGTAATTCTTTCTCCGTAGTGCTGTAATAATTTCTGCCTGGTTCAGCTGATGGGATGCGTAACCAATTGGTCTTCCCTCACAGTCAATACTTTGTCTCAGGATAGCTCCTATGGCAAAGTCGGACATGTCACATGAGAGAGTGAATGGTTTTTCGAAATCGGGATAGATGAATAAGGGGAAACTAGTCGGAGCATCTGATATGCTGCACAGCCGATTCACAATTGAGGGTCCATTGATAGGTTTCATCTTTTTTCAACAGGTGGGTAAGGGGTTTAGCTATTGTGGTATAGTCCTTTACAAAACACCTATAATAATTGCTGAGTCCCAGAAAGTTTCGCAATTCTTTTAAGTTCTTAGATGAAGGGAATGTCCCAACTGCTTCAATTAGATGGGGATCTGGCTTTATTCCAACAGCACAAATAATATGCCCTAGGTACTGTACTTGACTCTCTGCAAAGGAACAATTCTCTGTCTTTAAACTTAGTTAGATTAGCACTTCTTAGTCTAGACAAAACATTTCTTAACCTGGTAACATGCTCATCTATGGTCCTGGAAAAAACAATGATATCAGCTAGATAAACTAGGTGTGTTATAGGCTTCAGCCCTAATGGCATTCTCAGAAATTCATATAGACCGGAGGGAACTACAAATGCTATTTTCGGCCTGTCCGGTGATGCAATCGGTATTTGGTGGTACCCACTCTTCATATCAAGGGTAGTGAAGCATTTGCAGTTTCCTAACCTGTGTAGTGTTTCGTCAACATGGGGGAGAGGGTAAGTATCAGGAGTGGTTACCATATTTACTGCTCTTATATCAGTGCAAAAACAGTAGGTCTTCTCTCCATTCATGGACTTTTTGGGGACAACAACGATTGGGGATGACCAGGGAGTGGCAGAGGGTTGTATTATCCCTGCCTCTAGCTGCTGTTGGATAGTTTCCTCCACAACAGGCTGGAGGTGTTACGGTATTCTATATGGTTTGTGCGCAATGGGCCTTGCATCTCTGATGGGAACTTAATGGTAAATAAGATCAGTAGATGGCAAGTAATGACTTTTCGCGAGTAACCAGGAGTGTTCGTCTGAGATGGAGTACAATTTGTTTTGGTCAGCTGCAGGTAAATGAGCTAACTTATCCTTAAATTTGTCTTTGAGCACAATATGACATATGTTACGTTCTGGGAGCCGGTGTTTTTGGTTAGATTTTGGCTTCTCTTGTACAGGGTGGTTTTCTCCAATCTCGTGGCCGCTAGCTATAATGGTGGCACTAAGAATCTCTGCCTCCTTCGTCCCAAAATTGTCCAAACATACAGGAACGTAAAATATTTTTCCTTGCACTTCTGCTGTTGTTTAACCGCATTTAACATCGACCTGTAATCTGTCAAGGACATCATTTTGACGGAGAGGATCAACCAATACAGCTGTTCTCGGCAGTTTGTGGGGTTTGACCCCAAGTCAGATAATGCATCCCGTGCCACCGCTGATTCTAACAGAGGTAGTTGTATGTAACGACCATGTTTGCATGGGAGGAACCTGTAGAAGTGGCCACGTTTCACAAGTACCTTGGGACAGAATGACGTGGGGGCTGCCGAAACGGTGGGTTTCCTCACCAACATGGACAATTTGCGTTCTGTAATTGACTACACTGTGATAGTGGTGAAGTAAATCATCCCCCAGGATGACATCAAAATCTCGCCCTCGTTTCTGAATTACATCCATGACAAAATGGTAGTGGCTGCCTCCGATTTTCTACTTAACTTGGCGATACTCAGCGGGTACAATTATCTCATCACTCAGACCATTGATGTGGTGATGGTGTGCTTTTAACACTTGTCCACCCCATGCCCTACGAATAACATGCTAGTTTGTGGTCCCGTGTCACAAGTCATGTGGCATCACGCAACTAGGCGGGTTATGTTATATTGATCTTCCCTCCCACATACGGGTCGATTCCATGTATAAATACATCAATCAAGCCGGCCGAAGTGGCCGTGCGGTTCTAGGCATTGCAGTCTGGAACCGCATTCTTCCGTTAATTCTATCTTATGTGTGGGGTCCGAACCTAGCATGTAAGTGTGGCAAGCCACAGTGCGGATTCGGTAAGCAAATGCTTCTACATCCTCCCATTGCTTCTGGTGGAGGGTGAATAACTTGTCTCTGTAACAGCAGGTGTCACATCTGTCTGAATACCTTTCTTTCAACCCATCTTCTAACTTGGTAAATGAGGTGGTGTCCCTGAAGCTGAGCACTGATTCAGTATAGGTACGGGCATCACCTGACAATTTAAGGTGGAGTACATTCAACAGGAAATCATCAGGCCAAGTGCAAGTGTGGCCTACATCTGGGACAGTTTGCTGAAAGGAGTGTATTTGTTCATTGGGTTTGCCGGAAAATGTTGGGATAAAGTTGACTGCATGGAAACTGGTAGCCAAGGTTGCAGTGTACGGCTGGGGTACTACGCTACTGGAGGTGCTTGCAACCATCATATGAAGCACAGCAAGGTGTGTGTTTCTGGCACACTTAGATTGGCAGACTGAGTTTGAGCCAATTTTTGGCATTTTTCCATTAATTCTGTCTTCTGTAATAGCAATTTATCAATTTGTGCTTGGAGGACAGCTACTGGGTCTGTATTTCCCATAGGTAGGGAGTTGTCTTCACCAGTGGCAGTACTATGGGTTTGAGGCATGGTTACAATGTTAAGGCACCTAGTGCTCGCTGGGAACTTTACAATTGGAGCACAAAACGAAAAGAAGGGGCCTATATTGGACGGGACGATGGTTTAGCTGACAGCATAGTGGCAGTGGTGTGGGAAAATTTAGTGACAAACTTACAGAAGTTATGGCAGTGGTGCATTGGGCGACGGTGACAGGAATATGCGGCAAAGGTGATTTCGGCGGTGTTGACGGCCGGGTGCCATGTCTCAGTTAGCTGTCCGGAACATATGACTGAACTGCGGCATGGCACAGAAGGTGGCTTTCTATGGCGTGGCATAGCCCCGGACTGTCTGGGGTGGCAGCAGCACTCTAACTGGTGATGACATCCAGTCAGGTGCCTGGCCACGTGGTCTGGCGTTCGCTATGGGAGCTGCTTGGAATAGGCACCGATACGGCAGAATGCTCCGTGGCGAACCATGAATGTGTGCGCTTGTTTTTACATGGTGCATCTGGCACATCAAGTGTGAAGTATTTCTGGCAGCTTCATTAGGTATGGGTGGTTAAACTTCAAATGCAAATGAGACGGGCCTAACGATGATGTATCCCACTCCTGGCACCAGATGTTAATGCATCAGAATTGGCCGGGGAGGGGGGGGGGGGGGTAGGAGTAGGAACCCGTTGAAGTGAAAAATCAAACATAGTTTTTACTGTATACAAGGCAGGCCTAAGAAGCCACTGAGATTTGATAGGCAGCCGCCCAAGAGAGCAGGACAAGAGAACGTCTGGTCGGGTCAGACACTGCCAGAACAGGAGAGCAAACAGCATGTCAGCTCCCAGCATCTGGCTGCAGTTCCACCCCCACTTGACCACCTCCAAGCCTCCCTATTGGTCGGCCAGTTCAATAGCGTTACCTTGTCAGCAACACATGGATCTAGCTGCTGATGGTTCAACACGTGAGGTTCAGAGTGGCTCTATCCAGTTATGGGCATCATGACTGAGATGCTGCAACATGCAGTTCAATAGCGTTACCTTGTCAGCAACACATGGATCTAGCTGCTGATGGTTCAACACGTGAGGTTCAGAGTGGCTCTATCCAGTTATGGGCATCGTGACTGAGATGCTGCAACTTGCTGGCAGGCAGAAGGCACTAATGAACATCAAGTGAAGAATAAAAATCTAATTTTTATACTAATAAAATCAACAAAATACTGCTTCTATGTTTTTGGATTTGTGGAGTATTGATGTTTGGTGAAAATTAGAAAATTCACGCAGTTAAGTTTTGTGTCATAGTTATTTGAATGTTCTGAGGGTTCTAACTATTTCTTTCAATATCTTGATAATACCTATAGGGGGACTTTTTTAATGTGTTCACTGGACAGTCACCCACTGCTGTTTACAGTCAGTTAGATCAGGTAAAACACATATACTTCTTGTTGCAATTTTTAGAGAATGTCAGAACAGTATTGGTCTCTAAGAGCACTTCCATGGTCATGGCACAAATGCATAAATGTTTTCAAAAATCGTACACAACTCTGAACAAAATGAACATAATCATAGTTGTCTGGATTTTCCTCTGGCCTCGTATAGCATTCCTCTCTCCACTGCTTCCCATGTTACTCCTTTCCTCGTGAGACTTTCATTAATCTGGTCTGCCCATCTCTTACCAGGCCCCACAATTGGTCTTTTTCCTGATACCTCCATCTCCAAATACTGACATGGAGATTTGTGTCAGGTGCACCCACTTAAAATGACATAACCACTTCAATCTCACAGTGCTCATTATTTTCTCCATTGTCAAGGTCACCTGCAGATCTCTCATTCCTAACTCTTTCTCATGTGTTTTTTGTAGGACTGACTTAAGGAAGTTCATTTCACATGCTTTTATCTGACACCGTTTTCTCTTACCTATGACACAGGTCTCCAGACTGCAAGGCTCTTAAAGGGCTCCCTTGCTCGAGATTAGGTTTTTTACTTGGCAGAATAAGTTGGATCCTTTCGCTACTCTATTTAAAACTTCTCGCTTGACACCTCCATCACTTTATTCGACATTACACTGATAATTGAAATTTTTCGCACATTTAATCATCTCTCCTAGCAGTACAATTGTACAGGGTGTGGGTGCTCTACTCATCTTCATGTTATTTGATACAGTCAACTTAGATTCTTTAAATTCTTATTCTAGTAATCCAGTCTCCTCTGAACCTTCACTTTTGTCTCTCCCTAAATGCTGATGTCATCAACAAAAGCAAAAGGACTGAGGACTTAATTTTCTTTTTCTTTGATTTCTTTCATTATTGTGTTCGTAAGTGTAATGAAGAGTAACAGGTCAAGTGAACCACCTTGCTGAACACCTCTCTTTGTCTTAAAACATTTTGATCTTTGTACTTGTACACCATATAACAACCTTCATAAAGTATCTAACCTTTTTTAATTGATGAATCATGATAATTATCTTTTCTCAACCATTCCCATATTTTATCCCTTGGTACACTGCCATATCCTTTTTCCAAATACAGGAACACTACTGTCAGGTCCTTTCCTTTTTCTCAGTACTTCTCCATTAACTGATGGAGGAAAAAAATAGGTCTATCATTTTCCTATTGACTCTAAATCTGTGCTGTTGTTTCTCAAACTGATGTTCCAGGATTTTCCCAGGTTTCTTTTGTTGCCATGGCTTACAGCTAAATTTGCATTGTTCACTGTGGCAGCTGGTGATCATGTGCTAATGTGCTACAGTGTACTGTAAATGTCACACTTGAAATGTGCCATTTCTCTTTGAATGCAAGCTGGAAATCACATTAAAAGTATGCCATTTCTCTTCAAGTGCAAGCCAAAAATCGCCTTGAAAATATGCCATTTCTCTCTGAATTCACAGTGGTATAGAAATAAAGTGGATGAAAAAATGTTTTATAGCACACTGTCCACAGTAACTAAAAACCAGTGTTGACTGTTGAAATGATGGTCTGACTTGCTACGATCAATTCAGAAAAGGGAGGCAGCTGTCTGTTTTCAATTGTGCATGCTGTGATTTGGCATCATACCTTCTGCCATTAAGAGTGCTACATTGTTCGCAGCACCAGGTCAATATTTTTCTTTGAAATTGCACATAAAATATTGTACAAGTGTGGAGTCTGAGGGAGTTTTGAGGAATGGTTGATATTTCGGTGCTCTGGTCATGCAAACCAACTGGTAATTCATTAGTTTAGAGTCAGTTCATGCAGCTACCATAATCATTTTTCCATTTTATTTTATTGTAAACAATGCTGAGCTATTATTTATAAAATCTGAATATCTTTAAACAGTTCAGTTTATATACACAAAATGAATATACTCAATTTTTTTACAATTACTACACTTGTATCTAAGTCAGAAGGTTATGTAGGTGGTGCTGTAAAATGCAAGTACATGTGGAAATTTGGTACAAAAGCGTTTTCTCTAAATGATCTGTTGATGATCTGTTAGGTCCTTTTTCAGTGCATCTTTGGAGGTGTGAGTGACAGTTAAAAAATTTGGTGGATCTGCACCAAATTTAAATCTAAGAACAGGAGGGTGTGAGATAGGGCTCACCAATTTGCCTCAAACTAAGTGAATAGTGGTGGGTAGATACCCCCTTCCAATACCTAGAAATTTTTACATGTCTGGGCCATATGAAAGGATAAAATGCTCTTGAAAGATTTAGGCTTAGAGTATGAGAGATGGTAAAGCACACTGACTGGCAGTTTGTTGGTTTGGGTTCGATTCCTGCTGCCACAGTCATTTTTTTTTTCATTTTTTTTATTCTTACCAATGTTAAACAGTTAAATACAAAATTTAAAGAGTTCAATTTGTACACCTAAAGCTAATACATTCAATTTAATATTTATGGAATATTCCATTGGTTCTTGAAGGGACATAGACATACTAAAAACTTGTCTGTACAGTATTAATGTGCCACAATTATTGTGAAACATTAATACCATTCATTCAAGTTTTAATATTCAGTTTAATTATGATAACCACCCTTGAGGTTCAAAAGGCTATAGGTGGTTGTAAAAATGGAGACAGTACCAGGAAATTTAGTGTGAAAGTGTGTGAAAGGATTGGGATCTATGGGTGTGATGTTTGCAATGCACATTTTTGCTTCCACTTTTGTTATTTGGAACAGTGATGTGTGGGATTCATAAACATATAAACAACACACTTGAGCTTAGTGAATTATTTAAAACTAATACCACAACAATATTATGTTGCACCTGTCATGATGCCATAGTGAAACACAGTCTATATATATTTTTGTTATATTGCCACACACTTTTGAAGACTTATCACCTGGCAAAAGGTTCCTGCTGACCTATAAAAATGTCTCCCTCACTGAGTTCATTTCAATGAGATATGACGCATCAATTACCACAGCATTTCCATTATTCACAATTATAGCACAGGTGGACATTGTGTAACACACACTGGTGACAAAAGCATTCCATGAGTGCTTGGAGAAATGTTAGATAAAATTTACTCAGTCATGAGCAAGCACTGTGGTTACCCCTATACCTCTGTTATTATTATGAATAAGGCCTGTAAAAAAAAAAAAAAAACAGTATATGACTTCTGTTTGTTCAGTTCTTCAAAAAGTAGCATAGGCTGGAGCACAACTGAAATGAACCCACAATGTGAAGCTATTAGTTCATCTCATGTGTAAATCTCTATACCTCACTGTGCTTCTTGGTTTGATAATGATGTGTTGCCTGTCAGTATCCACTAGCAAATTTAGAAATGTATAGCTTCCAATTCTTACGTTTCTTTGTTGTGGTAACTCTCTTTCAGATGTACAGAAGATCTGTACTCCATGACAGAGCTGTTATTTCTCACAGATAGTGTGATGAATCCAGTATCACTGTATTTCAGAATTTGCTAACAAAGAGAAAAGGAAACCAATCTGTGAAAACCACTCTCCATGTTGATAATTTCTGTGTACGTTGGTGATCATTGCTTGGAAGAAAATAGTTTACTATTATTATTGTCAGCACATTGCCTGCAACTTGTACTGTTGAGGGAATAGGGAACCTTTTCTGTAATATCTGGCCACTAGTGTTCAACACTCAGTGATCTTTAAAACAGTTACATTGGTGCAATTGTGGGCAAAACAGCTCATACACTTTGGTTTATTTGTAGCTGACAGGGCAGATGCTATCAGTCTATAAAGGGGATTGCTTACAAATTATAAAGCATAACTTCATTCTGAAAATGACTTTGTATGTATGGTTTCTGAAGCTAAACTGCCACTCTCACAGTAAATGCAAGATGGCAAGAGGTACGTTCAGCTGCAGCTCCGGCAATGCAGATACTGAGTAACACTGGTGTTGGGAATGCAAATGAGATTTTACATCATTAGTACATTGGTGGGTGTGAAAATGGTATATTTTCAAGTTGGTACACTAACTGCCATTTACATTACTACACCACATGTCATGTACCCTGCCATGTCATGTACCATACCATTACTTGACACTGATTTGGATAGAAAACTGAATTGCATGTCCCCTACCAGTAAAACCAGATGGTTTGCATGCATAAGGAAGGAAAGATTACTGCCCCCCAAACAGGTAAATGTTTGACCTAAAGCCATCGTATGCTTGATGACCACACTATTAATAACTCTTAAAAGCCAGTAGCTTTCGCACTCACATCTAACCTAGTGGCAATAGTTTATGCAGCCATTTTTAAAGGGATGAATTGTTTGGTTTAAATTTCTGTAATACAGGAATCATTTATTTAAAATTAATGAAATTTCAGGAGTTGTTACTAACAGACCTTTATTAGATATAAAATGAACATGATGGTTTAAAATGAGCTTTCATTATCACAACATTGAATCTTGGAAACAGAGTCCTGCAGCATAGTATCACTACTTACGTTTCCAGCAGTTCTGTTACAAGAAGTTTACACAAGCTTCTTCCTTTGCCTTCTCACTAGATTAATGAACTGAAATGCACTTAATATTAATTAGTGTCCTAACATTTTCATATACTACTTTTACCATTAGAAAAGGTTTCAGTTTTTGTTTTATCATACCTTACTTACTTCATGACAAAGATTTTAAAGAAACAACAGCTCAAATATCCCTATGTTTAACTGTTGGAGTGATGTTATCGTACTTGTTGTCAAAAGCTGGGAAAGTAATACTCTGTTATCAGCAAGACTACGGGTGGTGAGTATGTGGTCAGCATACTGCCAGTCCCGATGCTAACAACATGTGAGTGCATATTTTGATTCCCAAACTGAGGGATTATTTATTCAATTAATTATTCATCCATAGATCATGTATAAAATGAATGGCTTCATACATGTCATCTTACATAAAAAGGGAAAGATTTTTTAAAAGTTTAACTCATTCATTTATGCAGTACTATCATCCTTTCAAAACATAGTTTCCACTACTTACTTGTGTCACTGGTCACTGATTGTATCACTACACACAAACACAAATCTGTCTTCCAGTTGGTATCAGGACATTGACGGTACTTCTATCAGTTTATCAAATTCTTGACGTTGTCCTCTCTACTCCCAAGGAAAAACTTGAGTAACCACCTCAACCTAAGGATGAGAGGGTCTGATCGAGAGAATGGAACAAAGTATTTTCCATCACAGATTTAGGGCATACAGTTTTACAGTAAGCTTCATTAATCTGTGACACTTTACTGCTGAGGGCAGTTAATTATTAAGTAATGTCAATTTTTCACCATTCCATGCTCTATGTTGCCTATATAATCCTTGACTTAGTAGTATGAATTACACTGAGACAAAAGTCATGCAATACCTCCCAATATCTTGTCTGACCTCCTTTTGTGTGGCATAGTACAGTCACTCATGGCATGGACTCAACAAGTGGCTGAAAGTCCCCTGCAAAAATAATGTGCAATGTTGCCTCTAGTCATCCGTAATTGTGAAAGTGTTTCCAGTGCATGTTTTTGTGCATGAAATGACTCCTTGATTAAGTCTTGTAATGTTTGATGGGATTCAAGTCAGGTGATGTGGATGGCCAAATCATTTGCTCGAATTGTGCACAATGCTCTTCAAACCAATTGTGAACAGTTGTGGCTTGGTGACATGGTGCATCATTGTTAGGGAATATGCAGTAATGATCAGTTCAGTTGGACCAGAGGACCCAGTCTATTCCATGTAAACACAGTGCATACTGTTTTGGAGCCATCACCAGCTTGCAGTGCCTTGTTGACAACTTGTGTCCATAGCTTTGAAGAGTCCGTGACACTCGCAACCTACCATGAGCTCTTTCCAACTGAAAGTGGGATTCATCTGACCAGGCCAGGGTTTTCCTGTCATCTAGGATCCAACCAATGAAATCATGAGCCCAAGTCAGTTAATTCCCATTGTGTGGCCATAACTGTGTCAGAAACCTTTCCACATAAATCACTGGAGTACATATGACAGCTCCACCTATGCAGTGCCCTTTAATACCTTGTCTACACAATACTACCACCATCGTTTTAGACTAGATTAGATTAGTACTTGTTCCAGAGATCATGAATACGGCACTTTGTAATGATGTGGAACATGTCAGGTTAATAAAAGGTGTCTATACAAGATATTACATTACACAAAATATTACATGACACTTAACTTTTTTTTTTTTTTGTGGGTTGGGGAAATTACCCACGTACTATATCCAAAAATTCATCTAATGAGTAGAAGGCTTTGCCATTAAGAAATTCTTTTAATTTTCTTTTAAATACTATATGGCTATCTGTCAGACTTTTGATGCTATTAGGTAAGTGACCAAAAACTTTTGTGGCAGCATAATTTACACCATTCTGAGCCAAATTTAGATTTGACCTTGAGTAGTGAAGATCATCCTTTCTCCTAGTGTTTTAGCCATGTACTCTGCTATTACTTTTGAATTCGTTCGTATTGTTAATAACAAATTTCGTAAGTGAATATATATATTGTGATGCTACAGTGAAGATCTCTAGTTCTAAAATAAGTGTCTGCAGGATGATCCTGGATGAGTTCCAGCAATTACTCTGAGTACACGCTTTTGTGCACTGAACACTCTTTTACTCAATGATGAGTTAGCCCAGAATTTGATGCCATACGAAAGCAGAGAATGAAAGTTGGCATGGTAAGCTAATTTACTCAAATGTATATCGCCAAAATTTGCAGTGACCCTAATAGCATAAGTAGCTGAACTCAAACGTTTCAGTAGATCCTCAGTGTGTTTTTTCCAGTTCAATCCCTCATCAATGCATACACCTAGAAATTTTGAATATTCTACCTTAGCTACCGATTTCTGATCGAAGCCTATATCTATTAATGGTGTCATTCCATTTACTGTGTGGAACTGTATATACTGTGTTTTGTCTAAGTTTAATGAGAGCCCATTTGCAGAGAACCACTTAATGATTTTCTGAAAAACATCGTTTACAATTTCACCATTTAATTATTATCTGTTGGGTGTGATAGCTATACTTGTACCATCAGGAAAAAGTGCCAGCTTTGCATCTTCGTGAATATAGAATGGCAAGTCATTAATATATATTGAGAACAGCAGAGGACCCAAGACCAAACCTTGCGGCACCTCATTCTTGATTGTTCTCCAGTTTGAGAAATCATCAGTTTTTTGCATATTATGTGAACAGCTTATTTCAACTTTCTGCACTCTTCCAGTTAGGTGTGATTTAAACCATTTGAGCACTGTCCCATTCATACCACAGTACTTGAGCTTATCTAGAAGTATCCATGATTTACACAATCAAAAGCCTTTGATAGATCACAAAAAATCCCCACGGTGACTTCTGGTTACTCAGAGCATTTAATATTTCATTAGCGAAAGTATATACAGCATTTTCCGTTGAAAAACACTTCTGGAAACCAAACTGACATTTTGTTAAAACTTTACTTTTGCAAAGGTGTGAAGCTACTGCACAAAACATTACTTTTTCAGGAATTTTGGATAAGAGATTCAGAAGAGAGATTGGGCGGTAATTGTTGACATCAGACGTATCCCTTTTTTATGCAATGGTTTAACAATGGCATACTTCAGTCTATCTGGGAAAATACCCCACTTCAGAGAGCTATTACGTATGTGGCTGAGAATCCTACTTATTTCTTGGGAACAAGCTTTTATTAGCCTGCTGGAAATGCCATCAATTCCATGTGAGCTTTTATTCTTGAAAGAGTTTATTATCTTCCTAATTTCAGAAGAAGAGGTGAGTGGAATTTCAATTGTATCAAATGGTGTGGGTAGGGCCTCTTCCATTAACTGCCTTGCTTCTTCTAATGAACATTTAGATCCTATTTTCTCTACAACATTTAAAAAATGATTATTCAAAATGTTTTCTACTTCCGGCTTGTTGTTTATTGAGTTTCCATTCGCTTTGATGGTGATGCCGTTATCCTGTACTCTTGGTTGCCCTGTCTCCCTTGTAATAATATTCCAAATTGTTTTGATTTTGTTATCAGAGGTATTAATCTCAGACATGATGCACATGCTTCTGGACTTTTTGATAACATTTATTAGTGTAGCACAGTAGTTTTTATAATATTTGGCTGTTTCTGCGTCATTATTCTTTCTTGTTGTTAGATACAGTTCCCTTTTGTGGTTACAAGATATTTTTATTCCTTTAGTAAGCCAAGGTTATTTGCATGGTTTCTTATAATTAGATTTAACTACTTTCTTGCGGAAACAGTTTTCAAATTCTCTTACAAGTGTATCATGAAATAAGTTATATTTTAAATTAGCATCAGGTTCGTTGTACACCTCATCCCAGTCTTAACTGCTGAATGTTTTCTCTGAAATTTCTAATTGTTAAGTCATTAATTGAATGCACAACTTTGCAGGGTAGTTTTGAATTATGGAATGGAGCTATGTCATACACTGTAACTAGCCAAGCATCATGATCAGAAAGGCCATTCACAACAGGACAAGAATTTACGTTTTTAAACCTATCTTGGTCTATAAAAGTGTTATCTATGAATGTGCTGCTGTCCTTTACTACCCGAGTAGGAAAATTAATGACAGATGTCAAAGTGAAAGAACCGAGCAAGCCTTCCAGGTCATTCTTCGTATTACACTCTTTCAGTGAATCAACATTGAAGTCCCCACAAATAATAATTTGCTTTCCCCTATCTGCAGATAGCACAACAAGGCATCCAAGTTTTCCAGGAATAAATGAAAGTTTCCTGAAGGGGACCTATATACTGTTACAATTATAAAAGAGCCCTCCTTTAGTTTAAGTTGACAGGCACATGCTTCTATATGTTGCTCTAGCCAAATGTTTTTGTATCTAAGCTTTCTACACAGTGATAACTTTTGTCGTATATAGCAACTCCTCCTCTCGCCTTATTCTCTCTACTAATATGTGCAGCTAGTTTATAACCACTGATATTTACCTTTTCCATATCAGACACAATGTGGTGCTCAGACAGTCATAGTATATCTGTTACATTATCAGATTCAATGTCATCTAAACAAACCAGGAGCTCATCTACTTTATTCTTCAATACTGGAATATTTTGGTGAAAACTGGTAATATTATTTTTTACTTTACTTTTGTCAGAATCTACGTTTTCTTTCATCTACCAATATTTTGGTTAAATATGGCAATATTATTATGTACTTTCCTGTTCTCAGAATTTTGTGAGTTTTGGACCTCTTTAGCACCTGCCTGCCTGAACTTCTCATTGGACACTGATATTAGTCTAAAAAGTAGTACATCCATGAGTACTAGTGACCCCCCTTATGGATTTTGCTAACAACCCTGGCAGTTTACCCTTCCCTTTCCTATTGAGGTGTAGGCCATGGCTTGTGAAATCCCCCCTATCAATAGCCTCGACAGACGCACATTGTTATCCCATGACTTTTGTCACCTTAGTGTATTTAAGGGCGATGACTGATCTAATTTTTTAAATATGTGGAGTGTAGTTACCCCTTTAATCTCCTTGAAAAATTTGTTGTATAATTTTATTTTCTTGTAGAAAATGCTGTATTGTGTTTCTTGTTCGTTCACCTGATGTAATCTAAGTTTAGTGTGGCTCTTGTTCCACAATCATAAAGTGTACAGTTAATGAGAGAATTGCTGATCTTCTTTATCATGAATATGTTCCAGTTAGAATCCCTGGCTGTTTAAATGGATCTTTACAGGGAGTTCAGTAGTATTTTTAGTTATTACTCTGTAACAGCTCTCCTTTCTGCAGTTTGAGGACTATATCCATGTTTTGTTTGCAATATCCACAAAAATGATACCATAACTAAAAGTTGAGTGCTTATATGAATAATTTCAGAATGCTTGCAGATATTTTTTATGGTTTGCTGTCATTTTGTGTAGCCAGGAAACTGTTTTGATACCTGTTATACTCACATTTCATGATGTTATGCAGAAGCAACTTAAATCAATGAGTAGTATAAAGGAAAAGAATTACTCATAACATTTTCTGTGAGTTTGCATTTATGTTAATATCTTAGTTAAATGTGTATATATTTGTTCCCTACTCCACCCCACCTTTTAATTATAAATATTCATCAACAGTCACTGAGTTCCACAGATTTTCATAGAGCATTATAAGTTTTTTACGGTTTGTTACTCATTTATTGTACCATGTTAGGTGTTTTCTACAATAATGCCATATATAACTGTTCTACATCTACATCTACATCTACATCTACATCCATACTCCACAAGCCACCTGAAGATGTGTGGCGGAGGGTACATTGAGTACCTTTATCGGTTCTCCCTTCTATTCCAGTCTCTTATTGTTTATGGAAAGAAAGATTGTCGGTATGCCTCTGTGTGGGCTCTAATCTCTCTGATTTTATCCTCATAGTCTCTTCGCGAGATATACGTAGGAGGAAGCAATTTACTGCTTGACTCCTCGGTGAAGGTATGTTCTCGAAACTCCAACAAAAGCCAGTACCGAGCTACAGAGCATCTCTCCTGCAAAGTATTCCACTGGAGTTTATCTATCATCTTCGTAATGCTTTCGCGATTAGTAAATGATCCTGTAACGAAGTGCGCTGCTTTACGTTGGATCTTCTCTATCTCTTCTATCAACCTTATCTAATACGGATCCAACACTGGTGATCAGTATTCCAGCAGTGGGCGAACAAGTATACTGTAACCTACTTCTGTGTTTTCGGATTGCATTTCCTTAGGATTCTTCCAATGAATCTCAGTCTGGCATCTGCTTTACCGACAATCAACTTTATATGATCATTCCATTTTAAATCACTCCTAATGCCTACTCCCCGATAATTTATGGAATTAACTGCTTCCAGTTTCTGACCTGCTATTTTGTAGCTAAATGATAGGGGACCTATCTTTCTATGGATTTGCAGCACATTACACTTGTCTACATTGAGATTCAATTGCCATTCCCTGCACCATGCATCAATTCATTGCAGATCCTCCTGCATTTCAGTACAATTTTCCATTGTTACAACCTCTCAATATACCACAGCATCATCCACAACAAGCCTCAGCGAACTTCCGATGTTATCCACAAAGTCATTTATGTATATTGTGAATAGCAACAGTCCTTCGACACTCCCCTGTGGCACACCTGAAATCACTCTTACTTCGGAAGACTTCTCTCCACTGAGAATGACATGCCGCATTCTGTTATCTAGGAACTCTTCAATCCAATCATGCAATTGGTCTGATAGTCCATATGCTCTTACTTTGTTCATTAAACAACTGTGGAGAACTGTATCGAACACCTTGCAGAAGTCAAGAAACACGGCATCTACCTGGTAACCCGTGTGTATGGCCCTCTGAGTCTCGTGGGCGAATAGCGCGAGCTGGGTCTGACACAATCATCTTTTTCCTGACTTTCTATTTACTTTTCTCCAGTTTACTTTTCATCTACATATTTTTTACCATCAAGGTGAGCTAACTCAAAAGCATAACTTTCTTCTACTCAGTTCATTTGTAGCAATTTATTGAAAGCCTCATGTTAGTATTTACTTTCATTGATGTTGGAGACTCTTTTCGTTGTAGAAATGTACTTAAGTCACTTGAAGCAAATTTTGAGGAACACCAAAAAAACTGACCACCTCAATAACTAAGGAATATACAGTCACAAAAAAGTACTAGTTAATTTTCTGATAAAATGAAATAGATACTGTATAGACAAGTGCTCAATAATGAAATATTGTAGTGTACAACAATATGCAAAATTGCTGACTCAGGTACTTTTCAGCACTGAAAGTTTTAGATGCTATTCCCAAATGAAATTATTTTTGCAGATTAACTTTATTACCTCAAGAACGTTGTCATTAGTCACATACCGATACATTAATAGGATAACATCTCATGTAGAAAACAATGTCCAAAAATATTATTTTGGTTTGCTATACATGCAAAATCGAAACTTCAGATAAGTTGACTTTGCATTTTCTTGATAACATTGTGCGTACACTAAACCTAATACCTGTGTTTTGTCATTTGCAAAATACTTAGGAGTCAAGATGTAGCCAGGATGAAATCTGTTCATTCTTCAGGAATACATCATGTGAATTTCCAAACATCTTCCATCTTGTGTATTGTGTGTGTATTCAACCGGGGACCTAAAAACAATGTAGAGGCTTTGTTCCTGCCATAGGCCTCAGTGGTCCACCGCCCTCAGTGGTCCAAAACCCCACAATAGGGTAGAACAGTCCACTCACTCCACTGCAGCCCCACACAGGGTTATTGCCTAGTTCAGCTCCCAGTGGACCCCCACCCCAAATGTTATTAAAATACATAATAACTATAGCAGCGTAAAATCGTTTATGGTACTAGTACCCAATTTCCCCTGTTTCCTTACTATGATGGCTTTTATTTTCATTTAATTTAATTTTGCACATTCCAGTGGCACAAGTAATTTAACTACACTGTTTGTTCCTGAAGTCATTTTAGTCAGTATCATAAATTAAAGTTGTTTTTCTTTATAATATGACATGTTTAGTCCTAAAAATTGTTTCGGTGCCACTAAAGTTCCAATTGCTCCCGTGAAATTGGACATGCTTGAGAAATTCGATGTGATACACAATTTCATTGCTTTAGACTTTGACTGTAACCAGGATCAACAGTGTCAACAGAAATTATAATTCATTTCGTGTGCTCTGCATTCCATACTTTGTACTGACATATTAATTATCAAAAGGTACCATAGGAGGGCTGTTCGGAAAGAAGGTCCGATCGGTCACGAATTGGAACCTACAGTGAAAATCAAAAGCGTTTTATTTGCAACATTTAGGTACACCTTCCAGCTGCTTCTCCATTTAGTCTCCGCTCCGACTTAGACATTTGTCGGAGCGTTGTACCAACACTCCAACAGTCGCGTCAGAGGAGACAGCTGCCCGTGCTTTCAGCCAATTCTCTACACTGGTCCACAGCTCGTCTTTTGAGACAAAATGCTGGCTTCATAAGCAGCGGTTCATGTGAGCAGAGATAAAACGCAGTGAGAGCCTATTACGGGTTATATAGTGGGTTATCAAACCGTTCCCAACTAAAACGCCGAAAGATCATCTTTATTGCCCCTGCAGACTTTGGCCGAGAATTATTATCACAAAGAAGGAAACGTGTGATACCTCTGTTATGTGGGGTGCGTGAAATCAGACAAAATCTCTCACCAGGCCCTCATACTTGGTGGGAGACACTATTTTCTACGCGTCTTTACGTGCTCATTGTGCTGTCAGAACTGAAAAAAGCGACGTGACACGATCGACGGGCTATTAGAGACACTGCCCAACACATCTGTGCAAATCTTCATCTGATTTTCACCGTGGTTTCCATTTCGCGCCCTGTCGGACTCCACTTTCCGAATAGCCTTCGTGTTTTTATAAACACGAAATATTTAAAACCATGTGTTTAACAAAATGTTGCACATTTTTTTTCCATATGAACTGATTAGATTTTCATTTTCGTATCCAAGATATGGTCACCCTTTAACTTCATCAAGCCCTAGCCACTCATAAACAGCATTGTAAGTTATGCTATTTAGTCGCATACGTGGCCGGAAACACGACTGTAATTGTCATGGTTCAAATGGCTCTGAGCACTATGGACTTAACATCTGAGGTCATCAGTTCCCTAGAACTTAGAACTACTTAAACCTAACTAACCGAAAGACATCTCACACATCCAAGCCCGACGCAGGATTCAAACCTGCGACCGCAGCGGTAGCGCGGTTCCAGACTGAAGCGCCTAGAAACATTTGTACACAGCGGCCGGCTAATTGTCATGCCTAAGAGAACTTTCGTTCCTTGGAAAGTGAAAATTACACGTTTCTATGAATATAAATCCCAACTATACTGTTACGATGCTTATTTTCTCATTTTCGGTCTTTGTTTGTCGACATTTAAGCATAAAAACTTACGGAATCGATTGAGACCGGGCATATTTCCCCAAACGTAAATTTCCAATACGTTCGCATTTCGTATTATACCAAAGTACCCGCTCCCTGAAGTGTACAATGTTTCGCAGTTTGGGGTGCGAAGTATAGAAGAAACACATGAAATATTAAATAATTATCATTTCGTAAATTCTGGGTTTACGAATGAGAGCATGTGGCTTATTTCATTATCTTAGATGCAACATACTAACAAAATCACAAATCCTTCTCACAAAGATGCTACTTGTTCTGGGCGTATTGGTAGTTACACAAACCATAGTTGCTCCATCACAAAAAAGTTTCTTCGCTGACTATGCACTCGAACTTAAAATTTTTTTCTTGGAATAAAATCAAAGAACACTACCCTGCATTTTGAACCTTAATTTATTCGATTCCGTCTTGCTAGTCTTCAAAGGAAACGGTAGAATTTTAGATTTTGGACAAAAATGTTTCATATCGAAGTATCATGTGATCGATTATTGAGTTGCAGAGGCTGCAACATGCTACAATTGTTCACATTATTGTTCGAAGGTATCACTTTTAACGTCGTAATTGACGTATATTGTCGTTGTGGTATAGACGAACGCTTTGAGAGATCAACACTATCTATTTCACTGTCTTGATATGTGAAGGCGCAACAGCTAAATAGAACTATAAAGACGTAATGTATTAATCTCTGTTGTCAAAGGTGATAAACTCGCATGATTGGCGCCTTCCGTTTGTCTTAGTGCATTTGAGTTGCAGGTCATCGAGATACCGCATCTGCTACCTCCCGAAGAAACGATGTGGTATATTGTGGTAAGTAACTGTTGTGTAACTGTGTTTTATTTACACGCGTTTTCTGGACGTAGCAGTATCCTCATGTTCTACCGCGTTATCTGGTCATTTAATGAATGGATAACTGGTACTTAAGAGTTCTACACATAAGCAATTACTTTAATTCAGGCAATATATTAATTAAATTAGTGAGAGTTCTATGCCACTGGCGTGTGGTTAAACACATATTTTTTTCTTTTAGTAGGGAACAGATTGTCTCTCGCGCATGCTTTGATCTGCACGCAATTTACTTTCGTTAGAGCACTATTAGCCTACATGGTTGTTAAGCATCCACTTCCAACCTCTAGAAAACTTAGTGTTCGTTTTTTCTATCAGATAAATTGGTTCTCTCTTAGATAGGGGAATAGCTGTAGCACTTTTGACACTGTTTGATGTAATAAACAACTATAAAATGAAATCAGGTAACTCGTGTACCGAAAACAGCAGTCGTACTAAAATAGTCCAATTATAGTTCAGGTGTAAAAATGTAGCTTACGTATGAGGCTCACAACAATAAGTTGAAGAAAAATTCTAGGAACTAAGAACTGAGAATTTGCCGGTCGCCAACTAAATGCGAAGTACTGAAGAACAGTTTAAAGTGATTGTTCACGGAAACAATGGCGGCAGACTGCGCGGAAAATGTGACATGCTACCTCTTCTTGCTCGTGTTTATCATTCTGTTCTGGTAAATTAATAACATATTTACTGCATAACCCAAGTAGGCCCAATACTATACTGCTTAGGTACGCTTGTTATTAATTCTTGAGAATGGATTATGCCCCAACAACTTAATTCAACAGAAAGTATATCACAAATGTTTAATAGTTATCAAACATTTTTAAGGTAATTACTTTCATACTTAAAAAGGTAAGCGTACTTATGTAGCTTATGCAAAGTACATCGTTTTTTATTGTTAATATGAATATTGATACGGCCTTTTTAACTAAGTCTGAAATTATAGCCTTATATAAGTGAGTTAAGCATGATTATCCATCGAATTAGTAAACAGAAAAAGTTCAGAAAAGCTGTGTTTGGTTATACACCAATAGTCTGAGTTGCTTTTGAAAATTAAAAATTTGAAATAGCAGAAAATTCTAAACGACTGAGGAAATAGTACTTGATATCAACGAAAAGTGTCCTCCGTCCTCAAAAAACGCTAATGATTAATTCTCGTCAGAGTGGAGAAACAGGAAACTTTTAAAAAATTTTAATGCAATCTACATTACATTCTTCTTCTTTCAAAATGTAACATTATTAGACCGAGGCATCACTTTTATGCCTTCTTTTTATGAATGGTGTCCGGCACGATAAATGTTGAATGAAATGTATTTTGAAAGCTCTCGTATTATTTTTTTTAAAGAGTTGTTTGAGTGAATTTTAACCTGGGACGAGAATTTAAAGGTATTAATATGGGAAATTTTAAAAAACAGTAAGAAGAGACTCTTAGCAGCTTAGGCCTAAGCGTAGATGATACTTATCTTTTCAGTTTTACATGTAATTTGCCATATGTATTGTAGAATTCGTAGCTATATGATTGCATGATGCGCTGTGTTGCACACTATTCGTCCTTGAAGTTTCACAGTTTTTCTCTCAATTCTAAAGCAAAAAATGGTATTTCTTGCGTTCGAGTGTTTCATTTGGATCCATTGATGAAGTATAGATGAATGCAGCTACAGTATAATGTGGTTGTGTCCTTCAGTGACTTCTACGGTCGCTCTGCAGTGAATGTAGTCTCAACATGCCTTGAAGCGTCTCCTTGTCCACATACAAATAATAAACTGCGGTTGTGATCAAGTTGTGCAGCAAGCGATGGGTAACTGGGGCGCTGTTTACCTTGGGAGGGGTGTTGACGTGGACCTGTCCGAGGTGTACGAGGAATAGACAGAGATATACTGGAGACCGAATTTCTGCAATTTTCTGCTAAGGTACACATCTGTCAGGGCTGAGAAACAGTGCCACAACATGAATAATGTAAAATTGACTGTGAACAGCCAGGCAAGCAAACAAACTGAAGTTAAGTAGTGTGTGCGAAACGGACAGCGTTTCTTGTTGCATTTGGTAATGCCAAAGCTTTTGGTAGAGTCACAGACAATGGTTTCCACAATGTGGTGAAAATTCGGTAATGAATAACTTCTGTACTCTTGATACCATATCCTTTGTGGACATATATGATATGACCAACAAACCACAACTTTTGACTAAAAGTATTTATATTGAAGAACACGAGGAGAAACTCCATTCAACATGTCTCTTGTAAGGCTTCAGTACTAAGGGCGCGCATATTAGGACGTGGAGTATGCTTCCTCTAATCCCTCACACACTCCTCACCCTACTCTCTCTCTCTCTCTCTCTCTCTCTCACCATCAATTTTTCGTCATACTGACAACAAATGGAAGCTATTCTTACTAATTTCAGTGTCACTTCTGAATTAAGAGATTTGAAACATTAGACTCTGGCCAAATCAGTGAGGCCGAGTGGTTCTAGATGCTACAGTCTGGAACTGCGTGACCGCTACGGTCTCAGGTTCGAATCCTGCCTCGGGCAGTCCTCTGGGGGACTGATGGCCTCAGAAATTAAGTCCCATAGTGCTCAGAGCCATTAGAACCGTTAGAACAAAATCAGTGAATCAGGGACAGTTGACATACAGTTGGTTTCTTTAACGAAGTGACTCTAAATTAATGTCACCTTATTCAATGCATCAACTCTCCTCATTTTGAACCATGCAGATGTGTTTAACTATGAATAGACACAAGAGCTTCCAGGAGCTGTTGAACATCATGTTGCAGCTCGTGGACACATCGCAAATCGTTAGTAGGACTATATCTGACACATCATAAAACTTGAACTCAATCTCAATCTAGGGAGTTTCCCAAGAAAATAAGCTGACCATTATGACATTCCTGTGTACTTACACTGTAGACTGTACTTTAATCCAGGTATGGTAGTTGCCGTAGCCCAAAGAAAGTATGCGGGCAATTTCTATTGGACAATGTATGCTTCTTTAGTGAGAGGTTTTTCTTTTCCACGTCTCAGTCTAGAAAGTTCTTATCAGTATCTGCAACTGACAAGCCAGTACCGCAGCTCACACTACAAATAAGTTTCCAGCTATGTAATACTTCTCTGTCATTTTTGTGGCAAATGCTTCTCCAAGAACTGAAAGTTCAGAACAAGACACATGTGGTGTCTCAGGTAATTATTTGATTTTGGAACACCATTTTATTTAATTTCTTTGCATCTGCCCTTGTCACCTAAAAAATGGAACCTACCAACATGTAACTAGAAGAATTGTATTAAGGGTAAACATGCAAATAGTGAAGACAGGAATTACATTCTGAAAAAAATGTGTGCCTCTTCTGTGTGAGTGCATATTTTGGAAACAATAAATACCTTTGATCTTCAGATAATTGTGAAAAATTACAAACTACATTTTTATCATTATTTGTTAAGATGCATATTTTGCCATCAGTCAAGCCAGTAAATGTGTTTTCTGCCAGACTACGGATATATAAAACACACACTAACCTGTAATTTGTAGATAATTGATTTAAACGATTTTGCTTTCACCTTCACCTTTGTAGCTTTAACAGAATGAATATCTGCACTAACCGTTTTTGGACTGAATTGGAAAGTCAATATTCTAGTATATGACATAGTTTTCATAAAGGTACCATACATGTTTCATGAACCCCCTCTCTCTCTTTCTCTCTATCCCTCCCTCTCTCCCCCCTCTGCCCCACCTCCTACACACACACACACACACACACACACACACACACACACACACACAAACACATTTCAGAACAGATTATATAATGAATTGTGTAAAAGTCCTCATTTCACAGATTTCACAAAAAACCATGGCACTGTAAAAGAATATATTTATTGTTCATATGTGATGACACATAGGCCAACAACTATGTACTCCAAGTTACATATACAGTATTAACTGAAACACAAAATTATATATTCTCTTGCATATATACAGTTTAATTCTATGGGCTCCATGGAATTTGTCATGTTGGAAGTTTCCCTTCCAAATGATAATATTGTTAAAGAAGAGTGTTGATCTGGCATGTAGTAATTTCTTGGGGACTAATACCACATTACAAAACCTGACCAGGAATTTCAGACATTCTAATGGATTTTATTCTTGAATTTACCTCAGCAAATTATTGAATTTCATGAATCTACTCCTGTTTCCTATTAAGATGTCTAAGGTGAGACTTAAATTCTATGAACATACTATTTAATATGTGGAAGGAAGCTGAAGATGCTTTATATGGATGCAGAATATTTTTAAATTATTTTATATGGAAAGATCTTGATGATAATTCATATAGATAACAACACACTAAATAATGGCATACATCCCAGATATATTTATTTAGCGACAACCGACTACAAATCTCTCCATTATACTCGTGCGTCAGTGTCTGTTTAACCTATCATAAATTTTTCTATCCTACAACTGGCATATGTTGTGAAATTTATGTTGCTACATGGTGCCTATTAAGGTATACTTTCGTCTAAAGTTTTGTCATGTTTGCCTCTTACCAAGCACACATTTTGTTGTAAAATGCTACCACATTTTGTTAATTGTCCACAGCTCGTGGTCGTGTGTTAGCGTTCTCACTTCCCACGCCCGGGTTCCCGGGTTCGATTCCCGGCGGGATCAGGGATTTTCTCTGCCTCGTGATGACTGGGTGTTGTGTGATGTCCTTGGGTTAGTTAGGTTTAAGTAGTTCTAAGTTCTAGGGGACTGATGACCATAGCTGTTAAGTCCCATCTGAACCATTTTTTTTTGTTAATTTTTCGGAATTGATTCATATTTCCATTTGTAGTTGTCATATGCTGCAATTAATTCTTACCGGTACTCCTAAAAATTCAGTATCTTATTGTGACAACTTTGATCATGATATATCTCAGCTTATCTATGGGACACTCTTTTCCCTAGCCTATTTATTCACTCAATTATTCAATTGGACAGATAAAAAATCTGCTCACTAAGCAGCAGTAGAACTCACACCTAAAAGGCTGTTACATTTGGCAAGCTTTCAGAGCCAGTGGCTCCTTCTTCAGGCAGAAGGGTTGAAGGGGAAGGAAGAAGGGTGCAGGAAAAGGACTGAAGACGCCTAGGAAAAGGGGTAGATTTCAGGAAAGCCACCCAGAACTAATGGTCAGGGGAGACTTATCATATGGGATGAATAGGAAAGACGTTGTTGGGGAGTGCATCATACGAGATTTGAAAACCTGATAGCTTAGAGGTGGAAGACAGTAGTTATGTTTAATCACTCAGCTATTCACGTACTTGAGGCTCTAAGGCCTACTACAGTGAGCATGAAATGTAGCACTTGACAATTGGAAATTGAAATGTGGTAAAATATGAAGAGAAATTTGTTCCTAAGAATGAACAGAGCATGGTCAGCCCACCATTAACATGTGAAAAACTTGTATACAGAAATACAGAACAGAGCAAAAGAAAGAAAGTCTCATATTGAACATGCCGATATACTGATGAACAGTTACAATGTACAAAGCTACTGTGCTGAAGCCAAAGAGCATTATTGCCACTACAGAAAATGGAATAATTTATAATTTCCCATGACTTTGGTGGTGCCATAGTTAGCTAGTTACTTAGTTGGTAGTGTGTTCCATTGATCAGTCGCATGGTACACCGTTATGATGTGGAACGTGTCAAGTGCACAGGAAATGCGCATATGAAACAATATATATATATTTTACAATACAGAATTAAGGATTAATATTTCAATTATTCACCTAATTCCCTTAAATGGCACAAAATGCATATACTATATTTACAGCGATATTTATTCCTATCCAAGAATTCCTCTATGGTACAGAAGGAGTTGTCAAGGAGATATGATTTCTATTTATTTTTGAAGCTATTACTGCTGTCTGTCACACATTTTGTTTCATTTGGTCGTTTGTGGAATATTTTTATAGGAGCATATTTTACCCCTTTCTGTGCCAAAGATAGGTTGAGTAAAAGGTAGTTTAAGTCTTTCTTTTTTCTGGTATTATAATCATGAATGCCACTGTTGTTTTTAAACTGATTCATGTTGTTGAGAATAAATTTCATTAGTGAGTATATGTACTGTGAGGCTGTTGTAAGAATTCCCAATCTTTTAAAAAGATACCTACAAGATGTGTGACTATGAACCCCACACATTATTCTACCCACTTTATTTTAAGCAGTGAATACTTCTTCTCTAAGTGTTGAGTTATCCAATAATATTATTTCATATGAAAGTATGCAAAGTATGTTAACTTACTGATTTCTATATCCTCAAAATTGGCTATTATTCTGATTCCAAAAGTTGCTGAACCTAGTCACTTTAGAAGATCCAAAACATGAACTTTCCAATTATATTATCATCTATTTGTACACCCAAAAACTTAGTATGCTCTACCCTTTCTACTGACTTCTTTTAATGTGTTATATTTATTGAAGGAGCTGTACTTTTTGCAGCAGAAAATTGGACGTACTGTGTTTTTTCGAAGTTTAGAGCAAGCCCATTTGCAGAAAACCAATTAACGACTTTTCCAAAGACCTTACTTGTATCATTTCTATTGGAGTTTCTTTTACCAGATTAATGATGATGCTTGTATCATCAGTAAACAGTGTCAGTTCAGAAACTTGCTGGCAGATTAAAACTGTGTGCCGGACCGAGACTCGAACTCGGGACCTTTGCCTTTTGCGGGCAAGTGCTCTTCTGGAAGCTTGGAAGGTAGGAGATGATATACTGGCAGAAGTAAAGCTGTGAGGATAGCTCATGAGTCATGCTAGGGTAGCTCAGATGGTAGAGCACTTGCCCGCGAAAGGCAAAGGTCCCGAGCTCGAGTCTCGGTCTGACACGCAGTTTTAATCTGCCATGAAGTTTCATATCAGTGTACACTCTGTTGCAGAGTGAAAATCTCATTCTAGTGTACATCAAGAACAGAAGGGGGCCCATGATTGAACCCTGTGGAACACCTAATGTAAGTTCACCCCTGTTAGATGAAGTGGCAAACTTATTTAAATCACTTGACCCATATAAGAAAACTTTTTGCTTCCTGTTCTGTAGGTATGACTTAAACCACTCATATGCTATTCCATTTACACCATCGAACTGTAAATTCTGTAACATAATGTCATGGTTCACACAATCAAATGCTTTGGACACGTCACAGAAAATTCCTATTGGTGACATTTTGCTATTTATAGACTCTATTATGTGGACAGTGAAATTGTATATTGCTGTCTCAGTGGAACAGCATTTTTGAAATCCATTACTGTTGAGATGGCTAACCACTCTTGAGTACATTACTTTCTCAAAGATTTTTGAAAATGCTGTAAGAAAGGATGCTGTCCAATAACTACTGACATCTGTGGTGTCCCCCTTTTTGTAGAGCTGCCTGACAATGACATATTTTAACCTGCCTGGGAAAATACCTTGAGTTAGTGATGCATTACATATGTGACTCAGAACATTAGCTGTAATCGCTCCACATCGTTTTAATATCTTATTAGAGATGTCATCTACTCCAACAGAACATTTATTTTTCAAAGATTTAAAATTTTACTAATTTCACAAGAGGTTGTTAAATGAAACTTAATCTGACTAAAATTTTCAAAACAGACTCTTCCATGTACTGTCTGGCTTTTTCTTTTGAAGTGTTCTCACCAATTTTTTCTCCTACACTTAAGAAATGGTTGTTAAATGCATTAGCTACTTGTGTGCTGTTAGTAATACTACCTATCCCAGCGGTTACTTTTCCTGTCTCCCTTCCAACAACATTTCATATTGATTTGATTTTATTGCTGGAGTTGTTAATTTATTCTCTAACATACATATTTCTTGGTTTCCTTACAACATTTCTCAGTATGTTACAATAATTTTTATGGTGTAAAACTACTTCTTGATCTTTACTAGTTCTTGCTGTCTCATAAAGTTTTCTTTTGCTTTCTGAAGGCACTTTAATACCTGTAGTAATCCAAGGTTTCTTTGAAAAGTGGGTTTTCTTTGGGAAACAATGTTCAAGAAGGGATATAAATTTATCAAGAAATATGTTGCATTCATCATTAGCATTTGGCTCATTATATACATCTCCCCAATTAACATTTCCTAAGCTTTCTTTGATGTGCACTATAGATACCGGGTTGAGCAACCTAACACTTTTATTTAATGGTTTCCGAACTGCGCACACTGTTAGGTTTTGTAAGTTAATCATTTGTGCATCATGGTCCGACAATCCATTTACCACAGGGAAAGCATGTGTTTGTTTTACATCCTCTTTCTGTACAAATACATTATCTGTTAGCGTTGTACTGTCTTGAGCTGTACGTGTAGGGAAATTGATCACTGATTCTAAGTTATGTGTTGTTAAAAACACTTCTAGTTCACTTTTCCTCTCAGCATAATTTAGAAAGTTTACATTGAAATCACTACAGATTAATAACTTCTTCATTTTGTCTGACAGACAGCATAATGGAAGTCAAACTCTTTCATGCATAGCTCCCAGTCTCCTAAAGGGGACCTGTATGCTGTTGCTAATGTCAATTCTACATTATGTAGCTGAAGTTCACTTGCACAAACTCAAAGTGCTGATCAACACAAAATTTTTTACCTGTACAGTTTTGCATTTATACCCTTATTTAATGAAAATGGCTTCTCCTCCTTTATCCATCCTTGATCTGCAAGTGTAAGATGCTATATTATACCCACTTATACTGACACTATCCATGCCCACAGTTACATGGCGTTCAGACAGACGAAGTATATTGAGCTCATTCTTATTTTTGAGATCATCTAAATACACCAATAGCTCATCTACTTTATTTCTTATTCCCCTGATATTTTGATGAAGTAAGTTGATACTGCCCTTAGTTTTACTTCTATTTACTATACATGAAGTTTCTTTTATGCTATTTATCTTGATTGTCATCTGTCTGGACTTTGGCTTTAACCTAAAAAATCTGTCTGCCCGGACTTATTAACCACAGGGTTCACCCCTTGTGTGACTGTGGACCCCCTTACAGTTTCTGCTAATAGAGAAGCTAACTTATTTTTCCCCATTTTATTTTTCCCCATCCTTGCACTGTCCATAAATCACACAAAGGATAGGCAAGACACCCTATCAACTCAATATCGATGGAACCAAATGCAATGGACACTACACTTTTGAAGTTGCGTGTACTTTCAGCTTTTTATTTCTGCATGGTCAAAAATATACTACTAACACTCCAGTTGGGAGAAATCACCACCAATAGAGTAAGTAATGGGATGGTGACAGTTTCATGCTAGACTATCACAGATTATAGCAGTGCACAGGTGAACCACACTTTATCATATCACTCTCCCATTCAGTGATGACCAATAACAATAAAATGTGAGTTATCATACAAATCACAACCATATCTTATGTGCACACAAGCTGTTGCCACATACTTGTAAGACTGCTTAAAGCACGTCTATGTGCACAAAGTTTATAAGTGGTGCAAGGACACAACGACTGTGTGCTCAGAGAACAGAAAAAGATCATCTGGAATAATGAACCATGGTACTTGTTGAAATACATTGAGGCAAGATATCAGTTCATCCAAATCATATGTACAATTTCATCCTGATTGCCAAAAGACCTTTGTTAATGAAGGAGGTGGGTGTATTCCCATCTGTGGGATCTTCAGTTTGAATGAAGATGGGTGTCTTATGCATTAACCAACATCTGCCATCTACAAATGATACAGAAAACAACTTTCAAACCATGTCCATGTTTTTCTTAACTTGCAGTATCCCAGTGGTGATGTTACCAACTCATATACAAAAAATACTCCACTGCCTCACTCCCAAATGGTGTCATTATGTTCAGAAAAACGCTATACAGACATGATTGCAGTCCTTCAGGCTATGTGACTTATGTAGGCCTAGTGTTTGATATTTGATCGTACTGAGCAAGACTGATCTTTGAGCAATTTCCAGGACTGATTAGAGGTGTAGTGGATCACAATTGTTCCCCAATGATTTTGGTATAGTGTGAAATCTATGACACATTGTATTTCTATTGTTGTAATGGTGAAAGGGGTTACTCACTACTATTAAGTAGCAACGCATCATGCAATTGATTCCACTGGACTGAAGAGTGGATGAGTGTTTGATGCAAACAATAAAAGATTCATGGCAGAATATACTAAATGCGACAAAACTGTCTGGAAATGTGTCTGAGAGGATGCAGTGAAAATTTGGTAAGAGGAACTATAGGAGTACTACGAAAACACAATACAGTGTTATGGAGGATAGGCATCATTTATAATCAGTGTAATAGGAAGACAACACAACAACAGCAGAGATAACGTTTTACGGAATGTTTCTTTAAATTTTGTGGTATTTAATAGTAGTAGTAGTAATAGTAGTAGTGGTAGTAGTAGTATTATTTATCCATAGATCTCTTTTACATTGGTGTTGGACGTGTCTTGGTATTACAGTTTAAGAACAACAAAAACAAGGTAATTCACATATATAGACATTTACAAGCTACATGATGAAGCTGGGACTGTGACGTTATAGTAGGAACCATCCCAGCATTTCCCTGAAGTAATCTGGGGAAACCATGGAAAACATAATTCATGATGACTGCATGAAAACAGGAACCCTTACCCTACTGAATACCAAACCACTCTATTAAAAAGACTACCAACTCATTTAGTTTACCCCTAGTGTAAAATACAGGTTTAAAAATAAGTTATTTTGTAATCATAAAAGGCTAATGCAACACTGTTCATTCACTTATCACTCCCAGTCACTGCACACACTATATGCAGATAGTTTAATAACACTACACACACTATCAGCTGCCATCAGGACCATTTTGTGCACCACCAATTCCCAATTGCTATCCTAAAAAGCTGAGTCAGCATACCTCTGTAACAAGTGAGATGTTCAGCTCAGAAAGAGGATGAGATCTTAGTATTATACATTGCGTAGCTTTTGGTGTAAGTTTTCCCTGAAAAGGAAAAATTTGTTACCAGACTGAGGATTTTTTAGTAGGGTGGATGCCGCTTGTTATCGCTGATGAAGAGTCGTTGATAGATGTAGAATTACTTTCAGGTATGCCTCAGGAAAGTGTATTGGAACCATTTCTGTTCTTATTGCATATTAAAGATGTTGCCGACAATATTATTAATCACCTCAGACTTTTTGTAAGATGATGCAGTTTGCTGTCACAAAGTATTGTCTTTCAAAAACTTATCACATTTTCAGTCATATCTTGGTAAGACTTCAAAGTGTACAAAGATTATCAACTTGCTTTAAATGTTCAGATGTGTAAAATTTTGCTCTTCACAAAGGGAAAAAAATTTAATATCTGATGACTATAGTCTCAGTGAGTCACAGTTGCAATCAGTCAACTCATACAAACACCTGAGTTTTACGGTTTGTTGGGATGTGAAATGATTTGGTCATATAGGCTCCATCACACATACTACGGGTGGCAAACTTTGATTTATAGGTAGAATACTATGGAAATGCTATAACTCAACAAAACACTTATAGAGCATATCTTAGAATATCATTTAAGTGCGAGGGATGCACACCAAATATGGCCAACATGGGAAATTGAACGTATACAAAGAAGGGCAGCGTGAGATGACAGAGGTTCATTCGACCCACAGGAGGGATGGTGAAAAAACTGTACAGACTCAATCTATCTTGAGGAAGTCTACTTACAAATTTTGAATGAAACAGTTTCAATTGAAGAATCAGGTAATGTACAACAACCCCCTAAATAACACTCGTGTAGGGATTTTGAGGACAAGATGTTTGTGTAGAAATAATTCCAAATGGCAGGTGTGTAAAGCTTTTTGAGGGACGTGAATTTACACACACACACACACACACACACACACACACACACACACACACACACAGACAGACACACACACACACACACACACACTCAAGACAGACATCGTATCATATACTCTGCATCACACAGCAGTTGTTGTTCTTCACCTAAGCTTACTTTGACAGCTTGCTAGGTTTAGTTTAATTCAGTTTAATTTATTTTTATCCATGGATCATATTTTACAATGATGTTAGACATACCATGTTGCTAGTTTCATACAGAATAAACACAATGGCTTACAAATTTATCACTCACATATTAAAACAAAATATTTGAGTATTGCTAATGATAACAAATAATCAGCAGTAGCCAGCTATTGTAGATACTACAGCAAAAAATTCTTTGCAACACACAGTAATGATTAATGCTAACAGCCTGCATTAATTTACACAAAAATGTTGCATACATAACAAAAGTTAACAAAGTTATATATTTATGGCATACTACAGAAAATACTACACAAATTATAAACAATTTTTAAGTCATATATATACCCTTTCCACAGAAAGTATTTAGACATTTATATGTACTGAAAACTTTTGAAAATTAAATTTGCACTAATACACAGAATTGGGAACACAATTTTCCACTTCATCTATACATTCTCTTCTGTATTTTCAGCATTAACTTTGTCTTACTTTTTCCTTCTGTCATTAAGTTAGTTGTCACATGAAAAAAGAAGTATTTTGTTCTACTCCTAATTTTAAATTTACCTTAGTTCTATGAATTTGCCTGCTAGGAGTCATTCAGCTTACACCAGCAATCAGATTTGTCTTTTGAAGGTGCTCCCTCCCTTTATGCTCTCTATGATAAGTGACAGTATCTTATTTGATAAGCTGCTTATATATGTAGGCTCCTGACCTGTCCTTTTCAGCCTTTTGCTGCAGATACATTTTCTTGTGTTGCGGTCATGGAAATGTACAAAACAGTTTACTATTCAAAGAAGTGTTGTCTCATATATGTAACTCACTACAGTTAAAATTTTAAATTTTTTTGCAGGATTCCCTTGATGTTAGTGTTACTTTGCATCAGATGGCTTTCCCGTGGAGTTTTAAAGATATCTGACTGCGTACATCTGCTACTCCTCCCCATACTGGTATGCAATACAGTATGTGTGGGAAAATATGTCTATAGTACAAGTTTAACAAGGTTTCTTGTCCACTGTATAGGAGATTTTCTTCTTCAAGAATATATTTACACTTTTTTCAGCAGATCTTATTTGTCAAGTCTGCCACATTAGAAATTTGTTCACCTCTATTGCCTGAAACCTATTGCAGTCAACTTCATCTAAGTCTGTAACACTCGTGCTCAGAATAAACTTCTCTGATCTATTAGTTCTGTTCATTTCAAATTTTGAACATGTTGTTTTCTTCCCATTGTTCAATATATCATTTTCTCCAAAACACTTTTTTGCCATTTGCTATCACTGGAAATTTTTCCCAGTCATTTTACTGAGACTCTACATACTAGAAAGGTAGTGTAGTTGGCACACATAATCACTCTTTCATTCACTGCTACAGATATACCATTTATATACAAGATAAAGGGTTGAGGTATTATTGCTGAATCCTGAGCTACTCCATATTTAACTGCATAAAATCTGGGTAGATACTTTTCTCTGCACTTCTGGGTTTTGTTTTATTTCAAAACACTATGGCCTGTCATCAACAGAGGTTTTTTATGATATCCACAGCTTACAAACTTATTCCACAGTAGTCCAGTTTCGCTAGAAGAAATCTATGACAGACACAGTGAGAAACTTTTCCTGTGCTACACACCTCGATCCAATATAGGTGTTTGCATATGAAACTTCCTGGCAGATTAAAACTGTGTGCCCGACCGAGACCCCAACTCGGGACCTTTGCCTTTCCCGGGCAAGTGCTCTACCATCTGAGCCACCGAAGCATGACTCACGCACGGCACTCACAGCTTCACTTCTGCCAGTATCTCGTCTCCTACCTTCCAAACTTAACAGAAGCTCTTCTGCGAACCTTGCAGAACTAGCACTCCTGAAAGAAAGGATACTGCAGAGACATGGCTTAGCCACAGCCTGGGGGATGTTTCCAAAATGAGATTTTCATTCTGCAGCAGAGTGTGCGCTGATATGAAACTTCCTGGCAGATTAAAACTGTGTGCCCGACCGAGACTCGAACTCGGGACCTTTGCATTTCGCGGGCAAGTGCTCTACCATCTAGGCCACCGAAGCACGACTCACGCCCAGCACTCACAGCTTCACTTCTGCCAGTATCTCGTCTCCTACCTTCCAAACTTTACAGAAGCTCTTCTGCGAACCTTGCAGAACACAGTTTTAATCTGCCAGGAAGTTTCATATCAGCGCACACTCCGCTGCAGAGTGAAAATCTCATTCTGGAAACATCCCCCAGGCTGTGGCTAAGCCATGTCTCCGCAGTATCCTTTCTTTCAGGAGTACTAGTTCTGCAAGGTTCGCAGAAGAGCTTCTGTAAAGTTTGGAAGGTAGGAGACGAGATACTGGCAGATGTGAAGCTGTGAGTGCCGGGCGTGAGTCGTGCTTTGGTTGCTCAGATGGTAGAGCACTTGCCCGCGAAAGGGAAAGGTCCCAAGTTCGAGTCTCGGTCGGGCACACTGTTTTAATCTGCCAGGAAGTTTCATATCAGCGCACACTCTGCTGCAGAGTGAAAATCTCATAGGTGTTTGCCTTTCCCTCATTTTATATATTGCTCCATCCAGGAATATCCATTATTGTTTATCAAGAATGTCACACGGTTTGCAATATATGAAACACTGTGTTTTATGGTTTTTCCTTAGATGCCATCCAAGTTCTCTGTATTTTTGGTTTTTAATGCTCTAATTATTTTTGAAACTTTCAGTTCAGCTGTAGGTAACAGGTATAAACTCTCAGCCACCCTTTCAGGGCTTACAACACATTTTGGTACTGTTACATTTTGTTTTATAAGTTTC